>NC_084601.1:12995689-13595689 GCF_033807715.1 Cololabis saira | reverse complement strand
CTCTTCTTTATCTCCATTTCCATTTGAATTAGTTCCCTTTCTTGAATTTCTAGGTCCAGATTTAAATCTAGATCCAAGTCCAGTTGTTTCTTGTCATTCTCCATTTCTTTTACCTTTTGTCGCAGACTCTTGTTTTTAACTCTTAATTCCTTATTAATTTCCTCTTCTTTTACTTTAGATTGCTGCATGAGAGCTTTATCCATTTCAATTGTTTTATTCACCTTTTGAAATTGTTTCTTTTCCTCGTCTAGTTCTTCACGCTCTTCCTGCAGTTTCTCTTTAATGTCACATAATTGTTTTTGTTCTAGTTTCAGTTGTTTCAAGCCATCTTTCAGTTCTTTCTCTTCTGCCCTAAAACCCATGACCTGCTGCCACAGCTTCTTTTTCTGTGACCTGATCTGCTGCAACAGCTTTTCCTTTTCTGTCTGTAGTTCTTGGAGACCTTTATCCGTTTCAATTTTCGTCTCGTTGATTTCTCTTTTCTCCAATTGCAATTTCTTCTTTTGCTTCTCCAGTTGTTTCTTGTCCTTCTCAATTTCTTTTACCTGTTTTTGCAGACTCTTTTTTTTAATTCTTAGTTCCTTACTAATTTCCTGCATGAAAGCTTTCTCAATTTCAATAGTTTTATTCACCTCTTGAGATTGTTTCTTTTCCTCTTCTAGTTCTTCACGCTCTTCCTGCAGTTTCTCTTTAATGTCACATAATTGTTTTTGTTCTAGTTCCAGTTGTTTAAAGCCATCTTTCAGTTCTTTCTTTTGTGCTTCTAAACCCATGACCTGCCGCTGCAGCTTCTTTTTCTGTGACTTAGTTTTTTTATAATTGTCTTGAATTTCTCCCTCAATAAATTCCAACTCACTTTTCTCCAGATCCAATTCTTGGAAACTGGATTCCAGGTCTTCCCTTTGCACGTCCAAGTTGGACTTTACTGATTGCAGCATTTTTATTTCTCTCTGATGTTCTCTTTTTGATTTCACAAGTTCATATTTCTCGAGGTCCAACTTTTTTTTCTGCTCCATCAAAGCAGTTCTCTCCTTCTCATTCTCCCGTTTAGTTTCTTCCATATCTCTTTCTGATGTTTCTATTATCTTATTTTTTTCTTCCTCCAAGTTGAAGATCTGCTGCAGCAGCTTTTCCTTCTCTGTCTGTAGTTCTTGGAGACCTTTATCCGTTTTAATTTTCGTCTCGTTGAGGTCCAATCTTTTTTTCTGCTCCATCAACTCGATTTTCTCTTGGTCATTCTCTCGTTTCATTTGTTCAATATCTCTTTTTGTCTCTTCAAGTAATTTATGTTTTTCCTCCAAGTCAGTGGATTGCTGCTGCAGCTTCTTTATCTCTATCTCTAGTTCTTCACGGTCTTCCTCCAGTTCTGTTTTCATATCTAAGACTTTTGTTGTTTCTATTTCCAATTCTTTCCAGCCCTCTTTTATTGATTTCTTATCTCCCTCTATAGTTTTTCCTTCTTGCTGAAGCCTCCTTTTCTTTGACTTCATTTTTTTCTTGTTTTTTTGCTCCATTTCCATTTGAATTAGTTCCCTTTCATGAATTTCTAGGTCCAGATTTAAATCTACATTCAAGTCCAGTTTTTCTTCTTTCTGCAAATAATTTTGTTCTCTTTCATTTGGTGGATTGCACCTCCGATTCTCTCTTTGAACTTCAACGGGATCATCAGAGGTGAAGTATATAATCTCTTCAAGTGGGGTCTTAAATGACACCTGTTTTTTCAGATTTAGTCTGGAAGGCATTTCTGTAGGCAAGTTAATACGTTACTTCGTCTCGCAGTGGTGTGTCACTAGCTGTTTCTTCAAAGGAATGATTCTGAACGCGGAGATCCGCCGTATTTATGCGATGGTGCGATGACGTCATCACGCGTCATTATTCTCTGAAGTTTAACATTCTACAATGATCCGCATCGAACGCTGAGCACACATCCATGACGCTGAGCCGTACGTCAACGACGCCGCCATATTGGATGTGGCAAGACTGCGCTGTAAATTAATACAAGTTTGGTGTTTGTTTCCTGATACGGTGCGCGTCGCCGCGTAACATACGGCGTAGGCTCTGCGTCGATTTAACGCAGAACCATAATTCAGGCTTTACACCAACGCAGAGCCTACGGCGTAAGGGTACGGCGTAGACTCTGCGTTGGTGTAACGCGGAACCATAAATCAGCCTTTATACGCACTTACTGTATTCCAGAAAGTGAAATAGTTGGAATACAAGTTGCGGAATATTCGAAAATTCGCAAGTTTTCATAATGTAATCTTAACAGTTGTGATGATACAGGCATAATTTCTAGAAATGATACACCTGCCGCACTTTATTTGTTCACACAGTGGGGGGAAAAAAGCCAATTATGAACGTGCAGTTCACACAGAGGTGTCTGATAATGTCCAGAAGACAGTGGATACATCAATATCATGAATCACAAGAATCTTGAAGAATAATAAGTATTAAAAAGATATATACACATATGTAATTTACATCAATGCATATACTAATACTAGTGTGCTAACCATGCATTGTGATACAGTACATAATACACACTATATAATATCTAAGTAGATTATAAATGTACAGTAGGACAATTATTAACTCTCAAATAGATGTTTACACATTGGTCTTTGAGAATTACACTTATTTTTTTTTTCTGTCTCCCACAATTAGATGGTGATGTACCCTGGGAAAGAGAGGGGGGATAAAAAACAAGAACAAGTCAAATATAGAAACACTTTATTCCCAGATGTAGCAGTGAGAGTTATTTTCAGACATAAAAAGGCCAATATAATCAACTTTAGTATAACAGTATGATGTACAACAATAGCTTACCCAGTCACTGTAAACCCACATACGAAGAAACGCGAGTGGTAAATCATCCCACCAAGCTACAAACACTCAGCTACAGTACACAGACAAGAGAATACAAGTTTTCCACAAGGTGGAGCAGCATGAACCGGTGAATTTAGGACATCAATTGTAGCAGATGGTTTTAAGTTTTACTTCTTTATTTGCAATTGCCAAGTCTTGGGTGACGATGTAATCGATAAAGAGTAAGTGGGAAGCACATCACTTAAATACTACAGACATATGGAAAGGTGGGTGGATTAGAAGACAAGAAAAATGCCTTGTTGCTCTAAAGATACTCTCACTGTTGAAAGAGAAAAAGATTCAGTTACAGTTTCGGTCATTGAGTTAATACTCAGTGGTATCAAATTACTTATTTTGTGCACGTAAGCAAGCTTGAATAAGAGTGTGTGGATTCAGATAGTTCCACATTTTAATAGCATCGTACAAAAGGCGAGAGGGAATCTTTGTGGAGCAACAAAACATACTTCTCTCAGAAAAATACAACAATTTCAGCATCAAGCACTTTGAGTTCATAAGAAAATACCAGGTGAAAACAGAATTCATTTCTTCGTCCACGTGCAAAATTCAATACTTTAGTCAAACATATCCATCATCCTCAGAAAAAGGTAAACCAACAATCAATTGCAAGAAGCTTGATTTAAAATGTTTGCCAGCAAATCCACTGCAATTAAAAAGGAAGGTGCTTGAGGAACAAGGGGAAGGAAAATATTGCTTCTCCGTCATGACTAAAATACTGTGTGATTGTAAACATAGACCTTGTTCTTTTCATACTCATTGATTATTCTGTGACTGATTTTCGGGAAGAATTTAGACTGCAAGGAGCACATTTATAGATCTGGTGGTGAGGACAGAGGGAAGATTGGCAAAAATCAGTCTGAACAATCGAAAATACCAACAATGATAGAATTTATTGCTGTGGGAAGGAATACATGAATAAAAAAAAAGTAGTAGAAACCCTTATTTCAACTAGGAGAGATCACTCCTTGTTCATTGCATCAATCAGCAGCTTTTTTCTAAAAAAAAAAAAAATATCTGTACTTCTCACACACAGTGCACCTGCCCTCAGACACACCTGGGCAAGGTAAGGATGGATAAATGGAAAAGCCATGCAGGGCAACAAATGCCAGTTAAATTTCCAAATGCTTTTCCCAGTTTAGTGATATTTTTATAAGTGCATTCATTCAGGCTGCTCTGCGATAGAGCACAGTTCTGTCTTCACCTTCTCCGAAAAAAAAAATCAGTAAAGCTGGACGAGCAATCCCTGATGCCACTCCTCCACCAGGCTGAGAGGAAGCTGCAGCAGGGGGCGCCGAGCTGCTCAGACACTTGAATGAATGGGTTTACAGCACAGAGAATCAAAGATGTCTGAAATGGAGTGGGGGTAAAAACAGCGCTTCATCACGTGTTTGTGGTCCACTGTCGTTGGCATGGCTTGGAGTTCCAGGTCACAGGTACAGGGTCACAAAATCACAGACGAGGGTCCATACCGTCAGGAGTTAAAGGGTTCAGTGGTCAGAGCCAAAATGCACACTAATGCTGGGGGAGCGCTGGGTATGGTTTGGTGCTGGACTCAAGTACCCCATCCCGTCCTCCTGCAGGCTGCAGGAATAACGACCCGCCTCAGCGGCTGTGTGGTTGCTAGGAGGTGGAGCGTTGCCGCTCGGCACCTGCTCAAAGGAGCGAGAGAAGACGGCGCTGGCAGTGCGTGTGAGGTTGGTGAGAGCTCCAGCTTTGGGCACCGACTGGCTGGAAGTGAGCGTTAGTCGCTTCAAGGACAGTTCTGTGCTCTCGCTTGCGGCCCGGCCGGTTGTAAGGGGCCCCGCCTCCTTGTCCTTGCTGCTGCGCCCGCCGAGCCGACACTTCTTCATAGCCTTCGCTCCAAGGTTCAACGTCGTAATGCTGTTGCTGATGGTGATAGTGGGTGGAGTCGTTTCAGGCCCCACCCCACCTGGGAAAACCCCTTCATCCACTTCTGAAATATCCATCAGCTCATCCGGGGAACCCAGATCCACTGCATCTGTGAGGCAGACAGAGAAAGACACACTCATGAGAATCGGGAACAGAGTTAGAATGCCTCGTCTGGCATCTAGCCCTTTTGATCCATTTAAAATTTTATTAGAATTCATTATAGATATTTCTTTTAAAGAAATAAAGACTCTGTGTTTGAAGCTTATTACAGGATAACACTGTGGCTAGATAACAGAGGAGGTCTGTTGCCATCCAGCAGGTGGCGCTTTCACACAACAGTCTTCTCTCACCACCTGACCAGACACTGTAAGTTGCAGTCCAGCCGGTTAAGAGCAAAGCAGAGCTGGGAGATAAAAGCGAGAACTTTAGTGGCAGAGGAGTGCAAATTTCTCCAAAAAGAGAAGGGGACTCAGCACAAAAGGGTAAAACTCAGAAAAGGTGCCAAAGGGAAAGTAGAGGAAAGCAATCAAAGTCAAATCTGTACACTGCAATTGGTTGTTTCTCTTCATTAAACACACTTTTAGGCATGTATCCTCACCTATGTGAGGACTAATTCCCCTGTATATTCAAAGTAATCTGATGCCACTTTAATTTATACAAAAAAAAGGTAATCAGAATGATGCTGTGTGTGTCTGGAAGTCTTTGAATCACTTTAACAAAAACATATTTTAAAAATCCATGTGTAGCATTTATTGAGAATATTTATCCTTTTGCCAGATCCCTTTACTAAAAGCATTGGCGATCTAATTTTCGACGTAGGATTCCGCCATGTCTTGTAAATACATTTTTTATGAGTTTTTGAGACGTTATTAAGCGAGACCTTAAATAATTAAACAAGTGACCTTATGAAATGTCAGTAGCTGATCTTAATGAGGAAGCTTTAGCCACAAAGAAAAGAGTAAATGAATGATCGACTATCGATAGAAAGATGACAGGGTAAGTGCAATTAGGCAAAGAGTGGGTAGTGGAACCCGGTGAGAAAGGTAAATAGGTTTCAAGCAGCTTTTTCAGACCACACCCTCACACATGGTTACCTAGGATACCCTGGGAGTGGGGAAGGAGGAGCAGACCTCAGTACTGACTCCTCCCTGTGGAGGCCAACCCAGAACTCTCATTCTCCACCATTCTCCTCACAGACTTCTGCCTCCTGACCTCCTGACTGCGAGTGTTGGACTCATGACTGCGGGCTTCCAGGCTGACCTCTGAGGAGGCACCCAACGCGTCGCCATCAATCTGGGTGCGGCCATCAGGGCGCGGCCGCAGGGACTCTCCGTTGACCATTCGCTCGCTGCTTGCGCCCGTCACACTGATCTCGGGGATGGCCACGCCCCCCATGGCAGCGTCACTGTCTACACTCACCTCCTGGGATTCTGGTGACGGTGTGCGTGAAGGGGTCGTGAGAGAATATACACACAATCATGCGACACACACACACAAAAACAGACATTTCATGCACACAAGTGACAAAAAGATGATCACATGTACAGACACACAGAAACACAAGACAAAAAAAAAGTAAATGTAATGACAGAAAAATAAAACAATAACACGGTGATAAGAATAAAAACACAAAGTACATGCTATATGGAGATGAATGTCATTAAATGGAAACAGCTCATCCTAGACAACCATTCACCTCAAACATGAACTCATGTTTAATGTTCATCGATATTTCCCTCTTGGAAAATAAAATGAATAAAGAAATAACCTGGCATGAAGCTGAAACTACAGTACACACAGACAGACTATTTTTCTACCACCTCATAGAAATTCGCTAAAATATATTTAAACGAGCAGATTCAAGGAGACAAAAAAAAAAAAAGATGAGCGGTGTACAAGGTTAGGGACTGAATGAAAACATTGAATTCATGAACAAATGGGTGAATGAAAGAAGAAATCTAAACCTCTTCCTCTGCTTTGGAGAAACACTGTCCAATGAAGGCTTTATATTTTCAGAGCCGTTTAGAAAATAAAAATAAAAACAATAACCTACACTCTGCCGCTTCAGTTGAGCCCTGCTGCCCCAGTTTTGTGTCCATCTCAATCTGAGCCCCCGCCCCCCGATGTGATGTAGCTCACCGTGTCTCTTCCAGCGGTGTCCCCGTATAGACAGGGAGGTGACAGCATTGCGGGAGATCCTGGAAGAGGTGGGCGTGATTTCCACCTGGATACTTCGTGCACCCTCCTTGTTGTTGCTCTTCAGTGCTGCACCATGCAGCGATGACTTGATGGCGTTACCCACCTGAATGAAAGAGGAGGCATAGACAAACATTACTACGTCAGAAGTTTGACTGCCCAGTCTTCAGGAATGTGGCCAAGTTACTGGAAAGTTTGCGACAAGCGCATACTTCCTGTTAGTCTTTCTTCTATTGGAGATAATCATAATCTTCTGTTTTAACCTGTGAAACAACTACCCTTCTGGTCAACAAAACACACAATACAGACCATTACCAAATCAAACATTTGGACAACATGATTTTGTAGTCATTTACTTTTTCCTATACAGTTTATCTGGCCGAATAATCATATTATAGTGAGTTTAAAAAAGAAAACAAAAAAGGACCAGACAATCGCTGCACACACAAACTGTTGCATATCAACTTTCAATTGACACTGATGGGTATTATAGCCACACTATACAGTATGTAAACAACTTTAAACCAAATTTATAGTCCAGTAAATATTCCTATTAATATCCAGGAAGACTTTCTTAAGCTTCTTTTGCACAGACAAATACCATATAAAATGTAAATGTATGTCAACTGGTTGAGTGCAAATTATTAATTACACTCAAGAATAGGACAGACACAAAGATTACACCAAGACCACTAGCGTGACAGACGGTGGGCATCATACACATGGGCTCCTGTTTTGGTTTCTGAACCAGTAACATCTGTCTTGTCACAATGATTAATAACTATACTCAAGTTATAGTTTGTATATATATATATATATATATATATATAAACACACAGGTCTTACTGGAAATTCTCAAGTGGCCCTCCTACAAATGATCATAGAGCCACTGAGTGCGTGTGGTGAGGTAGCACGAGCAAAGATCATAAGACAACAACATGTCTTTTGTCTACTTTGTTGCGACACACTGGTTCCACGAAGAAAACGTCATCAAGTTATGCTAATTTAAGAGCCACTTTCCATTTGCAACAATGAGTGCACTGCATAATATCTGATGTGATTTTTTTTGTCTTGCACAATATTTCCTATACATTGTAACACGTCCAAAAACAAACACAAAACACACACAAAAATTCCCACAAATATGAATTGTATATGAATATATTATTTGAATATGGATCCAAATGTTGAGTTTTGATTGTATAGGAGGAGCACACCTTGGCTTCGGTAGTAATACCGAGCTTATGAGGCTCAATCCTCTACTCCCTGGGCCTCAAGGATTACAGCTTAACTGAGCAGAGGGGAAAGCATGTAAATAATCTAGAAGGATTACACTCTGCCCACAGTCGGTGACACACAGAGACCAATACAATACAACATACTGTGCTGTGTATGACTCAAGAGCAAAGGTCAGCATGTGCACCTCAATCACATGCATCCACTCACACACAAACACGGTGAGGTTGTGTGAGACAGCAACAGAAAAAGATATTGCACCCACCAACAGAGCTTCAGGGAACAGCTCTAACTGGGCTCGATACAGGACATCATCCAGTGCTTTAGATCCCAGCTCCACTTCACCATTACATCTACACAGGTGGAAATGTACAGACACACATTAACAGCAGGTTGTGTAGTGCAAGGATTAGGAGCTTGATCAGAAAAAGACTTGAGACAGTTGCATCCTGACAATTTGGCATCATGAACACTATGGAGATCTGGTGTCTAATGCATGAATGCAGATGGAAACAATTCATTTTAGCAGCCATTCACTGGCCTTTTTTTTTCCAGGAATATGCACTTAGAAGACCAGTAATGCATGGTGGAAAACAAGTGAAGAGGGGGCCCTGTTTATGTGTGGCCTGCTTGATGAATATATTACACAGCTGACAACATACTGGGTGAATATTAATAGTTTCATAAGAAATGGTCCCTTTAGATGTAATAATCTAACTGGTTCCATAGTCAACTGTGATTTCTGTCTAGAGTCCACCATGTTTGATGCCAATTCTGAAGGGAAAAAAGAAAGTATTTCATACTTTATAATGCATCAGAATCTCAAATCAATGATTGAATAAAGTAGGTTGATATCTACACAAAGCTATGTCAAAACATATGCTTACTCTCCAGATGTTTTATTTACTCATTTACTGTTTCATTTCTATGACTCTCTCGTTTCTTTAGGCCCCATGCTGTTATACTGTGGATAAACATTTAAATTGTGTCTTAAATGTGACAATGTAAAATGATACTTAAAAAGAAAATTAAGTCACAATTATTTTAACAGTGCAACTATGTATAAGGCAAATTTAAGGATGTTATAATTAATGAGTGTCTCTGGTTGGGTGTGTGGTCATATGTAACTCACAAGGCGTAGTGAATCCCTGTGATGAGCTGAACCAGGAACTCTGACGTGACAGTCAGTCGTGTACTAATGCCTTTGTAGCGCCGCATCTGTTGCCGTGGGTAACCACATATACACACCCTACAGGGGAAAACCACATAAAAGCCAACAAAAGCTAAATAGAGGAGCTTTTCATAGGAAGTACAGATTCAAGTCCACGTGGTTTCAGTTTCATAACAACATTTTTTTCACTGCAGTGAGCTGAACTGAAATTAAATAGTTGCTGAAAGTAAAAGACTCCAGAATAAATAGTTTACATAACATCTAATTATGAAGACACTAATCATTTTCAGTAAAATACCACGCAAGTTAGATATCAATTAGACAAATGTCATGTAAGAAATGGGCATTTGAATATTAGCTATTAGTGTAAACAAGCATCATAAACTGTCAAGAGGAAATCCAAGCCGATGTCTCCTTAGCTCTATGTTCAGAGACATGCTCAGCTGCAGTTGGCAGGTTATCAGGATAACCGAGCCCGGGGGAGTGTACATTGCAGCTCTATGCCAAATAGCAATATCTTGACTCTCACTGGCAGCAAAGTAGATAAGAGGATCAGGTGAGCAAGTGTTCACTTGTAAACCAGGCAGGGTATACATGGAAGGAGTCTTAATGAATATTAATTATGACATCAAAGTAAGAGCACACATTGTGTGTTTGTATTAAGTCCCCAAGTGAAACAATTCACACCCACACACAGAAAAAGAACATTTCATAAAGAAATAGTTTAAGTGTGTTTTTACCTGGAGCTGAGCTGACACAGGGACTGCAGAGAGGTGGACGTCATGTAGCTGAGAGCAGCGTTGTAACACAGCAGCAGGAAAGTCAGCACCTCAAATCTTAAAATAAACCATAAAAACAGAATGTTATGCTATAACATTTTCAATTTTACTTCATTGCATTCTGCAATTACAAATAGAAAAGAAAAAAGGAACAAATATTTCATGTATTAAGGCAATAAATAACCATGCTAAGAAGTTTGTATTATTATGAAAGGATCTTAGAATGTCTTGTTTTGCTGCATTAATATTAAAAGATTAAAAATATCCACTCTTTTCATCCAGCCTGAAACCATGTTCTCACAAGAGCAGAGAACATTCCACCCAGGCCATGATGACCTCCACAGTTTCCATTGAGTTGCATTCACAGCTAATCAGCAACTTGAGATGCAGCAAAGCAAAAACAAACTGCTACAAGCGGTCTCTGAGCCTGGAGCACTACACATATAAACGCAACTTTTTTTTTAACATTTTTTTGCCTCCACCAGTGGCAGACAAACAACACAGCTGTGTGGTGAAAGTCGGGCAATTTATTTTCTCCAAAGCATGCACTGATTAAAAAAAACAACAAGCACTTCTGTCACACTTTTCATCCTCCATAATACATTTCCATTTTGATTTCTGGCTGTTTTTTGCTTCCACTTGTATACAGAAACTGTCATAATGCTACCAGGAAATATCAGTTTAAAACCTGCACAATCCATCCCAACTGGCCGCCCAGACGATGTCAAGCCTCTTACCTATTCTGGGCTGTAAAGGTTTCTCTCTGGAGGTGTGGCCCGCTGTACACCACCCTGCTCAGCCCATGATTGGCTAAAGCTCCTTCCGTGAGAGCAATGGAGCCAATGGCCGACGGCTAGGAGTGGAAAGTTGATGTTTAATGGCTAAATGCCAGCACATTCAAATTAGGGACAAGATTGCATGTGGACGTACTCACCTCATGGTAGACTGAGGGTTTGGAGAGGGAAGGGACGGTGAAAGACAATATCTTACTTTGTCCATCTTTATCAACTATTTCCTGTTGAAAGGAAAAGTACTTGTTTCGTAAACAAGAAAAATAAGCATTGTTTTTTCTTCATTTGCCCTCAAAAAAGCATGCACTGATGTGTTCAAGCACACTTATCTGTCATGTGTGGGTGTTTGTGTATAGTCCTCGGGCTCTTATTTCCTTGCTTATTTGTGTGTGTGTATTGTGTAACCACACTAGCACAAAAACAAAAAACCGCAGGGTTTTTCTGTCCCCTGTGTGCATGTTAATGTCAAACACATTAATAGGAAGGAACCAGTGTGCTGAGGGACAGCTGACCTATTCTTATATTCAGAGAGGAAGCTTGGAGATACTGCACTTTGCTGATAGAGTATTAAGAGCCAAAGTGGATGAAAATGGATCTCAGCAAATTTCAATAATCATTAGTGCTGTCTCTCTGAGAAGATTATGGGCATTATGAAGTGCTAAGTCATTGTGTTTCAGTTCCCCATTTCTAAACCTTACTTCCTTTCATTGAAAAAGACAGCTTTCTAATGAGGAAGAAAATAAACTCAAACGTCATGATGCAGATCCCAGAAATAGTTGAGAAGTTAAGCCCTTTAGGAATGCTATCATTATACCAAACAGCTAAAGGTTTCATAGATATGCATTCATCATAGATATGCATTCATCATACTGCAACTGTGGTTTTTATTAACGGCAGTTCCATCTTACAGATAACACATAAATTATTGTGAGCTACAACTTTGGCACAAAATCTTCCACCACCGCCTTCATTTTCTGTCCTACCAGGTTGTAAATGCCAAGCAGCAGCGCTTCGATGCAGCCGGAGGTGTGGGGATCTCTGGCAGCGCTGACGGACAGGAGGCTCCACAGGAGCTCTGGCAGGAACTGTAGCGTGAAACGCTGCAGCTGCGGCACACCGCTTCGGTAAAACTCAAATAACTGGTGACACACCGGCTCCAGTAGCTGGTGAGGACACACACACAAAAAAAGCCTTATAAAAATGGTTGGGATACAAAAATTGGCAGCAGTTAAACTCATAAATTGTTGGTTCTCTGATTCAGTAGTAATATGACAATAAAATTATAACACTATTTGGGCAGATGAAAAGAGGCGTTATACAATAGTCATAATTAAACTTATCTAAGTTAAACTAATATCATTAATGAGACATAATTCACTGATTAAATCTTATCTCACCAAAAGAGGTCTTAATATAGTTGCAGAAGTCCAAACAATCAAGGCCATTAAGATGTTCAGTCTTTGTTATGTGAAATAATTGTATGAATATTTCCACTTGAGATGCAGAGATGAGAAAATCTGTTAATTTTCTTTTCATTCACATCTCTCTTTTCTATGCTACAAGTGGACTGGAGCCCTAACAAGTTGCTTGTTTAAACCAGTTGTTCACATTGTGTGGGAAACCCTTTACACAATATTTTATAACTCACAAATCATCTACGGTAATACATATACATCTACAAGGGTACACAGTTTGATTGTTTCAAAATTGTATTGTTTTAAAATGAGCCCCCAGACTTAAGTCAGAAGCCATCGTACTTGCAGAAGCCTGATAGAAGAAATCATCCACATCAAAGAAAAAAGAAAGAAAAAACAACAAAGAAAAACAGAAAAAATATATACACAGTATAAAAAAAAAAAAAAAAAAAAAAAAAAAAAAAAAAAAAAAAAATCACACAGAGCTGTGCTTATTCTGAAAGATGTGCAGCACTTCACCCCAGCTGAGTCTAGCTGGTGAAAATGTTAATGCAGGCCAAGGTGTTAACCCACAAACTATCTCATCATCAATAACTAATCGATCAACTGTGTCGGTTAAAATGAACGTTCAGTCAGGAGACAATGCGTCTAATGTACTATAGCCAGATCTGTTAGTCCGTGTATTTTAGTAATGTTGTGCAAGTGTATATTTTTGGGGCAGTAAGCTGCTGCAGGAGATGACAAGCTGAAGATTGCAAAATTTTCAAACAGCGGCAGAAAGCTGTTCACATAATGGTTATCAGGTCATTCATCAGCGATCACGAGTGCAGAGTACCGTGAACAACAGAGACTGCAAATCTGAGTTTAGTGCATATAAAAAAAAAATAAAAAAAATAAATAAAATCACAGCAAACCAGAACAATAAGCATGTATGAGGTTATTCAAATACGTTTTTAAAGTGTGTGGAAAGTATGACATGTGTTTAGAAGAACTGCTCAAAAGGTTTTTGTCCAAATGTAACAATTGTGTTCACATTTCAGCTACGTCCCTCCCAGGACAGAGGCACCACCACAGCAGAGCTTTGTAGCCCACACTAAGCTTCAGCAAGGTGATGCAAGCCCGCAGGATAACCTCACACACGAAGAAGGGACCTTCCCACTGCAAGGCAAACCACCAGACCGCTGGAGCGGCAGCAGCTTTTTAGCCAAATGTAATAATACTAATTACAGAGCAAATGACTCTCAATCAAGAAGATGTAAATCTGGTTTCAATGTTTCCAAACTGTTTAACCCTTTCAGTTATACAAATCACGTTAAGCTTCAAATTATGCTGGGAAGTATCTATAACAATATCAAGCATCAATACCAACGAGCAGTATTCAATCGATGACATGATATTTTGTGTTTATTCAGCTAAAAGTGAATCTGAATGGCTGGGAGAAAGAAAACTAATAGCCATTACCTTTCACAACAAAGTAGACCAGCTTTAATCAGCTTCTTAGGAACACAAACACATTTTCACCAGACTGCCAAAAGGGTTGAATAAATATAAAAAAAAAAGCTTCTCTGTGTACATACGTCGCTGTAGTTCTCTCGGATGACTTTGTAGAGTGCAGGAACCAGGACACCTTTGTCTCTTAGCGAGGCAGCATAGGTAGAGATGGCACTATCAGGGAGGGTCTGAAATACACAACATAATCATTATTACACAATACATGCATGAAGCCACAGATCTGCTTATTCTAATTAACTGTAAAAAGTCTGAACACGTCTATTCATTTGGGTGAAACGTCCAATAAAAAAAAAAAAAAATGCACCAACCATTGTTTCTGCCCCTAAAGTTAAAATATCCCACCAAGATAGTATTTTGATTAGCATCTACAGTTCGCTGAGGCAGGTTGTGTTTAATGAGGCTGCAATTAACAACAAACGGGTTGCATCTGGAGATCAACTTCAGGAAGAGGGGACAACAGATTGGTACTAATTTAACAGAAGAATGTCATCTGCTCCCTTACTCCTCACTGAGTCGCAGCTTTGGTACCAGTCACGAATCGGTGAGTACCCATGTGGAATGGGAGCAGGAAATGTTCTAAAAATGAAGCACTTGAGAAAGTGTGTTTGTTTATAAGAGTGAAATAAATTCAGTCAGTAAGAAGCAGCAGTAGAGCATGCTGCGCACAGGTCATGGGTGAATGCTTCCTCATACGTCTTCATAATGATATTGGAAGACGCACGAATGCACACTGAATAAAAGTAGTACCTTAAATTCTGATAGCCATTCCTCCACCACTCCTTGGTCCATAGCCAACATGTTCCCTCATCTGCAGGGGAGTCACCTCTACCTAAAAAAGAAAGAAATACTGCATTAGCACACACGCAGTCCTAAAAAGGAAGTTTCTTCCATGCTCACGCGGGTTCTCATTTTTGGGATCTTCCTGATAAAAATATTCTATTAAAAAAAAACAAAAAAAAAACACCACAGCGGACGGCACCAAGGTCATGGTTAAAAGTAAATGTACACCCTCTGGGCTTCAGCACTTCAAAGAAGTCCAAGTCTATCTATCCCCCTCATTTTCCTCCAGCTCTCCAGACGCACCTCTGCAGTAAGCACCTTCTCAACCCAGGCTTTCAAATCTAATATCACCCACACACACAGAACCCTGGATGACTTCACGGTTGAAGCACTGAGAAAAAAAAAAAATGAAAAGAATAATACACACCAAAGAGGCTTTGCAGTTAGGATTTCTATTGAAACAGAAAGAATATTCTCCCTATAATTTTGGTTTATTCATCTATTTCTCTATTCCTGTTACTCGTTACTCTTGCTTTTCATCACAGTATCAATCAACATTGCTTGTGTGCCAACATGTGCCTTTCCTCTTTAGGGCACTGGACTTATTTTATACACGAAAGATGTTAAACGCTTCCTCTCACACACACACACACTCAGAGAAAACATGTTTCTAAGCTGTGTTTCCGCTCCCACTGATGTAATAATTCATTTTCCAAATGCTAGGCCAGTGCCAAGATTTTCTAAAAATACACAAAACAAAAAAAATAAATAAAACAGCTGAGGGTAATAAAGTGTCTTTAGTTGAGCAGTCTCGCTGTCTTAAAAAAAAAAACATCAACAAACAACAGTACTAAACAAATGAATATTCTGACCTGACAGTGGCACAAAAGGACATGTCAGAATCAGCTGACTTGTTTTAAGTGTTTCCGAGTGGAAACCATTTATTCCATAGTTCAACTGCATGATCCCAATTATAAAAGTCAGGGAATGAGCAAAATTATCATCATTTGTCCCCGGGGACCACAAATATCACAGCTATTCAGCTAGTAGTTAACATATTTTAGGTTTGATCAAAACGCAGCCTACCGACCGACAATGCTGCCGTCATTAGAGCCACTCACAAAACTAGAATAGTCAGATTTCAGATTCTCAAATCCATAGCATTGCAAACAGCATCTTTTCTAAACGACAGATGTCCATGCATGTGACACTCATCCACCTTCCACCGTAAGACAATGGCTGGCGTGAGACCTGCATTTTTCTGCTGAGCATAAGGACATAATTTTTGTTTCTATCTGATGGATAATCGGTTTTCACTGGAGGGTGCGTTGTGTCCATGTCACATCTGCGCTATGCAACAGCAAGCACAAGGATGTAGTCCATGTTTGGTATGCGCTGATGCAAGCTGAGGAAAAAAAGAAGAGTGAAAAGAAAATGTTCCCCCTGTTCCACTTCACTAAGTGTGCGCCACACAATCTCCTCTATCATTAGTTTTTTTTTCTTGAGCTAGACTTGCTGTGAATAAAAATGCATTTCATACCCTTCAGGTTTATTTAGAAAAATACACATTATATATATATTTTCAGTAGATTATAGAATAAGTGATAAAAATTACAAAAAATTAAATAAATCCCATACAACATTAAGAGTATATCCATAAAAAAATCTTTATGGTGGATTTTTTCTTTTCCTAACCTCTGCTTATCCCACAACATATCATTTTACTTTGTATATCTTCATGCATCAAAATACTTAATTTTATATCATTCAGCTGCATGGTCTCTCAGAGGCAGCTAGGTGTCTATTTACGGATTTTACCACCAACAAGAATGACAGGGGAGGAGGGGAGCCAGTGACTCATGAAATGGGGAAGGATTATAAAAGGCAGAAAAGTCTCCATTTAGAGAAATTAGTATTTTGTGAGAGTCTCCTTTTCTGTTCTTTTGCACTATTTAAGACAGATGACAGTGACACCAAAAAGCAGCACATCTTTTATTGAAGGCTAAATTACCTGAAAAACTAAAGGCTGTGATTAAATGGAGGAGTCAGTTTTGTTCTTTTGCAAGGACGACTTCCCCTCCCACACAAAAAAAAAACCAGTTACCTCTAACCCATCAACTTTGTCCACGCTGGCATGTGGGGAATGTAATCAGAAACAACTCTTACGGGATAAGGCACCTGTAATCAGTAGCTGCCAGCCAGCTATGCCACCCACACATGTGATATATTTGTTTTCTTACTGAAGCAATAAGAATGTCATCTGAAGCAAAGTTAAAATAAATAAAGTGTATTAATAAAAAAGGACTCATTCTGTTCATCGATCTTCTAGTGAATTTAAAACAAAAGTGTGCAACATAAGATAGCAAACAAGACACACAAAAAATGATCTGTTTCCTTAAAATGAATCAATAAACTGTTAAATCTGTAAAACAACCATAATGTTATACATATCATCACAGGTGTATTAATAATGATGGTGAAATCTCTCTTTGAATCGCCACCTATTGTGATGGAGGGTTACATGTTCCCAAATGATCACAGGGGCTGTATTGTGAGAGCAATTTTCCTCTCCCTAGGCACCTGGAGGACAAGCCAGACTAAGAGTGATTATGGACAAAGACAAATAAATAAAATGCCGGTACACTTTTTTTTTTTTATAGAAGCAATGGATTCCTCGGCCGGGCTCATTAGAAAGCACTAAGTGGAATGGCCTTTACCCATGGGGTCTGGCCGAGCTTAGCCAGGGTTCCACCTGACTTTGGTTCATGCTCCTGTGAGCTCAACAGTTGCAGGAGGCGCTGTGTGGATCCGGGACATTGTGTTACAAGCAGGAGGGGGAGGCCCTGGCCAGGGCATGCTATTACTCAGCTCAAACTGGTGTGTGAGGTTGAGTGGTACCTGATCAGTATATTTGGGCTCGCCTCATACCACACTATGGGTTCTGAAACTAAAGTCCACTCTGGACCTGGCCCTGGTGAGAGGCGCTGGGCTGGAGTGGGCTTACTTATAGCTCTCTGGCTCTGAGTTTGTATGCCGGGGTTTTTCCCCTGCAGATGAGAGGATAGCTTCCCTAGGCCTCCAGGTTGGGAGCAGGCTCTCACTTGTTTGTCTTTGTGCACCAAACAGCAGATTAAAATGCCCAGCCTCCACAGATTCCCGGGCAGGTGTGCAGGAAATTGCTCCTGAAAGACAATCCCTTGTTTTTTTGTTTCCATTGTTGTTTAATTTTCTATTGTTGGGCCATGTTTGCCCATAATAGTGGCATGTGGCTTCAAGATACTCCAGGACATAGATCAATGTTGGAAATCATGATTATATCATCGGATTTGCAGCCAAATGTTCTGGACGCTCGGGTGACGAG
The DNA here is from genome assembly GCF_033807715.1 of Cololabis saira. Lineage (NCBI taxonomy): Eukaryota > Metazoa > Chordata > Actinopteri > Beloniformes > Belonidae > Cololabis > Cololabis saira. Next base: position 13,577,675 of record NC_084601.1, on the reverse strand, counting down.
GAGCTGAGCCGTCAACTGATCACCATCTGGTGGTGAGTTGGATCAGATGGAAGATGCCAGACAGACCCATCAGGCCCAAATGTATAGTGAGAGATTGCTAGGAACGTTACAGGCCTTCACTGCGCAGGTGGCCTAATGGAGCTGTGGCCAAACGACCTGGGACTGCCTTGGCAGTGATCCCTGAACCCAGTGGTGGGCATCCCAGGTGAGGTAGGACATTAGGCTAATCAAGCTCTGTCGAACTTGTTTTTCAGCTTGTAGGACATCAGGTGGACTCTGATTAGCTTGCTCATTACTGGACGTGAGGTTGCCAAGGTAGTTAAAAATCTCATTAGCGGCAGGGCTCCAGGGTTTCCCTCACATGGAGGAGCTTGACGAGGTGACCGGGGAGAGGGAGGTCTGTGCCTTCCTGATGCATGCATTCAAGTGGCGGGGAGGTCCTGCTTTTAACCATTTTGTTCCATTAGAAAAGGTTTACTGGGGGCACTAAAAAGAAACCTTACCATCACATCATATTTAATTATTACAATTTTATGTTTTGACAAATCAAAAACATCCATTTCAAAAAAGGCCAGTGGTCAGTAATCTCCCACTTGCAACATCCCAAGGATTTGTCCTCCTCTAATACCAAACTATTATGCAAAATTAACATAAATTGGGTTATTCTTGGCAATAGTGATAATTAAATTAGAGAATCTTAAATCACATGCAATAGCAGTACATATAGGACATAATACTTTGCAGTCCAGCATCTGGTGAAGGAAAATAGAAAAATGACTCTGGGAGTACACCAAGACTGCAATTATGAGACACTCATTTGTCTTTCATCTTAATCTGACTTTTCCATCTTTATATCATGAATTTACAGAGCACTTATAGAAATAAACACACACGCACGCATGCACGCTGAACAGGCTTGAAAAGCAGTAGCAACAACTCATTGATAATGAATAAGTATATGCCTTGCAGATGTTTTGAGGGATGACGACTAAAATATGTATCAATTACCTTCATAGATCGATGGTCATTTTATTATTTATGCCTGCAAAATAAATTGCAAACCAATAAAACAGAGATGAGGGTTTCACATAAAATGACTTGTGTTCAGTCTTGGCTTGCTGTCAACTAGCCTCTGAGGAACATTACATACAGAAAGATCAGGTCTAGACATGCTCGAGGAGAAACCAGCTTGTTTGCCAGCCCAAATGTAACTGAATTTTTGCCAACAATGCAAAGCTCTGCTGAAAGCAGCTACTTGCCACAGAGTGATGGAGAATGTGTCAAAGTGCATGTGTGTTTCAGTGTCTAGTCTAACAAAACCTGTTCCTGTGAACAATCTGAAATTAGCAGCACATTCCTTCTGAACTCTCATGACACCACTGCCTTAAACTGCAACACACAAGGATACACACTGGGTTGCCGGTCTAAATGAGCTTACTTTTGACTCCTCCTTCTAAAGACTTCCGCCAACACATACAAGTCTTCTTGGAGTTTGCAATCTTAATCCTTGTGTACTTGGATTTCCTGGCTGAAAGACACCTGAGGCTGGCACACAATAGTGCATCAATGTCCTCAGATGCATAATTACAAAAGCTACATCAATATACAAAGTGTCCTCCTGTGCTCAGTAGTTAAATGAGAACATACCCGTTTCTGAAAGCTGGTAATGAGAGAACTAAAGGAAGCCCAAGTGCAAATGAATTTGGATGGACCCTTTCACACACATTCACATCCCTCCCACACTGATTGCATCATTTCCTATTGTACACATACATAGGAACCTTCTTTTTCTGAGGAAGTGAGTGGAGCAATAAGAGTAGAAGCCTGAATAGAGGGAAGAAAGAAAAAAAACAGAGAAACTGATGAAGTGGGTGGTTTTGTGAGTGTGAATGCTGCCCCAGCTGCTTTTTCCTGTGGTACAGGCTGCAGCTGCAAGCAAGCTACTGAGAGATCGTGACCACAATTGCAGTGCTGAGACTTTAGAATGAATAATCTAATTAGATTTGACTTAATACACAAACTAAAATGGTTTGTAATTATTTTTTTTTGTTTCAATGACTAACTTAAGCTCCTTTGCAAATAAAACCAAACTATCCTTTTGTAGCCATGTTATTTTACATCAGGACCTCTGACAAAATTTTTTTGTCCCCAAACCAGATTAGCTAAACAACTAAACTGAGGATGTGTAAGAGGTGCAAGTAAAGAAATAGGCAGGGCTCGTAACTGTGGTCAGAAAAGGGCAGGCTCTAAAATGTTGTCACCTCATGTGCATTCTCACTTTGCCAAGAGCCATTTGAACCCACGTAAAAGGACTGACATTTCTATTTTTTTCTTTCAACAGTTTATATCACCTCTCGTTCATGTCGTCTACTGCCATATCCTTTATTTCAACTATTTTGACAAACCCTGTTTCATCATTACCTCCCACCTTGCTCTTCCCCCTAAGGTCTTTTACAATAACAGGTTGCCAATAGCTCAAAGGCATGAGGGGGTGGTATGCTTCTGGGTTTCTTCTTCTCTCCCTTTTCTATATACATTATATAAAACACAGCTGTCTGTAGTTATGAGGACAGAGTCTGTGGCTTTGGTGCTGAAGGAGACGTAAAAGGAGGAATCCTCTTATAGCAGCCTACACTCTCCACTGTTGCTTCCCGTGATGCATCTTTATCCTTTCAATTCTGTGTTCCTGCAACAACTGTGCCTCAGGGAACCATGAGTAACCCCTTTTTTTTTTTAAATACCCCCCGCCCAAAAAAAACCAAAACACTTACTTCAAATAATGTTGAATTTCAATATTTTAATTGGAGCTATGAGTATATTGAATTTAGGCATTACTATGAAATGATACCAGCAACTCGTTGCTGTATTTGTGCATGCAGAATTGGGAAGGAAGAGACACAGCAGAGATACAGCTAAATTTGGTGAGATATTGTATGAGCCCACTGGCGTGAATGCTGCGATGCTGGATGACAGCACAGCCTGCAAGATCTTCCAGCTCTGTGACCTGCTGTGCTTCGTTGTCAAAAACTATTAAAAAAAAGGTTTGAAACGCTCCCAGCCATTAAACGTAACATATTAACAACACTGGACTCGTGTTAAAAATAAAAGTACACCTTTCAATTTACTAATCTCTCTGGACATATGAAAAGATGACCTCATCCTTATCAGGATCCATACTTGGCTAAATCCAACTCTCAAATCAATTTTAAAAAAACAAAAAAAACACGCACACACACCAAATTCCCACACTGTTGTAGTAGTTGGCCTACTTTTCCTTACAACATTGATTCACTTCATTGAAGCAATTAAAAACATTGAGGTTTATGGACATCTGTTTATCCACAGCTCTCCTCACGCCTCACTGCACAAATGTCAGTACGTTTGAAGTCTGGACTTGGAATTGGTCTAATGTTCCTGTGATTTTCTTGTTGAACATTTCTGTTGTACTTTCAGTAATTTCTTGGGACACTATGCGTTTCCATTACCCCTAGATTGGCGCAGAACCCAACTATCGAAAAAGAAAACCTGCAATGGAAACACATCTAATTGGAAAAATCCTATATCGCCAAAACCTTTACACGCTTTTGTAAGGTGTTTTTTTTAAGCAAATTTCTAATCCAGTTTATTGCAAAAGTGTAATACAAAACACATTGTTTGGAACATTTTCCAGCTGTTTTTGGCGTCATTGATACGATCTAGTTCTGCAATACTACTACTACTACTACTACTACTACTTAATTATTATGCATTACTGCTTAAGGGCTTTGCTTCTGAATGATCATCCTCTGCCTTCATCATCAGACTATTTTCCCAACAGCAGTAACGGCAATCACAATCATTTGTCAAAGACTAAAAGATGTTTTTCTCCATATTCTGCATTGCTGAGATTTTTTTCTTTTGTTGTTTTGAAGAGAAGTCTCACAGGACGACATACGGAGAATTACGAGAACTGCACTTATTCCAAAAAACACTGTTCAATGGAAACAGTAGCCCCCCCTGCAGCGCTACCTTTATTGCATATTCAGAATTTCCATTTTTCTTTTGCAAAAAAGTGTAATGGAAACAACTACTGTCCTGCTGCATGACCCAACGCCAGCCAAGTTTTAGCTCTTGGACAAATAGCCTCACATTCAATACTAGAATCCTTGGCATACAGAGGAGTTCATGTCAGCAGTGGCTGCAAAACAAACCCCAATCTCTGACAGTCTATCATCAAGCAGGCCAGTGCTGTAAGGCGTTTTAGCTGATATGCTTAGATCAGTTTTCATCAGACATGGTTTTGAAAATATAAGCCATACTGTCATGTTCTTTTTAAAGATTATTTTCCTGTCACAATTTCTGTCTATGACTTGAATGTTTACCACTTATGAATAATCACTGTAGAATGATGATTACAAGCACCTTGCTGCCAGTAATTCTTGTGGAAGATGTAAGGGTATATTTTGTTTTTGTACATGCAGCTTTCTATTTCTTGGTTAGTTTGCCATTTAATAAAATTTCATATAATCATTTGTTATACGAGTAGATCTGATAAGGACAATAAAGCAGTCCTGGCAAGACAGTAAATGGCAAAACAGTCTCTCCTAAACTGTCAAAGAGATCGAAAGAAACAGCTGCATCACATGAGAGCTGTTAGGGGAAGAAAATAAAAAGCAACACACATTTGACAACTCAATGTTAACCTACAGTTGTTTAAATCAAATCAAGCCAGAAATCTCAGTGTAATTATTGACTCAGACCTGAACTTCAACAGCCATCTAAAGTTTATCACTATATCTGCCTATTACCACCTAAAAAACATTGCTAGAATTAAGGGGATTCTGTCTAAACAAGACATGGAAAAACATATTCATGCATTAATTTTCAGTAGGTTGGATTATTGCAATGGTATCTCTTTAAAGGCCTTAATAAGAAATCAATCAGGCAGCTGATCCAGAACTCTGCCACCAGAGTCCTTACAAACACCAGGAAACTGGACCACATTACACCGGTCATGAAATCACTACACTGGCTTACAGTGAGTCAAAGGATAGAGTTTAAAATATTACTGTTGGTCTACAAAGCACTGAATGGTCTTGGACCAAAATACATGCTGGATCTGTTAGTTCCCTATGAAGCTCCCAGACCCCTGAGGTTCATCTTTTCTGCTCTTCACCGGGGGAACAAACTTCCTGTAGACCTGAGGTCTGCTCCAACTGTCAGCTCCTTTAAATCAGGCCTAAAAAACATTACTGTTTACTCAAGCGTACTCCTAAATTAAATACTTATCTGCTGTACTCTACTGCCCTTACTTTTAACAGCTTGTGGTTTTTTATTATTTTACTTCCTTTCTTATCATCTTATTCTTAATTCTTTCAATCTTATTTGTTATTTACTGTCTAATTATGTATTGCCGCTTTTAATGTCAATGTAAAGCACTTTGAATTACCTTGTGATGAATTGTGCTATATAAATAAATGTGCCTTGCCTTTAACTTGTGTTCACAGACCGCCCTAACAAGTACACACCCAAATACTTACACACGCAGCCACAACTGTGCACTCAGCAACAAAGTTTGTCTCATTCATAAGATTATGATTTTCTATTACACATTTCAAAAGGGGAGACAAAGAAAAGCATGAACCTGTAACACCATGAAATGGAAAGAAAAAAAAATCCTTGCCAATTTCTGTGTCGCTTCAGTTCATTTCATACACCTGATCTCCCCTGAAACTATAGCCGTTTCTAAGCCCAGTCTTCCTGTTAAAACTACGCTTAAACAAACTCTTTCTCCGCACACCTGTGGCTCAGTGGACCGTGTCAGCTCTCAGCTCACCCCGGCCAGAGAGCGTAAATCAATCCCGGGTTTGCTGAGACTTGAGCCGTCACCACGGTTACAGCCAGATTAGCTCGTTAGCTAGCTCGGCTGAAGGCGCGCCACCGACACCAACTCAGGGTTTACTTACTGGCATGTTACCTGTCAGTTTCCTGGTATCACTGTCCTCTAGCCTTCCGACGAATCGAGTAAATGGTTCTCACCGGGCTACTCCATAAATCACCCCCCAACAATCCAACACCATCCGCGCCATCCACCTTCAATACTTTCTCCACACAGACTGCCACTAGACGCGGTGTCTCGATTGCTACTGAGTGACACATTTCTAAGCCAATCAGAGGGGGGTATATCCCTTGCGGACACGCCCCCTACGTGAACGACCCAATGACGTTATGATCTTAGAAGCGAGCTAATAATTTCCACGATCAGTTAGGTTGTCGCTGTCAGCCAGTTGCCCTTTGACAGTCAACAGTCAAGTGATGTGCCACACACACACACACACACACACACACACACACACACACACACACACACACACACACACACACACACACACACACACACACAATAAAATATGAGGAAATATTCAAAATCATTTTGAGTAAACAGTCACCTAAACTATTTGTTTTGTAGTTTTCCTAATTAAAACTAAACTGCATACTTATAGTTATGGGTAAATTAAGAAAATAAGGTTTTATTGTTTTAACTACTTTGTTTCAACACATACAATAGTCACTACGGATTTAGCCAATATAAACTTAGATTAAACACATTCAACACACGTTTTAGAAAACAAACAGACACACCAAAAAACTTTTAGTTTAAGTATAAAACTGTATTTTAATTGAAAATAATGCACAATGATATGGCAATCACCTCCATTAAGATGGCATATCCACACGTGTTTAGGTTTTACATTAATTACTGTGGGAGTTTTGCTCTTTTTAATCAGTTAGTAAGTGCAACAGGGATTTTGTGGATAAGCTGCAAATCTGCTCCACCTCAGCATTACAAAAGAAAAACAATGCAAGCACAATTACAGCACACCTCCAGGCCGTTAGGCTTTATCAAGGTCTGCTTTGGGCATTACAGATTAATTAAACATACGACTGTCATTAACAGTAATAGCATGAATATTCCCATCTCACAAATACGTGTCTACAACAATATATATATATATATATATATATATATATATATATATATATATATATATATAATAATAATAATAAAAATAATAATAATAAATATATATATATATATATATATATATATATATATATACATATATTAATAGTTGGGTTATGGGTTTAATAATATCTGTGTCAAGTTTGTCTCTTAAGGTCCACTTGAAATTGCACAAAGTAATATGACACGAATAACCACTAGAGAAAGAAAGTGGGACTGCAGCGCCACCTTCTGTTATCTGGTTAAGTTACATGTATCCCAGTAAATTATATTATTTTACAAACCTACCAGGTAAAGGCCCAGTGTGCAAAATGTCTGTGTATATACACAGTCATCCAGATCGTGGATGTACCCCAAAAATAAAGTCTGGACCTTTTTGCCAGTTCAGTTTGAATAGTTGTCTTGGATCAGAGATGAAATGTTCTCACTTTTTTCTAAATCAAACACCCAATACATTTATCTCTTAAGTATTGACTAAAAGCCTTCATAAAATTGTAACAAACATAAGGTCTCAAAAAGTGACACATCTAACAGTCATGGTGTTGGTTCTTACACATATTAATTCAGATTACACAATATGATATTTAGAAAACCTGTGCTAAAAAGAAAAAAAAACGTTAGTGGGTTTGTGACTGGCTTGTTTAGCAGGAACAAAAACATTTTTTTATGTCCCACATCAGTTGTGACAGACAGGCTGGCTACAAGGCAAACATCTTCTTAACCCAAACTTACTAAAATGTGTGTACAACCTGCATGAATATTCAATCATATTCCTTTTAAATGTGCGTGAACTACAGATGAGCCCCTGCTATCTGTGCAGCCTCAATGAGAACTTCCCCTGCCTGTTTCCTGTATCCTTGCGATAACTCTTTTGCCCTCCTGACTTCCTTCATGTTCTCCTCCAGGTTCTGATTCAGTCTTCCCTGCTCTTGGTAAGTTTCTGCTTTCCTCTTCACTTGCTCAGACATTTGATCCTGGCTACGGAGCAGCCACCCAATTAGCTCTTGAAGTGTGGTCCCCTTTGAGATGGTGGCTTTAGCGCTCTCAGAAGTGCCTTTGACTTCATTCTGAGCCAACAGCAGAGCTGGTGGAAGTGGTTTCTTATTGTTTTTACTCTCTGAACGCACACAAACCAGATCCATGGAGAAATCATAGCCTTTCATCTTGATGGAAACCCTGTATGTTGTCTCTGAAGGAAGAAAGAAATGGAGATTTTGGCAAAAGACACACGTTGAGACAAAAAAAAAAAATCGTTAACTGCTGCAACACTAATTGTATCGGCTTTATTTTTCACTCACCATGTTCCTCTCTGATCTTCCTCACAGATTCAGCCAAAGCAGAGCTACCAATATTTGCACAGCCACAGCTCTTTTGCAGGTTTGTGATGTGACGGACCATGGCCTCATATCTTTCTTGCTGCTCGTTGAAGGTCTCCGCCACATCTTCAAATCTACAATCCAGCTCTGGCACATTCACTCGCCGCATCAGCAATTTCCCCATCCGCCTCACGGTCTGCAGATCTGGATACCACACAACATAGACATGCAGACAGATGAATAAAAGCACAGAAGGTCGAACTCAAACATTTTAGTTTTAGATGTGGAAGACAGCAATGATGTACCACTGTGTGCTGGCCGGGCCTGCCTGGCTGATTCAGGTCCATTCACTTCAGATGTGGGTTTGGAGTACAGCAGGGGCTGCCTCTGAAACAGTACAATTTCTGTATTAATCTTTATCTTAAATAGCACAGTGGAGTTATAAAGCACTGAACAGACATACTTGAAGTAATGAAGTGAATTTTTCATAAAATTTCTCATCTCCATCGAAGCTATGAATACCTAGAGAAACTGGAAAATGTTGCTACATTATATAGTCTGACTCTGTCAGACACAAGATAATAGATAAGGTTCTCTCCAGAGCAGCTACTTTACAGAAAAATCGGTCCAGGGTGAATACATACTTCGTTGTTGGAGTTATCACTGGAGAAGCAGCAACAGCAGAGGAGACGGAGCATTTTCAGCAGCTCTGGAAGTTTGTTTTCAGGTCAATTAATCCGGACAATAAATCTGTAGTCAGCAATCCGCGTGACGTCACCGTCATGAGACTCCTGAAAAAAACCCTTCCTGGTTGTGTGTTTACATTACAGGTGAGATTACAGGTGAAGTGCGGCAGTGAGGCACGCATTTCAACTGTTTTTCTCCTTTAAATATATTACAGCTTAAATGTAATTAGTCAACCCACCTAATGTTGCAAGTTGGGGGGGCTGGGGGTCATTATGCTGAGAAAGGGCGAAAAGTCTACAGAGCCCTAGCGAAGTTACGAGGAAAGTGTTGAAACTCTTACCTATCGTGATCCTTGCAAAAAAAAGAAAAGAAGCTTGATTTCTTCACCTACCAGAACTGACCTGCAGGGGGCAGCACCCGCCCAGCACCGCGCCTTGTTCTGCCACTATTTGGTAAAAGAAGAAGAACGCGTGCATCTCCAACAACAGAGGAAGAAGAAGAAGACACTAAGCTCGGCATGAGCTCGAGATTTGAAACACTTTATTCCGCTACAACAATGTACATATATTTCAGCATCCGGCAGCAACTTTAATTTTCCCTTCAAGCCTCGCGGAGAAGATGCCGACAAGCTCGCAGCTTTTGAATACAGTAGTTCTCCATAAGCTGCTGACTATAACCAAGTGAACTTACAGTGCTCGGGTAACAACAAAGAGACAATAGCTACACACTGCAGGTCGTTGTGCTTAAAGTGTTGTTCTCTCTATATTAGTGGACCAACAATAAAATATTGACATGACGGGGACAGCTTCTAAAGAGAAAGCTGCAAGCTTCAAGAAGAGAAGTGAGGAGTACGAACAGTTGACCAGCATGATGGTAGTCATGAACAACCTGAGGAAACAGGTGGGGGTTGTAAAAAATAATAAAATACGTAACAAGGCAAGATTGTATGCGCATCTTTTTGCTGACATTTTATAACATTATCTGCTTTGCGTGTTTTTCTTCAGGGGACACTGTGTGACGTGACCCTCGTGGTTCAGGGGAAACACTTCCCTGCCCACAGAGTGGTGCTTGCAGCTGCCAGTCACTTCTTCTGCCTCATGTTCACCAGTAGGTACCATGACCAAGACTGGCATGTCAGGATGCTGTTGCAGGAAGGATTGGGTCATTTCTAGTGCCACATTATGCCAAATATTTAACATGAATAACATAAATCTTCAGATTGCAAAACAGTTTCTGCTGTTAAACCTTCAGTGCAGCTTTTCATGATGTTTTTAGACACAGTACACTAAACCAAACTAACTAGTTAATAAAGTAACAGGCAGAGGAAACAGGATGTAAAGCATATTTAACCACGAGACTTGGAATCAGATGGGTGGTTTTAAAGTTTTGACTGTTAGATGTACGTTTTGAGAGGTTTTTGATGTAGAAAAAAACTACCGTATTTTCCGCACTATAAGGCGCACATAAAAGCCTTCAATTTTTTCAAAAGCTGACCATGCGCCTTGTAATCCGGTGCGCCTTATATATGGATCAATATTGAGCCGCAACAGGTCTCGCAACTACTATGTCTATGTCTATAACTATGTCAAGATCACAATAATCTTCCAATTTAATAATAATAATAATAAAGAACTAACACAAATAAAATACACTTCAATTAAATACTTAGTTTTTTTTTTTTTTTGTAATTTATTTTCCCAAGCGGCTCCGGAGCCGCGGGTTGCCGACCCTTAGTCTAATGGATGCATAACGTAACCCCAGCCTCTACTGTAGCGCCTTATAATGCAGTGCGTCTTATATATGGAGAAAGTTTTACAATACGTCATTCATGAAGGTGCGCCTTATAGTGCGGAGAATACGGTAGTTTATCTGTAATCAATTTAAAAATCTGTAATCTGTTACTGTGTGTGTGTGTGTGTGTGTGTGTGTGTGTGTGTGTGTGTGTATGTGTGTGTGTATGTATGTATGTATGTATATATATATATATATATATATATATATATATATATATATATATATACTTACATACACACACACACACTGTGGATGTGGAAAGTATTCAGATCCCTTTACATTTTTTTAATTTCTCATTAATGTACACTCAACACCCAATCTTGACTGAAAAAAAAACAGAAATGGAGAAATGTTTGCAGATTTATTTAAAAAAAAGAAAAACTGAAATATCACATGATCATAAGTATTCAGACCCTTAGCTGTGACACTCATATTTAACTCACATGCTGTCCATTTCTTCTGATCCTCCTTGAGATGGTTCTGCTCCTTCATTGGAGTCCAGATGCGTTTCAATTAAACTGATCGGACTTGATTAGGAAAGACCTTAAAGCTCATGGTGCATGTCAGAGCAAATGAGAATTATGAGGTCGAAGGAACTGCCCAGGGAGCTCTCTGAGACAGAATTGTGGCAAGCCACTGATCTGGACAATATTACAAAAGAATGTCTGCAGCATTCAAGGTTCCTAAGAGCGCAGTGGCCTCCATAATTGTTAAATGGAAGAAGTTTGGGACGACCAGAACTCTTCCAAGACCTGGCCGTCCAGAAAAACTGAGCAGTCGTGGGAGAAGAGACTTGGTGAGAGAGGTAAAGAAGAAACCAAAGATCACTGAGTGAGCTCCAGAGATGCAGTAGGGAGATGGAAGAAAGTTCCACAAAGTGAACTATCACTGCATGCCCTCCACCAGTCTGGGCTTTATGCCAGAGTGGCCTGATGGAAGCCTTTCCTCAGTGCAAGACATATGAAAGCCCGCATAGAGTTTGCCAAAAAACACATGAATGACTTCCAGACTATGAAAAATAAGATTTTCTTGTCTGGCCCAGCCAGAGCCCTGACCTAAACCCACTTGAGAATCTCTGGAGAGATTTGAAAAAGACTGTCCACCAACATTCACCATCCAACCTGACAGAACTCGAGAGGATCCCCAAATCCAGGTGTGAAAAACGGGTCTGAATACTTATGACCATGTGATATGTCAGTTTTTCTTTTTTAATAAATTTGCAAAAAATTCTACATTTCTGTTTTTTTCTGTCAAGATGGGGTGCTGAGTGTACATTAATGAGAAATAAAATAAAGTTTTTTTGATTTTAGCAAATGGCTGCTATGAAACCATGAGGGAAACATTTAAAGCAGCAATACTTTCTGTACCCAAAATGTATATATATATATATATATATATATATATATATATATATATATATATATATATATATATATATATATATATATATATATATATATATATATACACTTTGTCAATCATCAATCAATCACACACACAATACTACAAAACTTTACACAGTATAGTATAGTATATAAGACTAAGATTACCCTATGATTGTTCCAGATCTAACAGCAAAATAAGGGAAGCGTTTATATAATATTATTATATCTGGCCATATTGTCTATTGTCCAAATAGCTGTATCTTGTGTGTGAGTCTTAATACATCACACATCAGCTGTTTTGTTTAAGCCAGCCATCTGTTTTACTCTACTCTCTAATCTTACTATTGGATCTGTATTGGTATCGGCTATTATAAAGCCTGCATATCTGTATCAGAACAGACACTGAAAAGTAGGATCGAATTATCCCTAAACAAAATGTTTCATCATATTCAAATATGTAGGTGGTTATATTTTGTTCAATGAAAACATTAATTATTGCTATGTATCTATGTTGCTATGTGTTTTATCATTTCAGTTTTCCATATATTCTACCTCTTTTTTTCTCACTTCCAGCAAGAATGATGGAGTCGCAGTCCCACGAGGTGGAGCTTAGGACTGCTGAGCCTGAGATTATTGAGCTGCTTATTGAATTTATATACACTGCCAGGTACAAATGTTGGCAAACACCATATGCATGAGGTGTGATATTGAGTGTGGTTGGGTGGCACATTTTTAAAGTTTTATATACATGGTTGGTCTGATTTTGATACAGGTTTATATTTTGGGGCAAATTTCTGTTTTATAATGCCAAATGCACATTGTGTCTGTGTGTTTGTGGCCAGAATCTCCGTGAACAGCAGTAACGCCCAGTCGTTGCTCAATGCAGCCAACCAGTATCAGATTGAGCCAGTGAAGATAATGTGTGTGGAGTTCCTGACAGGACAGATTGATCCCACAAACTGCCTGGGTAACAACAGGAATACAAGTGCAGGTCTAACTGTTGTATTAGCTGTTGCATTCACTTCTTTTTTTAAATGTTTTTTTTTGTGCAGGCATCTCAGTCCTTGCAGACTGTATGGACTGTCCAGAGTTGAAGTTAGCATCAGAGGACTTCTTCCAGCTTCATTTTACTGAAGTCTACAAACTGGATGAATTCTTGCAACTTGATGTTGCGCAGCTCACATATCTGCTGCATCAAGACAAACTCACTGTCCGTTCTGAGGCCCAGGTACATATTCTTCAGTGTCATAAGAAGTCCCTTTTAGAGAGAAGTTTTAGATAGTTTTGGCTGAACGTCATAAACGCTGTAACTAATATTATCTCGCATGCTTTTGTTGTTGCATTTGTGTTCAGATTTATGATGCAGCAGTGCGCTGGCTGAAGTATGACGTGTGCAACAGAAAGCAGTACATGGTGGAGGTATTGGAGTGCGTTCGCTTCCCACTGGTTTCCAAGACATTCCTCTCAAAAACTGTCCAGGCTGAGCCACTTATCCAGGACAACCCGTTGTGCCTCAAGATGGTCATCAGTGAGTAGGAAGAGAGATAATACACAACACTCGTCATGTCTGGCAATATTAGGATTTTATCAGTGATGTTGAATGTTTCTTTTTCTGGATAAGAAAGGATATTTTCCACACAGACATCGAAAATATACATATTTCTATTTGTTAAAAAAAGGAAATGGTACACACGTTTGAACTTTGTGAAACCAACAAATAAGCACAATTAGGCATACAGGCTCAAAAATATATGATTCGCTTATATTTGGTTGAACGTTAGGTAGTTCTCATTTAACCACACAGTTCTGGTAGGCATCAACATGTCTCTGGCATAATTACAGTCAAATATGGAATTAAACTCGGTTGAGTTTATTAAATCTTGGTTTTTTATGTGAAACCTACCTTTTGAACATAGTTCATGTGTCTTCTTGAACTGAGGAATTTGGGAAGACCAGTCCAAAAAAGTTATAGTCTTTTTTATTCATTCCAGTTCCAGCCATCACGAGTGCTGTTTTCCTCTTTCTTTATTATAAGATCGATGTTTTCTGCAGTAAAGCAGGCCCGGAGCAAGAAACAGCCATCACAACACTTAACAGCTGTTTCAAGGTTCCTGGGGTTCTTACTCATCCAAACACACTTCTGGTCCTCGTTTAATTTTTTGTCTCATAACTTTTCATTTTTCCTTTTAAGTTTGAAGGTGACAGTTTTGGTGCAGGTGCTTTTTTAAAATATTTTTCATATTTTTTTTTTTTGGTCTTTTTTTTGTAAAACGGTCACTATTATAGATGGCAATGCCAGTATTTTTCATGTTTTAATTCATGTTTGCTCTGTTTGTTTTTTGCTTTTCTCATTTCCGTGCTTCTTTTAATAAACCAACCAATTTGCATCGTTCAACCAATTTGCAACAGTTTGCATCTTTCTCAAGATTTTGGCAATGTGGCTTCTCTTCACAATAGAGATCAAAATCAGCTTGATCTAACATCTGACAGTTTTTCATGTAGAAATCGTGCGTTGTTTTGACAGTAAAATCTTATCTTGAGTTCAAGTTTATATTTAGTTGTAGAGCACATTAGTCATGTTTGTATTTTGTACAACTCAGAAGAATACATTGATGTTAAAACTTCAAACAGTAAGGCCAGCTCTGCTGACACAAACAGCTGATGCTTTTGTCCAAAGGTGGGATGCGCTACCACTTGCTGTCCCTGGAGGACCAGGAAGACCTCGGAGAGAGCAGCCGGCCACGACGCAAGAAGCACGACTATCGCATTGCCTTGTTTGGAGGCTCTCAGCCACAGTCCTGCCGCTACTTCAACCCAAAGGTACCAGGCTGCTTTTTTTTCCCTGCATCCCTGCAAGTTACGTTTTTTCAACATTGTTGGACTCAACGGTGAAACATAGTTAATCACGTTGTAATTATATTGGTTAAGTGTCAGTGTTTACCATTTAGACCTCCAGCTGGACAGACATCCGTTGCCCCTTTGAGAAGCGCCGGGATGCCACCGTTGTCTTCTGGGACAATGTGGTCTACATCCTGGGGGGCTCGCAGCTCTTTCCCATCAAACGCATGGACTGCTACAACGTCCTGAAGGACAGTTGGTACTCCAGGCTGGGTCCGTCCACGCCTCGCGACAGCCTGGCCGCCTGCGCTTTCCAAGGCAAAATCTACACATCCGGGGGATCAGAAGTGGGTAAGCATGGGGGAGGCAGGAGGAGAAAACTTGACACTGATAACTTGGTTATCAACTGAAGGACTACAGCGAGTGAAATGCAAGAATTTGATGGCTTTTTAAAAATCCAGACTATTATTAGTACGGGTTATCATCACGTGCTCTGTTATTAATATGCATTTCTCTGTGTGTAGGTAGCTCGGCCCTGGACCTTTTTGAATGTTATGACACCAGAACAGAGTCATGGCAGTTGAAACCCAGCATGCTGTTGGCTCGCTGCAGTCACGGTTCAGTGGAAGCAAATGGACTCATTTATGTTTGTGGAGGAACAGTGGGCAACAATATCTCTGGGAGGGTCCTCAACAACTGTGAGGTGTTTGACCCCAGCACACAACAGTAAGTCGCATAAGCATACCGCTCCGTGCACGTCTATATGTCTTAGTGAGAGGCATTTAAACTCTTTTCTTTTCCCTTGTCATGACATTTAGTCTTAGTTACATGATCAGTTTTTTTGTTGGATTATTTAAATCACTGTTTAATTTTAATAGTTGTTAATGTCACAGTGATGAGTGATTGGTTTATTTACCTAGTTTTAGGTTGTTTCTTGATACCTTCACGAGACACCTGGTGACCTTAGTGTTTTCTTTTTTTTTATACGGATGAACGTCAGTTATTTTGAAACTGATACTGTGTATAAAACATACTTTTTTTCAGCTTATTTCTTGTGATTTCTAATTTAGTGTTTAAATGTATGAACAGGTACACCAGATGTCGGTTTACCTATAAAAAATTTACATTTCGTAATTGTATTAGCAGTTTAAAAGCAGTGAACTTTGCGTGTAAACTTCAGGTTCATTAAACTGAGTGCAAGTAATTTCCTGCCACTGAGATGCATTGCAAGAATCAAGCCGCTATTGTCAGTCAACCTTGTGAGAACCTGGTACATACCTTGATGTTTTCCTCTTTAGATTTACTTTTTGCACTTGTATCAATCATTTCTTTCTTTCCGGTCTTCAACTGGTCCAGAATACAGAGGCTAGGCCAACAAAAACCAGCCAGTAGTCCCATGCCACCTTAATTATTGCCTCACGTTCCCATCAAGACCAGAAATTATGTAAAAACATCACTAACACATCAAGCTCTGTACAGACTAGTACCAGTTACCAGATTACAGTTATCTGCCTTTTAGCCGTCCCTTGTTCTAGTTTTAAATGTAGAGATGACCGAACTTTTGGACTTTCAAATCAACTTTTGTGTGTATTTAAATGTGTTTTTTTTATTTTATTTTTCTGGTCATGAGCTCTTAACTCTGATATCAATGGTGTACCTGTTCTCAAGTGACCATTAACATGCGCATGTGATTAATATCTGAAGATGGGTTTATAGTATGTTGATTTTTATTTTTTATCAAATGTTTTTTGCCACATATGAAGTAAGACTTTCATCCAACCCAAATGGTCTGAGATTTCTCAACAAAGGAGCACATAATTAGCTGCACTGTAACTATAATCTGTTTTCAGCAACACTGTGAATGCGTATTTCAGATGGAGAGAGCTGAGTGGGATGAGAGAGGCCAGGAAGAACCATGGACTGGTAGTCGTCAATAACAAGATTTATGCTATTGGAGGACAGGGGGTAGGAGGTATTGAAACCGTTTTTGTTGCAGCCATACTGTGATCAACAATAAGGGATACTAGTGATCAGAGTAGCTGTATTCTAAAAAAGTACTGTGATGCTGTGTTTGTGGGGTTTTCCAACAGGGCTGGATTCAGTGGAATACTACAACATAGCGAGTAACGAGTGGCGTACTGCTTCGCCAATGCCGTGGAAGGGTGTGACAGTGAAGTGTGCAGCCGTTGGCGACATCATCTACGTGCTGGCAGGGTTTCAAGGTGTGGGGCGACTCGGGCATGTTCTGGAGTACCACACTGAAACTGACAGGTTTGTATATTAACTCAATATTATTCAAATGAAATGACTCTTGATGTCTGACATAATTATATATTGAAAAAAACATCTTCTGGCCCCTACCATAACTTTGATGACAAGTAAATACAACTACACGAGACATGACATATTTCTTTCTGTCATTTATTTCACAAAAATGTTAATAAAAAAAAAAACGTTTAAAAACTACATATGAAACACTAGATTCAGTATATTAGTAATGAAGTGAATAGAGCTGGTGATAGATTCAGATTTCCAAAATCAATTTGATTTGATTCCCAATGGCCCGATTCGATTCGCGATTATATTGGATTCGAAGGATATTTCAGAGACGGTACCAATTTTACTTGAATATAGAAGAGATTCTCAGAGAACTAATGCTGTAAATTGTAGAAACTAACTCCAACTTGGTACTTTATCCAAAATATTTTTTTAATTAAGAATTGAGCCCAAAGCAGTTAGGGTTAAGGTTGTCCAGTTCATTGCTGGCTTTGTGTTTTTTGAATCCAAAATGCATCTAACCTCTGCTTTCAAGTTTGTTGGTGGTGCCTTCAGTGCTCCCGCCATGATGTCGAACAACACTCTTTACCTAGTCACGCGAGATTACCTGGCTTTACACTGCAGGCTGCATTACACACTGTCGAAAAGACATTAAATTATCCATTTGGGGATTTTATTAATCGATATTGGATCATTCAAAGGAAAATTGATTCAAATGGATTAGTTTGATTTTTTTTAACCCAGCCCTAGAGTTGAAGTAAGTCAAGAGTTTGGTCTGAGTTGAGACCAAACATCTCCACTTTTGACTTGTTTTTACAAATGACAGAAGTCTTGTCTGCTCAGATCAGATGCAGTTTTGCAAACCCAAGTTGAGCTTCTGTTATTTTTAGGGAGAAGGGGGGCTTTCTCCTAGCAATGTTTTCAAAATATCCTAGTTGCTTATTCTTTTTCTAAGTGTACAGTCAGGAACGTAAACATTCAACATGGTTATTAAGGCTTGCAGACTGTTGCATAGGTCTTGGGTTTATTTTTCAGTTTCTCTGAGCCCTGCAGTCTGACTTTGGGCTGAACTTGCTGGTGTGTCAAATTCTTTGAAGATTTGTTTTGAATCTTCTTGCAAATCCTTTTTTCACTGTAGGATGATGGATCACAAACCATTTGGAAAGTCTTTGTTGTTTTTGTATTTAACCTTTTGATGGACAGCAAATGTTCTTTTTCTAAGATCACTGCTGATGTAATTTCTCCTCGGTGTTCAGGAGGATCAGTTAAATTAATCTGACTTAATCTAAAAAAACAAACTAATATGGTGTTGTCTTAATTTAAAACATGTAAGAACCAGATAATTATTCCAATTTTGCAGGTCTGTCTAATTTACATTTGCAAATGTCTTCTTTGTGCTGGTTGCTTAGTTTAGTCAGGTGTAATGCAGTACAACATATAATTCAACATTACACCACTGCAAGGCATAAGGAGATTTTATACAGATAAGTAATTAATATTTATCCCTCTCTTCTCAGGTGGATGACGTGCAAAGAAGTGCGAGCGTTTCCTGTCACCAGTTGCCTGATCTGCGTGGTCGACATTTGTGGGGTCAATGAAGACGAGGACATGGACCTCATAGACCCTCAGCTGCACAGTGAACCTGCAGCTTCCTCATCGGCTCCGGCTTCATCATAGCCTCATTGTAAAGGAGGCAGACTGACCTTTATTAAGCTGGGATTCACCATGTTTTTAAGCTGATGTATTTTTAATTTTTTTTTTGGCAGTTTCAATAGCTACCAAGCTGCTTTCCATGAGGCTGAATTTTTATTTTCAACTCGTGCCTATATAGCTCATTCTTCATTGGGAGTTTTAGTTTGAATCCTACACAAACTGTTTACGCCAGTTACGTTTATATATTTTGTTTTGGCTTGTTACAAACTCGTATTGTTTTCTTTTTAAATGCCAGTGAACGTTTCTACAAATTTGTGTTTTAAAAGATTAATCACCATCATCAATGCACTATTTGATAATGTGTAAATAATGTGTGGTGCCTTTTTAAAAAAAAAAAAAATACATGTAAATATTTCAACATGTAAAAGTTTGATTTTGATTTTATTTTTTGTTTTTCTTATAGAAAGATTAAACATTTGAAGACCACCATAATCTCTGAAACTAAGCAGTGAATAGGATTTCATACATTTCTTATTGACATTAGCTGCCACATAACTATATTTGGCAGTTGAAAACTAAATGTGGATGCATGACTGAATACAACTGATGAGGGAGAATACATTGAGGTGAGAAACCTGTTAAAATTGATTAAAATTGTGCTTTAGAAAAGCTGATCACAATCTGATTTAAGCTGACATGAAATGCATTAAGATGAGTTTTAAAGTAACATGTAAACACGTAAGACATTAAATTAGCATATTACACAATTGTAAACATTAAAAAGTGTCATAATCCACTTAAAAAATAATGCTGCAGCGTTCCCTGAGAATCACAGATTTGGTCTTGCTGATGTTTTGTGAATTACTTTTCTTGCACAAAAATCAATTCCACCACATCCACTTCATTTTTCCCCTCCACGTTGTCAATCATACTCTTCCTCCTCACTCATAAGGAGAGCAAACCTATTGTTAATCTCCTCTGTGTCTCTTCCCCCACCCTGAGCTCCTCTTCTGCTTCCTGCTCGTCCTCTCCTCCCTCGTCCTCTGCCTCTCTTTTTCTTCCCTGATCCTGCAGCAGACTGATTTGCCTTGATGCTGCAGTCCCTCGCAGCGTCCAGCAGGATGGAGTACAGTTGTCCAGACAAGGATCCTTCAGGTACGAGGGCCTCAGCTACCCTGCCCCCTTTCAGATACTTGTAGAAGCCATGTACCAAGGTACCACTGAACAACCTGAAACATGAGGAAGGAAATGACCATTGATGGTTTTGAATTTTAACCTTTACATACACAAAAATCAGTTTCTTTCCACCAAAACATAGAAATGAAATGCTTAATTTACATTGAAGGAACATTTTAAGAATATCTTGCTTGTGTAAACTAATGTCTACAGGCTGGAGATGATCGTATATCTAATCATTTACAAGTTACAACAGCATTGAAAAAATGTTCTTAATACAAAACTAATACAACAAATATGTAGTTGAGATCATTTAAGTATTCTTGAGCCAAACTGACAGCATTTGATACTCTCACAACACCAGCAGGCCAACATATCCTCTGAAAACCCAATCCACAACCCAAACTGGCTTAGGTCCCAGTACAAAACACTCCACCCTCAGATGTTCCTGGTCAATTCTCTGATAAGAGCTTTGCCTTCCCACTTCAGAGGAACTGCAACAGTGTGTGACGTTACAGGTAGAGATAGCGACGGTGAGGCTGGATGAATCAACTTTGAGGAGGGTCTGTGACTTATCAGAATCCTGAAAATCTCAACTGGCCCCCAAACAAATTGATCACGTTGTGTCGGGAGAGAATTTTGGCCACGGTAAACATGTTAAGTATCTAATATGCACAGGAAAAGTGATTTTTCTTTTCCTTTGTAAAAGCGAATCTTGTGCTACACTGTGAGGAAAAGTTGTGGCTCAGTCCTCCTCTCCACACATCTGTCACCCACATCTGTCCTGGTGGAAAACAGTTTACATCTATACAGCACCATGTCTAGGTTTTACGAAGCATTTTATAATGCGTTTTCTCATTCACTCATGCACTGTGCTGTTGATCATTATGCTTTTTATTGATCTTCTATTATCTTCCATTAATATGTAGCTGAATCTAAGAAAGGTAGTGTGGAGATTTGCACCCACAAACATCAGACCAGCTTGCATTTTTGAGCAATAACATCACTTCTCTATCCTCTGACTTTAATGCATAAATAGACAGATGTTAGGATAGAACCTTTACATTTATTGTTTTTGCGTTAATGTCTAAATAATGCCACTGACAAACACAATGTAATTTAGAGACAGAATAGGGTCAAACACGCTACTTACATTAACGTACAGATGGTTACATCAGCCTGGATAAATCAACTTGCAGCGGTACCCACTAGTTTGCACGAAGGACCAGAATACAGACCTTAATAACACATTTCAACTAACGGCAAGGTTAGGAAATAGTACAATCCAGTTGTTTGTTTGAGACTGTATTCCTCTAGGTGTGAAAAGGAAAAAAATATATTGTCATTTACCATATAAGGTAACAGCTAAGGGAGAATATTCAGGTTTTACATGGTCCTAATGGGGGTGGGAGGTCTTACCATGACAGATGAGGTTGAGGCAGTGGCATCAGCAATATCTGATTGAGACACAGTGCACTCCAGAGGCAAGCCTGCCACTGGCTGAAATTGTGAGCCGCCCCGATGTCCACTCCTCGTCTCTCCCCTGGTCTCACTCGTTGTCGATCCAGTGCTGCACACACATTACGTTCTGCGGCCCAGTTTAGCTGATGCCCTGGAATGTTTGGTTCCGAAAGTTGGATAACTGTTTGACTTGTTATTACTGTAAATTCATGTTTTTTTTTTTAAACAAAAGGAACAAAATGAGAGCGTCAGCTCAACTAACCAGCGTGTTGGCGGTGTGCTGCTCCAGGCTGATTGTTTATGCACAGCTCTCCATAAATCATGCCGAGCACCAAAGCCTGCAGCAGAGGCTGCGAGGGTGTTGGTATGGCCTCTCGCAACCAAAACCCTGTCACTGCTACAGCCAGCTGCAGGTGGAGGGGAACAGGAGCCAGAGCAGGCTCCTTCACCCCCAGAATTTCTAAAAGAACACCAAGCCGCACAGCAACAGGAGCCTGGATAAAATTAAAGAAATCAACACTTTGGACAGTTTCCTAAAAAATAAATATACTCAAACCGTTGATAAGAATGAATGATTACCTGACAGAGTCCCTCCAGATTTATATGGTTCCCGGGGGCATGTGCTTCCACTTGATTCTTCTTTAAGTTCAGGTCCAAACGATCATATTCTTCAACCAAAACTGGGATGCTTAAGCCCTTTGCCTGCACTGAAGCTACACCAGCTGCTTGGTCAATATTTAATACTACATTCCCGCCCTGCTGTCCAGTGTGACACTGACCCCTGCCTCCCCTTCCCCGTCTTCCTTGCCCTCTTTCGCATCCACTTCCTTGTATTCCTTGTAACTGTGGGCCTCCGCTTCGTCCGTGAGGTGCATTGCCGTGCACGTTTTGCAGTATAATCCCATATATACCCTGACGTATGGCTCTAGAAGTACAGTGTGTGCTGGCTAGCTTACTATTTTCCACCTGTGGGATGAGAAGAACCCTCTGCATCACCAAAGCATCAAGAGCCATGGGACCCAACTGCCCTTGTGCTGCAGCCAAGGACAGGTACTCCGGCAGCTGTGCCAAACCAGATGTTTTACCTCCCAGAGGTGCATTCCCTCCAGCGAACCAGTGAGCAAGAGAACTCGGAGATTTGATGTGGTACTCCTGTATAGCTGTCCAAAGCTGGGAACTGAGACCCCCCCTCTGTCCTCTCTTACCTCTCTCACTATCCTCACCCATTAGGCTGCTTACTTCCTCCAGGGCCTCTGCCACGCTTGAAAAAGACGACAGCCAAGTGAGGAGGCCTTCAATACGAGAAGCAGGTGCTTTACTTCTACCTCTGCCCCGACCTCCTCCTAATCCCCTAACGTCTATCAAATCAAGGAGTGTATCAACCTCTCTTGGAGCACCATAGTCATTACCAGTCAAAACTGCACATAAAGGTAGCAACTCGCGGTTCATGCCCCCGAACCAGCGGCAGAGATTGTTAGTGGTGTAGTGTCGAGCTGAGATGTAGCGGTGAGATGCTTTTCCATTAAGATTGGTCCACTGGAAAAAACGCATTGGCAGGTAACCACCTACAACAGGCATAAACAATATGTTTAACAATCCCACAGCGCTAGATTAATCAGTATTTCCAGAAACCATACCTGGAAGGTCAAAAATATAAAAGTCACTGTCGTTTGTCAAGACTGGGCAGTTCCAGTGGTGCGCCAGACATGCAATGTCCCAGTCGGCTTCAGCTGGGCATTGGAACACTGGGATACCCATTTGAATGAGGACCTGAATGAAGACGTCTCTTGTGAGGAGCGGAAGGACAGAGCCGCCGCGGCCATGTGAGATGCTGTCTGCCTCCTTTATCTTGGCCTGCAGGCGCTGACGAAGTGTAGGAAACTTCTTATCACTGGGGTCCATCCCTTATTATTATTAGAAAAAAAAAGTATGATTAAATGCTTGTAGGTGTTAAAAATCAAGAAAAAAAAACTGCTCAATATTTGCTCATACACTTACTGTTGTCTAAGAAAAGAACTGAGAAAAAAGACTTTAGTGTTTAAACCACTCAAAACTAAAATTAATTCAGAGGGGAAAATCTGCAAGTTAAGACATAGAATAACAACATAATCAGAGTTGGAAGTGTCATCTTTTTTAAAGCAACATGTCAGGAGAAAACTGGCCAAGTTGAGAAATTGAAGAAAGATTTAGCTTCATTGAAGTGTATTGCTCATATTACAGTTTTTTCTGAATGCTTAGGCGCTAATCATGTTCTTGTAGCACAATTTCTAAAACTATTAATACATATAGCAAAACCACTCACTGAGTTAGCCAAACTAAAAGCACAAATACTGCTTTGCACTCAGTTTGTAATTTTGTAACACACACTTTGCAAAACTTTAGGCACAATTCACTGCACAGCACTCTTTTTGCAGAACTTTAAACACAACTCGCTGCTTACACTCAATTGCCAAATTTCCAAAACACTCCTAGCAAAATTATACATATGTATAGCTATTATTTACACTATTTTGCCAACTGTCTGGCACACTTTCACATGTGAAAACAATTTTAGAGAATTAGTTCACTTTGCAATCAGCCTAAGCACTATAAATAAGCCACAGGTAAGCTGTCTGTGTGGAGTACAATGGAAGGAGCAAGAAACTAAGAATCAGAGGAGGCCGAGGAGATATTGAGCAGGCATCATGTCATACGGCATGCAAGGAGGTGTTTTCCCCGGTGCCTTGGACTGGAGGACATCGCATGCGATGTGGATGAGATTTAGTGGCCGGACCCAGAGAGACGGCATGATGTAGGCTGATTGTCTTTTTTTGGTGAATTTATTATTTTGTGTTCTGTGCTGTGTCTTTGTTTTGACGAGTGTGAATAAACACCAATACTTGAAGTTTGGATCCCTGTGTGTTTACAGAACTATGACAAAATATCACCTCAAACAGACCTAGCCTACCTTGTGCACAGAGAAAGCAA
This sequence comes from Cololabis saira, assembly GCF_033807715.1. NCBI lineage: Eukaryota > Metazoa > Chordata > Actinopteri > Beloniformes > Belonidae > Cololabis > Cololabis saira. The sequence goes on along the minus strand of NC_084601.1, from coordinate 13,553,118 downwards.
AAGCCAGATGTGTTTTGTATTCATACCATCAGTGTGTTATTGGCACATTATGTGCTTAGTAAATGATGGCATGTGTTTACTGTCTGATATGAAAACACCATTTTTACTAAGGTGTGAAGAGTTAATCAAACTGTGTTTGCTTTTGCAAGAGAACTATAACGTTTTGATAATTTGGTGAAAGGTTTTCTCATTTGTGTGTAGAGTTTAGCAAAAATAGCCAATGTTGCAAAAAATGTGCTTAAGCATTCAGAAAAAACTGTAAAATACAAACGTGGAAGCAGACAACATAAACAGTCAGAATGGATTGCAATTTAAAAGTAACCGTACCTCCATCCAGCACCACGTATGCCTGAATATTACAAGCTGCCAGAGCAGAGAGGAACTGGGTGAGGAGGTGAGTGAAGGCGTCATAGTCGCCTCCGTGCTGCTGGTCCAAGCCGTGGTTGAAATACAGGCGGAAATACAGGCTGCAGCCGTCAATGACCAGCCGGCTGTCCCTGAACTTCACATCTTGAAGGAAGTTTCTGTTCCCTTCCACGTACGTGGTCAAACCATGCACACCCATGATATTTCAAAACCTGTAAGGCATTGAGCAAAAAAAGACAGATTTGTGAGAGTATAAATGCAAAATTAAATGGAAAATTAACTTCCCCATAGTGGACAGAAGAGAAGAGGCGTCAGCTGCAGGGGAAATTACGGCAACAAGCACCTCATATAAAACGAAAAGTGGTTATAGAGCCGCGTAAATAATACATAATGTTTAAAAGATGTATACATTATAAAAATACACAGAATCTGTACAAACCAATTCCGCTTCACTTGAGTCTTCATGTGGTGCGCAATAGTTTCCTTGTCACAATGTTACCTTTCAAAATAAGCGTTTTGTCTTTGACCAAATAAGCCTATTAATTTGTAAATGTGAGATAATTTTTGTCTAAATTTTAAGCACAAGTTTATAAATAGAAAACACACAAATTGACCAGAACAAACACGCGACAATGAAAGAGAAGTGAGAACGTAAAAAGAAAAAAAACAAAACAAACTCTTACTTTGAAACTCAGGTAGAGTCTCGCGAGAGAAGGCGAGAACCCAAACGCTAGCGACGCTGCTAGCCAGTTTGCACCAAGGATTGATAACAAACTCGTGTTTTTGTTATGGCTACAATGTCTGGAACAATATCCACGAACCTCGCCTTTCCTGGGACCAGCCAGGCGACCCCGGGGACATTTGCACAGCAGAGAAGAGAGAGCAGCCCCGCGGCGTGGTTCTGGGAGAGCGCGGACACCCTAGCTCAGCTGGAGGTGGCGCGGCAGTGGCTCGGGGGGAAACACTACAAAAAGGTAGTTTGGCGGCGGAGATCTCCCCCAAAACTGGAACACGTTAAGTAAATGTATTAATGGATAGCCCCTTGAGATGAATCAACAAAAAACATACAACACAATACAAAACAGTTACATACAACATACAGGACTGTCTCAGAAAATTAGAATATTGTGATTTTCTGTAATGCAATTACAAAAACAAAAATGTCATACATTCTGGATTCATTACAAATCAACTGAAATATTGCAAGCCTTTTATTATTTTAATAGTGCTGATTATGGTTTAAGATTAAGATTAAGATTCCCAGAATATTCTAATTTTTTGAGATAGGATATTTGAGTTTTCTTCAGTTGTAAACCATGATCAGCTATATTAAAATAATAAAAGGCTTGCAATATTTCAGTTGATTTGTAATGAATCCAGAATGTATGACATTTTTGTTTTTGTAATTGCATTACAGAAAATCACAATATTCTAATTTTCTGAGACAGTCCTGTACATAATACATAAGGCTCTCACACACCAGTCCCCAAGACCTACTACACCCGAAGAACACAAGTAAACACTGCATATAATGCAGTAATAGCAACAAAAACAAAAACAAAAACCTTGGCCTCTGGTTGGACTCGTCCCTTTCTTTCTCCACCCACATCAAACACCTACAGTCAAAAGTCAAAGCTCGTCTGAGCTTTCTCTACCGGAACAAGGCCTCCTTCACCCGTGCAGCCAAACACACACTCGTCAAAATGACCATTCTGCCCATTTTTGACTACGGTGACACCATTTATAGAATCGCACCTCACTCTACTCTCAGTAAACTGGACCCACTCCATCATTCCGCCATCCGTTTTGCAACTGGGGCTCCTTTCACCACTCACCACTGCGACCTCTATAACCTGGTAGACTGGACCTCCCTTCACACCAGACGGCTCCATCACTGGTTTCTGCTCATCTACAAATCTATCCTCGGCATTACTCCTCCCTACCTCTCCTCTCTTCTGCACCTCTCACAACCTGCCCGCACTCTAAGGTCCAGCGCCTTCATCAATCTCTCCATCCCCAAAGTCCGCACCACCTTTGGGCGCAATGCCTTCCGGTTCGCTGCAGCCTCTGATTGGAACACCTTACAAAATACCCTTAAACTTTCTGTTCTCACTTCCATCTCCACCTTCAAACTACATCTTTTATTAAGTACAACCGACTCCTGCACTTGCCTTTAGTCCTCCTTCATGCATACTGACTGTTTTACTTGATTAATTGTTTTATCTTTTGTATTGTGTTTTAATGTATTTTTGTGTATTTATATAACTTTGTTTTTTTTTCATCTTAGCTCCCTCCCCTTACCCCCCTAGGCTGCACTTGTAAATAAGAAATGTGTTCTTAAATTGCTTGCCTGGTTAAATAAAGGTTAAATAAAAACAACAATATTAATATTAATAATAGTCATTGTCATCATCATTATGATACAATATATGAAGAAATAGATACATTATATTTATAAAATAAATACATAAAAATAAAATGAGAAGGCAATACCACAAGAGGCAACTACATGGTTTATTGAGGTTGGAATATAGTGAGTTTTTAAAGAGGTGTAATGAATTAAGTTTTCTTATATTAATGGGTAAGTTGTTCCAATCTGATGGGGCCTTGAACTTAAAAGCACGTCTGACAATTTCTTTAAAGGTTAAAGGAACGAAAAAGAAGGGTTGCTGAGTGTTTCTGAGAGAATATAAGGATGTATATGGAATCAGATATTGTTTTAAGTAAGAAGGACAACTAAAGTGGATACATTTGAATATGAGTTGGTGCCAGTGGTATTGTCTTCTTGAGCTGAAGGGTAACCAGTTTAGTGATTGATACATGGAGCAGTGGTGAGTTCGATATGGGCACCTTAACACAAATCTACAGAGACTGTTGTAAATGACATTGAGAGGTTGAAGATGTGATTCATAGGTGTTCTGGTAAACAACATCAGCATAATCTAAAATGGGTAATAATAGTTGCGTGACAATTCTTGTCCTTGTTGGTAGAGACGTTACACTAAATACAAAGATTTGTCTTTAAATATCCTCATTTTGCTTTGAATGTGTGTGCTTGTCTGTCAGTTCGTGCAGGCGGAGGCTCCGTCCTGCCAGGTCCTGGCTGCAGTCGCGCTGCAGCTGCTGCAGTTTCATGAAGATGCGTTTGGCAGACAAGCCGTCAGTCCCGCTCTCACTAAACTTCCCGTGAGTCTGTCTTTTACTTTGCATCATTCTTAGGGGCACTTTTTAAATCTTTAGCTTTCAGAATGGTTATTATAGTCTCCAAAAGATTATCTAATCAACTATCAGTATATAAAGCAGAAATGGTGGTGTCGTGCCAAAAAGGGATTGCCTGCCAGAATCTGATATCTCCCCTGAAAATTGATTGAAGGCCAAATAAAGTTAATGAAAGGTTGTTTCTACCTAAATATGATTTGATCTCATTCTTGGGCTTCATAATATAAACACTAGAGCTTACAGGATTGCTTTTAATAGAATAGAATAGAATAGAAAGCCTTTATTATCATTATACTGGTACAATGAGATTAGGCAGCAGCTCCGTAAAAGTGCACACATGCAAAAACTATGTAAACAAGTCAAGACTGTAAACAACAAAATGGGAAACAGGAAACATAAATATATATATACACTATAAAAAAAATGAGAGAATAATAATGTACATGAATAAGTGGAAGAATATTGCACTTGACTGGATAGAAGAATTTTGCACATAGATGATTAAGGAATATTGCACATTATGCATAGAGAATATTAACTCTTTTAAAGGACCATTACAACACAAAGTAGGCATTTTCACCTGCCAAAAATTGATTGAAGGCCAAATACAGTTAATGAAAAGTTGTTTCTGCCTAAATATGACTTGATCTCATTCTTGAGCTTCATAATCTGAAAATCTGACGTTTTAGCGCTATCGCTCAACGGGCTGCTGTTCGCGCTCCCGCGGCCAGAAATCACATTCTGGCAAGCAATCACTTTTTGGCACGACAGGCAGTCTTTATTGGGTTACAGTGGGTGGAAGAGGTCAAACCTGATAAGGTGGTGGTATGCACAGATCCAATAGCTGTATTGGAAAGTATACAATCAACAACAACTTGCAGAAAAGACTTACTCATAGATATTTATCATAGTTTATTAAGATTACACAGATGTGGCATAGATGTTCAGTTCTTTTGGGTACCAGCACATGAGGGAGTAACAGGGAATGAGGGTGCTGATAAATTAGCAAAAATGGCATTGCAAAAGGAAATAACAATACCAGTTCCACTAGGAAAGGAGAAGGTAAAGCAGTAATAAAGAAGAAAGGAATGGAAATATGGCAGAAAAGGTGGGAGGAAGATCAGAAAGGACAGGGATGTCACAAAATACAAAAGTCTATCATAACAAATAATTATACAGAAAGGAACAGAAGGGAGGAAATAGTCATAACAAGACTCACACTGGACCACACAGGATTAAATGGCACTTTGTATGTTATGGAAAAAAGGGACAATGATAATTGTGAGAACTGTGGAATAAAAGAAAACAGTGAACATATTCTAATGTATTGCAACAGATATGAAATAGAAAGAGAAAGGCTACAGGACAAAGTCAGAGAGGCAGGACGTGAGTGGAATTTGAGGGGGATACTGGGAACAGAGGGAGAAGGGGTTAAAATCACCAGAAAGGCACTAATTAATTTCTTAAAAGACACTAGGTTGATAAATAGAATTTAAAAACAGGCTAAATGAAATTATTTTACACACTCTTGTACAGAAGGTGACGGTATGCACCTTAAAGTTGTTTGGAACCTGCCAATAAAACAGAAAAGGAGAAGAAGAAGAAGAAGAAGAAGACGATGGTTATTATAGCTTTATTGTGATATCATATAATAAGATTGTGCTAGAGAAACATCAGTGTTGACGGGATCACCTCTATGCAGGCTCATTGCTTCACGGACTTTCGAGCAGGAGGTGGACTCTGCCACATTCTCGGCACTGCTTACAAGTTCAAGGTTGAACAGGGCTGGTGGGTAGCGAAGCACCATCCACTCCTGCTCCTTTACACTGGCTTCTGTCACAAACCTTTGCTGAAATGGCTTGACACTTTGTTTCCTTTCTTACAGGCGAAGGTTTGACTTACAAAATCCATCCAGAACTGAGAGGAACATAGAAATGTTTGGGGCTATTGAAAAAACTCTAATCCAGGTATGAAAGACTCTTGTAAATGCATACATAGTCATTCAAACAGTGTAGTGATTTGAATCTGAATTGTTGTGTCACTAGAACAACTGTATGACTCTGCCTGTGGTATATCTGGACGCTAATGTGGATCAAGAGCTGGCCAGCCGACTGACTGGTATCATCACCAAACACCAGGTAAAGTGCTGCTGATGGTAATGAGTGGAGAGATACTTAATGATAGTGAAGAATCAGAAGATGCTCCTTGTTTTAAGTAACTCAGCTGAGTGTATATTTGATAATGAAGCTCCATATCAGTGCTACCCTCTAAATTTTTGTCGCTCCATAGGGTTCCATCACAGATGACAGAACAATTGCCAGCCATCATGTTTCAACATCACCTGGTTCCACAGAGGAGGGTACGTTGAAGTTGGTTCAAGTGTACAAGTTGTTTTTGCTTTTATTATATTACAAAATGCAAACGTATGCAGATTACATTGTTCCTGCACATCTATTTTCAGATGAGTGGATGCGTCCTGTTATGAGAAAAGACACGCATGTCCTGGTACACTGGGGGATGCATCCTGACAGGTAATGCACAGGCACATTGATTTTCAACCAGGTATGAACTGTGATGGTTTGCATTTCTGAACAATATTCAGCATCAGCATAAGAAGAAGTGAACCTGTGAAAACAAATTACATCTCTGAATAAATTGTAGAAGTGGTGCTGCACTCAAAATATGCTAATTTTCTGCAAGAGGACTGGTTCCACAGATTTCAAGTGCTTTTTTTTTTTACCAACTTGAGCCAGGTGCTGGTGCTGGATATATGCTGGAGTCAGATCAGAGCGGCTTCAATTTTGGCACATTTTCAGAACTGGTTTAGTTTTCCAAATACACAGAGTCAGTACATAGTCATGTTAATACTTTTTTCCCCAAAGTGGTCTGGTCCTCCCTTTAGGTTTTTTTGTGCACTGTTGTGCACAAACGACACAGATATCACATTGTTTACCTTGTTTTCCTTCAAAGCGAATGCAGTCTGCCAGTCAGATAATCAAGCACTCAACAATGTGTGCAAAATAATCAACCATTGTTTTTGGAATTTAATTCAGAATAGTTGCTGTGAATGGCACTTTATGAAGCACATCAACAAGATTCAAAAATTAGAAATATTCACAAATACAATTACATAATATTCCCCCAAGATGCACCAAAGAGTGCCACAGGAAGTCATTCCTGCCTGTGGCCTGACTTTAAAACCCCCCCACAAGCTACCGTCTCATCCTCACCATCACTTATTGCTCATTCATTTTAGGCAATAATGCATTGAGTAATACTGCATAAATGCACTTTATGTAGCACTCATCTGTATATACGGTACCGCAACATAATAATTTGCACAACTATCCTGTACTATGTGTTAGAGCTGGGTATCATCACTGACCTCCCGATACGATACAATTCCGATACACTAGGTCCCAAGACGATACGATTTCCGATACGATACGATTCGATATTCTGGTTACAATAAGGGAATAACATGATCCTTCCACGCGCCACGTCCGGCCAGAGAAACCCCACCCTGCCTGGTGAAAAGAAGCTGCTCACTCCTCAAGTAAGGAGGAGACTTGAGCTCAGTGCAGGGCCTGGGTGATAAAATGGGGGAAAAAATCGGGATAAAAAAAAAAACAAATATTTAAATCGATACTTGGATTTATGTATCGATAATCGTTCCTACACATGCATATCGATAAAATATCGATATTTTTAACCCACCCCTACTATGTGTGTAACATAAGTATATAAATACATATGTTACAGAAGAAATATTAATTTATTCTGTACTAGCTTCACATGTAAAAGTGGTTGTGATCAGCTCAGCAGAGTTTTTGGGGACAAAGTTGCCCCACATTTTCTGGCTCTGAACAAATTCTTTCACAGTTGGCTGTCAAAAAAAAAAAAGAAAGAAGAACTTAGGCGCTGGCTCTAAACCAGTTCTGAAACTTTTTTCTGGAAAAAATCCAAGACAGGAATAACTGTTGAAACTCAGCAAAAAGCACACTGAGAAAACCATAAATACATGCCCTGAAGTCCTGACCTTTCTTTTGAGCAGTTATGACAGTTGGCTGTCTTCAAGTGATGTTGAAGGAGAGGTGGAAGAGCTGCTACACACAGAGAGACCATGGAGGGTGAGTATGGCACTACACATTACAGTCACGCTGCTGTTCTGCTTCATAATGCTGAACAATTTGAGGATTGTGATATTTACAGATGGCTGAAATATTACTAGACCAGCTGTACTTCTGTGTGCATTTGATTTATTAAACTTTTCATAAACATTTTATAGTTCGGAAAGTGAACATTTCATGGAAAGCTCTTCTTTTTAAAAAAAAAACACATTCTAACCTCCGCCAGATTGAAAGTTTGATTAGGTGTGTGTGTTTTCACTAGGTTCATGCTGGTTGGGTTCTGGATGCAGATATCTTCAATGAGTGGATGAATGAGGAGGACTATCATGTAAATGAGAGGAATGTACCAGTGGTCCTTCGTCGGCAGATTCACCTGCAGGAAGACCAGGTATGTGAGGCTGTTGCTTTTTTTGGTCTTTAGGGCTTATAAAAGCCATTTATATTTATACACAATGCAAGTGTAATATTTAAATCAACAACAGAAGGTTAATCAGGAAGTGGACCCTCTCTTATTTTTGCAGGACTCAAAGTCCAAAAAGAGAAGACGTTCACCCTCTCCCATTTCCTCTGAAGGCAGGAAGAAAGGAAAGAAAGGGTACGACTAAAATGTTTACTTCAGGGTTGTGCTTTTGATTTAACATCCCAGTGCAAGACTTGGGAAGGAAAACGTTTACGTGTGTCTTGGTTTATGCAGGAGAAGGCGTGGGCAACAGGAAGAAGAACTAGAGGGAGACCTGACTAAAGATATGGAGGACCCCACTCCTGTGCCCAACATGGAGGAGGTTGTACTACCCAAGAATGGTAAAACACAACACCCATATACGATTAAAGATGCATGAAACATAATTACATTTTTTTAATGAATTTCTTACAATGTCTGTGTAGTGAACCTGAAAAAAGACAGCGAGAATACTCCGGTGAAAGGAGGGATCATGGCTGACCTTGGTAAGCTTGTCTTATGAAGAAAGAAGAGAAAAGAGTTTTCACTTGTGAATTTATCGATCTGTACAGTAGGTACATTGATTTTTCCCTCTTTATTTTTCTTTAGATGATCAGGAAGATGATTTTCCAGGAAGGGTAAATATGCCAATCTTCTCAGTTCTAACATTTCTAACTGCAGAGAAACAAATAATTCTGATAACAATAACTAACATGTGTTTTTCGTATTGTAACTGTGTAAATAAAGTTAGCGTGTGTGTGTGTGGTTTTAGGACGATGAGGAAGGAAGAGGTGACATCCCACGCCTATCAGAGGGCGAGGAAAACATCACTGAACAAACCCATCACATTATTATACCAAGCTACACGTCTTGGTTCAATTACAACAGGTAACTGAACGTCTTTATTCACACTGACTGGTGTATTGAATACATTTATCCCTCTGAGCTGAATCATAATTTTGGCTCATTGTGTGTTTTTTGTTGGGTTTTTTTCCCCTCAGTATTCATGCAATAGAGAAACGTGCACTGCCAGAATTTTTCAATGGAAAGAACAAATCAAAATCTCCTGAAATGTAAGTCCTGATGTTCAGATACAGTCATGTGTGGAGATGATGGAGAGTGCATCAGTGTGAGCTTCACTTTGCCTTCCAGCTATATTGCATATCGTAACTTCATGATGGACACGTACCGACTGAACCCCCAGGAATACCTGAGCTCAACGTCCTGCAGACGTAACCTCACGGGAGACGTTTGCTCACTCATAAGGTAAGATTTGGCCGTACCAGTGTCTGCCTCGGAGAGCGGAATGAGTATCATAAAAAAAAGAATCCTTTGTGTCCAGGGTTCATGCTTTTTTGGAGCAGTGGGGTTTGATCAACTACCAAGTGGACGCAGAGAGCAGACCCCTCCCCATGGGACCTCCTCCCACACCTCATTTCAACGTCCTGGCTGACACACCCGCCGGACTGGCTCCGCTACAACACAAACCCCTACAGGTTTGTGTGGTTGTTTTCACACAGAGTTCACAACACCAGCTGCACTCAGACAAATTGGAAACGCAGCCTGTGTCGTTTGATTAACTCTTCTGCTCACACTTGGCAGGTGTCGGCCTCCCAGCACATGTTGTATTTCCCAGAGAAGAGCCGAGAGAAACCTGCAGAGTGCCAGAACTTTGGGCTGCGCTCTGACATCTACGCCAGGAAACATCCGAAGGTCTCACGCAGCGACAATTGTGCACACAGAAAATGACATCCGTTTATGACGGCGCCCCCTTGCTCCATTCATCAAATTACAGCAATCTAAACATTTACTGTTATATGGAATAAATGAACTGCCTTTCTTTTTTCGGAACCAAAGAGGTTCTTTTCTAGTTCACTGCTTTTTTTTTTACGTCTAAATATAAGAAACTGTTGATTTGCCTACTCCTAACGTTCCTGCACCTTTCTGATGGATTTATATTAGGGCTGTTCTCTATGACTAGTCCATTTTATTTACTCTGGAGCTCTTTTGATCACATGTGGCTTTGCAGAAACAGCTTCTAAACTTGATACACTACAGGATTTGATAAATAGTGCACGAGGAGTCCACATCTCTTTGAAATAGTTTTTTAATCAATGGTCTAAATTTAACAACTTCGTAGAGATGGTGTTCTACGTTAAAGAGCTGCAAACATTTGTGTCATCATTTTTAATAAAAAGACTGAGGCATATTACTAGTCTAACTGTTTTGATGATACTTTTCTCAGACTAAAGGAGCAAATGCAGGAAGGGAATGGACAGAGCAGGAGACACTCTTGTTATTGGAGGTAAAACAATCATTTATACTTTCTTTTCTAACAGATACCATTCCTTTTAGGTTTATTTTTAGACAATAATTTGCATAATCTAAGTTTTTCTGGTTATCTTTGGTCTTTCTCAGGCCCTGGAGGTCTACAGAGATGACTGGAACAAAGTGTCGGAGCACGTGGGCTCCAGAACACAGGACGAATGTATTCTCCACTTCCTCCGTCTGCCAATAGAGGATCCCTACCTGGAGGACTCATCAGCCTCTCTGGGTCCGCTGGCGTTTCAGCCCGTGCCTTTCAGCCAATCGGAGAACCCCGTTATGAGCACTGTGGCCTTCCTGGCGTCTGTGGTGGATCCACGCGTGGCATCGGCTGCAGCTAAAGCTGCACTGGGTGAGACTTCAGGGTGGGAGTGGGGGGTGTAGTATAGAGGGTCTGCATTGACGTCACTTTCCCACTCCCACCCCTCACTCGCACTGAGTGGCAAAAATGGCTGCAACTAGTAGGGGAAACTGTGGAGAAGACGGGATAACAGCCGATTATCGGCTTAAATTAAAGGCAGTTGGACTTGACAGTGACCCGTACAGTTTCCCCAAGAACCAGTGGTCCATGGACATTAATATTTGGCCACGGATCGAGTTTCCTGATATTTATATGTACTTAATTTCTACGCCGGGGAAATACACGAAGCAAAGCTTGAAGGAATACAAAAGTCTTGACGCTTGGTCCGACTTCAAGGCTGGATTTGTTGTAGAAATTAAAGTGATGAGGACACCGAACTTTATGATTTGACCATTTAACGTTAGCTACCCAAAAATCCAACATTACCTGATACAAAATGGGAACCACAAATCCACGTTTCGGTGCCTGGAATCCAGTTGTTTCTGTGAATTGCAGCGATCCATTTGTCTTAAGCTTATTTTTCGGCACTATGTAAAACGATAACTCCGATTTCTTGCTAAATCTATGAGTACAGTCGATCGCACAACAGCTCTTTCCCATTTTAGATGTTTTCGTGTGCTCAAACTGAAAGTTTACGCTGCCACTCAGTCTTTCTGCCACTCAGTGGGCGTACCCCGCTGTGAAGTTGCATCTGCGACATCATGCGCATTCCCTCTATAGGTGATGATGATGATGGTGCTGTGATTGTTCAGTAAGGTGACTGTTCTCTTTTGTCTTCAGAGGAGTTTTCCAAAGTGCAGGAGGAGGCAGGAGATAAAGCATCTGAAGTATCCAGCCAGTCAGAAAAAACAGGCAAGATTGAAATACATAAATACACGATGCAAACTCAATCCTGCTTCTGTTATTCAATTTGACTATTTTCTTATAGATCTAATGGATGCTGAAAAACTGGACTCCGAGCCCTATCAGGTTGCACATCAGTACATCTTAAATACTCTTAATCATTGAATATGTTAGAGAATTAAACCTGCTCGAGTGTCTGTTCATGTGTACATTCAAATACGTTTCAGCTCCCATTAAGGGTGGATGGGGTCAAAATGGAACCTGGCGTTTCAAAAATGGAGGCAGATGGAGTCAAAAGAGGACTCTCTGAAAATATGCTTGGAGAGGAGAGAGACGGTACGTGTGTCGGTATGTGTGCACACACACAGCAAACTGTGCGTGTGCATATGCATGACTGGCTACATGAATTCTGTGTTCCAGGAAGGGTAGATGATGACGACAGCATCGGCCGCCGGGAGGGAGATGGCGACGATGGGAGGAGAATGATGGAGCTGGACTTGGTGGAAAGCAGCGTTACCACAGCAGCAGCTGCTGCTCTGGCCTCAGCTGCGACAAAAGCCAAGGTAAATCTGGTTTCGCACTCAAGGACCGACCAGTAATGTGAGACAGGAAACAGGAAAGAAGAGACTTTGAAAGGTTGAAGGCCTCTTAGAAACCACTGCTTTGCATATACAGTAAATTGAATTTAGAAGATAAACAAGTGTTCTCATAGATTATGATGAATATATGTTATTTCCATTTAAAAAAAAAGTTCTACTAAATTATTAACGCAATCATCTTCTTCACTGTTGTCGGTTTTTATTTTTTTCCCTCCTTTTTGCAGCACTTGGCAGCAGTAGAAGAAAGAAAGATCAAGTCCCTCGTGGCTCTCCTGGTTGAGACCCAGATGAAGAAGTTGGAAATCAAGCTCAGACACTTTGAAGAACTGGAAACCATTATGGACCGAGAGAAAGAGGCTGTGAGTGAACAACATGTCTGCTGTGGCCCAAATCAACGACGATTAAATCACTTAGCACTTGTCTTTGCGTTCATATCAATCTTTCTGTAAAGTGAGCTCCTTTTGTATGTAGGATTTTTTTTTTTTTCTTGCTTTCAGGGTTTCTCCAGAAGAAACAATGTAAAATCTTTCATCTTAAATCATACTTTGTTTGCAGTTGGAGCAGCAACGGCAGCAGCTCCTGCAGGAGAGGCAGACTTTCCACACTGAGCAACTGAAGCAGGCAGAGATAAAGGTTCGCCAGCAGAGGGAGCAGCAGAGCCAGCCGGGTTACACAATGCAGCATTCAGGTGTGGAAATTACAAGCACACAAATATCCCCTGGCGATCGTGCCAACGCTTCTACATCCCACACACGTTATCTGTGGTTATGACATTTTAAGTCTACTTCTTTAGGCCAGTCCTTACCCAACCGGATGATGCCTGGTGGAGGAAATGCCCCGACCATAACCCCTCGAAACCCTGGCGCTCCCAACGGCATGTGTGAGTATTTATTCACCAGCACTGATGCTGGTTAAGGGGTGTTTTCACACTTAACCGGCTTAGGGTTATTAATATGAACTGTGTTGTGACTGCTGTTTTAAAAAGTGCGACCCCTTTCACTCAAACCGTAACCAGCAAAAATGCACGTCATTAAGCTGTCTGCTCAGGGTATTGTTGTTTTGTTTGTCATTAAACGAGAATATTGATTTGACACAGAAAATTCCAGCAAAGCAAGACAATTCTATTAGTTACTTCCATTCAGACAAGAAAACCGAACATATATCTGCTTTTCCTGTGTCAGATCCCTCCTCACAGCCTGATGGGATAGCACCGTCTCAAACTGGTCCTCCATCTTCTACTCACAACTGAACAGACCTGAACACAAGACGCACCCCAAAAAAAAAAAGTGTCTTAAACCAGGACAAATACCCCACACAAGTGTTCAGAAGCCACTGCATATTATAATTGAAGACTATGTGCATCCAGTCAACAATTTAAGTTGTTTTCCTTATACAATTGCCTGTGAATTATTTGTGTTTTAATGTCAAGAGTTGATAAATCTGAACTCAACTCATTAAAGTTGCTTTTATATGAAACTGAATGCTGTTTTCTCTCTCGTGGTGGTGGTTCGAGTGTATGAATGTGACTACTGTTTTTCTTTGGTCCAATCACTGACCGTGTGGCCAGTTGTTGGAGGCTAAAGCCTGATCATGGTCAGGGTTACAGGCGGGGATAAGATGTGAATTGAGGTTACAGTTTGGTATATTGGGTTAGACTGTATGGAGTCAGTGGAGTGTCCTAATAAGGATGGCTGCTCGAAAGCGAAGTCCCGACCAACACGGTCAAGAAACTATAACCAACACATGGCAAGTAAAATCCAATTTCACAAGAAGTTGTATGCATTAATCATTTATAGAAAAGTGCAAATAAAAACAGGAAAAACATTTAAAAATGTTTCTTTTTTTTAATTTGAATAAATCTGGTGATTCAAAATGACAAACTGAGTTAAAATTGATCTAACGGTGAAGATGATAATTTTCAAAAAAGGAAGAAGATAACTTTGTGTCAATAGCAAAACGCCAGGCTCTTCCATCCGTTACATGTGACTCAGAAGTCGTCCTAACGGCTGCTATCTTTCTGTGAATAATCAGAAAACTGTCTGATTGGTGTATTTTGTAAACTTACAAACCACGATCATGTAATCAGGAGCAGCTGATTCATGTCAAATTAACTGCAGTGAAAAAAAATTCTACGGTGTTAGAAAGGTCCTTAGAGTCTTAATTCAATCTAATATAGCATCTAGCAGCAGGCTTGTTCATTTCTATAAAACAACAAAAATACATTTTATCTATGTTTAAAGTCAGTCATCTAAAATTTAGGTGACAAATGAATATTGATACTTAAAAAAAAATAACTTCCATATTTGTTCTTTTATAGGACATTAATGTGTCAAGTTTTTACAAATTACCTGGATTTTCCCCACTGGAGAAACCTTTGAAAGTGCACTTATCTGCCAATATAGAACCACACAGATTCTGAGTTACTGACTTAATAACATTTTTATATTGTTATGAGGTTATACTACAATTTTGGCTTATTAAGTTATGAAAGTTAGAAAAAGTTTTTTTTTTTTTTTTTTTTATCACCCACCAAGAAAAATGTAGCATATTTATGATTACCATCCGTTAATTAAACTTTAAAAAACAAAAAAAAAATATGAAAAAGTGCAACTACAATGTTAATGATCAGATACAGCAAACACTTTTTTTTTTCATTATTATCATGTGAATACTTTTTCCAACCAATTACCAACAAGGGGAGGGTTCGTGTGTGTGGTGGGAGAAGGATTGGGGCTTGGGTGTGACAATAATAGATGACAAAAGAGCCATGAGACAGTATTTGATGGTGTATTTTCTTGGGGAGCACCAAGGGAAGAGGGAGCTCTCCTTGTTTTGCTGATGTTTCAAATATTAACAGACACGTTGTCCCCCAGAAATGTCTTACCCTGCCTTTAAAGAACAGTAGTTAGTGTGGACTGTTGTTTAATTTTAGTATAATAGCATCCCCATCAGCTATGGGCACATAACTGCTCTTTAAATAATGTTAATGTATAGATTAATGTTATTCTATAACTCTTCTACTATACTGAATGGAAGGATATGTTGTATTGTAGATTTTTTCCCCCTTCAGTTACTGTAACAATAAAATAAAAAGAACATGGTTGCAATAATGTCTTTATTTACTTAAATCACATGTATTCAGGCAAAATGGAAATATGATTATACATGTAAATCATATATTATGACACAAGCTGCTGATGATCCACTCATCATGAGGTGTGCAGATGCAGTGAAACATCCAAATGATTCAGTACAGCGAGATTTAAGGACCAGGATTACCTACACCACCACTACTGGAAGTTGAAGTAGAAGTGAACTATTTGATAACCGGTTGAATTTTCCATGATGAGGAATTGCAGCTCTGGTGATGTTTCTGGAAGAAAACCACAAGATCAACTAACATATGTTGAAGTACATGCTGAATTGTTAAAATGCTAAATTAAAGGTGAACTACTGTTTTCTGCATTTGTCAGAGATTGTCAACAGAGCACAAGAATATTCAGGATTCATTTATGAGTCCAGGTTACCTGCCGATACCTGATATTAGAAAAAGTCTTTAGTTTGGAGGGTTAGCATGAACATCCGAAGTAATTCACATTTAAATTAACATTGCATCCCAAAACATTTCTATTTTTGAATCTAAGCTATGTTTATCTACCTTCTCTAATACCTATATTGTCAGTAATGTTTCTACAGAATCTTCCACAGTACTCTCACTACTTTCTCTAGTGAGCATTTCCATCATTTCTAGAATTAATATTGCCCAAATTGTGAGATCAAAGTGTCTTTAATCCGACCACTTCCTGGTTAGTGATTACTCAGATGAAAGTACATGTAAAGTAGAAAGTGATAAGAACTTTCAGCTTTAGTGAACTTTGTTCATCTAAGACAGACAGCATGTTTTGTGGACACAGAGATCTTTTTAGGAACATTTTCTCCATCAAAGGCAAATGTGACACAACTGACTCAAATAAAGTTGTATGATATTACAGAGCAGAAGAGAAACATGTTAATTTCCTTTTCTCTTTGACCAGATCCTCTTTGGAGATGGAACATTTTAAATAGGTGTGAATGTGGTCTGTAGCTCCGCCCATATGACACCTGTCAAACATCTGTAATTTGACATCAGCACAGCACAGTCTTTTATGATGGACTTTTCGATAAGAAGATAGTAAGTAGATAAGTGAACACATCTACATGGGAGTTTTTCTGGCGTTTTACTTGTAAAGCCACTGTTCTTACTTTAGTGTAATGTTTTATTTTGATAGTGTAATTGGTTGTGGTTTGCATTTATGTCTATTATCTGCACCTGTCCTCTGCAAGTCCACCTATATTTCCCTGTTTCTACTTACCAGTAGTGTTTTCCTTCTTAGTCCAACCTAATCACTTCTGAACTCTTGGAATTGTGTTTATTTGCATAATCTTGTAGTGGCGGTGCTTTTGATTTAGTAAAATGTTTCTGTTCCTTCTTCTTTGGTCTCCTGCATTTGAGTCTTCATCAATGTGTCCACATTGACTACAAACGAAAATCAGTTTCTTTGCAAATTCTGTTTGTTTGTTTTCATTTTAATTTCCTTCAGCAATTTCCTTCAGTCTTATTTTCTTCCTCACTTTAAATTCAGATTTTTGGTTTCATTGACGGGACATTATGGTGAATAAGAAGCCAAACTGACTTTTCTCAAGTCAGAGGAGGTAGTAAAACAAGGTTGGCCAGCAGAGGGAGTAGCTGGGATACAACAGGCTGTAATCACACAGACGCACACAAAAAAGTTCAGGCAACATCATTTTGACTCGCAACCATTTTCCTGTGAAGTACTTATCCATACTTATACTTATCCAATATTTACATGAAATGTCTTCACCACAAAGTAAATCTTTGACTTGAAAATAGTGGATTTTATAATTTTTATGAAGACCTGAAAGGCTGGTCAGTGCAACATGACAATCATATTCCCACACACAAGATGATAATAACCACACATGCACACTTAAAGAAACCATCCAGAATAAAGAATTAACACTTACTTTATCAAATCAAATCAAATCAAATCAAACTTTATTTATATAGCACTTCTCATACATATAATGCAACACAAAGTGCTTAACATAAAACAAATAAACATACACCGCAGACACAAGCACACTACAATTGACCTAGGTTATACACACAGACACACGGTGCAGACATGGCTAGGCACAGAGGATCCAGGTGAGGAAACGGTAACAGGGAGCCGTCCACGCCAGGAGGTCTCATAGCCCGCAGCTACAAGGGGGGGGGCCCACAGAGACCATCCCGGCCCGGACGGATAGAGGAGTCCACACCACAGCGGTGAAGCCGTGGTGCAGAGCTCCACAACCATCCAGGCCAGAACCACCCCCAGGACGACCCCCTGCAGGCCAGAGTCACTCCCAGCATGGAGGCTCCCCATGAGGAAAAACTGGAGATAAAAGCTACAAGAAAGCAGGATAAAATACACTTATAGAGTTTAAAAAGTATAACATAACGTAAAATCCTAAAAGTATGTCTAGAAAGCAAGACATTAAAAACTAAAAGAATAAGACAGTAAAATGTATAAAATAGACCATAAATAACGACTAAAATATTTAGATAAAACATGAGATTAAACAAAAATAAAATATGATAAAAAAAGGATAAACTAAATATAAAACAGAGCAGTAAGATCCAATAAAAATAAGGGTGAGCATAAGACATTTAAAAGAGCTAAATGAGTCAGTTAAAAGCCTGATTAAAGAGATGGGTCTTGAGCCTCTTTTTAAAAACATCAACAGTCTCTGCGGCCCTGAGGTTCCTGAGGTTCTCCTGAGGTTCTCCTGAGGTTCTCCTGAGGTTCTCCTGAGGTTCTCCTGAGGTTCCTGAGGTTCTCCTGAGGTTCTCCTGAGGTTCTCCTGAGGTTCTCCTGAGGTTCTCCTGAGGTTCTCCTGAGGTTCCTGAGGTTCTCCTGAGGTTCTCCTGAGGTTCTCCGGGAGGCTGTTCCACAATCGGGGACCATAAAAACTGAATGCCGCCTCCCCGTGTGTCCTGGTTCTAACTTTTGGTATTGTTAAAAGGCCAGCACCGGAGGACCTCGTGAGGGTCGATAGGGTAAAAGTAGTGCAGACAAATAAGAAGGCCCAAGACCATTAAGACACTTAAAAACTAGTAAAAGAACCTTAAAATCGATCCTGAAGTGCACGGGGAGCCAATGCAGCGAATTTAAAACAGGTGTAATGTGCTCCCGCCCTCTGGTCCTCGTCAGCACACGTGCGGCTGAATTCTGTAATAATTGTAGGCTATACATGTTCTTTTTGGGAAGACCAGAGAGCAGGGTGTTACAATAATCTAAACGACATGAGATAAAAGCATTAGCACCTCCGTACTAGCCTGAGAGAGAAACGGGCGGACTCTGGCTATGTTCTTAAGATGGTAAAAACCTACTTTGTTATGTTTTTAATATGTGGAATAAAAGTGAGCTCATAGTCAAAAATCACGCCCAGATTTTTAACTGATTTTGAGGGTTTAAAATCCTGTAACTTTGGTAAAAGTTTCTCTCTCTGGCCTTCGGGACCGATGAGTAAAACCTCTGTTTTGCCCTGGTTGAGCTGTAGGAAGTTTGCTGCCATTCATGACTTCATGTCTAAAATACAGTTAAAAAGGGCATCAATTGGCCCAGTGTCATCAGGAGACACGGCGATGTACAGTTGCGTATCGTCAGCGTAACTATGGAAGCTGATGCCGTGTCTCCTGATGACATCCCCAAGGGGCAGCATGTACAGATTAAAAAGAGTTGGACCTAAAATTGACCCTTGGGGAACCCCACACCTTATCTTATAGATTCCTGAGGAACACTTTAATGTCAAAGCAACATAAATGAGTGGATATCAGACTTCTGAACTCAGAACATAAAGTTTGTCCATCAAATGGTCATCATGTGTTTTTTGTTTGTGCAGCTTTATTATATTTATAACAACAGATTTATTCAGTTTGATCAGTTTTTCACTTCGGAATAGCCTTCATCATGGTGGAGAGAGAGCGTGTCTCGTTTTATGATCAATACAGTGTTTGAATGTTGATCCATCAAAAGTTAATTAACCAACAATAGATCATATGGTGACACAAGAAAATACAGAAGTATGGATCAATATCAGAAAGAAAAAAATCGACATGGTTACACATGATTAAGCTGAGTGACACATGATACACTTTACTGGGTATATGTTTGTCTAAGTTTAAAGTACGTGTGGCTGTTTCACTTCCTGGAGGATGTCCAATATTTGTCTGGTGTGTTTCAATCTTTTATCTGTTTTGTAATTGCCCCTTTAAGGGCGTGCCAAGTGGAGTTTAGAGCCTGAGATCAAACATTCGGAATGCAGTTAATTCTTTTATGATTAAATTACAAGTAAACCCTTCACATGTTTTCGAAGAGGAGGGCAGATTAGTAGCTGTAACCGTGTTATCATCCCAAAAGCGTCAAATCCCCATGACATTGGTGGTGATCGGATACTCATGGTCGTCTTGGTGATCCTCGGGAAGAAAGTAAAATGTTGCTGGAGATTAATGATTTGACTTCATTTCAAAGCAGATGTTTCCTGGAGTTATTCTGTGTTACTTCATGATTTCTGTTTCAGAAACAAAAAAAAACAACATGAAATTTGACTAAAACAGATACAAAGAACTATCTTTGTCAGAAATTGCTGAGACTCTTACTGTCATCCTGTGAATCGTGAAGATTGATATAGCAACCCCTGCTAGTATCACGACGGATGTGGTTGTAATGTAGAGTTTCCCTATTACCAAAGTGACATTTGCAAAAGCAAAAATCACTTTCAATTCCCCTCTAAAATCAGGAAGACAGTAAAGAAATTAAAATCTCCACTTGCTACAATCTGGATTATTTTATGTCAGTGGTTGTTCTTCGCACATAAAACATACCATAACTCCTTAAAGTAGTTAAAGGGAATATAAAGATAAATGAACTTTACATTACATCATATTATATAATTAGACAAGAAATGTTGCAATCTAATGTACAGCTGCACAAGAGATTTGAGTGATGTTGTCCCATGAGATGTTTTTTAGGGTGCATTTTAGAAGTTTAAAATGCGTATTTAATGCCTCATTTTTTCAAAAGGCTTACAGTAACATAAATGGGAAGATTTGGTGTCTTTAAACAAGCAAATTGTTGCTATGTTGGGACCTGAGGTTGTGCTGAAAATGGAGAAAAAGCATTAAGCTCTTAAGTGGTTTATCAATTAACTTTGATCACAGTGCATTAGCTTTCACAGTAAAGTAACAGTTAGAAATTAACAGCCTTTTAAATTTTCCACATGGCCTAGTTGTTGAAATTGTTTTCCTTTTTAGATTTATGGACTAGCCATTGTCCAAGTCCACTTTCTTCTAATATTCTATTTATCATCTGATAATATTAGTGTATAAAAATAAAATACAAAAATATATATTACTTACGCCTCAATCATCCTGATATCTTGTTTTCCAGCGCTATCTCAATATTGGACTGACCTGTTGACCAGGGGCGGGGCTTGCGGACAGGCAAGCCAGGGAGTTGCTTGGGGCCCCAGCGTCTAGGGGGGCCCCCAAGGGCTGCCAAAATGTGCTAGAGCAACGACAACAATGCAGACAATGCAAAGACCTCATGTCCAATACATAAAATCTAAAGTTTCATCAATTCCCAAGAAATTATCTCATTTAAGGGACAACCCTAAAAATATGTTTTGGGTGGCTGTGATCTTTAAGCTCTCATAAGGCACAGCATTAAACATGAGCATGATTTTTAAATGAAAATGGCTGCATGAACTCAGGAACACTTCCTAAAATAACAGCCACATATGTATGTTAAAGCGCTGTCACTGAAAAAGAAAAACACATGTATGGCCATGATCCAGGAGTACAACGGTCCTCTTAAAATTGATTGAGACCATTTGGTGAACTGTTCTTTGGTCTGATGATTGGACACCTAAAAAAAAGTGTGTAGAATAGAGAGCAGAAAGATCATCCGGCTAGCTTGTTATTAGCTCTCAGTTCAGAGAGCTGATATCAAGTAATGGTGGAAAAGGAAACCTGCACATCCTGAAAAAGAAAAAACAAACATGATGCTGAAATGTGCAGTTAAAGCTTTTTAGAGCTATATATGCTCCTATCCAGAAAGCATCTGTTTTTCAGCAAGACCATCCTAAATCATGACTGAGGCCACACTTACACACAATGAAACCGTCTGAACTAAAGTGAAACATACTCAACTCAACAACTCAACAAATTACACAACTGTAAATAATATAGCCTAATGACAATGATATCATCCAGCTGGGAAGAAGAATGAAGGACTAAATATTAGCTACAGAATCACACAGATGCAAATTAATATCTTTAATTTCCTTAAAGTCCTCCTTGGATACTTTTAAATATTAGTATTATTATTATTGTAGAAATGGTTTTATTGTACGTGTCCTCAGCCAAAGAAGTTTGTGTGTATGCATGTGTAAGTGCACTGTGAAGAAGACATTCATACAGTTACCCAACAAAATTTCAGTGAAATGACGAAACTTTTTGTTTGTCTAGAAAACATGTACCTTGGACACTAAACTTGAATACTTTCACTTTCATAGTGACAGTCTATTTACATAAATGCCATGCCCGCTCCTCCCACGCTACCATGGTCAGCGTCGCCATTCTCCACATAATGTGCCCCCGTTCATCCCTTTTTACCTGGTCTCATGCCTATTTGTACCCTGCACTTTCCCCAGCTCATCGTGTAGTATTGTTTGGTTCACATGTCTTGTGATCATCAGTCTACACAATAACTTGTCGGTGTCTTTGTGCAGTGTAATTTTTAGATTAAATCATAAACGTTGGTTACTCTGCACTTGGGTCCATATTACTTCAAGATCCTGGCATTAAAAGCGTATTTCTACAAATTATTGGAAGACGTATTTACTGGACCACATGCCTTCCTTTGCACAATGGGATCCAGAACAAGAAATTCAGTATTTCATGTTTATAATAATAATAATAATAATAATAATAAGAATAAGAATAATAAGAATAAGAATAATAATAATAATAATAATAATAATAATAATAATAATAATAATAATAATTATTATTATTATTATTATTGGAGTAGTAGTAGTAGCAGTAGTAGTAGTAGTAGTAGTAGTAGTAGTACCAACTCCAGGAGAAATGCCGTGAACATAAGCAGCCTTTGTACATGGCTTTCATAGACCTGTCAAAGGCCTTTGACACGGTAGATCGTCAGGCCCTGTGGAGCATCCTTCTGCGTTACGGCTGTCCGGACAAATATGTCAGAATTCTGAGGTTACTGCTTGATGGAATGACAGCCACCGTTCTCAACAGGAGCGGCTCCTTGTCTGAGCCCTTCACTGTGGAGACAGGGGTCAAACAGGGATGCATCATTGCAGCCACCTTGTTTTCGGTCTTCATTTCTGCCATACTACACCTCATTGGCAAAGAGCTGCCACAAGGAATTCCGATCTGGTAAAGGACTGATGGCAGGCTCTTTAAACTTAACAGGTTCAATACACCACCATCATGGAGCTCCAGTATGCGGACGACAATGCCATCGTAGAACGCACTCTGCAGAAGACCTCCAGAGCATCCGGAACGCCTTTGCTAAGGCATACAGAGCCCTGGGTCTGGCCTTGAACATCAAGAAGACCCGGGTGCTACATCAACCTCCTCCCAACCAGCTACCTACTCCACCAACCATAAAAGTGGACAACACCACCCTTAAAAAAAGTTGACCACTTCCCCTACCTCGGCAGCTTTCTCTCCTCCAAAGCGGACATTGACTCTGAGGTCAATCATCGCCTGAGCTGTGCCAGCGGAGCTTATGTCAGACTTGAAGACCGAGATCTCCAGGTCGACACAAAGCTCTTGGTTTACAAGGCTATGGTTCTCCCCACCTTGCTGTACGGGGCAGAATCATGAACGACCTACAGCAGACACGTCAGAGCTCTAGAACCACCAGAGAACCTGGAGAAACATACTCAGGATCAAATGGGAGGACAGACGCACTAACATCAGCGTTCTGGAGGAAGCCAAAATGCCCACCATCACCACCTTAATAATGCAGCACCAACTCCAATGGACTGGCCATCTCATCCACATTTCCGACACCCGTCTCCCTAAACAGATTCCATACTCCCAGTTGGACAGAGGTCCGCGAGCTCCTGGTGGGCAGAAGAAACGTTTCAAGGACAACATCAAGAACAATCTGAAGAAATTCCTGTTAACGTCTCAGGACTGGGAGCACATGGCACTGCCGGAGGGCAGCGGTGCAAGAAGGTGCTGCACATTATGAGAAGGAACTCTACCGTGTCGCACTGACACGGGCTGATTAGCTTTAACAGAAATAACAATAGAGATAGAGACATTCATGCCTCTTGTGAGAGGAACTGATGACACTGAGCAAATGGTTCTTCTTGAATTTACCCTGAAGCTTTATTGCAGTCAAAGCTTTTGATTTGTCTTTTCTTGTTTCAGGAATTCCAGGTTATACTGCATGCATACATTTTACTACACATTTTGGGGCTTTGAGGATATTTCCTGGTCAAATGTCAGTTTTCGAAAGTACATTCAGCAATCTAGGCGGCAAGTTTAACAAATGAATCTTTGTCATCACCTAGTGGCAGCAATGTTCCCTTTTATCACTTTGTTTGAACATAGACAGTGTGATTCCTGGTGCAAGGTGTCATCCTCTTAGGGATAGGGAAAGGGTAGGGAAAGATTTGCCCAGATAACAATAAAAGTGTTTACATAAAGCACAAGGTCATTACGTGATGAGTCCTACAAGGATAAGAACATTCTGGCTCCTCAACTCAGAATCAACAAGAAAACGAGAAAGTCAAAGAGTGTGACTGGATGAGGCATCTCCAGCTTTCAGCATCCATTCAGTGGTACTTTTAAGGCTGTCACCCTCACCTCAGGTGTCTGCATCTTACACACTGACAGATCACTCAAGTCAGAGAGCCAAGCATCGGGGTCCCAGACAACCCTGCAGGTCAGCGGTCACCGCTGTTTTGGATGTTTCCTGGCCAACGATTAAAGAAATCTTCAGAGAAAAAAAGTATTTGCAGGATATTTGGTGGGAAAATTGTTGAGCCTCTCTCTGATTCCGCTCTCACATCCAGCCCAGGACTGATGTCTCCCCATAAAAAACTGAAATGTGTTTTTTTTTAAAGAAAAGAAAGGAAAGGAAAGAAAAAGAAAGATGCTTGCAGCTTCTTACAAGGTTTATCAAATGAGAAGGAAAGATTACCAACAACTTCAACAGTCATTCAGTTTAAAGCAGGAGTTAAATTTCAATTCAGTTTGTATTGTTAAAATACCTTCAAAGAAAATCCAAACTGTACCTGTGTTGGCAGTCAGCTTAGAACGGTAGTTTCTTAGTGTGTTTCATTGTTTACTGGACTGGTAAATACCATTCCTGTATGTTTCATATTTCTATGGATTACCATCCTTGCAGCTGACAGAGGGGGGAATGATAATTTACAATATGAAAAGCTCCAATTTAACACAACATTACAAGAGGAATATAACTCTATTAGTTACATAGTTTTATAGTTTCAGTTTAGGTTTAAGGTTGCAAAACCATGCAGCACATAAGTGTTTGTTGTTTGTTTGTGCTGTGTTCCTAGTGGCCTGCACAACAATAAAGATGTTGAATTATGTCATGTGGGAATAACTTGTTAAAGTTTTCGGTCTACTGAAGAGACAAGCTCACATGTCAGCTATACATGACTTAAAAACATGATTTTGCGTTGGAAAGACCTCTCGCTGTTGCTTGCCATCCATACTGTTGATTTGTAACTGCGGTACAGACTCATCCTCTCTATATATGGAGTCAGCGTTGCAGCACTGACAGTCACATACAGAGTCTTCACTGTAGGAACCTTGGACATCCTGTCCACCCCTCGCCGGTCAACATGGGAGCAGAATGGAAAAACTGAAGTGATCCGAACACAGACACATACACACTCGGAGCTTGGCATCGACTAAGGTGTGTTGTTTTTTTTTTTTTTTTTTTTTCTTTCCTTCTGCGTCTCAGTGAGATCCATCTGTTCATCCTGCACAAAAAAAAACTCTTTTGGTGTATAGCCTGCCTGACAAAAGCCGAATGCTGCTCTGTCTGTGTCTATGTGAGTGTGTGCAGGGATTGTAGACGAGTGCGGAAGCAATTTTGTTCTGCTCTGTTTGGCAGTACATCAGTGAACAATTTTCTGTTTCTCAATTTGCACCACTCTCTGTTTCTGCTTTGTCAACACTCACCCATCTCTACCCATTTTCTGAATGCCATCACACTCACCCTCTCAGTCTTTCCCTCTTACGACAGCCCTTTCCTTTACTAATCCTAAAAAAAAAAAAAAATTTAAATCCCACTATTCGTCTGTTAAGAGGTTGAATCTGAGGAATAGGACTCAGATTGGATTTTGATACTTTTTGTAGGATAGTTGATGGCAGGATGCTGCACACAGCATGGGTTGAAATCAATCCACTCCACATTCCAACGAGTAAAGAGCAAAAGGGCAATTTGTTCACTCGGAGCCATGAATTGGGTGTTCATCATTTCACATTATATTTGACACAGTCCTATTTAGGAGGAACGCTGTGGTTGGTACTCTGGGGGTCATTTTGCAAGATGTTTGTGATGGATATGGAGGCACAGACAAATCAAAATGTAATGATTTTGGAAGCAAATAGTGGGGAAGCTTTTTTTTCTTTTAACAATAAAACAAAGACAAGCTGAAAAGAGATATTTGGATTTATAATTAAAGAAAAAAAACTATGTAAAGAGGGACTATTTGTTTGGTTGTGATTGTGTGATTAAAGGTAGCAGATGCCATTGTCTGGAGTCTGCATCTCAATATACAGTATCATTAAGAGGATTAATCAAGCACGCACAAACACACATATAAGGGTAAAGGGCCAGTAACCCACTGACAGAGCAGCTCGCCTTGCACTCGGGTGTTCTATGAGAAAGGGTGTTGATCAAATGCATTGTGATCTTGCATGGATGAAAGTAGAGGACAGATTAACACACAATTTACTAACATTATTCAGGAATATAACTGTGTCGAAACAACCAAACTGCCTGTACTCAAAAATAACCTTTTCCCAAAACAGACATGAGCACAGGACAATACAAGTTAGCTGGGGTCATATTTCTATTCCATTACCGAGATCAAATGCAATGAAAAGAACTTGTATGTACAGGGCCATCTCACAGTGGAACAGGTTGCCATATATACCATAACTAAAGCAACAAGCAGAGACAGTTTCAAAAAGCAACTAAAAAGGTTATTTTTGGGTACAGACATAAACAATGGTTAATATATATGTTTGATATACATTTTGTGATTTATTGTGTGGAAAATACAGCTCAATGTAGTTGCAGGTTGTGATGGTTACCACTACAGTGATGTGGCTGGTGTAATGATGTGGGTGATGTAATTGTAATTACTTATGTTTCGTTATGTATTCATACATTTAAAATGTAAAGTACTATAGGAAGTATATATATGTATAATTGTGCTTTTATATGAATGTATTTTAATTTTCATGGACCCCAGGAAGACTAGTTGGCGTTCGCTAATGGGGATCCAAAATAAAAAACCAAAACAAACCACACATACACGCACGCTTAATGGTCACTAACACATTATCTGGGCTGTGAAATAGCGGATATTGTACAGTGAAAACAGACGCTGGGATCTCGCACAAACCACAACATACAAGACACACAGACTGTGTGGGGAATGGGATCGAGAGCGCGCCCAGACCCTGCAGCCGGTCGCGCGCATTAGACTGATTTATGGTTCCGCGTTAACACCGACGCAGAGCTACGGTGCGCGTCGCCGCGTACCGTACGGCGTAGGCTGTGCGTCAATTTAACGCAGGACCATAAATCAGGCATTACTACTACAACTCCTCGCACTGCCGTCCGCGGATCCCGACGCGCAGATCGAGCGGCAGGAGCGCAAGGGGAGCGGAGGAGAGGGCATGGAGCCGAACCCGTGCCATTAAAGTGTTAACACACACACACACACATATATACACACACATACATTTGATTACGAGGATCAAAGCGACATGGCGAAGGCGGACGGGATCTGAACTTTGCAGGATCTGCCGTGAGGATTATTGTGGCTGAGACGACGGAAGGAAGGAATCAGTTCAGCATCGACGCGTCAGAGGAATAACCTGCGGTTATGGCGTTAGACGGTCGCCTGGGGACCTGGCAGGTGCTGCTGACCATCTCCATGGTCATCACCCCCCTGTCTGCTCACGGTAAGGCCCAATCACACCCGTGCGGGCGTGCGTGCGTGCGGGCAATATGTGGCTGTATATCCGTGCAAAGAAGCGCGCACTGTGCGTGATTCAAATCACACCTGCGTTGGAGGAGATTGATGGAAAATGATGGTTGTCCAACGGAACTGTCATGAGACCTGGACATCGGTTGTAATATATATGTTCTCTTTTTTGCTTATAGCGTTCTGGTGACTTAAGTTTTGATCGACATTTTAAATTTTGCATTTATTATATGAATTGATTAGCCATTGCTTCTGGATATGAGGCCAGTGTTCTCGTTTCTATAGAAGGAATGCAGTGACATTCAAAGAAAATCAATCACTTTGCTGTGCTGACAAATCCATGTCTGTCTGTCATATTTTCTGTCTTTCTCGGTGCTTTTCCTGCCATTTGAACCATGGTTCTGCCAATAGACCCATTCAGAGAGTGGAAGGAGGACAATCCCTTTATAATTATGCCATGGTTTGATGCTCTGAGGTGATATTATGAGATCCTGTACTTTATATGTTGAAAGTGCAATGTTGTACTCTTATGGCAAGGTGATTAAAGACATTTGACAGTTCGGCTCCCGGTCTCCAGACAATGGCAGGATTAGGTGCACCCTTGTCGGGGGCTTATAGCACCGAATTCCTGGAGGAACTGGACGCACAACACCGCACCCCTTTCCTTTCCGCCGTCTCGTTTACCATCCATCCCAGGGGGACACGGTGGGGTGAACAAAAATCTCCCATCACAGCCAATCTCTGCTTTCTATGTTCCGTGCATGGTGGCACACGCACAATCTGGGAGATCTTGAGATGCTGCCGCTGCCCAGCAACAGGGTGGTTGGTGGATGCAGAGCTGGGGTTCACATGGACACGGGCAGCCATACCCCAGCCGGGCTCGCTGCGGCCTGGATGTGTAACCAGGCGTTAACACTGTGACATATTGACCGGCAAATAGGCACACATCCTTTATCTCACGCCTCAAACAGCAGACACCCCGTGCCAGCGGGATATGTAATTAATAGACCATAAATGTGGTGTAATTAATCCATGGCTCATCTGTGAAGGGGAGCAGATTTTATATATATTAGCACATATCTTTAAGGGCGCCTGCAAAGGCTTTTTGAACTCTATGACCTCACTTTCAGGCTAAACCCGGCTTCCAAAAACATTTATGTCATTTTATTTGTGATTTATTTGGTGTAAGTTAAACACATTCATTCATCACGTTTGAGTTGTGCATGCTGCAGTCTTCAGAGCAGTCATCTGCAAAGTAAAAGGTTACGGTTCAACTGCTGGCCTTACAGTCAACATGTCAAAGTTGACTTGGACATGACACTGAACTCCATATTACCCCAGATGTCTTCATTGGTGTGTAAGAGAAATGCTGAGAAAACCTGCAAGGCTAAGAGAGTTGTGTGTGGATTGTAGTTTAAAAGCATTTGAATGGTTAATAAGTCCCGTCCAGTTTGTAAATTTTTTAGCACCTTGGACAGTTGCTTGATTTATCCAAGCAGCCCTTACTGAATTAGAGTTACTGTCA
The DNA here is from genome assembly GCF_033807715.1 of Cololabis saira. Taxonomy (NCBI): domain Eukaryota; kingdom Metazoa; phylum Chordata; class Actinopteri; order Beloniformes; family Belonidae; genus Cololabis; species Cololabis saira. Next base: position 13,523,967 of record NC_084601.1, on the reverse strand, counting down.
TTTGATGCTATGAAAACCAGTAAAGGACCATGTTTGAACTAAATAATTTGTGATTCATATAGTCATAAAGTCAATTATCAGCTGCTTCTCTCGCCGATTTCAATCAATAAATCATTCCAGTACACAGGCGTCATATTTTTGCTTCATTTATGTGGCATTAGAAAACAATATGAATCCATATTTTTAGGTTGACCACGTGAGGGTGCGTGTCTGTGCACCGTCTGAGTGAGTTCAAACTGTGAGGTCCATCTGCCCTGCAGCCCCAGCAAGCTCATGATCTGTCACAATAGATCATGTCATCAGTATCTCTCGCACCCAAAAAGAGAGGAGGAGACGGAGGATGCTAATAATAGTTGAAAAATGTGAAATTCATGCAAGTTAATGGGTGGCTGTAACAGACTGGCTATGTGAATGTAAAAAAGACGAGAGACAGCGTCAAAGCGACAACACAGCGCATATTGATGATAGGGTTGTGTATCTGTCCATCATTGTAAGCTATAGGTTCCTATCTGATCCCCTCTGTTTAATACTTGTAAGGCTGCTGGGAGTCTGCACTCCAGCCAATCACAGTGACCTCAGGTAAAACTTGTTACCATGGTTACATGCTCAGTGCCATGCCAGAGGTTAAGAGCTGAGCAGCAATTAAAGTCCCAAATCACACCAGTTCAATGACAGAACTCACATAGCTGAGCAAAGCCTCATGCGTTTAATTTGATCCCCTTGCTCTTGTAATATTTGTTCATGTTCCCTTTTGCTCTCGTAATCGGTTTGCAGACCGCCAGCTGCTAACAGGATGCAGCAATTTAGTCTCAAGAGAAAACAAATTGGCAGGTTGAACCTTCAAATCAAAGACTGAATCTGTTGTAATCACGTTGGCTGCATGGAGCATGGCTCCGTCATAAACAAGAATTATTTGCAATCTTTCCATCTCTGTTTTTCTTTACCAGAGATGGATCTGCTATAGACTATAACCCTTACTTGGTGGCTGGCTGATTGATTGAAAAACAAGAGAGAAGGAGCTGTAACACTGGATCCTCTGTTTCCACTGAGAAACTCCCTCACTTCAGTCCTCCTTTCCCTCGCTCCAGTCCTTCCTTCAACATGGCACCTCTTTACATCTCACCATGGCAACTGCACCGTGGTTGTGTGTGTGTGTCAAGTGAATCTCGTGGCTCCTCAGCCAGCACTTGTCTTAGTGACTCTAAGCACGCTCACATGGTTTTTGAATTAACTCTGAATGAAGGGCCAGACACTGAAAACAGTGAGCTCATTGGGCACAGATTTTGCTCGGTGGGAGTGGAAGAAAAAGCCATCCAGCCAAGTATTTGAATGGGTTTTGCCATTTGTGCAGACATTCCAGGCCAATGGAAAAGTGTAAAGAAGTGACAATTCTGTCAGCATTAATCTCAGAGAAAAGATTTTCTTTCTTTTAATATTTTCCAAAATGTCCTCAATAGGATCACATAGAAGTATTTCCTTATTATCATCCATCCATCCATCCATCCATCCATCCATCCATCCATCCATCCATCCATCCATCCATCCATCCATCCATCCATCCATCCATCCATCCATCCATCCATCCATCCATCCATCCATCCCTGCCCTCCAAATTCTTCCTTTATTCGACGGATTTCCTCCTGATTCATTGATGTTTCTTTTTGGTCCAATGCCAACAGACACAGAAGAAACTGTCTCTGGATGCATTAGATAAACTTACAACTAATCAGAGAAACAACATATGTGACAGGCAGAGTGACAACCAGGTTAGTATCAACAAAAATAATCCAAAATGGTGAGCAGTGGAGTAGGAACACAGGTGGATGACTGTTAGATGTGCACCAAAAAACTGTTTATCAAAGGTATTACTAAAAGCTCAGCAGTTATTTTGATTGTTTTGAATGGTGGCCTGTATGAATGAACGCAAAAAGCCTGGCCCTGCCCCGCAACATTGTAATTGTTTGAGTTTGAGCAAGCTCTGTGCAGGTGGAAATGACTGTAAAAGAGCGGGGAACTCTTTTCAGAGAAGAGTCTGTCACAGGGTTATACAGAAATAAAAGACACACCATCAACACCCACAGACCCACGGTCAATTTTTCGCCACCAGTTGACCTAACGTTCGTGACAACCAACACACTCAGAGCAAACCTGAGACACAAGCAGAACATACAAACTCCACACAGACAGAACCCAGCTGAAAGTTGAACTAGGAATCCTCTTGGTGTGTGGCATCATTGCTGTATGAGTATGTAAAAGTGTTCTTATTGTCCAAATGCTTTAGTGGGGGACAGACTGTTGTGACGGGACCAGGAATGGTTTTGGTTACAGGCAGACCCTTCTTTGGTACCAGTGTGGGCTTTTAAACTTAACTGGAAAAATGACAGTGTTTGGCAGTGGACATGCATACAATGAAAGATTCTGATAAAAATAACCGTCTAGGCTTGAAATTCCAGTCCTATAAAGGGTTGATGATATCCGGTTGCAGGACATGAATTTATAATGACTGGCCAATTGGCCGCCTGGTGAGTGTTAGAAAATTCCACGTATTACTAACCATCTTTTATGTCTTTTTTGCTCCTACGTCTTTAGATTACCAAGTGTACGAGAGGAGCTGAGCAGTTAGCCTCTAACCTATAGCTCTAAATCCTGATCTAATCCTCACCAGGTCTCAGTCAGTAGAGCAAACTGTTCAGTCATCCATTGTGCCTAATCCAACATCACCAGAACCTGAGTACATGCTGGAGTCGGTGCTCAGGTTTTGAAAACCAACTGAGTTTGCGGTGAGGAATGCAGTGAATTTATCTTGAAAATAGTTCATAAAGAAGAGCCAACGTCTCTATTAATCAAAAATATACATGCATACCTCACTGTTATCCTCATTTGTCAACGTTTAAATAAAATATCAGGAAATAACTGTAAAAGTCACAGTTGCTTGCAGATAACAACAAACATGCACATTTGTCATTGTTTATGCACGTCGTGCATCAAAATTGTCAAGGACAATTACTTTTCTTTTCTCAACAAAGAAATTATGGTGATGCGTTTACTGTCTACGGTTTTTTGTGTCTTTCTTTCAAATGGAAAGTCTGTGTAACGTATTTTTCTTGTTTATTTAACAACAATAACAATCAAGGATTTGGCCTCTGTGACAAATCTTTTTTAATCTATGTTTTGTGAGACTGCTCGATAAATGTTTTGCGTCTCTTTGGCAGGGAGGCATTCAGTTGCCAGGCGCCATCATCATCACAACCACTCATCCGTTGACAACGAGGCCTTGGACACCAGGATGGTGCTCAGTGATGACTCGGCGGAGAGAGACCACCTGATTGGGATTGGAGCGAGACTCCCCCTCAGCTCCACCAGACGTCATCATTCTCACAAACGCCACCACTTAGATGTCGTAGAAGACGACTCACCCGTGGCCGAGGAGCTCACCGCCGGGGGTGCGGGACCAGATCAGCCTGGAAACCCCTTATCCGATGACGTCATCACCGTGGAGTTTCACAGTCCCGCGCCAGATATTGTGCCGTCTGATTTTGCCGTGGACTGGGCAAAAGTCCCCAAGCCCCAGAAGCAGAAAGGTGGAGATCCTACCACATGGACGCTGTCTGATTTTTATGATTACATGTCTCCTGACAATGACCTCTCTGCATTAGATACGACCCCAGAACCTGAGCCCACCATTTCACCTCCAGTTGATATGGAGGACGAGAATCCGCTCCTGACTGGCTCTCCGGTACTTCCAAACGAGATGAGGCCAAACATGGACAGTGGGCGGTCTCTACCGGTCCCCCCCATGGTAAAGCCAGACCAGGACGAGGGGTTAGGCATAGGTGGTGCCATGGGTGCCGATGGCTGCAGGCTGGGCTTCATGCTTTCTGGACCTGGAGTGTGTGTTTCCCAGTGTGACGTTGAACCCAATTTCTGCTTCAACGGGGGCGTGTGCACCGTCGTGCCAGGGATGGGAGCCTTCTGCAGGTGGGAGGCGTAATCCTTTTTCTTTCTCGAAAAGTGGTCGACTGGTCTGCCAGTTGTCACACATTGTAATAAAGATTAAACAGTTGTCTTTTTATAAGGGTGACTTTTTAGTGAACAAGCAGCACTCGGGTCTGTGCGTGCAGCACATGATTGACAGGTGAGGATGGTTGGCAGCAAAACAATTTCCCTTTTTAATTTGTCTTGTTGTGGCCATTTTAAACGTGTTCAGCTTCCAACATAAAAGCAAAGATTTAGGACACTACAGACAAGCAAAAAAAAAACCCACTGAAAACACAGACAGAAGGCAGGCTTAGACTATTGTTAGGGGTCGTCTAGATCACAGCAGGGTCCTCGGTGGATTAGGGCTTTTTTGGAGGTGGCGGATGAAGTGTTAGTGCATCTGCTGGCAGCTGACAGACAGATGCACATTTAGAAAGTATGAGAAAGATCACAATATAGTAAAGTCATTGAGGGCAACAGAAACCTACACACACGCACGCACGCACGCACGCACGCACACACACACACACACGCACGCACGCACGCACGCACGCACACACACACACACACACACACACACACACACACACACACACACACACACAAAACTGCACCACTTACTTGCAACCATCTGTCCAATCCTGCAGCTTCCCTGTAAGTTTGGATGTAGACAGTTCCATCCCAGCATACCTGCTGGTTAATATCCCACACATACACACAAACTCACACATAATTACATGTACTCAAAAAACGATCCCAGCACCTGCATGCAATTGCATAGAATGAACAGTTAAATGAAGAAAAAAAAAAAATACACAAAAAATCACAGATGCGCGCAAGTGTTCTGATCCTGTGATCTCATTAAGAGCTAGGCTGCAGGCAAAATCCCCGCTTTGCTGGACAGATCTTTGGACACAATGTTATCGGCTCCAAGTACCATTTTATGCTCTTTACTCTGTCAAACATGTTGTAGCTATAAATGTTGCAAATCCGCTTGAGCAGAAGGCACAAACACTTGGATAAACCTCTTAGCTTTGTTTTTTTAATTCAGCAAGTCTGAATATCTGCCCGCAATCTGACAGTGGTAATAAGACGCTAGAAGTTCATGCTTGGTCACACTTTGGTCTTTGTTTCTTCTGCTGCTCTCCATCCAGGTGCAACGTGCAGGACTATATCTGGAACAAGGGCATGCGCTGTGAATGGGCCGTCACCGAGTTCCAGGTGTTGTGCGTGGTGGTGGGCGTGGCCTCGTTTGTGACCCTGCTGCTCTTCATGATCGTCGTGTTCTTTGCCAAGAGACTGTACCGCCTCAAGAACGAGAACAGGCGCCTCCGCAAACGCAGGTGCGTGCAGTACTGGAGTTGAGGGGGGATGAGGGGGGATGGCATCCCCTCCTGAAATAAAAACGGTCCAAATCATCCCCCCTGTAAAACTGCCTTCCCCCCCTTCCATCCCTTATGTCATTTCATCAATGAATGTGGTTTTACTGCTATTTCAATATTTAGAGTCATCACCAGAAAAATAACACCAGAAAAATGTGAAAATTTTCACCTGTTTCAAGTAAATTTTCACTTGAAATAAGTAGAAAAATCTGCCAGTGGGACAAGATTTATCTTCTTATTACAAGCAAAAAGATCTTGTTCCACTGGCAGATTTTTCTACTTATTTTAAGTGAAAATCTACTTGAAACAGGTGAAAATTGTTGTTTTCTCCAGTGATGAGTCTTGTTTTAAGTGTAATGAGATTTTTTTTTTTTCTAAATTGAGACATTTTAACTATAAATAAGACAAATATTCTTGTTAAGATTTTGAGTTTTTGTTGTGATCCATTTGACTTATCCTGTGAAGGACAGAATCATATTGATAAGTTCAGAAAACTGTTTTTATTTTTGTGTTTTGATGTATTTGATGTAAGTCCAGTGGATATTTAAAGCTTACAGAAGGCTGCATTTAACTGCTGCTATGTCATTCCTGCAGTGTTTCTGTTTTGGTCAGTGCTATTATTTGTAATATATTATATTATTTGTAATCAGCACAAATTATCTGTCCCCATTTGATAAAATCCACCATCCCCCCTGATTTTTTTTTACAACTCGAGTACTGGGTGCGTGTGACTGGATGCTGGCCACAACTTTTTTTTGGTGTGAGCCAAAAAAGGTACTGAAGAGGAGATAAGAGATCAGTCCTTTTTAAAAGAAAGCACGATTGATCGAACTCCCTTTGGAGTTGATTGAGTTATTCTATTTTACTGTCATTCGTTAGTTAAGTTAAGGGGGGCGGAAGACACAAATATTTATGTTGCACATATGTCCTTTCTGCATTCCTGCAGTAAATACCGGCCTCAGAGCACCGAGCCACAGACGGATGGCATGTCTGTTTCAACAACAGCCGATGGCTCTCAGCCAAACGTAAGGAAATTGTGTGATACCCCCCCGCCTGCTCCCCAAGCTCATACTCACAACCTGGCGTACTATGACAACATTATCTGTCAGGTATGCCCCTACTCTCCTCATGTTTGCACTTCTCTGTCCTCATTCCTGCTGATTTTTTTATTTCTCTTTGCTTTGTTCTGTTTATCCTTTATTTTTCTCATTACGTTCTCTCCCATGTCTCCCCGCCAGCCTAAGTCGTGATTTATGTAATGTTACCTGTTTTGGTCTGTAGTCAGGTCTGTGCTGTCTCTCTGCGATTAAATGTGTAGTACACCCAACTAACTGCAAATACACAGACAACTGTTATATCAGAAGACTCCATTTACAGTTGAATTTGTACAGTGTGCCCATGTTTAATGGCTTTTATACTCATCAATCCCCTCAGAGGCCATCAACAACCAGCTATACCTGGGAGTATAAACCCAGATATCCTTATAACCACTTGCAGGTAAGCACGTGGAGTTGTTTCGCATTGCTTGCAGCAGTTTCCCTCCCCGGTGTTGCTTTAAGCTTGCCCAATGTGCAAATTGTAGAGAAGGCAAATTCTAGCCCTCTATTTTTAATGAAAAACCTCATTTCCACTATCTCCTTCCTGCTCCTCGTCCATGCCCACTCCAGGTGAAATGATTGATCACCTCCTCCGAGGCTTCCTGCAGCCATTTGTTCAGATATGTTACGCAGCCACCGCAGTGTGGATAAATTGCAGGCTCCCTCATCCGCTGCCTCTCTCACCTGTGCCTCGGCAGCTTCCTGAGAAGCTCAGTGAGGCAACTTAGCCCTCCATTTTGTTCCCGTGTTGGCTCCCGATGCAGCACAAACGGCCATTTTAGGTCCCTGTGCAGCACTCTACCCGGCTTTCCTTCATAGCTTGTGCACATATTGCTGCTATGAAGTGCATTGCATTCTCTTAAAGCATGTAAGCATGTCCAAATATGAATGCATTAGTTGCTGTTCCCATTCCAGTGTATGGGGGGTTTATGTGTGGCCCCATTTGTGTCCATCAATAACACAGGCCCTCTGGGTTAATAAGCTAAAACACTACGTAAGGTCAATGAAACATGGTTAAACTACTGTACTAAAATTGTCGGGATTCTTTTTAACAGAGCCGGATACAAAAGCAGATGAACGGTGTGAAGTACACGTTTTATGAGATCATCAACAAGACAATGAATTTAAACTTTTGGGTCTATTTCTCCTCACATGGAAGTGCGCTTAGTGAGTTGTGGCCAACTGTAGCCATGTGACTGATCGATGGCGCCCCATATACTGCCTGCTGTGTCTATGACCTTGAGAAGTGTGCGACACAACAATACATGAATGGCGTGGACATTTACAAAGCAACACACACCAACACAGTAGTAAGGCAGCGTTAGAAACGTGTCTCTCTGACCGATGTGGGCGTGCGTTTAACACACATCTGCAGACACGAATACATCCTGATGGATTTTGAAAATTACCCTCATTCTCAATCCATTAGCAACACTTTGCTGAACAAAGTGACGGGAACAAATTGTGACTTCTTTAATGTGACATTAGCTTCCACTCTCAGAGTAGTGCTGGCATTTCCCTGCAGCAGTCATGGATGAGTTTTTGTGAGTATCTGATGATCTAAATGTCAGGTCTAGAGGTTAAAAGTCCCTGCAGTGCAGTTTTCTAAATGCCATAGTAGTATTTTTATTTTAGAATACAGAGGTATGATAGTTGATCAGGTTAAGGCCTGAATATATGCGTCCAAAATCAGTTCCTATACTGACCTTTTAAAGGACACATATACCGTATTTCCCACACTATAAGGCGCACCTTCAATGAATCACGTGTTTAAAAACCTGTTCCATATATAAGGCGCACCACATTATAAGGCACACTAAATATATGGTAAAATACCGTACTATAGTGGCTGGGGTTGAGTTACGTATCTACCTGATGGAGCTGCGTTACAGGAAATGCTACAAAATCCTAGAGCAAATGCAAATGCAAAAAAAAAACCAAGAAGAAAAGTACCGTATGTCAAATTTTATTAACAAAATAAAAACCAGCTTTGCTCCGTCTCGTCAAAGTCGCCATTATGCGAGTCAGCGTCGCTGCTGTTGTCTTGAACGTCTGTAACGATTCCTGACGTTTTTAGCGCCATTACTTTGGCGACACCAACTACATTACCCACAATCCCCCTGACTACAGTAACAGAAATTATCGTAATGATCATATATAAAGGCGCACTGCATTATAAGGCGCACTGCCGGTCTTTGAGAAAATTAAAGGCTTTTAGGTGTGCCTTATAGTGCGGAAAATACGGTAATACTTTTCAAGTTTTTCAATTCCGTTAGTAGAAACTGCCTTATATGAGGTTATTTCCACTTGCAAAAGATGAAGAGGAAAGAAGGTGCCACAACAATGTGATTTATAAATTTATTAGATTAAGATTGGCATTATACTGTAAATGTGATTAACATTCATATTCATCTCAAAGTGAGATAAATATGACTTCCGTTTGGCCTCACTTTGATCCCAGACTCAAGCCTGCATTGAAGAGAAAACAAGATTTCTCTGTAAATGTACACCAAGCAAGAGGAGGATCAGAGAGGTGGGAGCGGGAGAGCAAGGAAGAGTCTGTTGTGTTTATGTAACAGCTGATTTTAACGCTCCGAGCAATGTCGCGAGCCGAACGGCGGCTGGCTCTGACAGAGCACATTTACACACCGATTAGAGCAAAGAGTCTTGACTCTGTTATATTCAAATCCAAATTATGTACAGTACTTTAAAATCTTTGTGTCACTGAATAAACACTGTTGATAATATACAACTGACAATTCTGTGGAAATTAACAACATAAGAGTCGAGGTGGAGGGTCCTCAGTGACAACATTTCTTCCCCCTACACAACATTGGTAAGAAGTGCTATATACGTCTTGTTAGTGCAAAAACCCAGACAGAAGAAGTTGTTTATCAAATGGTGGCACTTAGGAACAGAGTCTGATATAATATAGGACATGGCATCTTGTCTCAGGCTCGTAGTACAACAGCTTACATCCCTCAGCTCTTCCTCGTTAGTTTTAGATGTCAAATGTATCAAGTGGATCTGGGAAGACTGAGTGAACACAGTCAAGAGTCTTGAGGGAGCTTTCTTTGCTCCTTATTTTACCAAAGATAGCAGTGGAAAAAAGCTTTTTGTCTCTTGTTGCCTTCTGTTAGTAAGTATAACAGAAAACATCAATATGACACACTGAATCTATGTCTTTACAGAAACCAGGTTAAAGCTGCAACATTATTGAAACAGTGACTGTTAAGCGCTGTTATGTGATGTCATCATTGACCCAGAATGTATTGTGCTTGTAAAGTAAAGGGAGAACTGTAGTTCAGAATACGTAACAAACCTTTTGGGTTTTATCTGTTTTTAACAATGTACTTTAGTTCCACAGTATAATTCAAAGGGTCATTTATCTATCAGACAGTCATGTATATTGCTCTTGACAACAATGAGCAGCACATTCTTAGCTCGTCTTTTTTAACCTTATGGTTAGTTTTAAGGATGTGCTCCTGCTTGACAGGTCTACTTTGATTAAAATGAACTCTGGTGTGGTATATTTGAGCTGAGTGCAGTTCACTTGAAGTTCACACTTCAATGTGCAAACAAGCAACAAATAAGCATAACCTCCTCTGCTAACTCTGCCAGCTGAAATGTGAACACAGGATAGGCCAAAGGCGGTATGCCCCCCTAAATCTCTGATTTTAAGTTTAAGTATTCTAAATGTTGCTTTGATGTTGCCTATTCAAGTTTGTAGAGGAATCAAAATCATTTGTATAAGCTGACACACAGTATTGCATTGGACATTTAATGGTTGCAAGCCAGAAGAGTAAAGTGAATCTGCAGTAAATCTAATAGAGCATTTGAGTGATTTAAACTTACGCAAAGACACCAATGCAGATACAAACTGTCACCCTATATTGAAACATGAGGAACTGATGTATTTCGAATGTGAATAACCTGCAGGTGCGGATGTCTTGATGTGATGTGTTTTTCTATGTACCAGCATGTGTGAAGAATCACTAACTCTGTCTGCAGGATGAGCCACAGAAAAAGGACAACCAAGCAAAGTCCCCTCAGCCCAAGGAAGACGGCTCTATGAATATCCTCAACTCCCATTCTCCCAAGCATGAGAACAACCGCCCTGCCTCCGTCGTCCACGGCCACACGCCCAACAACACGGAGGAAAATGCCGAGGTAAACATGCTCCAGAACAACCTGGTGTAATGTTACCGCATGATGAAGTATGCAGCTGGAGAATCAGACCAAAATATTTCTGGCGCACACGAAGCTCCTAGGCTGACACCATTTATACCTTGTGAAGTGCATACTGTAAATTTCCAGCAGTTGAGTAAGACCTAACGTCAAAAGTGAGCACAATGTGAATTTTAAGCTACACATTGAGAAGCACAATAGTTCTGTTTACAAGGCTGCCATGCTTATGCTGGTTACATAGTGGCGCCGCTGCCTCCTATCCTTCTTCTATCTGCTTCTAACGCTGGACTAAAATCTATTGCTTGGTTTAACTCCTGACTGACTTTCCTCTCTACTGATGCCCTGCCTTGGTCTCTGACCAATGACCTCCTTCATTGTCTCCTTTCCTGATTCCCAGACCCTTCCTCTCAGCTCCTGCCTTCCCCGCCTTTCTGTCTCTTTCTGCCCGCATGCTTTGATGTTATCAGCGAGAAAAGTGTCTGAAAACGTAATATTTGAAAAAGAATTCCGTGGAAATTGAAGTGACGCTGTATTTGCTAATTATTCATGTTTGACATTGCTAATAAGTGGATATGTCTAGATTACATGAAGTTAAAGTAATTGCTTGGAGTTGATATTTGAATCTATACGCATATATTAAACACGCTGTGTCTTGGTATTCAATGTGTTTTATTATACTTTAATGTACTTGAGATTCTTTTGTACTTTTTTTGGTATACATGAAGAATTACAGTTCACGGTTGTTGGAATAAATCTTTTTAATTTTATCCTGCTTGTCCCTGTTTGTTGCTATTAGCTCCATTTTCCCTGCAGACTATCTCTTTCTCTCTGGCTCTTTCTTCTTCTGCATGTCGGCTCATGATGAAGCTCACTAGTGCCAAATGCTGTCATGCTAATAAAAAGGAGAACGCATGGCTAACTTTGCTTTTGTGCTACAGTAGGCTGCTGCTCAGAGATTAAACCACACACGCTGTTAGACCATTCAGAACCATGGACAGCTCTTAAGATGATTGGAAACTACAATGAGAGCTTTGAAGAGTCTTCACAGCAATTTGAACATTTTAATTGTTTTTAAATCCCTCTATCAGAACATTTCAATTAATTTCAGATGATGCTTTACCCAGGCAGCCAGTATTATTGAGGAGAAAATAGTGTAATTTGAAATAATACTTGTTCTGTATGACATTTTTTGATTATCTTTGGACACTATCACAGACATTACTATGCACAAGATTGAGCAAACGTCACTTGTAGATAGATGAGAGGATGTTTTATTATCCTCTTGATCACTAATAAATTGAGAATGCAGACTGTGAAACCAACCATGAATTGACAAGTGTCAAACAAACTCAAATCTTTTATATGAAAGTCCAACAAATCATTTCTACTTCATACACCAGCAACCTTTTTACTTAACCTATTGAAATGTAATGCTAAGTATTTACTACTAAATAGTAAAATGAACCAATAAGCCTACTCAAAGGTGGGAAAAGCCATGTCATTAGAGGGATAAAATATAACAGCCAGGGGTTGTTTATCAGTTTGTTTTTTTAAACACAGATACACACATTATAACTTGTATTACAGTACACAGGTTGATGGAAACTTCCCCCTTTTTTAAAGGTTTGATCATATAAATGAGATGTTTTCCACTTCTAAAGTAGGAACAGTGTCATATAATAGCAGACATTAAAAAAGCAAAAAAAACTTACAGCATACATGTGATGGATGAAGTTATTTTAGAAATCTCTGTCCAATTTTCTCCTAGCTGAAGCGATTGATTTCATTTGTTCCATCTTTGAGGTGATGTTTCTTCCAGCTATGAGTAATGTAACCTACACTGCCACCTTCAGATAACTCACAGTACATCGTCCTATTTTATCAGTCTGAAACAAATCCAAGTGAAAATTCCAGATGGAAATAAAAATATTTAACTTAACTTGCAGCTGTATGCAGCTCTTATTTTCATTTTGAACCGGTGAGAATCTTAAATGAGAGAAGAGTAAGTATAAATGCTGGGATGAAACTTAGAGTAAAGAGTCAGTACTCCAAGTGAGGTTTTTAGCCTAAACAGTTTATATAATGAGAGGCCAAATATCTGTTCTCATGTCTGTACCCCAGAGACCACTGTCTCATGTTTCATCCACACCTGTTTTTGTCTTTGTAATTTTATTTCCTCATTTTGTCTTTGTGGATCTCCCTACATTGTTGCATCCTTCTCTACTTACCATGTTTCTACATCAGGATGGAGTCACTATTGGCCTGGAGGTGCTTCTACCCAAAGAGGCCAAGCTCCACTCGGACAACAGCCAGCCCCTTCAGTACGATGTCTTCCTCTACAAGGTTGCCAACAACGGAGACCCCGCCTCTCCCACCCAAGGCCCTCCATCTCACTCAACCTCTCATCCCATTCCTAGATCGCCTAAAACACCCAAGTCCCCCAAGGTGCCTAAATCACCCAAACACGCCAAGGAGTACCCACACTGTAACCGTGAACCTTTGTCCGGCAGGCACTCTTCACCTGGCCGCCATTCCTCACCCAGTCGCCATCCGTCACCCAGTCGCCATTCGGCACCTGGCTGTTATTCCTCACCTACTCGTCATCCTTCCTCCCCCCACTCCCCCTCCCACTACAAATGCATGCACTCCTGCTCGTCCACTCCACCTCAGCTATGTGGACAAAGAAGTCGGGCTTGCAGCTCTGGGTACCCTGAGAATTGGAAGGACTGCCAGAGTGGACACCTGCGCCCATCTCCCTCATCCCCCCACCTCCCCCAGCCTCCTCCGTCACCATCCGGGGGGAAGTACATCAGCACCCGGTCACTGCCGCCACTTTCCTGACCAGCCTTTGACTGAGTCCATCCCAGCAAATGCGCATTCACACGCACAAACATCCAGTGTTTTGTCCATTGTGGCCCTTTTTAATATATATTTTTTATTATTATTTTTAACTTATGATTTATAGGTCTGTGGTCCACCTATTCATTTTTCGTACCCTGGCCTCCCACTTTAAAACTTGAATGATAAGGACAGCACTTAATCCTAGTCCAGAAAACATAAACCGGAACATCTTAACACACGACATTAACACTCATATTCATTCATGGATCCGTTCGCTGCAGCCATATGTTCACACCAATGTATAAATAACAACCATTCAAAGCTCAGGTGTCTGAAAGCTTCAGATAAACTACATCTCTTCTAGCACGGTGCCAATGTCAGCAGCTGCTGAAGATACTGTTCATAAAGGTTTTCTCAGTGTTATCAGTGTTTTATATGAATCTTTTGCTATTCAGTCTTTATAAATGTTTCATGTTTTAATAGGCTTTTAAAGTATATTTTTTGATGTTTCTAATCCTCAATAAATAGATCAAAGAAAACGTGCAGTACTGTGTTCTGAAGGCAAAAGGAGAAGCAGCTGCTGGAGCATGCTGAGCCAATACGAGGGACTCTGCTCTACCCTCCTGGGCTCTGACAGTATTACAACTTTAATACCCTCAGAAGACTTCTAAGTGGGTGTTGTTTTTTAATATCACAAGTGAAATTATTTCTGGGATGGATAGGTGGAGGAATACTAATAATTTAACAGTTTTTTTTCTGTTTCAACTTGAATTTATTAAACTGATGTTTCTCTCCAGTGGAAGGGATGTTCCAGACCTGAAGGACTTTATCAGTAAACATTTATCATGTGCATATGGTGCAAAATAAAAAGGAGGAAAACCTTCTAGAGTTTGAAGGTTTATACTAAAAGTCACACAGAAGAAAAATTACTGTTGTAAAACGTTTTTGAACTCGCTGCAATGAAACCAGTTGCAGTGCAGACCTAATTGAATATTTATTTGGTTGCTGTTTGAGCAGGCCAGATGTCACGATTCTTGACTTGACAACAAAAGAGACCCTTCATCTGTTCTTGAGTTTTATCTTTTACATGGGTGCCTAAAGTTATACTGACATAAATATAGCTAAATAAAATCTAACTGATTAAGCAAATCTTTATAGGTTTCCAAACACAATACCACAAGTCACAGTAAAGCAATTAAATCCACCAGTCCAGCAATTCATTATAATTGCATTAATAAGACTGCTCTTTGAATATCCTCATATTTGACAATGCTCAGTAAGATATATAATTATTATGTGGTAAACATGAGTGCAAAAAAAACGACTGTATTATATTATCCTATAAAACGGGGCTAAAACTAGACTCATATGCTACACAATTAAAATCAGAATCAGAATCAGAATCATGTTTATTTGGCTAAGTCAGGTCAAACAAGACAGGGAATTTGACTCGGTTATTTTCGCTCACTGTACAGTAAATAGACAAATGACAGCTCTTATTAACATATATACAATTTTAAAGAAAGTGAAAGATGCAGCAGTATGAGGTAGACATGGTTATTGAAAGGTGCATTGTTACAGTAATTAGCCTGTACAAGTACTGCTGCTGTTGCTTAACATACAAGCTTACACAAATTCAATAAAAGTTCGAATGGGAAATAACATAATCTAGAATAGAATAGAATTCAGTTAATGAAAATGCCTACCAATGTTCTAAAACTGTATCAGCACAGCAGTTTCATCCCTAACATCATCCAGCAGAAAACAAGTGGTGTGACGTTTCCTGCCCATCCAGTATTCACATTCATCTTCTGTAAACTTCTAACTAACTCTACAGCTGCAACACCAGCACCACGTGTTTCTCTTTTCTCAGACGACTCAAATTAAATGAAGTCACCTCTTTTAGCAGGTTAACAGCTGCAGCCCGCAGCAGCTGGAGCCTGCAGCAGCAGCTCAGCTCTCCTGTTAGCTGATTTTATTATTTCATTTCCTGTAAAAAGCACCTTCGGGTTCCAGATGGATGAGGGGAAGGTCAAATTAATCTACCTGCTGTTCTCTGTCCTTACGGGGAAATGGTAACAGAGGTTTCTAAAGGCGGGTTCTGGGATTCTAAGTGCCACTCTGTGCATCTTCAGAGCTCCCCTGTCCTTCTCGCAGCATATCCTCAGTAGAAAAACCAGCATTTTCAAACTGGCGATCGAACAATTTTTTATTTTTTTTCCCTGCACAGGTACAGGAGACACCTTGTTAAAAAGTTTCACTTTGGATTGTCCATGCACATAAATAGTTCAGTGTCTGATGAAAACTATTGTTGGCCTCTGTCCTGGTTCTCCTGCACTGTGTTTGTACACTGATCCACGTAAACCACACGAGGACCCAGCTGAGCTGGGCTGAATGTCTAAATAATGCTTTTAAAGGAGCTTGAGGCAAGAATAAGAAATGAGACTCATTAGCGCCACGACGACTGTCAGGGTTACTGCAGCCAACAGCGAAGCCGGCACGGGAGAACGGGGAGAACGCGCATGCAGCGTCATGTGACGTCACATCCACAGGACAGCGCGGGAAATTCCGGTCCGGAATTGCAACACATTTTGCAGCACACAGCCTGTTCAAGGCAACGGAGAGATACACTAGAGGGCTCATTCTTTTTGGTTGGGAACGCTTCATCTGACATTATTACTAGAAAAATTAAAACGTATACGCATTTTTTTCATAAATCCTGCCTCAAGCTCCTTTAATGGTCACCTCTGTGTCACAGAGTTCACTGTAAATCTGTCGAGAGAACCTTATGGAGGACGTTAACACCAGCTAAAGTTTTTGTTTTTGCTGACATGTAGTGCCTTTGGTTGTTCCCTTCCAACTAGTTTTGTCAAAGTAGCGTTATTAATTAGTGTCATTAAACTGCCGTACATAAAGTAGTCAGTGATCTGCATGGTTGTAGATTAAATTTAGGTAATTTGGTTTAGCGTGTAAAATAGGTAGAGAGTGATGATAAAGGTACGTAAGATAATAGGTGGAGTCCACCTCAGAGGAGGATCCTTCACTCATCAGTAATCCACCAGCATACTCCAGCACTGATATCTTAGCGGGGTGTGCTGCATCTACAGGCCAGTCTACTGTCACTGCAGGACTTGATTACAGTTCAGGTCAAAAGAGGCATCTGGAGTAATCCTATGAGGAGGTCAGCCATGACACCACACAGTCAGTGTGACACCTCACATTCATAAAAGAGCATTACAGTCTGCTGTTGTTGTTTTTTTAATAGGCTTAAATCATTGTTGCAGATGTTCTTTGTGTATATTTTTATTTCTTCATAGATTAATAATATTCATCCTTAATAGAGTTACATAACCTTGGGCCATTTGTGTATAGTTAACCTCCTGTTGAACGCAACCTAGCACCCCCTGCCCTGCAGCCTGGCCGCAGGCGCTCCCTGCAGTTCCTCGGTCTACCACTGAGGGGCAGTGTTGCATCGCAGTCGCAGCAGATAAAACCCGCTGGCACTTTGAAACTGCTGATCTGCATCCTCATCAGCATTCACACCGTGTCGACTGAGGGAATGTGTGCTGATTCAACATGATGCAGCTGGGATAACTGATTTTGTTATCATGAAGAAATCTGCCTGATCTCTGAAGATCTCTGGTATATTTAAAGAGGAGATGAGAGCTGGGAGCATGTGTGTGTGTGTGTGTGTGTGTGTGTGTGTGTGTGTGTGTGTGTGTGTGTGTGTGTGTGTGTGTCCAGGGTGAATAGGCCCACTTTTTGTTCTGCAGTTCACAGGTTGAACCCATTTGTATGCACACTGTATCTATACATTGTGTATCTGGGAGTGTGTGTGAACCCCTTGAGGGTGTTGCCTTTTGGCAGCATCCTTACTGTCTCTTATGTGAGGCTGTAAAGTATCTCTGATGACCCAAAACAGATGCATTTCTCCCTGTATCACTCGCCCACTGCCCATTGCTATGCCGTTGTGATATCACACACACAGACACACAATCTCCTGTGATGCCTTTCTTTGCATATGGAGATTTTTATGAGTGGAAACACACGTCACGCAGTGGTTTGATAATTTTTCTTGCACAAAAATCTAATAAATGATGACAATAATACTTGATGGAACACTTTTTTGATTCCTGTCTCATCTTGATAAAATATTACAGTTGCGCGCCATGATCAGAGATGATATAGGCGATGATTCTAGTTTTCAAAACCTGCTTTTTAATGTATTTATGTCTCCACAATAATCTGAAACCCCCCGCTTGCAGTCTTTCTCCTTCTCTTTGTGCTGTTGCCTTTGTGCCCGCTCATCTCTGTCAGTCAGGCTGAATGACTTTCTAGCCAGGAGCGACAGAGTGTCATCACATTGTGTGTATTTCCGGGTGTGCAGAGAAAGGGTTGGTTCATCTCAAGGCTTTATTCTAAATTTCTGTTTATACATTTCACTGTTTAAAAAAAACCACAGAGTCATGATGTTTTTGACGGTTTGAGCAACGCAAGCAAAGCCCTCTTCACCTCTGCTGTAGGCAACCAGATTGATGTTGGAAGTGAAGTGAGAGCTACAGGATACAGTATATGTGCACCGCCCCCACCCCTCCTGTATGTTTAAATATCTAGCACTGCAACAATTTTCTTTTGGACAGCTGGTACACCTCCCATGCAGGTCAGTTTTATGGTCTCTCTTTGACTCTTGCAGCATCAGTTTCAAGAGTTACCAGCAGGTCCTGTAATGGAACTTGAGCCTTCTGGGAGATATGTCTTTTAATTAAGCACCCTGCTCTTGGGCTGAATGTCTCAAGGCAGCCAAGACTGGATAAACTAGCAGATACTGAAATTGACCCCACTTGAACACAATATAACATATCTCAACTCACTTCACATGATTTTGCTAAACTTTTTCAATCCCTTTGTAAACTCAGATACATTTCTCTGAAGGACTTTGAGAACTCTGTAATGTTGAAGGTTTAACAAGCTCATATGACTGATCCTGTTTTTTTTCCATTATTTCAATTAGAAAATAAACATACATTTCACTTTTTTTTAACAAGATCCAACATCTGCTCCCAGTAGATGGAGAGAAAAGTAAAATAAAAAAATAAGTAGGTTAATAAGGAAGTAAGAAAAAAAATCTGAATCACAGGTTAATGCCCTCGTCTTCAATTCCGGTCCTCGTGGGCCGGTCTCCTGCACCTTTTAGATGTTTCTCTGCTTCAGCACTCTGGGATAAAAATGACTGTCATTATCAGACTTGTGCAGACCTTGATGACATGCCGATGTCAACCCTAATCAGGTGCGTTAAAGCAGAAAAACCTCTCAAATGTGCAAGACACCGGCCCACGGGGGCCTGGAATTGAGGATCCCTGGGTTAATGCATAAGGGTGCTAAATGCTAAGCAGTGGGTACCAAATATATCAAAAAGACCGGCTCAGACCATGGCAGTCTAACTGGAAGAGCTCACGTTGATTCGCCACGTCTCGATCGGCAGTAGATGAAAATCTCTTCATTACGATGGCTCTGAAGAGTCTGAGTCTCTCCATCTGTATGAGAATGTCATGTAGGATTTCCACCCCTGAAAAGAATGAGAATATGATTTCCACTCCTTTAAAATCAGCCTTTAAGCTGCAGTCATTCCCAATACCGGAGCTTGCTGTATGGCTGGTGGATTGGTGCTGCTGCTGGTGTTTATAGGCCTTGGAATACATATCAAATATTATAGGCCAAAATCACAAGTTGCTGAATCAGAGGGGTAGATTTTTGTGACCCATGCTGGCAGTAATGAAACTGTCCCATTCGTTATCGGCCCGTCCAATCCCCAGCTTCAAGGCCTCACCGATACTCATACTCTCATACTAGAGTGGGACTGCCATCAAATAAACCTACACGTCTAAAAATGAGACGATTGGAGTTGGGTCCATGTCCCAACAGACGCCACTTTTGCATCTTTCCCGTCCTGAAACATTAGAACTCATAAGAGGATGTTAATGTTGGGCGTTTTTGTGCCTCACTGATGCACTACATATCACCAGAAAACAGTCTTATCTAGTTAATATAATTCTAACTACAGGTTCTGCATCTTTTTTTGGGCAACAGAAATGTAATTATCGTTCAACCTTTGCCGTCAGATGATCGCACACCCACAAAAAGATAATGAATATAAACTCTCAAGAAACCGACAGGAAGACAATCCTGCTCCAACTGCCTCCCCAAGACTTTCCTGCTCCTCCCCTTTTTTGCTATGGTTTTCCTTTTCACCTGCAGCAGCATCACCCCCTCTCGTTGCCCCCTCCCCTCTCCCCTCGGCTTCTGTATTGATTTACTCGACATCCCGTGGTCACATTCTTGTGGCGAAGGTTTCCGGTTGAAAACCCCTGACATTTACCTCCCAGTCACAACACGGCTCATTTAAACCCCACGAAACAGTTTTCTCTCCCTTCTTCTTCTTTTACATGTCATTGCCCTGAAAAATGAGGGCAAACACTTGTAACGGGGGTAATGAAGCGCTCTGCTTTCCCCTGAGTTAAAGGCCTCTGTGATCTAAACTGTAAATGCAGCTATGATAGACCTAGGTCACTTTTTTCCCCCTCCTTTCTTTAATGTCCTCTCTCTCTATTCATACAATAACTTACTCGTTCCTTCTCTGATCCTTGTTACCATGGAGATTTCTCAGATCTTTGGTGGGCTTTAAATGAGGGTAAAAAAATAAAAGTGAGAGACAATGAAAAGGCTGCCTTTGTAAGGTCAAGTTAGAGCCAAAGTGTGCACACGCAGGCAAAACCTCTGAAGGCAGGATGGGAACACCCACAGAGAGGAAAGCTGAGGCCCAAAGGCTGCACCCTGCTCTCACCCAGCAGTACTGGAAGGAAGGAACCAAAATTTACCACCACAGGTGGGAGGCACACATTCAACACCCCCAAAGCGCAGATGTGCCCAACAGGGAGGGCCCTCGCCGCAGCAGGATCACCGGCAGAGCGGCTTATGGGAATGAGTGCCGGTCGTTGTGCATGACAAGTTGCAGGGCCGCATCCTTCTCCGTTTAGTCAATCAATTCCCAATATTCCATTCTGTTTTATCTAGCAAGGCTCATAAAAATAATTTCATGTTCCGTTATAGGTTAAAAAGATTGACTCTTTTTTACCGCGCACATTAATTGATTTGAAAGCTTATGTAAACAGTTTATAATATAATTGCCTGCTGGTACAAGTCAGTGTGAAATTGTATTAACGTCCCCTCATTCCCCTCTTCTCCTCCGTTTAGCGTTTTTCACTCCTGTCACTGTATATCTGGCCGTCTGACTGAGGCAGTTAATGTGTTTAAGAGCCAGCTGTCCCTCAAATAACGCACTCAATAATTCATATTGCAAGGCACATGCCGACAGAAGTCTGTGTGCGTGCGTGTGTGTGTGTGTGTGTTGAGATGCAGGTCGGTGCAGCAGTTTGTGTACAAACCTAAATCAGAAAGCTTTAAGCGTATAGGAAAAAAAGAGAGAAAAAAAGTATGGAAAATGCTAGACACTATACAGGGTCACTTCCAGCTGCCGTTGCACGGCGTGGTGGTCCATCCCATGATGCCTCTGATTCCAGAAACATGGGGTTAGGCAACTATGAGTCTTCTTTTTCTGCACTCAGGTTTTACTTGGGATTTGTGAATGTATGTCCATATTGTAGCACTTGAGAAAGGTTTCCCAAAGTTATCTCCTACTAATGTGGTCATTTCAGCTAGTGATGAATGATGCAGTGACGTCTGAGTGATGGATTGGAGGACACAGGTGAGACTGCACACAAATTTGCGGAAGTGATTAATGATGTTTTGTACAATAGAAGAAAGGAAAATCCCTTCCAATTTTACTTCCAGGGCCACTGGTTTAAAACATCTCCATGATTTTCTCACAGATTTGTAGGTGTTTGTAGTCTTTGTTTGTAGCCTTATCAATAAAAGTCAAAGACTTTTATTGATAAGGCTTTTGCACCAAATCAGCATTATAAATCACTACCTGGGATAATGTTTAAAATAACTTTTTGTTTTTCACTTTATTCATCCTTAATTGCCCCAATACTATTTTTGTCTGAGACTTTATGCAAAGTCAAAAATACACTAATTGACATTTATAAACAAAATAAATTAAGTAAAAGACAAAAAAAGAGGAAGAAAATCATATTTCATGAACCTGAACTGTTTGCAATGAAATTACAGTTAAAAGTAAATGTAAAAATGGTCCATACCCTCTCACCCTTTTCTGATCTTATAAACTGTAAATAATCAAGACCATAACTTTTAAGCATCGACCAACCCTGGATGGAAAATGTTTAAGTAATAAAAGAAGCACTTATCTGTCAGACGTAGACACACTCAATTTGAGAGTGCAGCAGTGCGCGTGTGCACTCCTGTGTCCCCTTTACTAACAGAAATCTAATGTCTCTTGTGTTGAGCCAGCAAAAGTAGAGCAGTAGATCCAATATGTCAGACACCCAGTCAAAATCTGAGGCCAACCTCTTCTCAGGCGCTCCAAATAACTTCCAGGAACGCTCCGATGCAGCCAAGACTTGGACCGTTCTCAAGTGAAAATTGTTATTTATTTGACATATTCAGTCGCAAGTGTATTTGAGTATGAAAGAGGAGAAATGTGGATAAAAACGTGATGTGTGAGCTTTTGGTCACACAGAGTCTGGAATAAAGTCCTTCGAGTCCACATAAGGACATAAGCAGTTTCACACAAACGCTCTTTGAAACATCAATGAAGCAACAACTCTGGTGTTTGAGATAAAATTCGTTTTCTGAAGTTGCTTTGAAGAGAGCATTTATTTGACTTCAGATCCCCAATAAAAGGGAGGCGGAGGGGAAAATATTCAAGTGTTGCACTTGACCTGATATCGATTTCTTCAAGGTTGTTTTTTTTTTTTTAGGAGTTGACCCCATTAACGGCAGCAGAATGCTGCATTCATCTGCTGTCAGGGCTCCTATCTGCATCCTCTCATGGGGACATTATCCAAAGTCAGTTAAATGGCATCAAATCATTCATAAAACGTGTGTGGATAACTTTGAATTTTGATCCAACAGAAATAATATCTATTACAGTATCTATTCCCCAATTTAACCAGAATAATCGAATAATCAATAATCCAGGGACAGATAAGCAGAATGTATTTATGGTTACCAAGTCACCAAAACCTTTGTTTCAAACGCATCTCTAGAATACCTTCCATCTGCAACAATAAATATGGTGTTTGTATTTGATCAGCCTCGACTGGCTCTACAACTTAATAACTCCAAATCAGTGAAAACCTATAATAATGGAAGAAGTGGAGGTGCAAATGTCTCCAATATGTGTGAAATCCCCTTCTTCTCTCACCAGTGATGCTGCACTAATAAAAAAAGAAAAACAAAAATAGTTTCAGGGCAAACTCATTAGCTTAATGAGACTCGCACTGAAAGCGCTGTTATAGTGTGGAGATGCTGAGACGCAACTATTGATCACCGCAAATTTATTGTCGGATCGATGGGGGTGGGGGTGGAAACCTAATGATACACAGTCGCATACATGACAAGTTAACAGCCTTACACAGCAAGTTGGTACTCAGTAATCACAGTGAACTGACCAGGATTGATGATCTTCCTCTTCCCTTTCTGCTCAGCTGCTCAAACACCGAAACAAGCCAACAGGACATGATTCTTGTTGCCCGGAAAACAGGGGCGCACACAAATTGCCAAAAGGGAAGAGCCCCCCCCCCACACGCCTCCTCCAAACTGAGACTCATTTAAATACCGCTGAGTATAAACACACACCGACTTGAGCGCACAGCAGCACAGCGGTTCCTCCTGCAACATTAATGTCCTCATTTGTCCCTTTATACACAAATGTCAACCTTAGTCAGCCTTCATCCCTGCTTCACCCCCTTTGCCCTCTTAAACTGCCCTTCACACCTTCACCATCTCTATACTTCTTTGTATTTGCCTCCATGCCTTATACCCAATTTATTACCCTCCTCCTCCTCCTCCTCCTATCACTTCCTTCCGCTGTCTGCATTCGTCCCACTCCTTTACTTATTGTATTATTCACCCCCCCTCCCTTTATCCGGAATAGATATTGCACATTTCTCCTTCATGTCTGTTTTGTTTCATTGTCTTTTTTCCCCTCCCTATTCTCTCTGCTTGGGGATCCTCTAGTGACATCATCACTGCTACGGTTACCATGGTTTCAAGGGGAAAGGGACAGCAATAACCGTTTTGATCAAATAGGCAGGCGTGGTGCTGTATCTCCAGCTCTCTCTCACACACACACACACACACACAAACAAACAATTTCAAGCCAATCTTAGGCGTTACTCTTTATTAAAGCATCCAGATGCAGTTGAGTGAATCAACAGTCAGGACAGTGTTAAAGATGGCTCTGTGTGAATGAACAAGTCGTCGTCGTACAGATCTTCATCCAAGTTGCCCTCTTCTTCAGTAAAGTAGGTGGGAAAAGGGGGCTTGAGCAGACTGGAGCTTCTGGTTGGCAGGATACTGTCCCTTACCTGCATCACACACACACAATTATTGGAGCATGGATGCTGAAACAACTCGGGGACAGAATGTTATTTTTTATTTGATGAACAGCTTTAATAAAAATCACTTTTCGTATGCAAAAACAAGAAAAACAGGAGAAGAGGACCAACTACTCAACCACCACTCTGTTTCAAAGCTGATGCAGCGCTGAGCTGCATAAGTTGCAAGCCTGGTCTGAGACACGGAGTGGAGGAAATGCATTCTAGTTAAGGAGTGTCAGTGACAATTTTCCTGCCAGACATCTGACCTGCCAATTCCTCTTTTCTTTCAAACTACGATCAAACACGTATGTAACATGATAGCACTATACTAGCTTTAGGTACTAAGTTTCCTGACTCAACTTTTTATCATTTTATTCCTTTTTCGGGTCATTTGCAAATCTTCAGGCTGTAGAAATTGTAAAAATACTAACTGGTCAACTGAAAATCGGCTGATTCTAACTGCGTATGGCCGAAATTCCATTAAAAAAAAAAGACATGTAAAGCCATAAACAGCTTATGATTCAAACAGCTTGGGAGAGCCTCACCTCCGTATATTTGCTGTCTAAATTATTTGGTTACATCATCATAATGTCTGCCGAGAATGCTCCAAAATGACTTCCATTTGTCTGTAGGGACCATAAACGCAACATCACCTCAGTGGGAAATCATTTTTCAGTCTCGTCAGAAGGTTAAAATGGCAATTTTGCTATGATGTAGACTGATAATCCCAAGTGCAAAAATCAATTGCCGTCTTGCTGCAAACATATTTTGTCACACTCAACACTCAATCCACATTGTTTTGGTTTATGATGAAGGTTTAAATGGCGTACCAGCCAATAATATAGAGTTGTTTTTACTCTGGACGGTTCTTTTAAGATTTAACCTTGGTAAGAGCTCACTGGGGAGAAAGTTTTGCTTCCACGTAAGCTAGAAAGAAAGATTAGACGAAGAAAAAAAATACATCTGAATCATCCCAGAAAAATACAAGTGCATCTCTGAATGGGATTCTCAGGATGCCTTTCATTGTCAAGTCAATGTGAAACAGTTAAGCCGCTGTTTATGGAGACAAACAACAAATGTGGGTTGGGTAAAGCTGCTTTCTTTAGGTGGACTGATGATACACAGCCACATGACGTCCCTTAGATGACACCTTAGTGAATTAAAGGGCAGGAGAAGTGAGTTATGCTCAACGAGGACATATCCAGAGTGGGTCTGTATCATTTATGGTGTTTACAACACTGGTAACGCAGAGAGGAGTCTGCAGCCGTCAAGAGGGCTGTTTTCCGTTGCACTACTTTGTAATCATGCAATAAATATGCAAATGTCAATTAGATGGTAATCTGTGTGAGAAATGAAGTAGTAAAGAGATATTCATCTATGGGGTGTTCAGTTTGAAGTCACTGATTTGACAGACGGACGTGACAGGTAGACATTGGTTTCCTGCATGAATCGTGTGAATTGCATGTGGTTTCCCCTGGTTACTTCGCACTCAGAGGAGACCTGGATTCCACCATGAGAACGATTGTGCCGAATGATTTATGCTTATTTAAAAAAAAAAAAGATCGAAAGGTAAATGATCTAAAACCTGTTTTTAGTTAGCTATTCTTTTAATTGTGATAAATAAACCACAATGGATCCTCATTACCATATAGATGTTGGTGTGGCTCACAAAAACAAAGAACAATGAACAAACCTTATTAACTTTTATATGTAGCCTTTGGGGCATCTAATATAAATAATATACAGATAAAGGTGTGTGTGTTATATATATTATATATATATATATATATATATATATATATATATATATATATATATATATATATATATATATATATATATATATATGAGAAAGAGCGACAGAGAGAGATGCTTAGAAAGGTTTAGATTCAAACAGCATTTGTATTCATTATTGCTCGTCTCCAAAGCAAATAATAACCTGCGTGTATACAACACATACACACTCGTGGGGCAGGAAAAACATGCCGAGCATGGAGATGGATGATGGATGCTGTGGATATTACTAACATCATTAAGTTCCATACCCCCCACCCCCCGACAAATAAACACACACTCACACACACAAACACACACACTGCTGATCCAGCACAGTGTCAATGAAGATGAATCGTACCATCTTGCAGGTGTGACAGTGTTTCACAGGTGCAAGGTCAGAGCATTAAATAGACTAGAGCTGACTGTCAACTTCACACCAAATCTGAGAGTGTGTGATTATTAATTTTTAATTTTTTTCTTACCTTCATGATGCAGTTCCTGTGACCGGGGACAGACCCGTGAACATACAGCACATTGTACTTGGTATTGACCCTCCAAATCTGGGAAACAAAAACACAGACGCAGCATATTAAAGGATGTAAAGTTGGAGTCAAGGATGACCAAGTTTAAAAACAGATGATGTGTGAGTGTGTGTGTTTGTATCTGTGTGTACCTTCAGCCCGTGAGCCGTGACGTAGGTGTTGCCCATTTTGCCAGGCATCTTCTTCCCTTTGAAAACCTTGGCTGGATCCTAAATGCAGATGATGAACATCACACAATTGTTTAAATGGATAATGGGAAGCCACCTGCTCACCTCTGGCACGTGTGTGTATGTGTGTGTGTGTTTGTGTAAATGTCGTACCCCTCCTGGTCCTGAAGCTCCTGGTCTGCGGTGAGTTTTAGTTTGACCATGGCTGGCTGGCTGACCTTTGAATCCCCATCGCTTCATTACGCCTTGAAAACCCTTACCGATGCTGCACAAAAATGCACATACACGCACACCTTCATTTTAAGAAAGCGTTTATAAATCATTTGTTGCTTCAGCAGAGAGTTAAATAAAGAAAAGGTTTTGGATTTTCTTGTTAACAAACATGCAGGTCTACTTATAAAACCTTATGCTGGCACTGAGAGAAGGGCAAGAAGTAGGAAAGAAAGCCAAAAATGTAAAGTGGGGAAAAAAAAGAAAGAAAATATTGGCAAAAAGAGAACTTACGACTTGGCTGTAACATCCACGTACTGGCCTGGACGGAAATGTGCTGCATACAGAGGAGTACCTTCATGGACAATAAACAAGAAATGTATTTCATCACAAACCTTACAAGTGCAAAAGCTTAAAATGAAATAACTGAATTCTTGGCAGCAAATTATCTTTTTTTTGTACCTGGCTTAATGATGGCATTGTCAGACACTTTAAAGGTTGTGATTTTCTGTTTTGGAGGAACTCCTGCAGCCCAGAACATTTCCATCGTTGGTTCAGACTTCTGTCAATGGACACAATTAAGGGGAAAGAGGTAAAAGCAGTAAGCAAAAGGTGGAGATGTGCATTTTCAAATAAACTAAAGGGTCTGACTATATGAGAGCCAAAAAAAAAGAAAAAAAAGAAATCACACTTGGCATCGAGTCTCTGTGACATTTGCTTTCACTTCACTCGCTCTCATCTCAGCATCACTAGTCGCTCCAAACACTCCCTCTTCCCTTCTGTTGACTGATTTTCAGCCTGCCAAAGCTCCTCTCTCCAACAAACTCTTCCTCTGACTGGAGGATGATGTGGCTGTGAGAAGAGTTCAAAACGACTCGACGAGTGAAACCCTGACAGCGATCAGTCAAGCATCTATCCAGACTCAATGAATAAATCACTTTGATTTATTCATTCTTGCTCCAGTTTTTTTGTGTTAGAAATATAGATGCCCTATTCATACATATTTACTGACATTCTTGTTGGAAAAGGTCACGTTAAGACGTCTCCTTTACCTTTTGTGGAGAAGGGAGGTTCATTGTATTTTTATAGTATACAGTGACACGTCACCAGTTTTCAATTGTTTGTATTCAAAAGTTCTGAGAAGTAAAACAGTAACGGACAGTTTGCGTTTACAGCAAGTATGAAAATCCTTCTATAAAATGAAGCATGCTTGTCATTTAAATTGGTGCATTAAACCTTTGTAATCTACCGAATTCAATTCATTCATAAATCTTAGATAAAAGGCAGCTGCTAATGATTAGTGAAGAAACAGTGAACCTGAAATTTAAAAAAGCAACTAAGAACCATTAAGTCTTATGGGTTTAAGAGGAACATGTCATTATGGTAGACCTGATGGAAGAACTTTACATTCTTTAATGTCCAACTAAACAAACTACTGCTGAATCCTTTGTCAGTCCTCGTCTGAAGCATGTTGTTTTATTTTGTCTCTTTAACCTTACAAGACATGTAATTTGCTTTAATTAGCTGGTTATGGATCTTATCCATAATTCTGAATATGAGCTCAGTACAATCAGGAAAGCAGCAGGTAGCCGACTTTAAGTTGCACCGTGGCCCAAAAGGTGACGTAAATACACTCTGACCAACTCTCAGTCGTCGTTTAGTCTTGAATTGATCTTGTTATCGTGAGGAACTTAACTGGTTGCTATGGTTCCACATAACTACGTTTCATGTAAGAAACATAAATGGAAGCAGTCGCCTCCAAAAAAAGAAAGAAAGAAATGGGCAGCTCCACTGGCCAGAACATGCACTGCCATCCTTATAAAGTCATGACAAGGGCACATTATAGAAACTGTCAGCATTTCCATCTCATCTGTGAACAAACACGGTAGGCACATTAACCTCGCAGTATGGTCTTTGGGTTTAGGTCCTCAGCTCCTTGGAGCTGGAAAATGCAAGACTTGTCGTTTAGCAATGAAAAGCAGAATATTCCAGGCGCTTTGTTGATGGCTGAGATATTTACTATCTGGATAAGTGGATCTTGTGAGGACAAGAAGTGGCAGACTGTGAAGGAGAAGCTGATTATTTGCTGACATGCCAAACAAGCTGTTGGGTGGGCATGATACAAATGTGAGACATGGTGAAGATAAGAAAAAAGGAAAATTCCTGGGCCAAAAACAAGGAAAATCAGGAGCAGTGTTTCCTCTCAATGACTCTCTTTGGCGTGGACTTAGGGAAAGTAATACTAAGATGGCATTGTAAAGGTTCTTCATGGTTCGTAGGTTAACAATTGGTCTGATAATTCGATATTCAGTTAAAAGAATACACATATAAATATAAAATATAATATAAATAAATATATGCAAAACTGAAACAGAGTACAATAATAAGCTTAGTAAACAATTGAAAAACAAGACTTACTTGCTGTATGAGTACATCATTCAAGTTTAAAGTTTAGTGACAACTTTTTCACAAAGGCTGAACCAAAAAAAAGTTTCAGTACAAGTAGAAACTAAAAGGATTTTGGATACCACAACTGAGATAGAAATCCTGAATTTTTAATACTGATTTATTATTACTTACATGGAATGGTGATGCATTTCTCCCCCCTACAATGAGAGCAGCAGTGTGTCCATCATATTCTTCTTTAGACAGATGTTTTATTACATGGCAATCTTGTACCTGCAGCAAGGGAAACAAAACAAAACAAAAAAAACCCACTGCATTAATAATCAGAAGGATAGCAGAAGAACAGCATGTAATTAGAAGCGAGTCTAAGCGTAGTTGTTAGCACACACCCGAGTTCCCCTGAACTATAAAAACACCAGCAGATAAGCTTTTAGGTGGAATTCCTTGAATCACAATATCAACATCCATCCACGGGGTTCAAAAGCGATCATAACACGCTGGTAATAAAATGACAGAATAACAACACAGACAGCGTTGCAAAAGGGGAAAGAAAAAATAAATAAAATCAGCAGAGACACACAAAGATCTGAGTTTAAATAACATAAAATGCTGGGGATACCTTTGAATTGTACAGACCATTATCATTACAGCTGGAAATGACATTTCTAAATGTGGCGAATGTGAATGACTATTGAAAGACATTAATTTCTTTGTGGCATTGACTCTGAAGATTGCAAATTGTGGACATTTTAACAAATCAACTTTACACAAAGAATACTAAGTTATCAATTATGAAACTGAAAAAAAACATCCAAATTAAAAAGGAGCTGTCAGAAAACACTTCAGTAACGGTAACATGTGCAAATACAGTACAAGTGCACAAACATTTATAAATGATATAAACACACTTGGCCGCTGCATAGTCAGACCGATAAATCGCCTTCAACATTGACCTTTCCGGCTATACGCACGTAATTGAACACTCGAGGGTCTCTTTCATAAGTTTAAACCATCCTGTGAACGAACTAATGTGTGCTCCGCCACTAACACAGGACAAATCTGATTGCCTCAAAAAGAAAAAGGATGTTCCTGTCAGTCCAAACGCCGCTCTAATAAGGTCTAGTAGTACTCGGGCAGAAGGCAATGGATTCTGGCAGGAACTGTTTGAGGCATCCTTCATAGATTTTCAATCCCACCTTCCAAAAATGCAGTCCTGCAGAACGGTCAAATAGAGCATGAAGAAATGGGCCAACTTCTTTGTTACATTTCCAGCATTCATTATCCTCCGTTAAACCCGTTCTCAATATCCAGCCCTCATGACTGTAACATTTGACTGAAAGTGAAATAGTATTTTCTTATGCTTCCCACCGCAGTGATTCATGATCAATAAAGGAGTAGAGCGAGCAGCGCTATGGTTCTCTTTCAATTTACTTAACTGACAGATTATTCAATGAAATTAAAACGTGAACTGAATAAAGCTGCCGTCAAACATCTCCCGTTCACACCCTGTTGTAAGGGCAGGATAGCTTTTCACAGATATTTCACATGCCAGATCAAAGCCTGTATATGAGATTTTAACCTCTTTAATAATTACTATTCTTGCATCATACACTGCAGATCAAACCAGGGTGCCCATTTGTTTTGATGTGTTAAGTCATTTCGCTCTCGTTATCAGACGTAATCGCTCGTTAGTATTCCTGGAGAATATCTGAAGAGTATTTGGCCACGATGTACAAACCGATGTGTGCATCCGTGTCTTACCTGTAACATGGTTACTACGTGTCTTTCTCCGGTTTTTGTCCAGATAGGTGCCATCCCCAATTTGACAGCAACTAACCCAACCCTTCGACTTCCTGAAAAGAGGACAGATAATTAGGTATGGTTTGTGCAGGCCATAAGGAAAAGTGGACCCCCGATGGACACGGCTGTCTGTCATCGCAGCACTCACCCTCCGTCCACTCTTGTCGCGGCCAAGGCTCGTCTTTGAGTGGATTGAGCTTTTCGGCCGTCTGTCTTCTGAATTCCTCTGCCATGCTGTTTCTCATGTACTTCGCGTTGTCCTCTGTGAGGTGTTCATCAAACCATGTTGCGTTGGTTACAGTCCTGACACAACCCAACCGCTGAACAAGACTGAAAGAGAGGGGAAAAAACAGAATTAGGTGAAGTGTTTCCTAATCAATATCAGATCAGTGAGCATAAACTGCAACTGTATGCATAACCGTTTCATCGCTGCGACTGTCCACATGACCATCCATGGTTTCATAATGATTTTCATCCTGCACATGTGTGCAGTGAGAGTGTCATCAAAGCTGCATGACAGCTACAACTAAGTCAGCAGCACTAGCTGGCTTGTCTTCATGTTGCTGTATACACTCTCATTAAGGCTTGTCTGTTTGTTTTTCTTTTTCATTATTAATATCCTCCTATAACAGTCGTACGAAGAATAGAAAGTAACCCAGGAGAGTAAATCATGAAGAAAATGTCTGCATCTTCTTGCTCCGTTGTTCCAGAACAGCTGCATCGATAAACTGAAAACTGCTCTGCGGTAGATACAACAGAACAACAACAAAAAAACAGTTTAGGGTGAATTCATGGTTGCCAGGTGCAACTGCAACAAATAATTCATGCTTTAAAATGTAACTACATGTGGACATGCTCGTATTTTCAATTGAAAGGCATGGATTGTAATTTTAACTCAATAAAACATTATAGAAATGATCATGAAAGAAATTACCTTGGGAGAAAGGAAGAAAAAAAAATCTGAAACATGTGGGGCGGGCCAGGCCCGTCACTCTGCCTTACACTGTGGACAGAATTTTTTTTCTGATTCTTCTACCAAATTTAACTTAGATTTTCAATGGATAATAATATCAACTAATGGAAAGGAACTGCCCGTGGATACTACTGATCCAGCATAAAACCAATCAAAAATAGGGGGCGTGTCACGCAGGCAGAGCAACAACCAGACTAGTATCAACAAGAAACATCCAAACTGGTGTGCAGTAAAGTAGGAACGTCACTGATTGACAGTTTTGAAGTAAAATCTTGTCAATTTGAGGTGTTACTTACTAGCAACTGTGCAGTTATCTTGGTTTGATATATGCACTATTGCAGGAAAGGAGTCAGAGGATCAAGTGTTCAAAGTTGGTAAGAGAGAAAAAAAAAAACTGACTCTGGAAAATGTACCAATGTTACACGTCTCATTTTTCAAGTATATGAACAGTCACCCAGGTATATTAGTCAGCCTATTTGCATGTTTATTTTGTATTTTTCTACAATACAAAATGCTCATTCCTTTATTAATATACTGCTGCATGCATTTGTCACCTGAACAATTATGCTGGAACATTCTGCAACTTCATCCCCTCCTTAAGGGGAGTTTTTAACTGCCATTGTTCATGTAATAATTGCTCGGGGGTCATGTTCTGGCTCTCTGGAAAGTGCTTAGAGACCATTTGTATTGTAATAGACGCTACATAAATAAAATTGTATTGAAGTGACTGCTGCCTGAAGACAATTACAAAAAAATTTAAATAAAATTGTACCACGAAAACTGCACTGATGTAGTTGAATTAAAATCCTCCTCATCATTGGGCCACATGTCATCTCATTCTGCAAGGGGAAGTGTAGTTACAAAGAATTTGAGAACAAAAAGTTCAGCTTTCCTTCAACAAACTGTGGTTTATGTTTGAACTTGTTTCACATTAAAATGTCAACAAAATGTCAGGCTTATCTTCTAAAAGCATTCACAAACAATCTGCAGTCATGTCACTCAACAGTCCAACAGTTCAAAGCCCCTAATTAATTATATTTTAGTTGCTTTATATGACTGTGGTACAAAATTTAAATATGTATGTATGTATGTGTGTGTGTGTGTATATATATATATATATATATATATATATATATATATATATATATATATATATTTTTTTTTTTTTTTTTACTATACTCATTTTTCTTATTTGTGAAATTACAAAATATGAATTAAATCAAGCCTGATGACAGTTTAGATTTAAAAATTCAAACAGAAAAGTAACTTTGCATGGTTAAACAGTAGTTTGATGAAGAAGACACTGAAATGAATTTTTATTGAACTGAATTATGAAATTAATTGTGGCATCAGCAACATTTCAAGTCCCTAGAAGGTAGCATTTTGAAAGATTAAAGTTGTTTTTAATTGACTGATGTTTTATTCAACATCAACCAATTAAAAAAATGTCCTTACCACTTTGATTTAAGTAGCAAATGCATCAGAACATCCCATGGGAAAACGCAATGTTTATTACCTCAATCTAACGTGTCGCTTGTCCTTTTTACACTAACTAACACAAAGTTGCGTGCTGAGTCAGCCCCATCAATAACCTGCTTCTAAGGATACACTTAATCGCAGGTCAGGTCTAATGAAAACAGAATGATGCCCCACTGTGTGACCTGGGTGGGATTTATTGATAATGAGACGAGGGGGTCAATGAGCTCCTCGTCTTCAGAGCAGACGATGCAACAAATCAGCATATTACAGAAACGGTAATATGCAACTGACTACTAAAATCACAGACCATGGCTTTGCAAGAAATGAAACTGGTCATTAACAAATTGAAGAGAATGAGACAGAATTCTTTGCAGCCAATGAACACAACAGCAGGAGTGGGAGAGGGAGACTGGACTGGTCATATTTCGATCTGTGCTACATGATTTAGGGAAAGCCACTGTGCAAATCCTGTTATTCAGGGTAGTACGCACCTGGCGACCGCTCCATCTTCTGATTATCAATAGTGAAAATCAATCATTATTACGGTAATATTTTGGTCAACACTAAAATCACAATTACATAAAATGATTATCCAGTGACTTTTGAAGCAGGGTGCATTCATCAATCTTACCACGAAAATTTTTTTAATTTGCATGGTTATCTTAAATTTCAGACTCAACGTGGTGTTTCAGGCAGACACAGTAAATCGGGGTTAAGCAGCCCAAAAATCCTTTCAATGCTTTTGGTGAGCGGAACCGCAATACTACTTCAGTAAACTCAATATTGCTTTAGGTTATGCACTAAAGGGACAAAAGGAGAAGCAAACTTAACATTTGGAGGTCAGACTTAAAAGAGGACATTTCAGTAGATGACTTGAAATCAACCGGTGAAATATCTCACAACTGAGGGCAAACACTAGCTTCAAATTACTCCAATACAGCTGATTAATTCAGTCATATGCAACTCCTATTAAAATAAATAAATATCTGGGACACATGTTTTCAGTGGGGTGAGACTAAAGGAACATTGTGTCCAGGAGTGGGACACATTTTTTAAAACTCTGGAGAAATATGAACATTCCACTTGACCCCAAACATATACTTTTCTATATACAGGACTGTCTCAGAAAAATAGAATATTGTGATAAAGTTCTTTATTTTCTGTAATGCAATTAAAAAAAAAAAAAAAAAGTCATACATTCTGGATTCATTACAAATCAACTGAAATATTGCAAGCCTTTTATTATTCTAATATTGCTGATTATGGCTTACAGTTTAAGATTAAGATTCACAGAATATTCTAATTTTTTGAGATAGGATATTTGAGTTTTCTTAAACTGTAAACCATGATCAGCTATATTAAAATAATAAAAGGCTTGCAATATTTCAGTTGATTTGATTGTAATGAATCCAGAATGTATGACATTTTTGCATTACAGAAAATAAAGGACTTTATCACAATATTCTAATTTTCTGAGACAGTCCTGTATGTATGGAACAGACCTGATTCTTAAACCTGAAGAGTGTAAATGTATCAATTTTACTAAACTATAGGCCAAAAATATCATTGGTCTTAATTGGAAGAAAACTGATACACCTTCTATTGGCACATGGATTAAACCTACATTCCCCTTACACCTATGAGCAATTTAGAATCTACTACTACTGTCATTTAGCAGATGCTTTTATACAAAGCGACTTACATCTAAGAGAACAACACAGAATCATCATTCAACCCAACAAACATGTTTTTGCACTGTGGGAAGAAACTGGAGTACCCTGAGAAATCCCACTCAAGCGCAAGGAGAACATGCAAACGCCACACAGACTCCTGCCAGCCGGTAGTTGAACCAGAAACCTTTTTGCTGTGAGGCAACAGTGCTAAACCTTTTGAGAAGATTTTAGGCATCAGACTCTGACATCATCAAATCCAGATGTTGAACATAAAAAGAAAACAACAACAACAAAACAGCTCTGTACGAAAAAAAATGTCATGATATTGCATGAGTTTATAGATTTGTGTTTTTGTTGTTGTTTTTCCAGGTGGGCGGTATGTTGTCACCAGAGGTGTCAAGTAACGAAGTACAAATACTTCATTAGAAATTTTGGTTATCTATACTTCACTGGATTAATTATTTTTCAGACTTTTTACTTTTACTCCTTACATTTTCAAGCAATTATCTGTACTTTTTACTCCTTACATTTTAAAAACAGCCTCCTTACTCTATTTCATTTCGGCCTTTAAAAAAAACTATCCAGTTAAATTGCTCCATCCGGATAGAGTGAATTTGGTTGTGGTTGTTTCAGATGTTCTTGTCCAGTTTTGTTCTTCCATCCGTTCCCTCAGATTCCTGCAACTAAACTTGGATGTACATTCCAATAAAGGTTAGGATAAATGATAACATGCCTCTGAAGTTTGACTTTTTGCACCATTACAATACTTATAGGCAACTAGTCATCATATCTCCTGCTCTCTGAAACAAATGTTAATGCTCAATAGTACACATATATGGTTCTTTAATATAGTTGCATTATACTAAGATGCATTCATTTTCAATGGCTTTTGTCCTTAATGGCTTTTTTCCCCCTTACATTACTTTTACTTTTATACTTTAAGTAGTTTTGAAACCAGTACTTTTATACTTTTACTTGAGTAAAAAACTTGAGTTGATACTTCAACTTCTACAGGAGTATTTTTAAACTCTAGTATCTATACTTCTACCTGAGTAATGAATGTGAATACTTTTGACAGCTCTGTCAGACTCTGACATCATCAAATCCAGATCTTGAACATAAAAGGAAAACAACAACAACAAAACAGCTCTGTACGAAAAAAAAAGGTCCTGATATTGCATGAGTTTATAGATTGGTGTTTTTGTTGTAGTTTTTCCAGGTGGTTTGTTGTCACTGTCAGGTGGAAGACCGCTGGTAAACTAGAGATTACATTTACACTTTACGTTTCGGTCTCCAATTAGTCGCCACATAAAATTCGGTCTCCACACATTTTAAACATTATAACCTCTCCAGACGAACCTTTTAACAAATCAAGACAACACCAAAAAACCGTAAGAGAATTACTAGAAAGAGGATACATGACAAGAATTAGTGACAGTTATAACAACTACTTTATGCAAACACAATTCTCGAGATTAAAAAAGGCCAACTTCTAAACATAACTTTAACATATATGGTAACTAGCCACTTAGCATTATTACCTTTCTGCTGCAGCTCGAGGAAACATGATGTAAGTTCCCCTCTGGAAAAGAACCCGACATCCCCACGCCGCCATGACAGGATTTGTCTTTTTTGCTGGATCTTAAAATACCGATAAAAAAACGAGAATACATAAACTATAAGACTTTGGTGTCGCAGCACATTTTCTAACTCATGCCTTATTTTTCCTGCTACAAATGTCACCTTTCACACTTCCGGTACCCAGTCAAAATAGTTCCGCACGAGCAAGGCTAGAACCGAAGGTTCCGCAGAGGATACGTTGGTTGACTTCATACCGCTTCATACCTACTACGATATGTATTTAATCAAAAGGCCGATTTATTTAGAGTGTTTTTTCCGCAATCACAACATTATAGGGCTCCAGTTGAGCAGGGTAAACAAATAAAACAGGAAACAAAGAGACAAACTGAACAGTAGTGCATTAACAGTGCTAAACTGCAAATGACAGTCATATATGAAGATCTCAAGCAAACAAGGTAAACATGGAGCAGTGGTAGTACAGCTGCTTTGCATGTTTATATATACATCTGCCAGGCAGGACATTGCTGAAAAGTTATTCCAACATATATTTTTCGTTAATTTAAGGCAAGGCAAGTTCATTTTCTATAACACAATTCAACAACAAGGTGAATCACAGCACTTCAAAAATATATTATAATGATTTAGAATTAAAAAAAATAAAAAAGCAATAAAATAAAGGAAAATATAATTTATGGGACTCAAACCTGAGGGACTCTAGCCAAAACAAAATATATGGGTTTACAAGAGTTAAAATATGAATACGTTTTGAAACTCAAATTTAAGTAGCCTACCAGTGTAGAAAAAAGTTTAAAAACAGTCTTTAATGACGGACAGACATCACTTAAAAATAATTAATGAAACAAATGAAATGCAAAAAAGGTTACAGTGCATTACGGTGGATTGAATGCAGCATAAATAAAAAGGTTTTCAACATTGACTTAAACTGCAACAGCCCTGCAGCCCTGATGCACTCTGGGAGTTTGTTCCACGGGTGGGGAGCATAAAAGCTGAGAGCTGCTTCATCATGTTTGTTTCTAATTATGGGTGTAGAAAGTAGGGGTGACCCTGACAACCAGAGGGTTCTGATTGGTTCATAATGGACCAGGAGATCAGAGATGTATTTTGACCCGAGGCCATTCAGAAACTTATAAACAAACAGCAGGGTTTTAAAACCTATTCTGTGACAGACAGGAAGCCAGTGTAAAGATCTAAGAACTGGAGTTATGTGGTCCACGCTCTTGGTCAAGACTTGGGCAGCAGCGTTCTCGACAAACTGTTTTTTAAAGTTTTTCTAAGTCCGGCTAACGCATCAGCGCTTTAATCCTCAATGTGTTCTTTAGGTGATAATAGTCTGACTTCACTACTGTCTTAATGTGCCTGTTAAAATTCAGATCTGTGTCCAGAACCACTCCCAGATTTCTGGCTTTCTTGTTTTTAGCTTTACTGTTTGAAGCTGAGTGCTGACTTTTAATCTTTCTTCCTTGGCTCCGAACACTATTATTTATGTTTTATCTTCATTTAACTGAAAAAAATTCTAGCACATCCAATTTTTAATTTGATCAATGCATTTGATCAATGTTTGAGTTGGATTATAGTGTCCTGGCAAGATGGTTATATAGATTTGAGGGTCATCTGCATATTTATAGAGACACACTTTGTTCTTTTTCATAATTTGAGTTATGGAACATGTAGATGTTAAAAACAGAGGCCCCAGAACAGAAAAATTGAGGCACTCCACGTGTTATTTTTGTAAGCTTGATTTGTAGTCACCTAAAGACAGAAAATAGTCCCTATATTTTAGATATGACTCCAACCAGGCAAGTGCTGTGCCAGAAAGTCCCACCCAGTTCATAAACTGTTCTATCAAAACGTTATTGTCAACCGTGTCAAATGCAGCACTGAGAAGACCAAGACAGAAATGTTGCCACTATATATGTATTGGAGAGGATGACATTAAGGACCTTTACTAGAGCTGTCTCAGTGCTGTGATGTGGCCAGAAACCTGACTGGAATACATCAAAACAGTCATTCAGTGTTAGGAGGTTATACAGCTGTTGAAAAACAGCTTTTTCTTTGATTTTACTCAAAATGGGGAGGTTTGATACAGGCCTATAGCTGTTCATAAGTGACCCGTCTAGACTATTCTTTTTAAAAGTGGTTCAATGACAGCTATTTTTGGCACTGAGGATACTTGATACCTGAAAGCCGAGATGTATTTACAATGTCTAGAAGATCTGAGGACGTACAATGTGCAACACTCAATATCAAGGCAGCATGTGGTGGAGTTCAGGTAGTGTATGATGTCCTCTATGTTCTTACGGGTGACTGGACAGAATTGTGTCCTGGTTTCTCTCAGTGGAAACAGAGGTGGCACATATCCTGCGCCTAGCATAGGAGCACTGACTGACTGTCTGATTTTCTGAATCTTGTCAGTAAAGAAAGAGGTGAACTCATTGCAGGCACGGTTGGATAGAAGTTCAGGGTCCACTGACTCAGGGGGATTTGTTGAACTGTCAATAGTAGTGAACAAGGTGCATTATTGTTGTTTTTGGCAATGATATCAGAGAAATATGACTGCCTTGAATTCCTCATCTCCGTATTATGTATGTTCAGTCTCTCTTTATAGACGTTGTCATGAACCCGTAATTCAGTTTTCTGGCTGTGTTCAGCTCTTGGACTCTTGTTCCAGCTCTGACCCGTGCAGCATTTCTCCAGGGAGGTTTCTCTTCAGCAGTGATCACCTTCACCTTGTGGGGGCAATGGTATCAATAATACTCATAATTTTACCACTGAATTTATCCATAAGCTAATTAATTGAAGTCAAGAGGAGGAGGGCTGAGGAAGCATAGAGCTGAATACAAATTTCTCTGGTATTTTCATCTATGAACCTTTTCTTGATGATCTCTGTCTGGAAGCTTCTGTTCACATTGATAAAACTCTCAAAGAAAACACAAGAATGTTCAGACAGAGCAAAATATGTGACCATAACCTTGGAGATGTTCAAACCTTTGGCCATTATTAACTCCAGACGATGTCTTTTGTTGTCTGTTTTTCCATCACATGTTGAGTCAGTCTAAAATGATCAAGAACACGTCACAATTCCTTTATCCACATGTCCTGAGGGTTGTCAATAGGGGTGGGTATTGGGAAGGACCTCACGATACGATACGCATCACGACACTTGAGCCACGATACGATACACATTGCGATATCCCGATTATGCGATATCCCGATTATTATATTCTACATAGATCACTGAAAAATTTAAAAATGCATTACACATCTTAAAATCCAAGTTGTATATATGTACATCAGATGATAGTGATGGATCTTAAAATCCGAGTTGCACGTTCATCAAATTATAGTGACAATTCATGGGACAAACTGAGTCAAAACAATGTTTTATTATAACTATACAAGCTAAAGTTACAACATATTTGTATATGTTTTTCATATTATTTACATCATATGAAATTAACATTAAATTTAGTATGAGGTTGCTTTAATTATGTGGCAAGTGATAATAAACACAAGAAAGATGGGTACTAAAACCAAGGACAGGCACAGTGATCAGTCAGTATTGATATAAATCCATAAATAAATAAACCTCTGTCCATTATTTTTCATTTTTTAAGGACAGGCAATTGTGTTATATAAAAAATAAATTATAAAATGAAATAAAACGTGAAATAAAACCTGAGCTCATTGCAGGGCCCTCCCAGGGTTGGTAGAGAGTGGCAATGCCCAGGACTGTCACTTAGGTAGGAGGGGTGATGGGTGATATAATGGGAAAAAAATCGGGGATAAAAAATATTTAAAATAAAAAATCGATATTCAAATTTTGAATATCGATATTGAATCAGCTGGAAAAGTATCCCGATATATTGCCATATCGATATTTTTGCCCACCCCTAGTTGTCAACATGGATGTTAAAAACCCCTACACAATCAACATCAACACAGATGACAGACAGCAGTCCAGCAAAATCATCAAAGAAGGTTCATGGTACTTAGATGGTCTGGAGATGTTCAGAAACAACACACGGGACGAGGATTTCCACTGAAGACACATATTCAAATGAAGCATAGATGTCATAAGACATTTGCTTCCATTGAAAGGAGTCACTAAACAAAGCAGCTACTCCTTTCTTTTTCTGTCCAGCTTTACTCACGAAGCTGTAGTTGGGAGGCCTTGCTTCTGCATGATTATCCTGATTTAACCAAGTTTTTGTTAAAAACGTCAAATTTAGTTTGTGTTTTGAAACAAAAATCATTAATTAAGAAAGTTTTCCCTGCCAAAGACCTGGCATATTCAGTAATAATACCATCTGTCCTGTAGTTATTATGAGCTGGCTGTGGCTGATGAGGAGTGAACACAAGATTTGATAAATTTACAGCATGTTTTGGTGAGACATTCTTCTCTGAAGGTTGACTAATCTTTTTCTGACACGTATTAAAACAGGGATGGAGGAAGCTACGTCCATATCAGGCTCCGGTCACGAGTACACAGTACTACCCTGCACATGTCAGTTAGAACTTGCTGATGTCTGTTTTAAGTAGGGTTGCCACCCGTCCCTTGAAATACGGAATTGTTACGTAATTGGGAATTAAAAGTTGCATTCCGTAATGAACCAATACAGACACATATTATACTCTTATTTATTAATGTCATAATATACAGGTGAAGGTCGGAAAATTTGAATATATTGCAAAACTTTATTCGTAGTAAATTCAAGTTAAGGTGAAACAAATGTATTATTTCCCACTATATTCAAAGTGAGATATTTCAAACCTTTATTTGTTATAATTTTGGTGATTATGGCTCACAGTTTATGAAAACCCCAAATAAAAAATCTCAAAAAATTAGAATATTTTATGAAATCAATAAATAATTCAATCATCAAAATTATAACAAATAAAGGTTTAACATATATTGCTTTGCATGTAATGAGACTATGTAATATATTAGTTTCACCTTTTCAGTTGAAGTATTGAAACAAATTAACTTTTACACTATATACACCATATATTACCATACTTTTACACAATAGGAGGCTATTTCAGTTGCTAGTATGGTTGGCTGTCTGTACAGTCATGCAAGTTCATTGCTATTAAAGCACTTTAAACTTGAAATCAAAGCATTTCGTTTTTTTTCGCATAAAATATATACATTTCTATGCAGTTTAGAAGTTTTGGGGATGTCCCTTTTTCTGGCATCTGCGCTGCTGAATTCGGGGCGTCCCTTATTTCTATTTCTGAAAGGTGGCAACCCTAGTTTTAAGAGATGGTGTATTTGTCTCTCCTGAGGAGGGGGGGACACTGGGGACCGGCCTCTTCCACCAGCTGTTTCAGATGACTCAGGTGATGCAGGGCTTTCTGTATGGATGATCTTCCAGGAGAGTCCTGCAACTCTGCCCTCATCTGGCCAGTGAAGACCTTGTGGGGGTTAGGAGTTGGTGGTGGGGGAGGATGACGGGGCGGGAGGGTTTTGGGTGCAGGAATGGTACTGGTGGCAGCAGTGACCAGCTCCTTCATGTGATCAGTGAAGTCCAGCAGAGGGGGAAATGGGGAGGATGACTTGGTGTCTTTTGGTGCAGGAGGCATCAGCCACATGTTTAGAAGCATAATTGCATATCCAATTTGAAGATAAACACAGAGACCAACATGCGGCAACTCTGTCCCGCCGACGTACTGAACCAAACATGTAGCGACCAAAAGGACTGGTTTCTCTTGATTGCAGCCTTCCCCAATGACCCCTTTATAATTTGATTAGGTTTATGGTCTACTTTTCATTCAGTATACAGTTCTCATTTCCTAACTGATGTAAGTCCTGTGTTTTCTTATCTGCATCCCTGGTCTCCATCTTTCAAACATTATCAAATAACAGAAAATTCAATAAATAAAAAAAATGAAACATGCAAATGACTTCTGGTGTGAAAAGTAACCTTCAAGTCTCAGAATACATGTGGGCATTGGGCATTTTCTGAGAAAGAAACAGATATCAGGAGGCCGCGTTCTGAATACTGATCCGTCAGAAAATGAGGCACGTATGGAGTATACTCTCAGGACAGTCCGAGTTTAGCTTGCCCTAATTAACTATATGCAGATTAATGAAATAATTTATTCTCTCATTTTAATTTGTGTCTGGGAGCAAGAATGTTATCAATGACGGGGAGAGTGTTATTTCTGTATGAAAATGAGATGCATGTGCCAAGTGAGATTCTGTTCTTCTAATATGTAGGTATAGTATACAGGAGAAAGAAAGAAAAACGTGTGGAATCAAATCCCCCCGGAGGTTTGGTTTTAAAGTACAAAGGGAATGTATAATTAGGAGCTAACAAAGGGAGAAAAATATAGTTATGATGCGGATATCAGCACCGTACATGACACATTATCCACAAAACTATATACTGTATAATATATTTCCACCTTCACAGGATATTTGTACCTGTTGTATTATCCAGTTACTACGTTTTATACTTATTGAAGCTGGTTCTGGGTCCATCCGAAGTGCTTACTTTAAATCATGTATGTGCCATTTCCCCAAAGACTAATCATAGCTACTATTTGCATTAAACTTACCTTAAACCTAACGCATCTTTTAAATGTAATGATTTATATCACAGAGAAATTATTTCGGTGATCAGGAGGGAAACACAATCCGTAATATTACACTGTGAGAAGATTCATCCTCCCCACGACATGAGCAAAACATCTCAACGGTCTCATACACACACACACGACACAAAGAACACGTCACGCTAAAATGAGAAAACTGAACTAACTTTATTATTATTATCAACATGCAGAATACAGAAAAAAAACTGTTTTTCCTTTAAGCTCACAGTTGAGTGACTACCATACACAGTTATCTACCCTCTCCAAAACTCTTTACAATTTAAGAAGGTCATTAAGAAATTATCACAATTATTCAGTTCGTTGTTTCCATTTAGCAAAATCACAAATAAATCTGTAAAAAAAGAACCCCGGAAACCCGAGATGACCTCCAGTCTCACACAAATGACAGAGATACTTTATTTTATAAATAGCAAGTGGCTAGTCGGGATTGGATATTAGTGGGAACTGCATTATGCATGCATTTATGCAGTACACTCACTGAAATTTCACCATTCCAATAAATAACATTTGCAATGCTAATTCTAAGCATTCTCAGATGGGCAGGCTTTCCTCACACTATCATTTGGTTTATGTACTTGCTAGTTATCTAAACAAGGTATGAGTGTCATTTCTTTCAGAGTTTGCATGCTGGTTCAGAAGACTACTCATTTTTCTAGAAATACCTTTACAATATACATTAGATAGTAGTAGTTTTTCCAAATGATGCCACTGTGGCCAAACATGCAATAGTCATCAAGAGAGTAGTTCAAATTGTTTCACAATAACAAGCTATTTCTCTGTGCTAGACTACTGTATGTAGTGCTGTTGTGGGTACACATTTGTGTATGTTTGCTTGTGCTTTTGGATTATGTATATGTATTATAGAGTACTTTGAATGTATATATATGTCATTTACATATGTATATGAGAGACAGAGTGTGCAGAACCGTGTTCATGCGTGTGCACAGAGTCCATTGTCAGGGGCTGAAGGTCCTCGTGGACTCGTAGTCTGACATACACTTGGGTTTAATTCCTTTCGCGTTGTAGTAATCCACCACCTGGTTAGGAACCTCTGCCAGAACACTTTTAGCCAAGGCAGCTGGTGAGGCCTGAAAATGTAGACAGAGTCAAGAGGAGACAGGTCACGAACACGCACTTCAGCTGGAAACCTCACATTCACTCTTGTGGCTGGTGCTGCCAAAAGGTGTAGACCGCCGAGACTCATGTGATCAGACAACCTCAAAACCAATTCCGCTTTTACTTTTTTTGTTCTCTGGTGTCAAGGTTTTTATATGCCGTATGTGTGCATCAGAAAGGCACAGCAGGGAAAGAGAAAAGGCTTCACATCTTGACAGCCGCTGTCAGATTTTGCATAAAAGCGCTCTCTCGAGACAACCGAAGAGGAAAAGATCACACACTTCAAACCTCGCTGTGGTTTTTGCTGCAATGTTACGCGCT
The DNA here is from genome assembly GCF_033807715.1 of Cololabis saira. NCBI lineage: Eukaryota > Metazoa > Chordata > Actinopteri > Beloniformes > Belonidae > Cololabis > Cololabis saira. The sequence goes on along the minus strand of NC_084601.1, from coordinate 13,479,278 downwards.
TATTAATGGACGATCAACTGAATATGTTTGTTCGTGTCTGCTCTGCGGGTCGACAAAAGTGTAAGGTAACTGACGGCTCCAAAAAGCCATTGTACTTGAGATTATTAATCGCATCGGTTTCCATGTTTGTTATTGAATAACTCCTTTTAAGAATGATCATCACAGTCGTAACATTAGATATCATTATAAAGCATATTTCATGCATTATTTGTTATAGGTAAACGATGCAGTGGTGGGAACCAGTGCCTCACAGCAAGACACTTTACAGCTGCTGGTGGGGTGAGGCCGTTCAGTAACAGGTATGATGAGTGTGGTGTGTAAGTAATGGTCCGGCTGTCAGTGTACCACCTAAATGTCACCTTGGACAGGCTTCGGTACTCTGGGGCCCTCCACAGAAATAAATCAGATAGCGATAACTGACGAGTGGTGTGTAATGGCTTCCAGATTTAAGCAAAGATAAGATGCACTGTTGGGCCATGGCATCAAATTTGGAGAGCTGAACGGAAACTTGGAGAAATATTTTTCTACTGGTTATATGCAGTAGTTTGTGAGGAACACAGCAAGTTATATACATGGTACAACTACAAGTCATTGTTGTAGCTGGAATGCTTAGAAATAAGATGCAAACTAATTGATTCATGAATGCAAACACCTTTTCACAGTCATAATGCAAAATGTGAAAATGTTCAGTGATAAGCTAAAAGACTGCCACCTAACAAGTAATGAAATGAAAGTGAATGGAAATCATGATATACATGTTCATACAGGAGGAAAACACCAAAAACAATTGATACATTGAGTACCAAAAGAAAATATCCCACACACGCGCACACACACACACACACACACACACACACACACACACACACACACACACACACACACACTTCTGAATCCTCAAAGTCAGAGAGACTGTCGTATTCAGTCTCACATAATTCCCTGAGACAATGCATCATCAAAGTGCTTCCCCCCCAACCTCTTCACCCATCCTCCTCCGTCGCCTCCTTATCCTCCTCCTCTCATTTCCACCCACTCCTCCCTGCTCTCTCTCCTCCACTCTCATCTACCTGTTATCCCACACTCCGCCTGTCAGCAGCTCCGTCCAGCTAATCCCTTCTGAAAAGAAACGACGGAGCAGAAAATCACCTCTCCACCTCTGTCACACACTCCCTCGCTCGCTTTTGTCTTTAGCTCTGGTCTTCTGTTGACAACACCCCCCCCCCCCCCCCCCCTCCCAAAACACCACCACCGGCGAGCCGTCTCTCGCCCTCCACTCTCTTTTATCCATCCAAATTATTCATCCCTTCTCTCCCTGTCCAGTCCTCCATCTTCAAATGATCACTACATGCTCCTAATCCTTAATTTACCGACTTCTTAGCTTACTGATTCGGTGGGATGTAATTGCTTAATTTCCCAACCTGTCACAGACCAAACTCACCATAACGGACTCTGCCAAACCCATCTGGCCAGAGCCAGGCAGAATTAACGCAACCAGAGAAAGAGAGACGCGCGCTTCCAGATGCGCATGCAGCCACTCAAGAGCGCAGCTGAAATCCACGTGTGATGACGAGAACCAGAAACATACAGTATTACTCTCATTCCTGAGAGATTAAGCCCCCCCAAAAAACTATTCCTGCTTACACAGATAGACAAAAACACACAAGTTAAGCTGCTGCTAAAACACAACTTTTTAAAAACTTTGATTTGGATTATTAGGATTTAAATACTGGGTTGTTTTAGGACTATGTCGTATTTCATGTCGTGGTCATTCATATATGGCTGTCGAAGTTGTAGCAAAGTAAATTATGTCATTTGTCACATCCATCACATTGAGTTACATCATTTATATGGAATTACAAATGTTTTTTTTGTTTTTTTGCTTTTTCAACTAGGAAGATGATATTTGTCTGATATTCACTGTGCTGTTCACATAATCTGCCACGCAACAAGGCACAGTAGCTGCGTAGGGGCGCTCTTAATCTCGCTGTCTGGACCATGTCCTGATCTAAATCCCTTACCTGTGGGTATCAGTGAGAATCAATGTGGCAATCAAAATGTGCTTAAAATAGTTTTTAAAAAAAATACTTGACACTGCAAAAGTAGGATTTGGGCTTCTGTGCTGGTTTCTTACAATTTTGGACCTATGTGCAAAGACTCACAAAGAAATGTGTCCAAAACAGTAAGTATGAACCCAAATCATCACATATTAGGTGGGAAGTGTGAATTGAAAAACACAGTGATTTATATATTTAATTTGATTTGTATATCTGAGCAGACAGTACAAACCCAAGACAGTTCATGTTTCTCATCAGCTTAATTTCATTTGTTAATATGAATGTTTTTTTTCAGGCCTGTGACAGATGAAAAAAAATATATGGGAAACCGATTTGGTGTTAAAGCCGTATCCATCAAAAGCAGAGTCTTTGAGAAGCAATGATGAGTGGAGGATCTCAAGTATACCAACAAATGCATGAGAAAATAATTAAAATATTGAAAAATAATCTTGCTTAACGAAAGACAGGGAGGGACTTGTCTTATTATGGGGCGCTGTGGCATAGTAGGTGGAGCCCGTTGTCCAGGTGGAAGACTCCACCCCTTTACTTTCAAGGCAATGTCAAAAGACACCTTGTGTGTCAGAGATTCATGCAGCTTTGAAATATATAAAAAGAGAGAATGAGGATGAAGATAGTTATAGATACCAATGATATCTATAACATCTGCAGAGAAACGGTAGTAGATAACGTAATTGCTGAAAATCACCATCTTGGCCCAAACCATTGGCAACACCTACGTGTTTGAAGTCCTTGAAGGGGACAAACTGGACGATGTCACGGAGGACAGGCTCGCCTTTGGGTGAACGCAGGATCCCATCGTCACCATCGAGAATCTGCATGTCTGTAAAGTCTGCATTCCCCACGCCAACGATGATGACAGACATGGGCAGGTGAGAGGCGTGCACTATGGCCTCCCGGGTGTCCGCCATGTCAGTGATGACACCGTCCGTCAGGATCAGCAGAATGAAGTATTCCTGGTTCACAGGTTGAAAGGAGAGGGTGAGGAATAGATGTTTAATGACAATGATTCTTCTTCTTAAAGAGGTTTTCAAGAGAGACCCAGGAGGCATTTAGGCATACAGATGTTCATGTTGTAAAATTCATGACGGGAATCAACGTCAATCGTTCCTCTCTTCTTTTTTACTTCATCTCAGTTTGCTAATCTCTGATGTCTCACTTTTTGTCTTTGCTTTGTTATTTCTTTCCCGTGTCTCGTCAGAAAGTGCAAACAACAGCAGTCACAACAGCAGGAACTTATTCCCATTCTCTCGCTCACCATGGCCTCTTTGGTGTGCATCTCCTCCGAAGCAGACGATGCTACTTTCTGAATGATTGGAGCGATGTTGGTGGGCCCATACAGCTGGATCTTAGGGAGGCAATTCTGGTAGGCCTCCACAACGCCTTGGATCCCTGCAAGACATGTACGCGTAAGCTCTTTTGCTGCTTGTTTATTTGTCTTCCTGCAATTCTGTCTGCACCGTGCTGACCTTGCAAAGTCAAAGTTCTTGTAAGTGCAAAAGTATCTGCTGTAATAAATCAGACTCTCGACACATGATTTCACTCTGGGGGTGACTGAGCATTTTTCAGAAAGCATTCCCATATAATACACACAAACACAGCGCGGACCTTAGCAGCAGGAACTGCAGCTATGTTGGGAGAAGAGCACAGAAGCCCATTTCACACATAGAGATTAGTGTTGTTTTTCTCCGTGTTGCAGAGCCTGAAATACATCCTGCAGCATTGTGACAAATCTCCCAGCTCCATTTGTGTGTATGTTTGGGTGTGTATGCATGCCTCTGTGAATTTGTATGTGCGAGACGAAGAAACAAGGGAAGGATGGAGAGGGAGAAATGTGGAGCTGGGAGATGAGAGGCACGCAGAAACTACATTGTAGGGGTTCTGGCTCTTTGATGCAAGAATGTGCATGTGAAAAAAGCCCAAAGTAGTGTATACATGCGTGTGCGAGCACATGCATGTGTAGCTCACCAGTACATTCAGGATTGTCTTCATCAAAGTTCACTGCAAAATCGTGTGAAACCTTGAGGCAGGGTAGAGAACAGAGGGGCCTTTAATGGCTGCGGCAAACCAAACGCTCCACACAGCATGCCAAGTCCAATTTACAGATCGAAAGATATAATTTACTTTCATCTAGATCAAATGCAACAAATGTGCATCCAAAAGAAGTCTTAAACCTTAATCTGAAGTATCCAGAAGTCCCCCTGCTTCTGCAGACACACATCCCCACATGTCCTACCTTGAAGTCAGGTGGTATCAAAGCGCCGAAACCAAACGCAGGGAACATTTTATCACTGAAGAAATGGGGAGACATAAGATTCATTGAAAAACATGGTGACAAAAGAAGGACAAAAAACTTCTTCCCATAACAAGCATCCAATCATGTTGAATAGAAAGTACATTCTCTTCCAGAGTTGATGATTTACATAATTATTTTGTAGTAATTTCCTTTTCCCTACAAGGATTTCAAATGAGATTAATACGACAAAACATAATTCACTGTGCCATTATTTATTCAACAAAAACTGAGAACAGAACAAAGAACAAATCATTTTTTTCTGTTTAATCTTCCATCTCACGTCATACTGGAGGTATTTGTGTGGTTTCTTCACTTCAGACACATCTTGAGACATTCATTGTGAGCCGATACAACACCTTTTTTAGAATTTCCTTTCTTACCTGCCGTTTGACCCAGGGCCAAACTGAGGCCTTGAAGAGTTTATAGACAATGACTCATTAACTGCAGTGTCCCGAGATCTGACGGCTGTGAAACAGGTCCAAATCATGTCCCCTCTGCCACCGTGTTTAACACTTAGGGCCCGATTTACTAAGATCCTAAATAAAGAGTACTAAATTGCGTGTGCACTGAAAAAGTTGAAAAAGCGCGTGCTGTTGTTGTGTGTTTTGCGGGTGATCAACTAAGATTGCGTGCGCAATTGATAACAGGTGCAAACAGCAGTATTTAAATGAGGTGTTGCGCGTCTTACGGTTTGCGGCGCAAACTTTGCGCCATGGAGAGTCTGGATGGAAAGCAGGATATAGTCGCAAGTGCAAAATGAAATTTGACGAGTTGGAGTTATAGAGATATTAGTGGAAGAGGCAAATTGTTGTATTCATCACCCCTGCCGTGAAAAGCACCCCCTCATATATTCAATGATAAGTAGACCAAGAAAAAAAACAACACACTGACACTTCAATATATTTATATATACACACTCACACAAACACATACTTAGGAGTTTATATTATATATATTTACAAATATTATGGAAGACAACACAGTAAGCAGGCTATTAATTAATGACATCAATAACCATTTACCCGATTTTTTTTTTTTTTTTACCCGAATCCATGAGCGCATTTAAACATGAATCATTAACACAAAACTGGACGCTAAACAGAACATGGACAAGAGAACATGAACAGAACACGGAATGAGAATATCATTTTTGTCAGACGAGGGGGTGCTTTTCACGGCAGGGGTGCTGAATACGGCACAACACCGGGGTATGACTGCAGAACAAGTATAGGCGCACAATAAGAAACACTTTTCTCCATGAAAACACGTGATTTATTTATTATCACAAATAAAAAAATGAATGTGCCTCCTGTGGCAACCTTTTGCTGAATAATACTCGATTTAACATTCAAATAAAATATTTCTCCTTTTGCATGTGGAGATTAGCACCTTCCTTTCGAACGTATTAAATACAGACGCAATCACAATCCCCGCAAAAACTTTCAGGCTTGGTAAATCTCATTGCGCGTGGTAAATGGACCAATTTGCATCTTTCCCTCCCAGTATTTAGCGATTTCTGGTGGGTACGCCCCATATTGATTATTCATCAGGGCAAAAGTACTAAATGGATTGCGTGTGCTATTTTGCGCATTTGAGAGACGCAGTCGTCTTTGCACGCTGTTAGTAGATCAGCTGGCACTTTGGTTTGCGGGTACTGTCAAGTTTGCACACGTTTTTACACACGCAAACCTTTAGTAAATCGGGGCCTTAGTATGAGTCATTTGTGCCAATATATTGGGTTTGGTTTTTGCAAGATATTGCGTATTGTGACTAGACATCTCCACCTTGACTTCATCTGTCCAAAAGATTTTTTTTTCCAGAGGCCTTTCTGCCAGAAAAGACTTTCTTTCTTCCAGCCATAAATACTTAATTGTCATGAATTTTAACATGAGCCTGTTGAGTCTTTGAAGCAGCTTTGTTTTCTCTCTCTCTGACTATTGAAACGGCAAAGTCTGACCTTGGGAGTTACTTGTTGAGAAGACTTTTGGCGCTCTTGGTTGGTTTGCCGCTTGTGAATGATCTTTATCACTGTAGATTGATGTCCTGGACAAACAATTGCTTTTCATCATTCCTGGTTTAATACCTCCTTGGCATTGTGCTAACATACAGTTAAACAAACCAACACACTTCCAAAAAGTCGGCTTTCATAGGGGTGCTCACACCTGCTTGTGATGAACTAATCCAGGGGATCTGATTAGCAGCATCTTGCTGCTTTTAATCCTCTTAATTCCTAAGGAATCACAGATGTGTCTCATTTTTCACACACTACCTCTGCTTAGTATTTCATTTTAATAAGCGCACACAGAGACATTATGTGTCATTGTTCATGTGAGGTGGGGGTTTACTTACTTTCAACACCTTAGAAAAACAAGATTATTATTGTATGTCTTAATGTTCTGAGATTTTAAACCTGAGCGGTGAAACGGGATGGATTTTCCTTTATGCATGACTGCGCATTAATAATTTTCCTGAAGCGAAGGATTTGATCCTCAAGGGCGTGTGTGTGTGTGTGTGTGTGTGTGTAATATGTTTGTGAAGGGGTTCAGATGCGTTTGTCAGCTCGAGGTGAAGGATGATTGATGGGGTGCTCTACCTGTCATAATCTTGGCAGATCTCCCCTACAGCCACCAGTGCTTTAAGGTACTCATTGGGCTGGTAGGGGTGGATGTAGTGGAGGGAGCAGCTGTTTCTCGGATCTCCGTTGGACGCTGTAAAGTCTATCGCCACCTACGACAAAAAACACAAACAGATATTCAGACTCCCCCAGCTCGACTGTGAGCGAACGTGGAAAAGGTATACTGCTGCAAACAGAAAATCTCATAAGGTTTACATGAGAGAACTTACCGTAAACTGAATCTGGCAGCCTCCCATAATGTAATCCAGAAAGGAGTACATTTTGATGATCTGTCAGAGGGGAATCATTTCAATTTATGCTACATTTGTAGTTTGCATGCACAGAACAGAATACATTCTTAAGTGGACCTAAATGGGCCCTATAATTAAGTACACCTCGGTGATGCATGCATTTGCGTGCATGCACATCCACAACTGAATATAACTAGGTCCTAAGGGTAAGCTGTTGCATAACTATTTAGCGTACATCTTTTATTTCTCCACCTTTTGCTGTTAGAAATAGGATTCAAACAAAGAACCTGTATCCTCCAACCAGAGGCCGCCGAACTGGTCCCGTGACAATTTAAGAAAATTTCACCACAAACTTATGTTCATCGAGACAGCAGCAAGCTTAGTTTTAGCTGCTCTGAAGGACCACTTAGATAACAGGAACAAAGCGTTTGAACTGGGGGAGGGATGGGGCGGGGTACTGCTGGGGAACAGCTGAAGAGCTCTGCTCTGCAGACATACCCACAGGCGTCGCTGCCTAATGCCGGCTTTAACAAGCAGCGTGTTACACAACTTTTGCAGAGCTGCTGCTTCTGTGCATGTGCGCATTAATACCACCAAACTTTCTTTTGTAGTGCCTCGTCGCTGCAGCCTCTGTCTGTGCGCAATCTTTTGCTTTCATGTCTGTAGTAAGACACTGTTGATGTGAGATAAAAGTGAAGACTGGTGAGATAATCACTTGTAAGCAGATGGCGACTAAGAAACAAATCACGATGGGATTTTTCTTTTGAATTTATTTTGGTTCAAGGAGGGAGAGGGCAGCACTGAATATCAACACTTTCTGTCAATATGCTTATGGGGCTGTTTTCACTTACATTGACTTTCTGCTATAAATAGAGAAGACCTGGTCAAAAACAACAACATTCAGTTGCTAAAAATAAACGTAATTATCATCGCAGCATGTCATATCCCTGATAGCAAAATATGAGTGAATCAACGATGAAATATGGTTAGGCAGAAACATTGAATCCATGTTGGCACCATGCCCACGACAAACAGAATATGATGATTCAACATTGATTACACGTTGGCATTAGAATTGGATGATTGATGGATGATTGATCATCATCGACCTTAACCAAAAATCAACCTTTTTGACCATAATTCAACATAGATTTAACATATTTTTCTATCTTGGATAATATCAATGGCCGTGACTTATTGCTCACACATTAAATTACAGTAACATAACAGCCAAACATGTATTCTTACGGATGAGACACTCATAAATGTTTTAGTTTTGCTAAGAACTGACTTCCTGAGCAATCGCAGTGTGATCCGAGCACTAGCTGAGACGGCCATGAAACACAGCCAGTGCTCGTGCTCTAATGCGTCAACGTGGTAGCCAAAATAAAAGGAATGACGTGCCAGATTTTAAATTCACGCACCACACACGCTGGTGGGAAGCCAGGCTTAGCTGTCTGGGCTGGACCGTCTGCACGCCCACGTCTGACACGCACGGAGGATGATCGAGTGTGTAAACAGTTACAGCTGCCATTTAGAGATTTTTTGTGCTTTTTCGATTCTTATGTACCTTTACTTTAAAAAGGTACAACAACATACCGTCAAAGTGTTTGTTGTATGTCCTCATGTCCTATGAAGTAGTGTATATTATTGCTTCTTATTACTATTTATGTATTTCATTGAAATCTTATTCTGAAATTTTACCCCAGACATTTGGTCTGTTATTTCAAGATGTGGTGAGATATGGTAAAATCTTAAAAGTCTGATGTAAAATACAATCTTACAAAAATAAAAGCAGCAGAATCTCAATCTTAAGTAACCAAAGTTAAATCCAAAAGTGACACTTGAGTTGGAGCTCTTGGAGCGACTCATCGATCCCATTAATTCTGGTCCCTCTGGTCCCAGAGGTTGAGTCCGGCCTCTCCCTTAATCAAGGTTAATCTGAAGAGCTTTAGGGTTGTTTGTGTGTGTGTGTGTGTGTGTGTGTGTGTGTGTGTGTGTGTGCGTGTGCGTGTGCGTGTGCGTGTGCGTGTGCGTGTGCGTGCGTGTGTGACGTGTGTGTGTTTTTATTTGTTTTATTTTTTTAAAGCTGAATAATATAGTCTAGTGACCATCTAAATGTTTATCTGCTTCAAACTATATGACATCGTGCAAAAAATGGCCTGGAAACAATGAAGATGTTCTTCTTCATGTTTTATATGTTTGCACATTTAAAACATTGCAGTTTAAGAATAACAGTGGGTCAAAAGTAATAATCTGCAGACCGTGAATAGCATCACCTTGCAGTGGTTGAGAATGACAGTGCCAGAGTTTCTGTAATTCTTCTTCTTCACCTGATATTTAGGGTTGATGCACTCCCACTGGATCTGGAAAAACGCATAGACAATATGTTAATGGTGCTGCGGAGAGGGAACTGTGAGCGTGATTATGTATGCAGCACATAAAGATCCAACCCTTTGGAGTTTGAGTGTGCATTTTCTTACCTGCTTGCCCTCCTGCTCTGCCTTCATCAGCTCCTTAAACGTGGTCTGATACTCCCCGATGAAGTCATGTTTGCCGTTGGAGTCCCAGTCCCAAACGGTGCACTGTAGCAGAAACGGGCACGTGCACAAACGCACGCATGCACTCATTTAGAGCGCAGCTGCAACACAGCTTCCTAATCGCACACTTGGAGTCAAAGGCATGCAGAGAAATGCCACGGTGAATGATTGATAGGGTGGCGTTGGTGGGGGGGCAATGGAGCGGTGAAATATTAATCTGTGGATGCTGAGAGGGACGCGGCTTAAGAGGCAGCTTTATGAGTGTGTGTCCACGTTTGGACATAATCGTTTGTTTCTCTCAAAGGAGCTACTTGACAAGACAAATGACTTCAATCAAGCGAGGGTCAGCGGGCAAAAGGCTTAACGCCTCATAAGGAAACAGGCCGGCAATTTCCAAAGAACAAACAAGCGAGCACTCAAACCGAGTTTCTTTCATCAATAGCATCTTATAGGGTTAACTAGAAAGTTACCACAGATGGGTAGAAAAAAATCATTTCCTGCAGCGGTCCAGTAGAGTAGTGAGTTTCCTGTAAACTTTTGACCTTCTTGGCTACAGTTGACCCTTCAACGAGCGATCAGACCCAATCCAGCAGAACTTGATTAAAAACAAAGACCGGCGTAATCCCCTTATTTCTTCCCTCCCACTTAACCCACTGACAGTCTGCACCTGAAGTGCATTTGGGTATGTGTGCGTGAGCGTTTGACTGATTGCTTGTGTGTTCTTTTTACAGTAATTTCTGCGTATAAGCCAGCGAGTGCTTTCCCCGGCAGCCTTATTTCCTCGTCAAGTTGGTAAGAGGTGTTCTTCAGACTAATGAAAAGATGAGCAGGCTCGGTTCCATTCACCGCATACTAACTGACGCAGAGAGCGGCAGCGAGAGAGGAGGGAGAGCGTAGAGGTGGAGAGATGAGTGAGGACGGGTACAAAGGAAGAGGCAGGCAGACACCACGCAGAAGGGCTATGCATTTATGCATTGGTCAGTTAAGACCGGGGTGAAAAGAAGGATCTGGTCTGAATAGAAATCTTTGCCATGCCATTTCTCTCTATAGCTCTGATGCTCCGTGCAGGTAGCCCTGGAAACCTTCGCCGCTGGCTTGCATTTGTTGGTTTGCAAGCCCTTTCTCCTGCTGTCAGGAGCCATGCAGCGTTAAGAAGCTTCTGAATATTTAATGAACAAGCTCATGTTTATTCATGAGTAGAAGAACTCTTTTTAGCCGATTTGAAGCCTCCACGAGAGTCCGCGCACACTAACTCACACACGCATAGATCTACTCTGGAAAGAGAAGTTACAGATTATGTTCTTCCAATCACATCAAGAAATGGCCTGAATTTGACTTGTGCTTGTGTGAAAGAAAAATTATCGCTTAGTATTCACATATATCCTTTTTACAGTTTTTAAAAATAACCACAAGTCCTTTGAGGGAAATTATATTGCTATAGAAACCTTCTCTTATTCTTTTCATCCTCATGGGCCACAAAGTTCTACTTTAACTTTATCAGTCCAAAGAACCTGTTTCCAAAATACGTTTAGTTTAGATATTAACTTGCAAACTCCTGATAAAGTCCTGAATTCTGCAGTGAGAATGCAGCAGATTTTTGTGACTGAAAAACGATTATCATACAAGCAGCCGGCTCAGAGTTTTCTTGGTCTTCATTAACCTAACCTTCTCTTTTTTTTTGACTGGCATTTTTTAATTACAGCCTGGAGTTACTTTGCAACTTACAGCCCCCTTCTGGTTCGCAGGAACTGCATATTTTCTTCTACAGAGTATAAGGGAGCTGCTTCGAGAAGCCCACAGGTGCTGCTTCTCAGGACAAAATTTTAGGATATCTACAAAGCTTTGAAAGTCTCAACTGAACAAGCCATACCCATAAATGCATAATTAAGCTCCCATTCCTTTGCTTTGGGTTCCCTAAGCCGTGTCTGCTTTAGTATGTGGTGCTTGTACTTGTTTTTCTTCATAAATGCCATGTTCTTTTATGCAATCTGATAATAAAACCTATTGGAAAAAGAAGCACGCCTTGTGCGTCACTGGGCGCTTTTTTAATAGAGAAAACTGTGGTCAAGGTTTTTCCACACAGAGTTTTACATGTTGCGTTTAAGAAGAAAAATAACACAGGCTGCCTCCTTAAAAAGCTGTCTGTCCGAGCTCACCTTTAGCTCCCTGTCATGGTCTCCACTGCAGAGTGTGTTCAAGGAAACTTTGAAGGATTTCCAAACTGGACTCAGGTTGTTCATGACCGTCTGTGCACATGCAATACAAGAATCAAGATTACTCCAAATCACGAATCTATAACAGTCAAACAAATACGTGTGAATGTGCTCTGATTACCTCAGTTCTGTGCACAAGGGACTCAGTTCCATCATCATTTAGTCTAAAAATCTCCAGAAAAGGATCTGACTTGCTGAAGAAATCCTTCAGATAAACAAACATATGTAAAACATTCAATTTTAAGTGCCTTTAACCCCACAAATCATTCATACACCAAATGAATCCTTATTTCACTTCTTTTCCCCCTGCCCTTACTTTTGTGGTTCTTTCACCCCTCCCTTTCCTGTCCTTTCCAATTTACCCACCCGCCTCCTGCTGTCTTCCATCTTTCCCCTCGGGAACGACTTGTTTGGATTAGTCATCCGTGGCATTGTGTGTGCAGGCTAAAAATTAATATAGTTATCTGTGTATGTGGTGGGGGTTGTTGAGATAAAAAAGGAGGGGTGCCCACCTATCTCGGCAGCCTTCCTGCAATGCAAGATTGTATTCCTCTGTAGTGTGTGAGCGACATCATCTTCGAATCCCACAACCTACAATATTTACCCAGAAACTTGTGTGTTTACTGTTTAAAAGTGCCGGAAAACTGTCTTAAAAATTGCACCAACCTTATCGTCCAGCTTCCGAGCACTGAACGAGAGTTCAACGTAATCGTCGTTACCGGACAACTCCTCGGCTGTCACCTACGGAGAGGAGTGGAGTGGGGCGGAAGGAAGGAAGGAGGGGGGAGATTGAGAGGAGATTGAGAGTGAGTGCGACACAGGAGGAGGAAGGAGGTGAGATTTAATGAGACTGAAATGGGAAGGAGAACATAGACTAAATAGACATCAAATTAATGCAATCAAATGAACATCCAGAGTGTTTAAGGGCATGAAGTGGTGTGTATGCATGTGATTTGTGCATGTGCATGTGTGTCTAAGCAGTGTCATACCAATATTGAAGACTTTCCAGCAGTGTTTCCCTGTTTGAGTAGAGCTTTGGTCAGCTTCCTCTGTGAAACGATCTGAAACATACAACAAACTCCTCAGACGGTCGGCTTGGGTCTGCTTGAGCCACCATGGTGTTTACATGTCTCTTTAACTTTATTTTAGCATTACATACTTATAAACATCCAGCAGACTCAATGAAGTAGCATTTATCACTAACCATAAAATGAAAAAGCTTGGAATCCCTGCTTTGATCTGCCAACACCTCAGATTGTCTGGGGCTTCCCTCGCCTATTACAAATATGCTCTGAGCTTGTGCTCCTTGGGCAACGTCAGTGATACAACTGAGTGGTCATGCTTTTACAAAAGGAAGGCAATAAGATACGTCTGCTCAACCCAGAAACAGATCAAACGGAAGAACAAGCAAAAGAGCATTAATGAGGTGAAAGACGTTTTGATTCTTAGGACCACTGACAATCGGAAACATCTAAACATCTGTTATTCATTCTTTTTCCTTCCAAACCTAAACACTTTTCTGGCTCGTGGAGTCTGCTGGAACATTTCCCAGCTGTTACCACTGAATAAGCTAGAATAAGCACAATTTCTACATACACAGTACACTTCAAAGATCTATCACTGACTTTGGCTGCTCGGCGGAGGAAACTATTGAAGTGGGGATTTCTAATCCTTGGAAAATCCTATTTCCACTGTCTTGTGCTTTTTGAATAAGGGTTTAAGAAGAAAGGATGGCCGTTTCTGTAGGGTCTAATAAAAGAAAATGTAAAAACTGTTCCCAGCATGTTTTTCAATTTCAGATGCTCGAGTCATTTTCAGTGACATTATTGGAATCCAGGCGGGCCAGATTAGCACCTGCCCTATCCAACTGCAGGACCACTCTGTTTGAAAGTGTGTAAAATGAGGTTTTACGTTGCTTTGCTTAATGGAGAAAGCTCTTTCCTGTATCACAGCACTCCATTACGGATGCTGACCTTTGTCAGACCACAAGACACTTTTCCATCTCACTTAAATCCATCTTTAATAAAGTCGTGCAGGTGCAATAATTTCTTTTCATATGGAGTGACTATCACTAAAAAGTCTGTCTTTAGAGTATGTGGCGTAAAACATATGAGTTACTGCCACTAAATAAAATACATACATTTGCTGTTTTTATATTAATATGAAATGCTGCTCTTCTCTGGACAAAACCGTAGATAAATAGCAGGATGTTACAGTTCGCATGCAGAGAAAATATTGGCATCCTGTTATCCATTCTCATGGCACCTCTCTGGCCCTCTTAATCCTCCTTCGTGGCCATTATCTCGGCCCAACTGACTATTGTAAATCCACCAGCTTTATATAGCTGATAGCATCTCTGACTATGAGAGGCAAACATGAATTCGTTCCTCTACCCTCCTCTGCAGATTGGACCGTAACACCGCAGGACGCTGTCCTTGCTTTCTGCTTCCTCATTTAAATACGACAGATGGTTATTGCCTGAAATAAACCAACCAAACCTTTCAATAAGCACTAATTCAATAATTGCTTTCTTTTTCAAGTTTTCAGATATTAAATGATGGGAGTAAATAAACATGATCTTTAAATATTGACTGAAACCATCACAAGCAGCAGTAAGTGAGTAAGGTCATGCAGATTAGAGTATATACATTTAAATGCATTGACACAAGTTTGAAGCGGCCTCAGGGCGATGTCTCAAGGACAATGAAAGTGCAAACGCAGACCGAGTCAGTAGCTGACCTCAAGTGTGAGGATCCAGGGCTTAACGTGGCTTTCTCCATTAATCAGCATACACATTACCTGATATATAACCACAATGGATTCACACACCTACCTGCTCTACACCTGAGACAAAAATATCTGTCTTGTACAGACTTAGCTTGTTGGTTGCACTGCACACATGCGTGCAGACCTTTCATGCATTCACCTCAGCAGATATTCTCAGATCAAATGCACTTTTTATGGTGAGCTCGCTCTAACACATGTTCAGATATGCAGAATAAAAACATCTCACACACACATAGACACACTAGTGACCTAACACGCTGTTCCACATTCACTCATACATTTTGTCCTCATCACAAGCAGTCTTCTTAATAAAAGTGCTTGCTTTAAATATGCTCCTTATTTACTCATCAATCAGAGGGAACGCTGACCTGCCCTAGGGTACACTCCATGGCTCCCAGGAAGTCGGCGTCACGGAGGCCATTGTTGCCGGAGCTGATGTCAAGCAGCTCAAATCTGAGCCTCTGGACCTCCTCAAAGTAGTAATCCACCAAGAAGATCTTGGAGAAAACTGGACCACTGCTGCTGCGAATCACCTCTGTACGGTCCACCTGCAAACATACGTGCATTCTTTTTTTTTTTGCTTGTAAGACCAAAGAGCTCTTACAATGGATTGTTTTATATATAAATTCAACTCATATTTTTAAAATGTTCAGAAATACATAGAATATACAACTATATACATATAAATACTTTTAACCCGTCATGGCTGACAGATGAGTGTTTGTAGTTATACTGCAGACTGGAGAGGTTTAGTAAGGTTTCGCCTAACAAGTATCTAGAGGGCCACACAGTTATTGTTATTGGCCTGGTAAAAATATTTGAAGTGGTTTGCTTCATCAATTATTTGTTGAATTGAATTCTAATTCAATAAATATGTATGACAATCTGTTTATTGATCAAAACTTATAAAAACCAACAAAAGCCTCACATTGTCTGTTTTAGCTTTTAATTTGAATTGAATTTTGTGAAAGTTGTGTCGGTTCATCACACGACTCTTCACGCCACCATCTATCATTTTTGATTCCTTGCTCTAAATTCACTTTTTCATGTTTGTTCCAAAGTGCACTGAAGTATTAAAACTTCATTCAACATCCAACGTGCTGCTACAGTGCATTGATTATGAACCGCTGAAGATTTTTCAGCAATGCACCCAACACCCCACATAGCAATTACCACATTGTTTACACTTATCAACTTGAGAACCGGGAACATAGATTTTTCGTGACGCCTTGAAATCATGCAAGCTGTTTGATTGCACAGAAACTGGGCTGGAGTTGTAACATTGATCTCACATTTTCTTCTCTCCCACGCGTTGATACAGAAAGGATCAGAATGCCAAATAAACATATTTCACAATGCTCACAAGAAAATATGTTTAACACAGGCAGCAGTAATTGGTTAGCTTTTTATTGCCGAAATCCCTTCAGCTCAAAGAGGACCGATTCAGACGGGAGACAAAAGAACTGGCTGCCACACACTTGCAGAGCCAACGTACAAAACTGCTGGCCTTTTTTTTTCTTGACACTTACCTAAATCAGCTGGCAACTCGTTAAAGCAAAAATGAGAAAATGTCAAACGGAAAACGACACAGTGTTCTCTCGCAACAAATATCCAATTAAGAGGCTGAGTGTGATGGGCTGTGATAGTATTTGTCTATTCTCACGCTCCCTCAAAGTGGCTTAATGTAAGACACACGCACAAACTCTCCCTTTTCCCCCCTCATGAAAACGCTCACACACTTGTTTTCATATCTTCGTGAGGGGACATTACATTGACGTTTTTTGTTTTTTTTAATCAAGCCCCCAATCCTAAAAACGTAGCCATCACAAGTTGAATTTTAATCATAATCCAATTCTGATCTTAACTCCAAAACTGATTTGAAAGCTTCAAGTATGACTGTAAACCTGTGTGCCTTCAATTTGGTCCTAGTTTTTACAAGAGGTCCAGATAGGTTTGTGTCCTAACAGGGGAGTCTTCCTGATAGCTTGAATTCTACTTCCTCCAAATATTCATCTGATTTTCCTTTTTCCTCTATATTCCCATGTTGTGTTATACAGTAGTCCTTTTTCCTACTTGATTATTTTGAAATGTGTTTACTTCCTGGATTTAAGTTCTTAACAAGCTTTATTTCCTCTGTTATTTTCCAATCCTTGCTCTATTCTGCATTGTTTGAGTTAGTGCGTCTTCCTGTCCTTGTGTCACACCTGGGTTCGGTTGCTTATTATCTCACAGCCTCATTATGTTAGCCATCACTTCCATGAGAAATCACATCTCTTTTTGTCCATCTGCTCGTTTTCTTCTCTGCCAGTTGACTTGCCATATTGTTTCATTTCCCACTCCCACTTCCCTTTCTTTGAAACGCTGAATTCAGTTATTTAGATTAGCTATATCTGCATAAACTTTAGCTTTCGATTGAGTTAAATAAAGCTTTATTTCTGTATTACACATCCCTGCCTGACTGCAAGTCTTCGTTTGTGCCTGCTATTACACACATCAGTGACAATTTAATATTGTCTTGTTGAAAGGACGCCTGTTCCTTATCGGTAATTAGCATAGGCATGGGACATTTAAAAGCATAAGAACTCAATTTCCAGGTACTAAATAACCTGCTCAAATAAGAGTTGAGCTGTGTGTAGTTTACAATGATTTCAATAAAACTGACAGTGATTTCAGGGAAATGTGGATCTGATTGTTTACTACCAAAATAAGACTTTGCATGTCAGTACAAACACATTTTATCATCACTAGTCTGCAAAGATTTTGATTTCAGCTGACCTCCCAAAGAATTAGCATCCATAATTCATAAGATGCTACACCCAACACAACACAATCAGAGCTCTGCATGAAAGTGCGTGTTCTTGATTACATGTAATTGTACGTTTTTGCACTTTAGACCAACGTAGGCAGGGTACGTTTTTATGTGAGACTGGGTTGTGACTATATGTGATCCTGAAAGGCTGATGAAAAGATATTCTCCCAGGTGTGAGATGTCTGAAATGATGGACATGGGTAATTTCATGTTAGATGGTTTCATCTTTGAAGCAATGGGACTGTCCAAACTTCTAAATTGAACTCTTTAGTATTTTTTCTTCTTCATCTAATATAAAGACCTATAATAACGCTTTTTACCTTCCTCAGTTTGACTTGGTTGCTGTACCAAAGTTGCATTGGAAAGAAAAAAAAAGATTCTCCCAAATATAGCTTCAGATCTTAAAGTTTCCTCTTTATTAATCTTTTTTTTTTACTTTCTATTTTCCCAAGCGGGATTATTTGTCATCATTTCGGTAATGTTTTGAAAATAGCTTATTTTTCATAAAGCAAGTATGATGGAATGAGATATAAATGAAGAAGAATACTGTTCAACAGCTAAGAAAAAGTAATTTTACTTCCTCAAAACCAACAACAAAGAGATAAACAGACATCAAGGTATATGTCATAATGTCAAAGCAGTGGGTTTTGAGCGTTTAAGCTACGTATTTTCATTTCCACTGGAAGAAAGAAAATGTGCCAAGCAGTATTTAAATTCTCACCGAGCATCATATTGCACCCTCAAACATGCAGCCTCACACCACGCACACTTGAGATAATATTCAGAAGGTCTAGTAATGCACGATGAGTTCACATCATGAAAAAGGACACTTCAGAATGATAAACTCTCGATTCACAAGGGTTTATCTGACCTCCATTATCGCTCCATCTTCTGATTATGAAACAGACCTTTTCCAACTAGAGACACGTTTACCTCTCCCTGCCTCCTCCCATCACCTTTTCAGACTACTGTACCTCGAACCACTGTCCGTGCGACTGCATCTTCAGCACCACGCACGGGTCAGGCTTGGAGAGCGCGTCGCGGTCCGAGATCCCCCTGCAAGCCACTCTCAGCTCCACCTTGGTCAGGCAGGGAGAGCTGATGAAGCCCAGCGTGGCCTCTGCAGACTCGTAGATGTTACTCATGCTGGATGCAGACTCGCACTCTGAACGGAAAAAAAGGAAAAATCCTTATAGATAGATAGATAGATAGATAGATAGATAGATAGATAGATAGATAGATAGATAGATAGATAGATAGATAGATAGATAGATAGATAGATAGATAGATAGATAGATAGATAGATAGATAGATAGATAGATAGATAGATAGATAGATAGATAGATAGATAGATAGATAGATAGATAGATAGATAGATAGATAGATAGATAGATGGAACAGACAGACAGACTTGAGAAAGCAGGTGCACTGGACCTGACTAAGCAGACAACTGTCAGGACAAGGTCAGGACAATGAACCTACCAAATTTCGCACAACATAGCCAAACACACACAAATGCTCATGTGGGATACAGCATAAGCACAAATGCATCGGCGTGTGTAATTGCAAACGCACATTCGGGCGTCTGTGCATGTACTGTGGATTAGTACAAAGAAGCATATGAGCACGCCCACACACAAGCACCGAGCGAGCTTTGCTGAGTCCCCAGAACATATTGCTGCGTTTCTCCTCAGGTTTCCACGGACTGTATAATATTCACCAGTGTCTGAATACGAGACTCTCAAATCCTACTTTGAATGCAACCTAAGCATAATCGCTGCGGTGCTGGAGAGCAAGTTGTAAAGTAATTGCCACATTTTACAGGAAAACCTTGGGGAAAATATGATACTTCATCATGATAAAGCCACTTGCATTTATTTAATTAGAATGCAATTATGTTCTAACACAAGTAAAGATAAAGGCACTTGCACCAAGTGATAACCCACATAACACATTAATATTAATCAAGGAGGCTTTTTCTTCTTCGTTGAATCTGACAGTTGAAAAAGAGTAAATATTAGCTACACATGAGAAACCCTTAGTGAAGGGAAGCCAGGGATAACTCTTCGTGTTATTCCTCCATCGACGGCAGACAGGCGTTTTCAGGGATTCTGTTTATTAAAACCTCTTCTTGGGGTGTGGGTGTGTGCAGACTCAGGGTGTCTTTCCTCTTTACTCCCCTTTTAGTTTGCTGCACCCGTTTGAGTATACCTTTTTAGATAGTTTTCAGCATATCTTCACTTTTCCGTGACCTCAAAAAGGAAAAGTTCATTCGGAAAGCTGTTCAAGTAATTGATAATCTGGTCCCATGGTGTAGCATGAAACAGAAACCTTTCCATTCATGCTGATGCTGAGTTTTTCTTTTTTCCTTTTTGGATTTGAATAAGACCCTTCGTTTGATCGCGCGCCTCTTTTTAATCATTCAGATGGGCAAGGACTAGTGCCTTGGTAAAACAGATAAAGGACACTTATAACAAGCAGTTCATTGCAGAGGGATCTATTTTAAGGCAAGTCGTGACCTTTTTCTAAATCCAACCAATTCATTTTTAATGCCAAAGCCTCCGAACAGCAAGGGGAAAGTGAAATTAAGCATAATATTTTTTTTTTAAATGGGTAGGACAGGAGCTGAACTTTGGGTGTCCTAGATGGAGGTGCTGGAAGGAACCCAATGCCCCTGAGATGGGCTTTTTGCGTGTATGAACACTCCTTTTGTGACATTTCTTTATCTAGGATCCACAAATATGTGCTTTAATTACACAACAATGAGTATATCAAAGGAGATGTACTGTAATGTACATTGGCGAAGGACATTCGAGCTTGTTGAGGAGCTTGGCACAAAACCAACAATCTTAAAACTGGAAGATTACGACTCTACAACTTGAGCCACAGCCATGCCAAGTGAGTCTTTTTGCTCCCTCTGTAAATGTCTTTTTTTGATCCTTCTTTGCTGCTCAGACCGTTAAACACTTGAATCAGATGGCTGCCCTCCCCGAGTCTGGCTCTAATGGAGTTTTTTTATTTCTATTTTTTTTATCCCCTGTGATAATGCCGTACAATGCAATCCACTGGGTTCCTTGACATCTTAAATGGACTGTACTGACCTTGTTTTCATTGTGAACTGCTTTTACTTTTTGTTGTGAACTGGCCCTACACAAATAAATGGAATCAAAGGGATCTGAACTCTCACGCACCTAAGCTCACAAGAAGTGGTAAATCGATTAAAGTCACACATAATCTATGGGTGTAAAAATGACAAAGTGTTAATTAGTGGTGTGTAGAGGTGTTGATGAGCCTGTTTTTAACACTTATGGGGCTGTATCTAGGGCAAGAGCCTATCCCACCGCAGACTGATGTTTAATAGAAGATACCAAAAGTAACTTAGAAAATATACAGCTGCCGACTTAAAGTAATAATACGTTTAATGAGGCAAGCTTTAAAAGTATTTCTATGTTGAAAATACTACCATATATCTTGGAATACTGGGACCATACATTTGAAGACTAATTACACATATGATGTATAGAGGTGTCCATTCGGGTGTCTTCAGTTCCAGTTAGGCCACGGTGAAGGATAACCATGGGTCTGATGTTCTAGATGGTACCAACTGAATATTCATGCAGTGGTCTAGTATAGTTGCACCCTTAGGGACTGAAGCTCTTGGAATTGGGTCTGACTCTGACCTGAATGCCTCTCACTATCTCTCTCTCTCTTCCTCCATAATTCATGTTGTAGATGTGTGTGTGTGATTATTTTTAGCTGAGCAAAGCGAAGTGGGCTGTATACAGATGGACGTGGACTCGGCCACAGCCACATGGCAGGTGTATGACAGACAACAGACCCGCGTGGGAGTGGCAAGGAGTTACTTGCATTTCCGACTGTGGCCCCTTTGCCAGGAAGAGTGTTTGACTGTGTGAGAGTGTGTGTGTGAGAGGGAGTGTGTGTCCGTGTGCGGGGAGCAGCAGATGTCTGTCTGTTCCGGTTGACAGCAGATGACACCGATAGTATGGGAGATGTGGAAGCTTTTCTAAAACCAGAGCTGCTGTGCGCAGACGCTGCTCATGCAGTTCAGCAAAGCATCAGCTGTCACATATGCCACGCATTACTGAAGGTGACAATTAATTGTTGTGTAAGGGGTTTGCAAAAATTCCCAACTGGCTTGAAATGTGTGCACCTTAATACTAATCTACGGGGGTCTTGTTGGCAAAAAAGTACAACACCATTGTACAGCACAGAGCAACAATACTGGATATTAATACAACAATACAAAACATTTGTTCCTCAAATGTTTATATTTAGTACGTTTCTCTGCATTTTGTGCTTTCCGTCAGCACACAACAGGGTCACACATAATCTTATTATGTATTACATGTAAAGCATTTAACCTCCGTTCAAGAAGTGAATTACTAGCGTTATCTGGATATTGCAATAAAACTTGAACCTTGAAAAATACTCTCAAACATATAAGCACATACTGTAACTCAAAGTGAGCCTGAGTTGTTTCTTTTTTTTCCATCAATCCTCAAATAAAGGCCACAATAGCGATGGCTGATTGCTGAGCGCTGACAGAATCATTCCACAGCTCTCTCAGCTTGTCTTCTGCACATTGGAGCAATCACGACAACTCAATTGCAGTGACCCTTGACTCTGTGGGACATGGGTATTTCCAGATGTGACCATTCACCTTCAGATTTGTGCAGCACTGACTGTGACAGATTCGGCATTAAGACTCAGGCACGGGACGGTCCATGAATACCTGCTGTAATTGCTTGGTCACATATTGATTATCAGACAGACAGGAGTAACATACCGCAACTTTACATGCACTTCATCCTGAGGAGGCAAGTGGCTTTTTTCCCTGAACTATTTAAAGAAAATTTGGTATTGAATCACTAGACCGGGAAAAGGTGACCAGAACTGAGAAAATAAAGAATGTTTAAGTGAAGCTGTCTGGGGCACTTTGAATGTTGTTAGAGTTGACATTGAAGGATGAAAAGTGAGGAGTTAAGAGAACACAGAGGGATTAACTAGATCAGAGAAAGAACTGTGGAAAGGCAGGTAAGTGAGAAAGAATGATGTAGAGCACAGAGGAAAAGAGACAAGAGAAGATGCATGAAGAATTATGGCTCTTGTTTCATATATTTACAGGGGGGTGGAATAAAAGCAAACACTTTCGGAGTACTGCACACCTTTTTTTTTTTTTTACAGTAGCCTATCTAAGACAGAATATTTAAAGTCTGTGTGGATTTCTTTGAAATACTGCTTCTGATAAGAAAATTGGTAGTATTCTGGTTTGGTTCGTCTCCAAAAAACACTTACAAAGTCCACAAGCAGCCAAACAATGATGATCAAAATTAAAAAAAGAAGAAAAAAAAGATCTCCCTCAGGCCTTTATTTATTTGCATATTCACATTTTGGGCTATGTGAAGCGCTTGTAAGAGCATAAGAAACTGTCCAGGGCAGATAACAGTCTATCACTCCTCATGCACCATCCATGCTGCTCAGATCTCTTGCAAAGAAAACAAAAAAACAAAAAAAAACTCACCTAGGCGTCCTGGAAAAAAGATCCGAGAGGAGCCGAGGAACTTCGCCGCCGTTCACTTGACAATCACGAATGCCTCAGCGGCTCTTGGACCCATCTCACCGATATCTATAGCCTGTATGCTCCCCGCCCGCCAAACCCCCCACCTCTGCAGAGCTCCAGCAGTTTGTGCGCTGACAGGTGAGCAGGGCCGGATGGTCCCGCAGCTGCAGCGCGGCGAGGATGCGCTCCGCACGCCTGGGCTTACTCTGGGTGAAAGATTGGGAGGAGGAGGACAGTGCGCCACTTAACTGGAGTTTGTAATCCGCCGGCTCCATCGGGGGCCGCAGAGAGCGCACCGTGCCGCTGGAAGCACCGCGCCACCACCAAAGCGTTTGTGCGCCATCTAGTGGTTGCGACGGCGTACCTGCGCCTTTACGGGGAAAACTCATTTTCTAGGTTCTAAAGCCTGAATTATATATAACAACAAGTTTATAAGTGCTGTCTTTAAGTCGAGATCATTTAACGACTATCACAGAGGGTTTTATTCTGACACTTCACAGTCTTTAAGTGTGTCTACATTAGAAAAAGCCCACTCAAACTATATCAAATGGCCCATTCCCCCCAAAGTCAAGGAAACTCATTTTAAATTGATTAATAACATTTATCCAACTGCTGAATTTTTGAGACATAGATTTAAATTTGAAGTTGACCCCTGCGCTTTTTGCAATGAATCGGAAGAATCACTTTTATTGTGTCCTGTCTCAAAAATGTTTTGGCAAGAAATTAGAAATTGGCTATCTTTAAAAATGAATGACATTCCGAATTTAGAAATCGTTAACATTATTTTTTATATAGATACTATTGACAAATCGCTGTCCTTCTTAGTTAATGTCATTCTCTTACTGGCTAAATACCACATACACTGTTGTAAGTGGAGAAAAATGAAGCCCTCTTTCCATTTTTTTATAAATGATTTCAAAAGTTTTTTTCTTTCTTTAAAAAATATTAAGTCAAATAACTGCAAAAAAATTAGTAACCGATATATCAAAGTATCTTTTATTTTAAGTCTCTTTCCGAAATGTTGATGCTACTTGCTTTGAAATGCCTTACAGTTCCTTTGTATTGACTTTACTTGTCTCTTATTTTTGTTTATATGTCTCTTGTTCCTAAGACCTCCTGGATGTTCTTTTTTTCTTATATTTCCTCTACTAGTAGTTTTTCTTGTTTAAAAAATTCTGTTCAATAAAAAAAAAAAAAAAAAAAAAAAGCCTGAATTATGGTTCTGCGTTAAATCGACGCAGAGCCTACGCCGTAGGGTACGAGAGAACGGCGTAGGCTCTGCGTCTGTGTAACGCGGGACCATAAATCAGCCTTCAGCTTTGATTGGCTGCGACGCGCTTCAGTGGGTTTATAATAAGCAGCGACCGCACACCTGAGACCGCTTGGCAACTGAAGCCCACGCCGTGTCCTCGGCAAATTCCTCAGCTTGGATTCATTCACAATGTCTTGCAACTTTGCGTGATGGGATTTTGCTACTGAAATAAATAAATAAAAATATCAATTTGAATAGCTTTAATACTGGTTTAATGTGCCAGGTGATTTCTCCTGTTAACTCGAATCCACTAACCCACAGGCTGCTGGAGTTTGGATATAGTTTAAAAGTAATGATTTGATTTTATTATTTTTTTTACTTTGATGAACAGTTTATACACCCTTGTCAATCTGAAGTGCATGCAAATCCTACATGGAATTAGAGCTTTATCTCCTTATGGGCTTAGACTAGATGCCATTTCATTCACAAATCAAGACAATCTTTCAGAAGGCAACACACACACACACACACACACACACACACACACACACACACACACACACACACACATATATATATATATATATATATATATATATATATATATATATACATATACGGTAGTCATATAGAGATAGATAGATAGATAGATAGATAGATAGATAGATAGATAGATAGATAGATAGATAGATAGATAGATATTTATACACGCACATTTGAAATTTCACAAAGAAAGTGTAATTATTCATTCTAATACATCTGCCAAAATATAAGGCACTATCCCTGTACAACCCATTATGTTTTTATTTTTCATTTAACCTTTATTCATGTTATGAGTATATTATATTATATGATGGCTGTGCCATCATACTGTCTTACTAGTCCCTTTAAAAGTGAATGGATACAAATTTGCAGAGAAATATAATTAAACTTACCTTTCTGATTTCTTACCCTGTATTATTATCATTATTGATAGTATTATAAGGTGAAGGTATATATATATATATATATATATATATATATATATATATATATATATATATATATATATATATATATATATATATATATATATATATATATATATATATATATATATATATATATATACATATACATACACATATATATGTATGTACATATGACATACTTCAATCATCAATCAATCAAATTTTATTTGTATAGCACCTTTCATCCAGGTACATGAAATTCAAAGTGCTTAACATTTTGACTGAAAAATAAGCATAATAAATACAAAAATAAAAACTGGGAGACCAATGCACACTGACATACAATATAGTTAATTAAAATGAAATAATGATAAAAGTTCAAGAATTAAGGCTAAAAAAAAAAAAACCAGTCTACAACAATAAAATATAATAATAATAAAAACATTACAAGAAATAGATAAATAAATAAAACAAATACCTCAGAATAATACTATAAGATTTGATGCCACATAAAAGCCAGACCAAAATTCTCATATGTTCTGGTCCTGTCCCAGGCTTGCCACATTCTGGTTGGAAATCTTTAAAACTCTTAGCACAGCATATAACACAACCATCTCTCCTGACCCGCTCTTAGCTTTGTTTGGGGCCCCCCTACAGCCTTTGACTTCTAGAGTCTTAAAGAATGTCCTTGCCTTCACCACCCTGTTAGCCAGACGCCTTATACTCCTTAAATGGAAACACTCGCACCCTCCATCTCATAGTAGGTGGGTGGAAGAAATTCTACTGGTAATGAGTCTTGAGAAGCTTAGGTTTGCCCTCAAGGGTTCCTTAGATTCATTTGAGAGGACCTGGAGACCTCTGCTAGGTCATATCGAGTCTTTGACATCTCTAGGTTGATGTGCTGACTGAGCCCCCCCTCCCCTCGTTTTTTTTTATTTTTTATTTGTTGTTTTTTTTTTTTTTTTTTTTTTGTTTGTTTGTTTGTTGTTGTTGTTTTTTTTTGTTTTTTTTTTTTCCTCTTTATACTTGGTTGTTTTTTTTTGTCGATGGGTTTGTTGTGAGTGCGGTTGTGGGGATGGGAATGTGGGAGGGATAAAGAAAAGCGGGGAAAAAAGGAAGGAGGGAAGTATTTCCTGTTATATTGCTGTACTACTGTTCTATTTCGTGAAACTACTTCCAATAAAAAGAATCTTAAAAAAAAAAAAAGCCAGACCAAAGAGATGAGTTTTCAGTCTACTTGTCTCCTGTGTGATCTAGTGAGTATGTTTATAGCCCCTGAAATAAAAACGGTCCAAATCATCCCCCCTGTAAAAACTGCCACCCCCCCTTTCCATCCCTTATGTCATTTCATCAATGAATGTGGTTTTACTGCTATTTCAACATTTAGAAACATCACCAGAAAAATAACACCAGAAAAATAACTTATTTGACAATTTTCACCTGTTTCAAGAACATTTTCACTTGAAATAAGTAGAAAAATCTGCCAGTTGGACAAGATTTATCTTATCATTACAAGCAAAACAATCTTGTTCCACTGGCAGATTTTTGTACTTGAATTTGTTGTTTTTTCCAGTGATGAGTCTTGTTTTAAGTGTAATGAGATTTTTTTTTACTAAAATGAGACATTTTAACTAGAAATAAGACAAATATTCTTGTTAAGATTTTGAGTTTTTGCAGTGATCCATTTTACTTATCCTGTGAAGGACATAGGCATATTGATAAGTTCAGAAAAGTGTTTTTTATTTTTGTGTTTTGATGTATTAGATGTAAGCCCAGTGGATATTTAAAGCTTACAGAAGGCTGCATTTAACTGCTGCTATGTCATTCCTGCAGTATTTCTGCAGGTGTTTTGGTCACTGCTATTATTTGTAATATATTATATTATTTGTACTCAGCACAAATTATCTGTCCCCATGTGATAAAATCCACCATCCCCCCTGATTGTTTTTTACAACTTGAGTACTGTACACACACACACACATATATATATATATATATATATATATATATATATATATATATATATATATATATATATATATATATATATATATATATATATATATATATATATATATATATATATATATATATATATATATATATATATATGGCATACTTCAATCATCAATCAATCAAATTTTATGTGTATAGCACCTTTCATCCATGTACATGAAATTCAAAGTGCGTAACATTTTGACTGAAAAATAAGCATAATAAAAACAAAAACAAAAACTGGGAGACCAATGCACACTGACATACAATATAGTTAATTAAAATGAAAGATATTAAGGCTAAAAAATAATCAGTCCACAACAATCAAATGTAATAATAATAAAAACATTACAAGAATTATAGAATAATACTATAAAATGTGATGCCACATAAAAGCCAGACCAAAGAGATGAGTTTTCAGTCTACCTGTCTCCTGTGTGATTTAGTGATTTAGTGAGTATGTTTGTACCCCATGTGTACCTATGAAGTCATCCTGGGTGTCTTTGTTGAGGACCACGCCCCGGCGGCCGTGCCTGGTCCTGCCTGGCCGCGCCGCCGTGCCGTCAGCAGCATCTCCGTCCGTCGCTACTCTACATCCGGGCGCCCCGTCAGGTTTACCAGCCCTGCGAAGATGGCGACTTCAGGGAGGAGTGCATTATTATCCTCCACTGGACCCAAGAGCTCCGCGGACAACCCCCACCTGGAGGAGGATGACGGCCAGGACCTGTGGTGGGTTGATGGGGGCCGGAGGGCTGGGTTGGCGGGGTTTGCAGCCAGGGCGGAGGTTTCGGGGACTGGGATGGTTTGACAGCTACGCTGCTAGCCAGGCTAGCACACTGGTGACACGGCGGCTCCCAACGCTGATTTATGGTCCCGCGTCACACCAACGCAGAGGCTACGGCGTACGGTGCGCGTCGCCGCGTACCCTACGCCGTAGGCTACGCACGTCGTTAGGCTTTAGCTCTGCCTTAGCCGCTTTCTGTCCGCCAGTGTTTTTGTGTGTGTGGATGGACTAGCACCGAGACTGAGACTGTGTAGTAACGGGGCGTCTCTGTCTGCAGGTCCACCATCCTGAGTGAAGTGTCAACCCATTCAAGATCCAAGCTACCGTCGGGGAGGAATGTCCTGGTCATGGGTGGGTATCTGGTTTCTGCAGCCTCCCTGTTGATCTGTTGATCATCCTAGCGGACACGTTTAATAAAGAAGAGTCTGGCTGGCTGTGGGCCGACTGTGCTTGTGTGGTGGGGTCTCCAGCTGGAGCTGCAGATCACAGGGACAGGTGGATTTCTGCCCTGATGCATGCACTCATGCACAACAATGCATCATCTTGTGAGAGCGACCTGCTCAGCTCTGAAAACCCTGCAAGTCATTCTAGCATACGGTGATCCCAGCTCTGGGAGGACAATAAAAGGACCACCGGGCTGTGATTTGTCTTTATACGAGGGCGGCTCTGCAGGGCTGCTGATGGCCACGCACACGCACAAAACACTATCCATACATCCGCCTTTAGATAATCCGCTGTCTGCTGCCCATTCCGGCTAATCAGCCAGCGAGTTACCAATGCTGCTGTGGAGCCATCCGCTTGTTATTATGCTGTCCATGGCAACATCAGCGAGCTCTGCTCCGGTGCATTCAGCCCCCCTGTCGGCTCAGGTTAATATGGCACCAGGACAGGAATGGAATGGATGTAGACTTGACCTTTTAACACTGGCTGCTATAACAGAATAGAATAGAATAGAATAGAAGACTTTATTGATCTCCCAGAGGAGAAATTCAATCGTGCAGCAGCCAAACACACACACGCTCAACGGTTTATACAAAAAATGTAAATAGAAATAACCAATAAATAGCTAAATAATAAAAAAGAGCAATATAAAATGTAGAAAAATGAGGAATGTACAAGAAAAAAAATAGTAAACACAAAAAAAACGGATAATATTTACATGTGCAAAAATACGTGAGGTATTTAGCGGGCAAAGGTTATTGCACTTTCAAAGAGACAATGTCATAATATCAGCTTTCACATTGGAAACAATGCCTAGATATGTGCAGATTAACAGTATATTATTTCTGGGGTATTCCCTCGACTAGAGGGGCGTTTTCTGCGCCACCAGTCAAAGGATTTATTTTAGGTGTACAAATTCTAGAGTTGCAACAATTTAATCATTTGTTTTTCATTTTTAGGCATTTAAGTTTTCCAACAATTTCATGCACTCAAATTTTCAAGTAATGTCTAGGGAAAGTGTATATTTATTTTTTAATATTTATTTATTTATGAGCTCTGGTTATTCAGTTGTAAATAACACATTTTTTATGTAACAAACTTAATATTATTGTGTTTTGCATTGTTGATTAAACAAAACAAGTCATTTTAAGGGACCATGTTAACTGGTATGTTTGTGCAGCTCTAATTTTGAGAAGTATGCAGCATGTGCAGGGGGTACCTTATTTACTAACCTTAGTAAATAAGTGTTTCTTAGCTATTTATGCACTCCTCTGACAGTGATGCTTGTGTTTTAAAAGTTAATAGTGGCGAATCCTTCAGGTCTCAGTATGCTCATATGACATGTAAAAAGAATGTTGTGATTGACTTGTACTTATTCTGTCACTGTCTTGATTTTTCTGTCTCAAGGTGAGGTGGGCTCTGGGAAGACCACATTGGTTGCAAAGCTGCAAGGGATTGAAGAGTTCATGAAAGGGCGTGGTCTGGAATATCTCTATTTCAATGTCCACGATGATGACGTTGATGGTAATAGCATATATAGCACTACTCATCACTACTATGGAAGTAGATTGTCAATGTGTACATTAATCTTCCGCTATTTTGTGTGTTTTTGTATATTTAGACCAAACTAGATGTAATGCATGGGTGTTGGATGGAGACCTTTACCACAAAGGTCTGCAGGGAGTAGCCATTCCCCTGGACTCTATTGAAAACACGTTGCTGCTCATAACAGTTGACATGTCACGGCCTTGGAACGCCCTGGACTCTCTCCAGAAGTGGGCAGCTGTTGCTAGGGAACACATCGACAAACTCCGAATTGCCCCGGAAAAGCTGCGGGAGATGGAACACAGAAGTAAGTCCTGCAGATCTCTTAGACAGCTAGTTTAAAAATAATAAATAAGTAAATAAAAACATAAGTCAAACCTTCCAGAGGGTTTGGTTTATAGGTGAGTATATTATGAAAACAGTAAGAATGTAGATATTTAGGTCTCAGAAGTGACTACCCTAAATTAAAATTTCTAACGTTTATTTACCAAAATGTCCTCCATGACTGACTACATATGCAAAGCATTGTTGTTGGAGAAACACAGCATGATAAGTTAAACAAGTCTTCACAGTTTTTATATTTAACAGAAGTAACAAAAGCAGGCTCCTCAACACCCACCACCATGTTCTAATGTATCCTGATAATTTCCTACCTTTCTCAACTTGAGCTCATGGATAAAAGCTCAGAGTTATATTTGTTGTAATAGTGGCCTGCAATACAGTGTCATACCCATTATTATGGCCCTCTGTTTCAAAGCACAGCTGGTTGTCAAGGAAGCTCTGGTTTCGATCTCTTCTTTGCACTTCTGTTTCTTTCTTTTTTCCTTCATCTTGGTGCACATTTCAGCGAATGTCCTCAGTGTTGTCTTTTACACTTGCACCATATTCAGCGCTAAACTGAGGTTGAACAGAAGGGATCTTTTAATTCAGACTGGGGCTGTGTCCAAAATTAAACCTTACTTACATAGTGCATTACATGGTATGACTGCTATTTTGTAGTGCTGTCGCATTTATTCACTGATAATTGTGCGGACTACATAGTGCACCACATGTGTGCATTGTTTTTCATTTTTTTTGGGTGTGTGTATATATATATATATATTAGTATCGTGCCCTATACATTTAATGTTTTTACTTTTGTTTTTTTGCCAGAAGCTGGAAATCTAATTTTTTTGCCACTCAGTGCTGCATCAATTTTTAGCTCACCGTTTAGCCATTGGCTGGTTGTTACATTACTGCAGCATTTCTGAGTGTATTTTTTTTTTTTTTAACAACCTGGGCCAGTTCAACCGATAACTTTTGGAAAAAAAGAGAGACCCAGAGACCAACAGTCCGAACAGAAGAAAGGGAAGTGTGTTAAAAAATAAAACTGCCTGTCGGGTATTTATTTTAAGGTATGTGTTTGTGTGAGCGCTCTTCTAGGGTTATGACATGTTTTAAGAGTCATTGAGTGTAATTGACATGCAAACCTACACACTGATCTCCAATGAGACACAACCTGTGGAACCTGTGGAGTTGAGCTACTTAATCCACTCCCTAGAACTGAATGCTATGAACAAGGCTGTAAAGTCATAGTTAGATAGGGAGCTGTGACTCTTTGATATTTTTACCAAAACATTTATATGTTTTATTTCAATCTTGTTTTTCTTCTGCAGTCGTTAAACAGTTTCAGGAGTACACAGAGCCAGGCAGTGGAGAGGATGGCACGCCGCAGAGGAGAAGTGAAGAGGAGGAGGGCGTGCTGCTGCCATTAGGAGACAATACACTAACGCACAATCTGGGAATACCAGTGGTGGTGGTCTGCACTAAGGTGTGTTCTCGTATTTGACTTTTACTGCAATGTCAAAACGTCTGTGTGTGTATGTTTATTTACCGCATTAGCTTACAAATGCCCCCTTGAGTTCTGACACCTGCTTCTCTTATCAGTGCGATGCCATCAGCACACTGGAGAAGGAGCACGACTACAGAGACGAACACCTGGACTTCATCCAGTCCCACATCAGACGTTTCTGTCTACAGTGTATCCTTGAAGTAACATAATATTGCTCCCCAGACACTGGTGGAAATACGAACTTTGCATGACCTAAAGAATGCAGTTAAAAAGAACTGCAAGAACTGTGCCTTATTTTGCAGGTTGTAGATGTAGATGTCATTTTCTAACCAGGTACATTGTCGCGTGTACTCCCCGAACCTTCAGCTCTAGTGATCAAGGCCGGGGAAACAACTGTGCATTTAGGTGAACTCCCCTCCAAGTCTCCTCTGATCAAACGAAGTAAACATGCGTTCCTGATGCATTATTGATGCGGTAGTTTAGACACTGAACCGTTGCTTTGCTGCGCTGCAAGCTCAATAAACAGATTGCCAGTCACTGCTTTAAATTGTTTGTCTTTGAGCAGGTTTTTCTATCTAGTCGGTGCCGAGTGGAAACCGTGACATTCGGGGTTCTCTAATGTAGTCCCTCTCCATGCTGCTTGCAGTTATTCTTCACCAGAATCAGTTTATCTTTAG
Organism: Cololabis saira; assembly: GCF_033807715.1. Lineage (NCBI taxonomy): Eukaryota > Metazoa > Chordata > Actinopteri > Beloniformes > Belonidae > Cololabis > Cololabis saira. Next base: position 13,446,640 of record NC_084601.1, on the reverse strand, counting down.
CTGCACTGGTTAAAAAAAAGTATATATCTATATAATGTTGTTTTTGAGATCCTTGACAACCAATTCAGACGGCGCCTCTCTACTTTATACATCAGTGAAGGAGATGAAAAACCTGGACATCGTATACAAATATCTTGTCCACAGGCTTTACGGCTTCCCCTTCCACTGCCCCGCCCAAGTAGTAGAAAGAGATGCCGTCTTCATGTAAGCTCGAGAGTGGTTGTTTACTGCATCTTCTAGGGACTATGTGCTTTTCTAACCCTCTCTTTCCTCTATCAGTCCGTCAGGCTGGGACAATGAGAAGAAGATTGCCATACTTCATGAGAACTTCCAAACAGTGAAAGCAGACGACGGCTACGAGGATGTAATAGTCAAACCGCCAGTCAGAAAGGTACGTGCTCCCATAGAGCCAGGCTCTCCAAGCCAGTTTTACTGCTTCTATAATATCAAACTTGACTTGAAACCAAGTTTTGACTACATGGCTTTCAGTGGTGTTGGGTTGTTGCATTGTGCACACAACCTGGCGTGCTGGTCTTGTGGTAAATTGTTTTAAAGCTTCAGTGGTTTCACACTGTACAAGTGAGTAGGAACCACACACAAGATCCAACCATTGACTTATCTGCATAGTCTTAATCAACTAGTTAGAGCTGTTAAGCGTTATGACTGAATAGACCTGTTTTCCATACCTGGTTGTTCATGAAAACAGTTTCTCACATCCTGTCTCTCTCTTGAGCCTGTTGTGGTGGATGCTGGAAACATCACAAAAGCGTTGGTTTTCATACTAGAGTTCAGTCAGATTCTCCTCACTGAGCCAAAGCAGATTTTCTCTGCTCTGCTCTCTGCAAATTTTAGTGCTGGTATTTCTCTTCTGGTGTTTCTTCTCTCTATATCTTCTATTATCAGTGGTTCTAGCACAAGTAAATAAATCCCTCACCAGTGCCTGGCAGACCAACGTGGGTTTTTCTATGCTGATGGCTAATGTTGCACTGTTTTTTTTTTTTTGGTTGATATGTAAGGAAGATTTTTCTTGTTTTTTCTCTCCATATAATAAGACAGTTTAAAATTAAAATTATTGAATAGAACAAGGGGCAGTGTTATGTGTTCAACAACACAGGGCAGACGTACGTGCCTATTAACCAGCTAGATATTTTCAGTCATTTGCTGATAATGTTTATCAGTAAAAATGGTATCGCCCAATAAATTAATTATGAATTAATTATTTATTAATCCGTACAACTCAAAGGCCAATTTGATTCCAAATGTGTGCCATTTGTTTGCAATGACAGAAAATAGAATTGAATATAAGAATCAATCATAATATTAGGTGGTATGAACTTTAAATGAGCTTTATGAGCTTTACAGCCATCGCACTTGGCTAAACCCCGTACAAGCGTAATGGTGTTTTTGCAAAACTGATGAATTACAACAAAGAAATATGGAATGCAACTTAATTTTAACTATGTGTTTTTTGCAAATCTGACTCCTCTCACTAGATTGTTCATGAGAAGGAAATTCAGGCTGAAGATGATCAAGTGTTTCTGTTAAAGCTGCAGGTGAGAAAACATTGCAGTTGCATTAATGCCATTTAGTCTGCTGCTTGTGGGTCCACAAATAAAATCTGGCTTGATGGCCTTGGTATGTTATTTTTGTGCTAATTGGAGTGAGTGTGGATATTGTGCTCTAATTTGCAGACACTGCTTGCCAAACAACCCGCTGTGACAGCAGGACGGCCAGTGGTGAGTGCTCTTTCCTTTCTTTTTTTTTTTTTTCTCTTGGCACTCATTTTTGCTCATAACATGATTAAACCCCCCCTTGCAGTGTCTATATGTGTGAAAGAGGCTGTTGTTGTTGACAGGACACCACTACCAGGGCGCCTACAGGTTCTCCAAGGACGAGTAATCGCTCTGCAGCGGCCAACGTGGCAAACGCCATGCCACAGTCGGGTACGTGCAAAAACACTTTTAGTTTGTTGCTCTGTCACTGCATGAGCAATATTTCAACTTTAGCGCTTTAATGCTGCAGGTCAGACCAGTGAAGGCGTGCTGGCCAACTTCTTCAACAGCCTACTGACAAAGAAAGCGGGTACAGGACCGGGGACACCAGGGGGTGGCAATAACACTCCAGGAACTGTAAGGAAGTCAGGTGCGGGCACACTCCCTTTTTTTTAAAAATTTATTTAAAATAGTATATAAAAAACGATGAGACATTCAAGTTTTTTATTTGTATGTAAAAAATTATATTCCACCCTCCACCACGTCTCATCAGTGCTTCCATGTACACTCCATCATCTTTACTGTCCTAGTTTTTCTCTACTTTAGATGTGATCGTAAAGAAAATGATAAACTCCTCCACGCTCATTAGAAGAGCATGCACTCATCACCTCTTTGTTTGTAACTCAGTGAAAATGTCATTTCTTCCTTAATCACACTCACAGTCTTTGTGCAGTCTATTAACATTCATAATGTGTGTATGTATATGTGCTAGTCAGAGGATGCTGGCCACGTTAAGGTGTGTGTGAGAGAAAGATATTTCTCATCTATTACTGCTTGTGTATGGCCTTTATTTCTTTTGACCACCCACCCTGCCCCCCGCCTTTTTCCAACAATCAAGCAGGAACATTCCCGAGATCGATCCTCCTCTATCACGTATTTACTTCTGGTACAAACAGATGGGACCAGAGCTACGTTATTTTTGTGCCACATCCCTTTAGATTTGTTTTCAAAAAAAGAAATTGATGATTATATAATAAATAGACTCATTGATTTTTCATATTCATTGCCAGCTAAAAAAAAACAAAGTAAGCATTTCCAGCAGGAAGCCGAACATGTGTAGATGATCTCTTCAGACATCTGCATCATCTCTCCTCTAATATCCTCTCCCCCTTCAACGTCAACATTCATTTAAGCAGTTTTTCTTTCTTTTTCTTTCATAAAGTTAGTTATTAATTGCATGTTGCATTGCATTTCTCATCACTAACATTTGTCACAATCAATGCACATGATTCTAACTAAGGCTGGGCACGAATGTCAACATATGATGTATTTAGGCATATTAAGCAGTAATAATGTAGTGGTAGTGTAGTACATACCCGGTACATGTTATTTTTGTTTAAGGGAGCACATATATTTTTTTATTATTTGCCCCAAATACATTTATAATAAAGTCTATGGTATAAAAATGGGAACTTTCACAATAATGCTGTTGTTTCTCATAATGCAGTAGGAATAATTTATTGGCAAACATTTCTGTGATCTGACTCTCCTGATTTTTATAAGATATAATATCAAAGATTACTTGTTTCTTTAACACTTTAAAGAATGTTACTTTTTTTCTTATTTAATTTTCAGCTCTTTATTTATTCATATTTATTTTTAACTTTTATTTTTAGTTTCAAAATAATAAAAAAAATAAAAAAAGGAAAGGGGCCTTGGAGCCAGAGCTTGGGCACCCCATGTGGTTGAGTTCTTAGTAACAGTCCATTTGTACCATTTGCAAGTATCACAGCTTGGAGCTCTCACTGAAATACTAAGTATTTCAATTGTTGTTGTTCAAGAGCCTTTTTACCATCTTTCCTGCAAAAAGCGTCTAGTTTTGGTAGATGCTAAGGACATCTTGCATGCACAGGGCTCTTTAGGTCCGTCCACAAACTAACCATAACGTGTCAGTTGGGGGATGTTGGGGAATAAACCTTGTGAGGTAATTATAATTTTTTTTGTGCTGATTTTTTAAAATTAGAAACTACTATTTTATTAAGTAAATGTAATCCACATCTTCTCTTTTTTTCTTTTTTTTTAGCAAGGAAGGCATTTAAACAGTTTATTGCTTATATGAGAACAGCATAAGTTGAAGTGTGTTGTGGCATTCCAGCGTACTTCAGTAAGTGGTAGAAATTCCCCTGAGCACCGGCACCTGTTATAAAATGTAAATGAACCAGAGGTCTCACAAAGTTGAGAAGGCTCGCTGGCTTTCTCTTTTTTTTTTTCTTTTTTCAATAATGTGGTGTTGCAGTATCAATTTGCTCACTGCACCACCCTGCCCCCTCTTTACAGCTATAACAGGAATCCTGTGATGTTAGAATACGCAGAATAGGAGAGAAGCAAACGTGCTCTACTGTATATGACTATAATATTGGCTTTCTTTGTAAAGATGCTCCATTAACTTTCTTCGGGGTGCCAACATTTTTGCACGATTTTCCCTTTTTCTTTTCTTTTTTTGTTCCCATTTAGAATTGTATAAAACATAGATTATACCCAATTTTTTTTCATAATGGTAAATAGAGCAATCCATTTTTGGCTCATATGTTCACAGTAACGGAAATGTTGAGCCCAAACACCCAAATTACATCTTATGTACTTCTTTTATCTGGTAGTATGGTTCTGTCCGCCTCGCCCTCCTTCTTGACAGCGGCGCCTGCTGTTATCCTGACCACCAGCGGCAAATAAAACGGCTGCCTTTTCTTTTTGCAAATGAGTTAAGACACAATGAGAACACTGAAAGCACTGCAGCTTTCTGCTAGAGACAGAACTAGATTGAAGAAATTGCCATATACATCCATTTTAAATGATAAAATGGATGCTGTTTCACCCAGCTTTTATTTAAATCATGTGCACTTGCTTTTGTGCCTATTGCATTGTGACTTAACCTTTCAGTGCTGAAAATGGACTGCTACTTGCTGCATTGTGGAAGATGCTTGTGTGTTTATTTTTGTTATGATATCATTGTAATGTCTGTGTTTGTGTGCATCTACCAACAACTGATACAGGTTCCAAGCTGGGCCTGAGTGACGTCCAGGCAGAGCTGGACCGCATATCCAGTCGAGAAACTGACTCAGACTTGTCCAATGCCAACGACACTCCTGCCACCGACGGCCAGGACACATGAAGACCAACACTCCTTTCCTTCTTTTCCCCTCTCCACCTCAGTCACAGTTCGCCTCCCTTTTTCCCTTTACGTTCACTCTCCACTTCATCATAAGAGGTGGGGGAAAATGGGTAAATGGAGGGGTGGATGTAAAATTATCTTTCCCCATTATCTTTCATGTTCTTCTCGAGGAGAAGAACTTGCCATCTTTCCCTATGCCTTCCTTCACCCACACCTCGCTCCCATCCCAATCCTCTTTTTCCCCTGGCTGTTACACCAAGGACAAGTTTCTGTCACTGTTACATGCAAGCATATGGGTATATGGGTGGGGATGGGGATGGGGATGGGGGGGGTTGAGGTGTGAATGTCGGAGAGAGAGGAAATGAAAGATCGGTAGAAGAAGATTGACTGCAAAAATGAAAGCGAGGGCGTTTTATCCATCCATTTATTGTGATGGTATAGTTAGTGTTTTTACTGTAGGACATGCTGAGAGCGTCTGTTGAAGAAACTGCACTTAGGTCATATAGGGATGATTGTGTGTTTGTGAGGCAAGTCACACTTGACCGAAGTATTAAGTATAAAACAAAAGAGAAAAAGAAAAATGCTGAACAAACATACAGTCTTTTTTTTTAAGATGAAGGGAAAATCATTACCAGTATTTGTGTGCATGTTTGTGTGTATGCGTATGTGTGTGTGCGCGCGTGCGTGTGTGTGTGTGTGTGAGAGCAACTGTAAGAATGACACAGACAAGAGGAACATTAGGGAAGTTTTTTTTCCACCTTAAACTAGTGTTGGGAATTTTTGGCTGTTTGCATTACAACCAAAATGATAAACACTACCATGCTTAGACATTACAAACTCCACCATTGCAGCAGCCACATCTGCTTGACTATACACTACATGACAAAAACTTCATGAAAAAAAATATACTACAACGTCAAACTCAAGCACTAAGACTTGTTATGGCACCCTTGTTGTATAATTGGCATTTGAGACACAGCACTCAGCTCAGAGCCATACAAGACATTCAGTCAAGAAAAGACTTAAAGGATGGGTGGATAGCCGAGCTTTACTTGTACAGGGAAAAGCATTAGTGAATTAAGTTAAGTTACTGCTGGAAGGGTGGTGGACAGGATGGGGGAGGGTGGGGGTCCGCACATGGTTCACATCAAGAATGTACAGTCATTGTCTCGCTGATTGGTCCTGTTATTTCAGAGCTCTGTGATGGCGTTTGTATAATCAGATCTGTCAATCAGTCAAATAAAAAGGCGTATTTATTCGGATTCACCTGGCCTCTCCTCTTTTATTTTGCATTTATCTGACTATGAATAAGAAAGTCTATATTATAAGGATCTGTTTGGAGGGCTCACAGCTGCTTATACCTGGCTGGGATGAAGTCTAGAAGTGATGAGCACCTACTGCACCTGCTGTGGGGATGAGATGATGAACCTGAAAAAGGTCAAAAATTCTTAAACAATGCAGATTGTGTTGCAGGAACTGTTGTGAAATGCTATCTTAAGCACAAAGCTCTTCCTCAGACTTAAAAAAAAGGATAAGGAGTGGAGAAGAGCCACTTCATGAAGTGTAACAATTTCCCTAGAGGGTGTCATGAAATGTACTGATTGTTGCATAGTCAGTGGTTGCATAATTTTACTGTTGTGCATTAGCATTTGTTCACATAAAAGTCAAAGTGTTTATTGTACCGTGTGTAAAAACATGCATAATTGATTGTATTGGTAACCTGTAATTTCGTTAGAATATTGTTAATCAAAAACATGCTCATTATTTATTAAATCTGTGTACATTTGCAAGATCAATACATGGAATTAGAATGATCTATATGCCAGTTAGGTCTTTTCAAGTTTACTATTCTTGTTTTGTCATATGGTATACAAAGTTCTGACCTTTATGTAAGAATAATGCAAGCAGTGTATGAAAAAAAAAAAAAGTGTCTAAAAGTAAGTCTTTTCACTTTGGTGCACACCTTTTGGACAAATGTCTTTCTATTCCCATTCTACAGGCTGGCTTCATCTTTTGTAACTGTTCATTGTGTTATACTTCCCGGTCAGGTTTCTTTTTTATTTCCTGCTGTTACAACACTGGGTTTCTCAGCGAAACTTTGGACTTTGACCTTGTCTGGCCTGTAGCATGTGTCACACACATGGACTTGCCCTATACTGTATGAAAGGAAATTTTCCTTTTCTTTCATTCATCAAAAATAGTCAATTTTAGCTTTCTAGTTATCAGATTGCAATTCTTGTGTCTCTATAATGCTAGAATGATTTTAGCACAAAACACGTAAGTAAAAGTAATATGACTGACATTGGATAACAGGTGTCTTAAAGATAATTCCCCAAAAAGCAAATGTATTAATTAATTCCAAACTGTTAAATATTACTGTATTAAATATTTATTGCACAAAACAATCTGCATAATTTATTTAATGTATCTTAGTATAAAACTGAGGGTGTCAAAGGATGGATGGATGGATTGATTTGATGTTTTTCAATTTATTTTAGGTTCACCTCTAAGTAAACCTAAATTTAACTTCAGACGGGAGTGTGAAATATACTTTGCAGATGCAGGTTGTCTGTCATTGTCACTGAATTACAGTTATGACTTAATTTGTTGATTTAAATCAGTGAATTATACATCCTAACATCCTATTAAGTTAAATGTGTGTATTCCTCGGTCAATTTAGTATAAATCTAAAGATTCTGTCTAATCACTATAACTCCTGAACTCATTCCTTTCCAGTGAAAGCCATTCCTACACCTTTATTGCTATCCTTTTTTACTTTTTTGTCGAAAAGAAAAAAAGCCAGAGCTCCCAAGATTAAGTAATGTTAAAGCAGACATGTATAAGCAGTACTCGAGATGAGGGGGGATGAGGGGGGATGGCATCCCTCCTGAAATAAAAACGGTCAAAATCATCCCCCCTTTAAAACTGCCATCCCCCCTTTCCATCCCTTATGTCATTTCATCAATGAATGTGGTTTTACTGCTATTTCAACATTTAGAGTCATCACCAGATAAATAACTTATTTGACAATTTTCACCTGTTTCAAGTAAATTTTCACTTGAAATAAGTAAAATAATCTGCCAGTGGAACAAGAAGATTTATCTTCTCATTACAAGCAAAAAAATCTTGTTCCACTGGCAGATTTTCCTACTTATTTTAAGTGAAAATCTACTTGAAACAGGTGAAAATTGTTGTTGTTTCCAGTGATGAGTCTTGTTTTAAGTGTAATGAGATTTTTTTTACTACCGTAAAATGAGACATTTTAACTGGAAATAAGACAAATATTCTTGTTAAGATTTTGAGTTTTTGCAGTGATCCATTTTTATCCTGTGAAGGACAGAGTCATATTGATAAGTTCAGAAAAGTGTTTTTTATTGTTGTGTTTTGATGTATTTGATGTAAGCCCAGTGGATATTTAAAGCTTACAGAAGACTGCATTTAACTGCTGCTATGTCATTCCTGCAGTATTTCTGCAGGTGTTTTGGTCAGTGCTATTATTTGTAATATATTATATTATTTGTAATCAGCACAAATTATCAGGCCCCATATGATAAAATCCACCATCCCCCCTGATTTTTTTTACAACTCGAGTACTGACTATAACTCCTGAACTCATTCCTTTCCAGTGAAAGCCATTCCTACACCCATGGGTGCAGATCCCGGGGGGGACATGTCCCCCCAAATTTCTGAAAAACATGAATTGTCCCCCCCAATAAAAATACCCTAAATTATTCAAAATTGAACAAATGTACTTTCAGACTTAAAGGTTGAATATGTAGAATATTTATTAAAAATATATTTCTAAAAAAATTATATATCCACAGTGCGTTTTGGGGTGTACAGAATGACAGTATTGCTACACCATTTTATTTCTGCTTATTAAGATCCAGGGAGTCCTGGAAAATGACAGATGAAAACGAACATGGACATTTATGTAAATAAATTTGATGTTGGGTCAACTTGTGCTGTGCTTATTGTGCTCTTATGGGCCCTTTTTTTTGTTTTTAGAACTGTTTAAACTGTTTAGTCCATATATCAATGGATCGTGCATAAAGTAGTCCCATAGGATAAAAGGAAGATGGTGAGAAGAATTTGAGATGAGTAGACATGCCCAAAACCCTTAAAATTATGATTTACGAATATAACAGTTAAGTAAGCAGTGACACACACTGTTGGCTGTTTAGAACAAATAAAAAAGAATGGTAAGCACAATAAATGATTCCCTGTGCAGTATTTTTTGGCGAGCCTATACCAATTTATGGCATGGTATGAGTTGCATATTGGCAAAACATTTAAAATTAAAATCACGTTGGTGTCCCCCCCCAATCCTGACATCGGATCTGCACCCCCGCATATGATAAAATCCACCATCCCCCCCTGATTTTTTTTTACAACTCGAGTACTGACTATAACTCCTGAACTCATTCCTTTCCAGTGAAAGCCATTCCTACACCTTTATTGCTATCCTTTTTTACTGTCGAAAAGAAAAAAGCCAGAGCTCCCAAGATTAAGTAACGTCAAAGCAGACATGTATAAGAACAAAAAAAAAAAACGAAGAATCCCTGCGCTGCAAAAACTTATTTCAACACAAGGCTCTATTTTTTCCCAGTGCGGCAGGATACAGCGTTGGTTTTCCCTCCTTCGCCATCTTGATGTTTGAACGGCCGGGCGGAAGCAGCATCTCCGGCGGAGCAGCAGCGGGTGTGGTTCGGAGCAGCACGGGTGCTTCTTCACCTACCTAGTCCTCTTCCTTTTTAAAGCCACGATAAAGGGGGGAACATTTCCGACCAGAACCACGGAGGACCCGCTGTATTGTGGTAAGCGCGGCGCGGTTACCAGTGTTACTGCCCGGTGGAGCTAATAAACCCATCTGGGAGCGGGGACGGGGGTCTGCACGGATCTATGCCGCGTTCCATTTACCTCGGATATCGGACTGGGAACTGGGAATGGCAGCCATCTTGGAATGGTAACTCGGGGGTGGTGAAGCTTCTCCCACTTTCCCAGTAGGAAATCCCACTTCGAGGGGCGTTCCAGTTGAAAATTCCGACTGGGAACTGGTAAATTCCGACTTCCGAGGACAAATGGAACGCGGCATACTTCTCATACGTCTTGGCTTGCTAAGCTAATCAAACCTGAATTAAACATCTCGGGGTATGTTTGAATGTCACGATCACAGTGTGGGCTTTAACTGGTTTTTATAACAGCTATCATCAATTACGAGGAGGGGATAACATTATGAAAGCGACTGTGTGTCTGTGTGCGTTGCGGGCGAGCGTTAACTCGTGTGCTTGGGTTACTAAGTGTGTGAATCCCTGAACACTGATTGTTTATGTTAGCTGCTCGGGCTAACCAGGTTAGCTCAACCTGTTAGCCCGAGCCTTGACTTGAAGTGCGTGGTCTGATCAATTAATAGAGGGGACTCGTTTGTTGGTGGAAGCCCAAACACTTGGGTTTGCCTGTGCCCCCCTCCCCCGGTTGGTGATGATTAGACGGCTTGTTAACGCTGGTAGTTGCAGCCACCATGAGAGGAGGAGTCGTGGAAGTGATTGCGGGCGGAGGTGAAGGCTGATTTATGGTCCTGCGTTACACCGACGCAGAAAATACGGCGTAGGGCACGCGGCGACGAGCAGTGATTTGTGGTTCCGCGTCACATCGACGCAGATTACTTGCATAGATTTATTTATTGTACCTTTTGGGTAAATTTTTTAAAACCATACACTCAACAACACAGGATAATGTAAAATGACAATAGTGCTTTGGCTAAAAGAACAAAGAACAAGAAGGACAGCCCCAAGATAAGAAGATAAGTTAAAACATCAGTAGATAAAAACACTAAAATATTAAAACCAAGCAAAAGGATAAAACATTTGCCTTTTCATAAAAACAAGATAAATGAGACAATACAAAACATAAATACAAAGTTATGTTGCAGTTTCCCTCACTTATTAATGGCACTGATGGCTGCTGGTACAAAGCTGTTTTTGTAACAATATCTAGTCAAAAAAGGGAGTCCAAGGCACTCTTCTTGTGGAAAAATATTAAAAAGCCTTTACTGAAACATGGCTAATACGTTTAAAAACATGGGAGCATGTTTTTAATGTTTTTAAACGTATTAGCCATGTTTCAATAAAGGCTTTTTAATATTTTTCCACAAGAAGAGTGCCTTGGACTCCCTTTTTTGACTAGATATTGTTTTTTTCCCCCAACACCAAAGAGCACCTTCAAGATTTTTTTCTGAACAATTCCCTGAGCACTTCGGATTTTTTCTTCACTTTTCTTCACCTGTTTTTGTAACATTTAGTTTTGCAAGCAGGTACCATAAACCTCCGACCTGATGGAGCAGCTGAAACTCACCTTTTAAGAGGGTGGGAGTTGTCTTTTAAAATAGGGCCAGCTCTGTAACTGATTAGTATACAGGGATTCTGGCTGAAGCTGAGACTCACCAATCAGCTTGCTCCACCATTTCACGATTTGGTTTAAACAATTTTTGTTTTTAAGGGACACATTTCCAGACCATGAAGCAAGACAGAAAGATAAAACTGAAAAAAAAACATAGTAGGCTACGGCGACGCGCACCGTGATTCATGGTTCCGCGTTACACCGACGCAGAGCCTACGGCGTAGGGTACGCAGTAAAGCCTGAATTATGGTGCCGCGTTAAATCGACGGCGTAGGCTCTGCGTCGCTTTAACGCGGAACTATAATGTAGGCATGAGGAGGGATGGGTGGGGGGGAAGTTTCTCTCATTGGAAACCCAAGCTGCGAGGTCGGAACTTGGCCGTGGTAGGGGGAGGGGGAGAAATATGCCTTTGATGTTCTTTGCCGCTGAATGGTGAATTGTGTTCGTGCTGGCCTGGAAATACCCACCGCTCTGCTCTCTCGGTATGAGGTGCAGGCTCGGCATTTCCCCTCAGATCTGCCCCAGCCAGGGTTTGGACAGGTACAGCGAGCACAAGAAAGAGTTTATTACCGAGACAGAGCCGCGCTGGAAGAAACGCCTCGACATTTACTGTTTGTTTTAGCTTCACCGTTATAAGAAACTAGGTTTAGTGCGAGTTGTCTCACTCTCCTGTGTAACTTGCTTCCTTTTTTCAGACAAATCTGCTTGTACGGGCTGAGGGCAGACAGGAACAATGGCTACCCAGTGTGAGTATGGAAACTTTTATTTCCATATTGCAATAAATCGGGTTTATGTTGTTTTTAAATGAGTGTTTTGTTTTTTCCATTTCCTTACACAGGACTTAATTTCTACTGTTAGAAGTTAAATCAGTAGTTTTAGTCCTTAGGGGCTGTGGACATTTTCAACCTGAGAAACAACAGGAGCACATGTCTCAGTATCTCAGTGTTATATTTTATAGACTTTCGATCACTGTTTTTTTTTTCCCCTCCTCTCTCAACCAAATGGATTTGAAGAATATCAAAGCAAATTTGTGTTCACCTTTTACATTTTCATAACCATTACACTAGGTTTATAGTTACAGAAGAATTATTGCCCTTTTTTTTCACCCAACTCAATCGAAGTCTATTTGCATTTTCTGTTGTTATGAATTCCTGTCCTTCCTAAACTCGATTTTTGTTGCCTCTCATTGAAGTTGAACAGATGCTTTCATTCAAGCTGGCGTGCTGTGTAATGTGGAGTTTAGTATTCATTGCCCAAGGGGACTTTGATATGTGAACTGGAGCAGTTGGGCATCAAACCAGCAAGATGACCATTTTACCTTCTGCACTACAGTCCCATCTGCATTGAATCAATGCAGCGCCTCTGCTGTAGCTGATGCATGTCCATTACACTATAGTCAGCATTTATACCTGTCCCAGATGTGTCTATACATGATTGTAGTTGCTGCCAGGATACTAGTTGGCTTCTGTTGTGTGGCTTTGATTTGTTTTGTCTGTCAACTTTAAGCACAGCTGACTAAACATATTTAAGAAAAAAAAAGGATTTAACGCTAGTTCAGTGTGGGTGGTTTTCAGTGTTGATATGTTTTCAACAGTAAAAACAGGGTTTCCGCAGGGTTTCAAAAGTGATAAATGAAAATTGCCAAATTTAAGGCCATTAAAAGTGTTAAATTCACTGTCAGAGGTATTCTTTTTTTTAAATTGGTATTATTTTTTACCTTTTACATTTTAATCAGTCTATTTTATTGTCATTCACAAAGTGAAATAAATGTGAAACATCTGGTCAACATCAATAAGTCTATAAATCTGTTCTGTATAGTGTTCTATAGTTCAAAATCTGTATTAATGTTAAAAGGTCCGTGATTAACACTTAATGTTGTGACAGTTTTTTTTTTTAAATCTGAAGGTAGTGAAAAAGGTATTAAATTGGTATTAAATTTAACATAAGTATTGCTGTATAAACCCTGAAAAAAGATAGCTGAAATAACTTCAACATTGGGGAGAATCTAAAGTGATTCAGCTATTATACTGGTCTCTTTAAGGTAAAGAAAACTGAGCCAAAAGGCAACAGTGTTGATCAACTCACACCTACATTTGCGGTTTCTGGGTGATGACCAAAAGAATATTGGAAATGAAGAAAACTGAAATGAGATTTCCCTGACAGGGTGGGGTGATGGCCTCTGCATTGGCTTGCTGCTTATTTCAGCATTGAAAGGACCAAATTAAAGTGGTTTGGGAAAGATACCATCTGGTCATGTTGCAGCCAATTTTCCTTAATCTTGGTTGTCGAGGGCTACTGTCCTACATTTTCTAGATGTTTTTCTAGTCCAGCACAGCTGATTCTACGGAGTGGATCTTTAATAGGCTTGTGCAGACCTTGATGACAAGATGCTGGTGATCCCTTCATTTGAATAAGGTTTATTGGGGACGGGAAATGTTTTAGGATCTGGATTAGAGTGGATATGTTTTGGACATGTCAGGCATTTCAGTTGACTTTAAAATGTTTCAATATCTCCACCAAAGAACTGAATGAGTGGCAGGTCAATGGGAACTTTGCTACCCTGTCCACGGTAAATGGCAGAAAAAGTGATTGGTGGGTTTTGGATGGGAAGGTGTGCACAGCCATTTCACCAAACATGAGGATACGCGAATGAGCAGAATTGTGTGAATTTACATAGCTACTCTACCATACCTACATAGGCAAAGTACTGGTTTTTAGTTAACCAGATATGAAAATAACTCTATCATTGACTTTCAATGTGCTATTAAAAAGGCCATTTGTTGATGCAGACAGTAACAGTTTACCCACATTTACACTGAGTGGGGATCACATTTCTCCTAATGTGTCATAACATTTTCTTTTTTTTTTTTTTTTACTGCTTTGTTTTGTGCAGCTGATTTAATGGAGTTGGACATGGCTATGGGGGACAGTAAGGTTGCTGTCAGTCAGTGGCAGCAGCAATCCTATTTGGATTCAGGAATCCAGTCTGGCGTCACTACTACAGCACCATCTCTGAGTGGCAAAGGAAACCCTGATGCCGAGGAGGACGATCCAACTCTTTATGACTGGGAGTTCAACCCGCCCTTCACTCCCGAGACTACAGGTACCAGATGCTAATGTACACTGATGAGGCAAAACATCACCAGCTCAAACACCAGTGCTTATGTCATAGTCAAACATTAATTTGTTCCATTTGCAATATTGAAAGCAGGTGTAAAGACGTGGTTTAAGGAAAGCTAGGATTGTTGTAACTGGATGATCTGGCTACTGCATTTCTGTGACTGCCAGGCTTCTGGAGTAAACAATGGTTAGTGCAGCTAAACAGTGTAACAAGAAGGAAATGTGGCGCTGTGACGAGGCTGAATCCCTGGTGACTCAACTCGCTAATTACAGGACTTAAGGGATATTTTACCAGAGTTGTGCTGCCAGACATTACAGGTCATCTTCAGAGGTTTTTCGGTTGGCTTTGAAACATGCATAGAGGAGCATATTAGACAGGGCATGGTATATTGCTTCATTTGTGTAATTTATTATGGTAATTTATGAAACACCAGTAAGAATGAATACAGTAGTGTGAATGTCTGCTTAGAATGTTACATTTTACTACTAACCTGACAAATGTAAGTAACTGATCAAATGTTTTGTTTGAATTTTGTGTGATAAGCAGCCCAGAGCATTCATGACCACCTACAGACCATAGTACATTGCTACTACAGAACATATGGCTTTACAAAATCTTAACTGTAAGTGGCCTCTTGGCATTTGTTACTGTTTTACTTCAGACATTGAGGGGTATGCCATGACACGGGCTCAGCGAGTCCGCGCTGCCATGTTTCCTGAGACTCTGGAAGAGGGAATTCAGATCCCACCTACCCAGCTGGATGCTGCCCACCCAACTGCAGTACAGCGTCTGGCAGAGCCCTCTCAGATGCTAAAGCATGCTGTGGTCAACCTAATTAACTATCAAGATGATGCTGAGCTGGCCACTCGTGCTATACCCGAGCTCACCAAACTGCTCAATGACGAGGACCAGGTACGGAAGAAAATGACAGCATCATCACCCAAGTACCATCAAGTGCCAGAATAGTATTCCACTTGGTAGTATTTAAGTTTATTTAATCTCCAATTACTTTAATCTCTGTTCTAGGTTGTTGTGAATAAAGCTGCTGTAATGGTGCATCAGTTGTCAAAGAAGGAGGCATCGCGCCATGCCCTTATGCGTTCACCCCAAATGGTTTCAGCAGTTGTTCGTGCCATGCAAAACACTGGGGATGTGGAGACTGCTCGTTGCTCTGCTGGCACCTTGCACAATCTTTCCCATCATCGTGAGGGACTCCTTGCAATCTTCAAGTCTGGAGGGATCCCTGCTCTCGTCAAGATGCTGGGGTAAGTGATGCAAAATATTCTTACTTATTAAATAGAGCATGTTGAGGTAAACTATTGTGTTTTTATAGCAAAGGGCAATAATGGAAATAATCTGTCTTGCATTTGATGTTTTTGTGAATTCCTAATACAAATTGGTGTGTTTATGTCAATGTTTCTCCTGTGTTTAGTGATTGCAGATAGTTTGAGAGGATTGTTTGTTGCATTTCTTTGCAGTTTATCTTTGTTTTGTACTCATTGCTGTTTGATATCAGTATACTAGATTGGAGGTCGCTAATGTTTTGGTCCGAATACATCCTGCTAGCTGCATTGTTGTATTAATCATGTGGTAACATAGAGTATTGGTGCTAATAGAAATGTGTTGGAAACCTGACAAAAACACCCACTAGTTTCTTTCTACTTTCCACACAATGTGCAGGTGAAGGCTGTGTACCTTTCAAAACTGCATATACTCTGCAGCAATCATTATTGGTCTTTCAGTCTTGAGCAAGCACATTTTAAACTACAATTCACAGAAAAAGAGTAGAATTGGCAGGACTTTGAACAACCTAGGTCTTACTTGAAACAGACTATAATATGAGCAAAACATGGTGACAAGTTGAGTCTTTACCAACTTCACAAATTCTCAACCAGCTAAATTCTTCTTGAGGACTAAAATGCTTCAAACCCCAATTTGAAACCACAGAGGGGATCATTCTTCCAAAGTCCTTTGTTTCACAATGAAAAGCCAAAACACTCAGCTCTCTGGCAAGTTGTGACCTGTTGAATGTTGCACGTGTGTGTTTGAATTTGCACCTGGAATCACATTACCATGCTTTAAGTGCAGGTTTGAGTAGACGGATCTTCCCCTATTTTTCATTGTCCAGTCTTTGAAGACTGGGATTTTGAACTCATCAGTTGCAGAGGTTTGCCCCCCTTAGATTGGCTTTTGTCTGCGTGTGATAAGACTCCTTAATGGTTTTTTCTTCTTTTTTTTTTTCTAAGCTTTGTCAGCTGCCATGCTGCTCCTTGTTCTTTGTTTAACTCACTGAACAGACTGCAGTCAGGTAGTGAGGTACCACTTTTACTCTTGACTGCAGCTATTGTGGTGGCCAGGGCCTGTTTGTATTGTAAACTGGATGGAAGGAGCACAAGTGACTTTAAATTGGTGAAAGGTTCTGGTTGGAACAAGTCTTAAATCTAGTTAGAGACAACAAACATTTCGCCTGTGTATGATCCTGCTTTGATGTCTGTGTGTGTATTATGAGGGAAAGAGTCAAAGGTGTGTCTCAGTGTAGTAGCTTTCATCGTTTTATTGAATAGAAAAAAAAATCTTTCTCTCTTACTGTGGGAATATTTGACTCCTATCCTCCTATCATGGTCCATGTTTTTGTTTTTTTTTAATGGTAGGTTTTAAGGTTGATAAGCCTTGCAGTGGATGCTGTTTTTAATCTTTAATGCCCATAATGTGTTCAATAATTTTTTTTAAAAGTGTATTTTGTTTTCTTTTTTGTCTTTTCCAGCTCACCGGTGGACAGTGTGTTGTTCTATGCCATCACCACACTCCACAACCTGTTGTTGCACCAGGAAGGGGCCAAAATGGCAGTGCGCCTTGCTGGGGGGCTCCAAAAGATGGTGGCCCTGCTGTCTAACACCAATGTCAAGTTTCTGGCAATCACTACGGACTGTCTACAGATCCTGGCATATGGCAACCAGGAAAGCAAGGTGCTGGAAGATTAACAGATTTCTCTATATTCCTTTGCACTAATTAAATTAGTTTTAGTGAACAAGTCCCTTTTTATAAATCTGCATACACGTCTTGGCTTGTAAGAGTTTGTAATTATAACCATAAAACTATGTTTTAGCTAATCATTCTGGCCAGTGGTGGTCCCCAAGCCCTGGTCAACATCATGAGGACCTTCACATATGAAAAACTGCTGTGGACCACAAGCAGAGTGCTCAAGGTGCTTTCTGTTTGCTCAAGCAACAAGCCTGCCATCGTAGAAGCTGGTATGTACTTGTTTGTTTCACAGAAATATTGAATGGTGAAGCAAAAAAAACTACTTTTTGGGGGGGGGTAGAGGTTAGGAATTCTTTTAATGTAATGAATGTGTTTTGTTATAGGAGGTATGCAAGCACTGGGGCTTCATCTGACAGACCCCAGCCAGCGTCTGGTCCAGAACTGCCTCTGGACTCTGAGGAACCTTTCAGACGCTGCCACTAAACAGGTACTTGTTCTCGGTGATAGATGCCAGCTTCACACAAGTTACCTACATTGACAAAAAAAAACATTGTGTTGGTCCAACTAGAAACAGTTTATGATGCATTTAAAGATGTTAGTGCAACTGAGATTATACAAGAGCTGCAGGACTTGCTCTCCAATGTGACTTTGATATGGAATTGAAAATACAAGAGTAGCCTGTTTAGCAGAGAAAGAAGAAGCTAGAGGTTTTTTTTTTTTTGTTTTTAAAGCATTTCATGTAGTATAAGTGAGTCTCTTAAATGTGGCTATTGTTTAATGGTATGTGTAGGCAGCTGAATTGCAAACTGCAATTCACAAACTGTATTTGTGTTTGAAAATGATATAGGTCACCCATAAAAAATCTAATGGAAATGAGCTGAAAGGGGCCATTATTGCCTTTTGTAGCACAGTTGGTTGTATTTAAGTCAATAAACTGTTTCCCCTCCCTTGCTTGTATACCAGAGAAAGAAAAGTAGTCCAGCTAAATTGCCTTGTTTTGCTATAACTATACCTCGGTTTATCGGACCTTGGAGGTATTCCTCAGAAGCATGTTGAGTCAAAAGTTTTAAGTTAAGGAGAACTTTTTATCAATAAAAAGGCGGGGGTGTTTGTGGGTTTTTTTTTTTTAAATGTACAAGAGTGATAGATGTGAAGAAAGTTTATTCTTCATATAATTAAAGACCACAAAAGTAATGACTGAATACAAAACCTTTTGTTTTGTGTGTCCATGGATATCAGCTGCCCTTGTTTAATTTCTTCTGCTTTCATTAGGAGGGGATGGAAGGTCTCCTGGGGACCCTGGTCCAGCTGCTCGGCAGTGATGACATCAACGTGGTGACATGTGCTGCTGGCATCCTCTCTAACTTAACCTGCAACAACTACAGTAACAAACTCATGGTTTGTCAGGTGCGTATTACATTTATGTGTAGTAAGCTGAAATGTGACATTATTGACCTGCAAAGCTTGATGTATGTTTTTTTTGGTGAAATGCAAATTCATAATTGAGACATTGCACATTGACTACTGAATGATTTAATCTAATTATAGGTTGGTGGCATCGAGGCTCTGGTGCGAACGGTGCTACGGGCCGGTGACAGAGAAGATATCACGGAGCCAGCAGTCTGTGCTCTGCGTCATCTGACCTCCCGCCACCAAGATGCTGAGATGGCCCAGAATGCAGTGCGCCTTCACTATGGCCTGCCTGTGGTCGTCAAACTACTTCACCCTCCATCCCACTGGCCACTTATCAAAGTAATTTTCTTTTTTTTTTAAATTGCACATTCTTGTAGACTAATAATGTAATCTGTGAAGAGGTAAATTATTGAAAAAAAATAACCAACAAATGTGTTTCTTTTCTCTAGGCGACAGTTGGTCTAATTCGCAATCTGGCTCTCTGCCCGGCCAACCACAGTGCTTTACGGGAGCAGGGCGCCATCCCCAGACTGGTCCAACTGCTCGTCAGAGCCCACCAGGACACCCAGAGGCGCACCAGCATGGGTGGCAATCAGCAGCAGTTTGTGGTGTGTAATGAGCACCAGCTTTTTATTTGAATATTTTAGATTTGAGTTTTCTCCTGCGTGCCTGTAAACTAACTATTTTTGTCTCACTCAAACACATCTAGGAGGGAGTGCGTATGGAAGAAATAGTGGAGGGATGCACAGGAGCGCTGCACATCCTGGCCCGGGATGTCCACAACAGAATCGTCATTAGAGGGCTTAACACCATTCCACTTTTTGTTCAGGTACTACTAAACCCAAAATATAGTTGAAGGCATACTCAGTCCCCACAGGAGGAAATGTTTCAGTATTTCAGTCCATTATATGCACCCTAATGGGGCCGTGATCTTTATTGAGCACTTTATCTTTGTTTTTG
The DNA here is from genome assembly GCF_033807715.1 of Cololabis saira. NCBI lineage: Eukaryota > Metazoa > Chordata > Actinopteri > Beloniformes > Belonidae > Cololabis > Cololabis saira. Next base: position 13,426,884 of record NC_084601.1, on the reverse strand, counting down.
TATCCAGTTGCTGTATTCTCCAGTAGAGAACATCCAGCGCGTTGCAGCAGGTGTGCTGTGTGAACTGGCCCAGGACAAGGAAGCTGCTGAGGCTATTGAAGCTGAAGGAGCAACCGCACCCCTGACTGAGCTGCTGCACTCCCGTAACGAGGGTGTTGGTGAGTACTACACGACAAATACATTTCACACATTTCTGAAAGCCAGAGGTGCTTGACTTTGGTGGCTTTTTGCATTTGTGTAGCAACCTACGCCGCAGCTGTCCTGTTCCGCATGTCGGAGGATAAGCCCCAGGACTACAAGAAACGTCTGTCCGTGGAGCTGACCAGCTCTTTGTTCAGGACTGAGCCCATGGCCTGGAATGATGTATGTACATGCACAAAATGAATAAATCGGCCACAGTTTCTTCACTGAATCTGAATTTGAGCAGATTGTGTATATTAATTTAAATGAGGGAGAAAATGTGCATATTCAATATTTATAGCAGCTTTTTTTTTTTTTTTTTTTTTGGGTGGTCGTAAACACTGTTGTGCACAAAGGAGTCGGAGTAGCTATTCACATCTGCAGATCAAAGAACTTGCTAATTATAGACCAGTTTACACTCTTCACTGTTGATGTTTGATAGACTGGAGATCTGGGGCTGGATATAGGAGCACAAGGAGACCCGCTGGCTTACAGGCAGGATGGTGAGAAATATTGTCTCTAATGATGTCCCGTTCTCTGTTTTAAAATCTGTTCTTGTTACCTGTGTGTTTGATCATAGAACCATTTGATTAGTTGTCTATTACCAGTACATTGTAACTATATTGGTTGAGTGCATTTAAGCTTTTAGTTGTAAAGTATGTATCAACACAAATGTTTTACATTATTCTGCATTTCTCTGCAAAATCAAGTGGTTTTATTTTTGCTTTTCAGATGGAGCATACCGGGCATACCCAGCAGCTTACGGCCAGGACTCCCTGTTGGACCCCATGATGGAAGGTGCTGATTACCATGGCGACGGGCTGCCTGACCTGGGACACCACACCGACCCTCTGCCAGATCTCGGCCACACCCAGGACCTGATGGACAGCAACCAGCTGGCCTGGTTTGACACTGACCTGTAGGACTGGTAAGATCGTTCACAGAAGTCTTAAGCTACCAGTTTATAGTTAAAATTAAATGAATATCCTATATGCATGGGAAGTGGATTGAAAGAAATATTTTCTGTTCTTTTGCAGCCGTTTTCCGATGGAACCTGTATTGTGACTGGCCTGTATTGTCTGAAACAGCATTATGATTGCCCTGAAGAGTGTTAAAGGTAAAGAGAAATAAAGGGTCTTGGAAAGTGCCTGACACATGAAAATAATGATGGTTGCCACAGGAATGTTTTAAGTAAGTTGAAAAGGGGGTGGGGGCGTCAGGAGACACGGATTTAATGTATCTGACATGTGGAATCGCACAATGGAGGTCTTACAGCAGGTTATTTGCTTGGATGAATGCACGAGGTGGATCTTAAGTGTGAAACACATATGTTTTAGCCTTGCCTGTATTCTTATCAGTTTTTTGTTTCCATTTTTTATTATATTTTTTTATTTCTTTTTTGTATTACTCATTCTCTGTTATGGTACTGACCCAGCTTGCCTTCGCACTAGCCATCCTCATTTTCTCTTCAATGCTAATCATTTGTAATTTTTTTAAGAACGTATATTACACTTAGTGTTAAGTTATAGTGATATACAATGTTCCTTTGGTTATGTTCGAATGTGTAGAACACTAATAATCAGTTGAAATGTACTCTGACTTAAAGTGTAACATTGTGTAGTTTTTTTATATATAATCTCAAAAATGGAGAATTATGCATTCTTAATATGTGCTTGTTTAAGCATAAAATATGTCAGTGTCAAATGTTCTAAAGGGGGAAATGGATGAAATTGAGGGTGGGTCGGGGTTAAATCTAGAGACAAGTGTTTTATATACAGTATCACTGGTAGGTTAACTATTTTGTATGCTGTTATTGGACGTCTGATAGAAAAAATTCTAATGCTATCGTTGGTGGTCTGATAAAACCCAGTTTTATGTGCTATCAAGGGTAGCTAGCTTGACAACAGTTGTAGTCCTGCTGTGTATTTTGGAGACGAGGTTCTGACACGGCTGACCAATAAAATGGCATTTTATTTCCGTCTCTGTCCTGTCTTTTGTCCCTAAGAACTGCTTTCAGATTGCTAGATTTTGACGTGGCACTATATGACATCAACTGGAAAAAAAACTCAACTCTACCGCTACCATTTATCTGCAAACATAGTGATAAGATATACCAAAAATTGGGTCAGTCGCAGATCATCTTGTTAATGGCTATTTTCTACTGTTCATTTTCATCTGAGAATAAAACTACAGAGCTGTTTTCGGGAAAACAAGATTAATTTTTATTCCTTAAAGATTAAGATTATTACCCAGGGAAGGCTCTGCCTTTGCCGTGAGCAACTCATGCCACCTAAATATCTTGTCGGATGTACTGTGTATTTTTTTATTTATTTTTTTTATGGCAGAGATGTTGGTTCTGCACAAGCTTCTCTTTCAGTCAGTCCACCTAATCGCTTTGCGTTAACGCTTAATGTTACACTACCCTTTAATGTGTACACCCTCTTTAAATTCAAAGGTTTTTCAAATGAGGATAAAATAAATCATCTGGTCCCTACCAGGGGGCCGTACCATGAAGCGGATTAGTAAAGTCTGTCGCGTCTGAAGCCAGGATTTGCAGGGACACATGGGTAGCTCTTTAAATCGCCATGGTGACTTATACTGAGCTTATAACCTGCTACGGAGCAGTTTATGTTCAGAGGTTTTGGATTAAATTGCCTGCAAAATCCCCTTCAGATCCTTGTGATCCTATATCAGATCAAATCATGCTGAAATAGCATTTAAATATCTGAAGTGCTGGATGTTGCCTATTACAGATTTAAAGCAGCTGAAATTGAGTTGTTGAAATGTTTGACTGACGTGAATATAACTGAATTCTTAAAAAAAAACTTAAATTGGCAAATTGAATTGAAATTTTAAGTCCATGTCACACTTTAGTAGTGAAATTGAATTTTGTTTCTACCTAAACTGGTGCACAGATGACGTCCCTCATTTACTACCCATCATTCTCCCATCTCAACAGTATATTTATAATATATTTCAAAATGTATTTATTCATTTTAATAGCTTTTTTTATGTGTAGAGTGAGTAGGATGGAGCAAATATAATTTACTGTAGTTACTGTTTTGTGGAAGTAAAGCTTGCTTTTATTATCCTGACTGGTGGTCTAGTCCTCCCCATATCTGGGAAGGATTGAGAAGAAAAAACCACCCACAAAGGTAACTGAACTTTACTAACAAATAATTAACTACAGATATTGACAACAGAGAAAATCAATCATGAAACCGGTCTACAAAATGTCACCTTCAACTTAATACTTTTTTTTTTTTTTTTTGCACAAACTTCAATAGGATTTACATCAGGACTCGACGCTTCAGAACATTCTGCTTTGTTTTCAGTCATTCTTGGCTGTTTCAAGTTTTGCGTTATCCTGTTGGAGGACCCATGACCTGCAACTGAGACCAACATTTTTGACACTGGGTAGCACATTTAACTCTAGAACGTCTTTGATAGTCTTGAGTTTTTATTGAACCCTGCACAGATTCAAGACACCCTGTACCAAAGCAAAGCAGTCCCAGAACATAACTAAGCCTCCTCCGTGCTTCACAGCAGCTACAGTCTTCTTTCAATGTTTCTATTTTGTATCTGTGAAGATGGGGATAATGTGGTTAGCTAAAAAGCTTCAGGTTTGTCTCATCCAGCCAAAAGACCTGTCCCAGAAGCTCTGTGGTTTGTCAATATGTATTTTAACCAATTTCAGTTTTTTTTTTTATTTTTTTAAAATGTATTTGCTTTCAGCAGCTGAGTCCTCCTGAGTCGTCCACTGTATATGAGGTCACACTGATGCACCTTGACCTGGGAGTTCAGCTTTAACCTCTTTGGAAGTTGTTCTGGGCTCCTTGGTTACCATTCATGTTATCCATCTCTCAGTTTGTCATCAGTTTTTTTCCTCTTCTGTCCGTGTCCAGGGAAGTTGGCTACAGTCCAATGGACCGAAAAATTCTGAATGAAATTGGCAACTTTTGTCACACCCTTTAAATATTTAGAGTGGAGTTGATTTTCCATGATGCACATCGTCACAACAAAACCAAACATCTCTTACTTTTAAGCACGGTTGTGGAGAGTTTATCGTCTGCTTTCTGTCCATCAGGTCCTGGGCATCCTGCAGTTAATCTGTGTTTACACGATGTAAGAATTAACCGAATCGCTGCATTAATCAGACTAAATGAGTTGTTTTAAAATGCCATCTTAGTCCAAATGACTGAGTCATGTAAATATTCACCTGGACTGAAACTGGCATATGCGTTGTGCACACGCCCCCCTGATTCTCAATTCAGTTTTATTTAGATAGCGTCTATTACAACAGAAGTTGTCTCTAGGTGCTTTCCAGAGACCCAGCACATGACGGCCGAGCAATTATTACATAAACATAACATAAACAATGGCAGGTAAAAAAAAAACTCCCCTAGTGGGAGAAAAACCTTAATCCAATTATTTATAGAGACAAATGAGCTCAAGTTCAATGAACTGGACTGGAACTGGACTTCAAAACTGCACAGATTATGTTCAAAATCAACAAGAACATGCTGCAAGACTGTATCCAAAATATGTTTAATTTAAGACAAAGCCATTTCAACCTCAGAGGGGAGAGCATATACAGGAAATCAAAAATCAGAACCAACACCAAACTGAGATGCACGACAGTGGCAGCGGTGGATGTATGGAATAAGTTGGGGAGGGATTTGAAATCAAGTAGAACCTTAACCTTATTTAAAAAAAAAAACATTGAAAAGAAGGATGATTCCTCTATACCAAAGTAATGAGTGGTGATGCTTGGGTCCGTGTATCTTTTGGTCATTGGATTTTTCCGTCATGAGTGGGAATCAAAAAACAAAAAACGATTGGTTTATTTGATTTTCCTTTTAAAACAAAAAACAAATATTGAATTACACTGCATTTTTTCTTTTTCTGTGTTAATATGATTTAACAAAGATTCAAAATACACTTTTATTTTCGTTTTCTATTTCATATAAGAAAAATGAAATCCCTAGTCAACAGGAAGGAAAAAACGAACCAAAAACAACCGTTTATTCATATTCGTGCACCGGAAGCTGGCATTTACAACCGAGTGAACTTAGTTCTGGATATTTAACAGGCATTCCTGTGACAATTCTCTCCAGGGGAAGTTTGATTTTAATATTTTATTGGTCGGGTTTACGTGACTCGGAAATGGCTCTGTATGCTGCAGTTCGGGTAACCATGGCGACCATAGCGGCGCTGAAACAACAGATTAAGGATTATTTTTTAAAGATTGATTAAGGACTTGTTCCACAGCGGTTTGACGCACAAACACATTTCCTGCACGTTGCAGCAGATGTGTCTCGTGCAATGCTCAGAAATGAGCGTCAGAAGATTCTGTGCTCGGCATCATCTGAGGAGAAAAAGGCTACGCAGAGCTGGAGAGCGCTTTGATTCATCATGGCCGAATGACCGGCTATCTGTCTTCACTGGGGGTGCATGCTGGAGAAGGTCGGGTTGGAAGAATTAATTTAGTCCCACGCGTGAGGTATCCACGTGATTATCATTATATGTATAAATTGCACTGCAGCACAAACTTTACCTGACGCCGGAATTCATGGTATGGCTGATGGAGCTCTCTCAGGTTCTTCCAACCCGACCTTCTCCAGCAAGCACCCCCAGACAGATAGCCGGTATTGCGGCTTTCCTGTACTTTTAAGAGCCGCTTGAGAGTTTATTGTTAGGTCCTGTATATTTGCATGACGCGCTGCTGACAGAGAAGTAGGCTACGCTGAGTCCGACAAAAGTTTTATGGCGTTTAATGACAAAACTCAGCCACAACGGCCTTCCGACATGCTTAATGGGTTTTAAACGTGTACACTGCAAACGTGATCGGGGTGATCAGTGTTCAGTACAAAGCTGTCAACAAAAATTAGGCTACGGCTCCCTAACAGCCTGTCCTAACTGCATGCGAGCGTCCGACTGTCGCGCCGCAATGCGTGGCATCGGACCCGCTCTGAACGCGTTATCGGCCCCACGTTCTTCCACGTTCTTGTGATTGACAGCTGAGACTCGCCTTTTAGAAGGCTGATTTATGGTTCCGCGTTACACCAACGCAGACCTTACAGCGTAGGGTACGCGGCGCGGTCACCGAACGGTGCGCGTCGCCGCGTACCCTACGCTGTAGGCTTCGCCGTCGATTTTACGCGGAACCATAAATCAGCCTTTATTCACCGGCCCGTGCGCTCCTGAAAGAAACTCCTAACATTAGCCGACTCCTAAAAGAGTAAAGGGACAAGTAAAAGATGGGTGATTACTTGTAATCTCCCTACGTTTGTACTTTCTAAACAGAAAACAAGCTTATTATTCGGTGGAATAAGTGGGGAAAAAAACGAACAATTAATAACGGCGTGTGATTACGCAATCAAACAGCGAACAGCTGGAGTGACCGGCGTGCGGTGCAAACATGTCAGCATGTCAGATCATTACTGGGATGTGGGGAAAAAGCAGAGGACACGATCAATCCGGCAGGATCCGGGACAAATTAAGCCCTAATAAGATTAAGATAAGATTCTTATTATATCTTATTATCTTATCAGAACCTTCCAGCCTGGCGATCTCCCTCCAGCAGCTGCCACTTTATTGAAGTTCTTGTATTGAAATGACTGTTTCCTACAGCGCTTTACACTTTTTTTTTTCAACTTTCAACCGGCTTTCAACGCGAGCGACGGGAAGAAAATAGAATCAGGGCGTGCGACAAAAGTCCAGCTCAAAACGACGCCGCGTCGCTCGCAACCAGTATAGACAGTGCAATAAAAAATAAAGCAATGGAACTGTTTTTGACGCTGACTCTCGCTGGCGTCGCATGCAGTGTGTATATTTGCAATATACTGTGGACATCTGAATAAAAACCTCATAAATAGATTGAATCAAAGCGCTCTCCAGCTCTGCGTAGCCTTTTTCTCCTCAGATGATGCCGAGCACAGAATCTTCTGACGCTCATTTCTGAGCATTGCAGGAGACACATCTGCTGCAACGTGCAGGAAATGTCATTGTGCGTCAAACCGCTGTGGAACAAGTCCTTAATCAATCTTTAAAAAATAATCCTTAATCTGTTGTTTCAGCGCCGCTATGGTTGCCATGGTTACCCGAACTGCAGCATACAGAGCCATTTTACGTAAACCCGACCAATAAAATATTAAAATCAAACTTCCCCTGGAGAGAATTGTCACAGGAATGCCTGTTAAATATCCAGAACTAAGTTCACTCGGTTGTAAATGCCAGCTTCCGGTGCACGAATATGAATAAACGGTTGTTTTTGGTTCGTTTTTTCCTTCCTGTTGACTAGGGATTTCATTTTTCTTATATGAAATAGAAAACGAAAATAAAAGCGTATTTTTAATCTTTGTTAAATCATATTAACACAGAAAAAGAAAAAATGCAGCGTAATTCAATATTTGTTTTTTGTTTTAAAAGGAAAATCAAATAAACCAATCGTTTTTTGTTTTTTGATTCCCACTCATGACGGAAAAATCCAATGACCAAAAGATACACGGACCTGCTTGCTATGTTGATTTGGGTATTTTTAATTGGTGATTTGATTTGATTATTCAAGGATGAAGGAAACATGTAGACTGCACCTTTTTTTTTTCTTTTTCTTTCTTATTTCTCAAGGAATCTTTATCCCCATGGAGGCAATTTGTTTTACTGGCAGTCTTATCTCTTACTTCTTGCTTTTATTTCATTACTTTAAATAATCCTTTTGAGGGTAGGCAATGAATAAGCTTTGCTTCAGTCTACACCTTTTTCGGTCTAGATTTATTTGTATATTGGAAACGTTTTTGTAATGTTTTCTTTGAACAGTGTATTTGTTTCCTTGTCATTTTTATTTTGTGTTTTTTTAAAGCTATTTTGATGTTTGTCTTATTTGTATTCTTTTTTTGTGATGTCATGACCGAAATAAACTAAACTAAACTAACCTAAACAGTGGCGAAGAAAACTCCACTTTAGGAGGGAAGAAACCTTGAGCAGGACTGGATCATGAGGGCGGACCCTCCTGCCGGAGGCCAGCTGGGCAGAGCAGGAAAAGAGAAAAGAAACAGAGAGAATGAAGAACAGAGAAAGGAGAGACACAGACACAATGGCTAACTGGTGCACTACAGAGACGACTACACAAGCAGATGTAGACAGCAGACACCGAGGCGGTCAGAGGGGAGGGGGGGGACTGCAGGTCAGGACGTCAGCAGGCATCTACCAGACATCCATGCAGACAGGTGGAAGCAAGCAGTGCTTCCACCTCATCCCAGGAAGTAAATACAGATGACCCTGTATGCGGGAAATTTTAGTTGGTAAATCATTACTTTTGGATTGAATGCGCGTACGTACACTCACTGGCCACTGTACTGGGTACTACAGGCAGGCCAGCTGACAGTCTTGCCTGGGCCCCGGACGAAATAATCTAAGATGAGCCCCCCTGTGCCCGGATCGCTCCTTCTCCCTCTTCCTCTCCTCTCCCTCTGCTCTTCAGGTTTTTATACAAGCTAATGGACGTTAACATTAGAGCTAGCCAGTTAGGTTAAGTTACAAGGTTGGTAAACATTGGCTGCGCTGTTTCTTACCTTGCTCTACGCTGACTTTATTAATTCCAGCTTCCCCGTCACCACCTTTTTAAAATATTTGTGTAGAGAATCTCTGAGGCCTCTATTTTCTTCTTCTCTTTTCTCTTCTTTTCTGAGCACCGGACTTGTGCTGACCGAACATTTTGATCATTCTAATGATTGAATTAAATGATAACATCAAATTTTGATCAGCGGCAAAACCATTTTTGTGTTGGGGGTTCTTGACCACAAGGACAATTAGGAAGAAAACAATTAACACGCTTTTATTTAACTCAAATACTACATATTTTTTTCCACAAATAGGCATATTTTGAAACATTTTGAAAAATGATTCCATAATTTAATGAGAATAATACAATTCTTTTTTTTTTTTTTCAGTTCTGCAAACATGCTAATCAAGCCAACAATGATTGTACCAAAGTATTTGAGACATGAGTCCGCCTGTCTTGGAAACTAAAACGTATAAAGAGTCCTATAATAAGGACTATATCTGAAGAATAAATATACAACTGAATGTGGCTGAAAAACAAAAGCGTTAATGTGCTGCAACGGCCGAAGTCAACACATCAACCCAGTTTAAATGGTGAGGAGGGAGCTCGAGAGAGAGAGCTGTGCATGAGTGAATCCCCACAAAGTTCAATGAACAATACTGTGGGAAAAAATGGGCCAAAATCCATCCAAAGCAATATGAAAGACTGATGACGTTTCACAGTATTACTTCTAATGATTGGTGCTAAATGTGGTTCGGTTTCAGTCAAGTTTACTATGTTTTTAACAAATTGGTTCTCACATACTAATATGGATTGCTTTAAACTTTTGTTTTTTCAGGTAAGGTTGTATTCACCTCATTTTAAAAGGTTTGGAAATATGTTGTATAGCCTAAGTCAGGTCAGGGGGAAAAGTTATCAGTCACTACAAGTCCTTTAAAAGGTGATTCAAGTGGAAGTGTATTCCATGTTAATTAGGACATTTTGAATAAAGGTCTGCAGTCTTGGGTGGGGTCATGTACATGATAAAAGATCCTGTCCAAGAGATAACAGGAATGACTCATTTACATTTTATGCCTGTAATACTTAAGTGAATGTACAAGCTTCACAATAATAGTTGTGAAGTAAAAGTATATTAAATAACAAAATATTTTAGTCTACCCTCTACCCTATGTCCAGTGTGCAGGTCAGAGTGGAGAAGAAAAGATGGACTTCAGGTGAAGGAGCGTCTGCTTTTTAACTACAACTGCAGTTCCTCTATCTGGTCAGCAGGGGGCAGCACATACACCGCAACTAACCGCTTCAGTCTACAGTCAGAGCACCTGAAGACTTTTAGCCAAAAATTGTATATCTAATTGTTTTTGTTTTGAACAACCACAGAAAACCGAGGTTAAAAATTAGGTGACACACGCCCTCATGTGTGTGATTAAACTAAATGTGGAATGTTTCACCTTACTTCAAGTAAGGTGAAACATTCCACTTTTTATAAATGAATTTCAGTTCTACCACTTACGTTATTCTGCTCATTATCAACATTATCAATGTACTTTACACAACTGTACAAAATGAAAGCTTGGACTTTGGCAGCTTTACTGGTTTTTGACCTAAAAGGTATTCTACTTTATTTCTTTCTTACTGTGAAGAAGGGACAGTTGGTGTTAATGTTTGAACAGAAATGAGATACGAGGTAAACTAGTGGAAAAGATCAAACCACCTTAAATTCAATAATAAAAATTGAAAAACGAGCCATACGTATCATCAATAAGGCTGATTACTACGCTCACACAGATCCACTTTTTCTAAATTATCATGTTATTAAATTTTATGATTTGTTTTATTATAAAATCATGCAAATTATGTTCAAAGCAAAATCAAAAATGCTCCCTAACTCAATACAGAGGTTCTTTTCAATTCAGGAGACTCGTTATAATGTTAGAGGTGTCTGCAATTTCACAGTACAAAAAGCTAAAAAAAGGTATGAAAAGGAGATGTGTCTTCATTACTGGAGTTAAATTCTGGAGTGATGCCAACATAAATTTAAAAACATGTCATTCTCTTTTTGTTTTTAAGAAAATGGTTTGTAAAGTTATTTTTGAAGCTTATAAGTGCAATTGACCATCTGTAAATGTTTCTATGCTTTTCTATTGTTTCTTTGCCTTTTGTTGTTTCTTTGCTTTTCTATTCTCTTTTTGGTTTTCTGGAGGTCGGTAGCCAAAAAAGAAGTTGGTACTATAGGATAGGCTTTTATAATCATTTTGCTTCAGCCTATGCCTTTTCAGTTATTGTTCAACACATTTTTGGTTTTGTATGAAATGTTAATGCTGTGCACAATGTTTTTTTTTTTGTGTGTTGTTTTGTGTTGTCATGACTGAATAAACTTCATTCATTCAAACCCATTCTTTTTTATCAATTTACAGTTTATAGTTTCGTTAAAGATCAGGAAGTTTCAAAGTAGAAGCTTTGTACTTGTAGGTTAGCTTTGAAGTACAAGTACTTCAAAGCAGACTTGAGTTTGGTACTTAAAGTGAAATGTAAATGCAAATTCTGATACTCCGGTGCACAAGAGGAGAGTCCGGTCCACAAGTCACATTTGTTTGGAAATGTTTGCTTTGAACAACTGAGATATTATGTCTATAATACACTGACAATTTTTGTTTGTGTCACTGTGGAAAAAAGACATATGTGTAAGAAAAAAAATGTATTTATTATAAATAAATGTCATTTTTAGTTGGTGCTTTCTTTAATTACCGTAAGTAAATGGGGGGTTACATTTTTCCATCGTTTTTTGTACTTGTAAAGTTTTTCTCCTCCATATCCTTGTTGTTCTTTCATTTTAACCAAACAGCTCAATAATGTGTTGACTATTACTGTAAAACTGATCTTCAAAGACAGTTCTTACTCCAAAGGAACTATGATCATTGTTGTCAGTATTATAATCTGCTAAAAAGGGACATAAAGTATTGTACCAAGCAAAAAACCACAGCAAGTAGTTTAATGTGATATCAGGAAAATACAGCAATATGCTGTAGCTGATTTTTATACTTACAGTAAAATACTGTAAATTAGATAACAATAGGTAAATTGTAACATTAAGAGTTGCCAGTATGTTCTTGCTTTTCCACATGACAGTTCTTTACAGTGTAGGTTTAAGTTTCAGAAAGTAACTGTTAGCAAAGACGAGTCGATGTGAAGATGTTTATTTCACTAATGTTTAGCTGAATGAGCACTGTGATGTGATGACTCACACTCACACTGCAGCCATTTACACCTCATCTGGACCTGAGCTGTTTTCACTTCCGAGCAGCTAACAGTTTTCATTGATTTATTTATTTTATTGAATTAAATTGACTTAAAAGTAGTTATAATTAAAACAAACCTTCAATTCTAAGAGGAAAAACAAAGAGCCAGTAGGACAGGCAGTATTCAGTATGAGGAAGAATCTACCGTGAACAGATATTTGCATCATAAAGAAAAAAAAAACCTTCTTTCAAAGTGAATCGTTACAGATATATGAATAAATGTACGGGAAGAGTTTAGTTACATTTCATTTATATAGTGTCTGTAATTATATAGATTATCTCTAGGCGCTTTCCAGAGACCCACAACATAACCTCCTAGTAAATATTACAATAAATAACCGAGTGACAACAGTTCCAACGAAGAGTGATATTAACTCACGTACCATCATATCACTAGATATTTTCTGTGTTGTAGAAATGACCCTTTATATTGCACATATTTGGTCTTTGGAGTGTGGATTAGTTGCTGTTATTATTCAACAGAGATTTTGTCTTTAATTACGTGTTTTTTTATATTTATACTGATTAAATGTGGATGTTATATTATCTTGTATGTAGAAACTCCCTATAAAACAACGTAATGTTGTAGTTTCACATGACTTAAACTGTATCTGATCGCCTAACTCTGTCAGAAAACTGCATTTTAATTAACTCGTCGGTGAAAACAGTATCTCTGTGGTCATCACCTGATCAGTTTACTAATTTGGAAACTCACAACAAAGAAAGAAACTGCTGGGTAACACTGATAAATTTACTGATAATATTGTTAGTCGGAACATAAATCTGATTATGTCTGACTTTTCTGGAATTAATCATTCGGGACCTTTTTTACTCTAATATAAACCAAAAATTTGTTTAAAGTTTCTTTTTCCCTCCTTATACTTCAGGATCAGCAGCGTTATCTAGAACCTGTGTGTTTCTAACAGCCTCAAGATCAGTTGAGGGGCATTTATCTAATCACAGAACAGTGAAATCAGCTGCACTAATGTTTGCTGAAGAGGGACACCTGCAAGCCCACGGCAACCCAGGCTCACAACAATCTAAGCTTCAAAATGAGTTTTTTGCACAAAGCTTTGAACACAGGTAATGTGTTGATGAATTAGAATGGGGATCACTGATGTAAATGACCTTTGTCCTAATGTGGCACAAAAGGGAGGAAAGCTGACTGTGAAAGTGAGATGAGGGACATGTTAAGTGCTGGAATGTGATTAGATTGCTCAGTGGAATGCCACGATCAGTCAAGTGTTGGTGTTTTCATTGCCAACTTTAACTCTAAATCGAGTATTGTTATTCTGAATGAAATGCCTTTAAATGGCCCGAGACGTACGGGCCATTTAGTGCTGATGCATTTCCATCAAAAACTTTTATACTGCCCTGGACACAAATGGGCACCATGCAAGTAAATACGGATACTGGTGAAATGGTTAATTACAATGTGCATAATGTGTGTTTAAGTGATAAAGACCTGCATCTGCTCTAGTTTCTGGAACCTTTTGTAGGTTTTTTGTTTGGTACATTTCTGAAGTTGACATTTCAGCATCTTTATACCTTTTTTTTTTTTTTTTTTTAGGCCTTGGAAATTGTTTATTTTCCCCAGAGGGAGTTAAATTTGTACTGATGATGAGCATTTTAAAAGTTAACGCTCCAAAAAAAAAAAAGACTTTTTTTCATGCAACCAAACGCTGAGTGTGTGGGATTAATTGAGCTATGTATAGGAGTAACGTGTCACTGTGACACACTTCACCAGGAATTTGGACTGTTTAAATTCCAGGGAAAGAAATGGAATGAAAGTTGTTCCTATGAACTGGGTGGGTTAGGTGAATGTGTTTTATATCCATCTTTCACATTCTTTTTTTCCCAAACAGTTGGCAGATTACTGTATCAATTCTCTTTACTCTGGCAAAAATGTATATTCTTCATCAAATAATACATATTTTACTCCCATTGCCTTGAAGTAAGAATTTGAGGATGGAGACGGATAAAAGTGCTCATTGAAGTTTCTGAAACTGTCTTGCCTTGACCTGTGGCTCCACCTACACCATTCACGGCTCATCTTCTCATGAAAAGAGGGTCGTTAAGCAGCAGTGCACACCTTCAGAGGCCTCTCTGTCCCAACAGGAGTTATATCTAGAGCTGAGCACCTTCAGGGCTACATACTGTAATCACTCTCGGTGAGGTTTGTGGACGAGCAGGATGCAGAACCGCAGAATGGAGTTGTTGGGTCAGCTGTGTGTGTCGGAGAAGACATGGGTCCTCAGGAGGGCCACCACCTACCTGGCCAAGCTCGCTCTGGTACTGCAGGATGCTCCGGATAAAAGCCTCACCTTTGCCCGGGTAAGAAAGAGCTGAGTGTAGCCTGAATTATGGTTCCGCGTTAAATCGACGCAGACCCTACGCCGTAAGCTCTGCGTTGGTCTAACGCGGAACCATAAATCAGCATTCATCTGTTTAAAGTGCCTGATCTCATACTTTCATGTACTTACAACTCGTGTGTTTTGTAGATTATGGACAGGATGGTACCACTCGTCTTCGAAGATAGAAAATCTGCTGAAAATAATTTAAGAGTTTGTCTGTCGTCCCACAAATGTTTTGTTAAGGTAAGTTTTATACCTGATTCCATATGCATAATTAAACTTAGTGGTCTATCTGACTTTTAATTGTCTGCGCCCATTTTTTTTTAAAAATCATTTGTATCTGTATATTTTGGCACCCAGATTCCAGTATATCCATATGCGCTAGAAAGTAGGAAATACTACTGGAAACTGGACTGCAGTCACATCACGGCAAAGATGGTCCGTCGTCACTTCAAAGGGCTCCTGCAGTTCTTCCCCGAGCTGGCTTGCAAAGTGGAAGCGGAGAAGCTGAGCGGAGCATCCGTCCTCCCTCCCGCATCATCTCCCGCCTGCGGCGCCGTGCAGGTCAGATGTGAGGTGAAGTTCAGCGGTCCTTTCTCCATCGAGTCCCTGCTGAAGAGAGAGCAGCCCTCCCCTCGGACCCCGGCCAGAGCCTCCCCTCTGCAGCAGCTCCAGCCCGCACAGAGACGACCAGAGACGGGCTTCGGCTGGAGCTGCGAGGAGCCTCTCCTCGTCAGTTCCCCCGTCTGGCCAGCAGGGGGAGGCACACGCCGAGGAGCCGCTCCGGCCGCGCGTCATCCCACCAGCATGGACTGTCGTTACATCACTTACTTCATACCTGTTTTAAACCACGACGTCCTCCGTTTTTGACGGCAAAACTGCTTCTTTTATAGATGTTGTGCACTTTTACATGTTTAATGTTTATGCAAGAAGGATACCCCCCCACCCAATTCTTTTGAGTTAAAAGCGAAACCCCAGCACAAAGGAATGTTGGCTCAAAAGGTTCTTATACTGGTTGTGTAGATTTAATCCATCAAAGACTTAAACTTATTTGGGCTTTATTTTATTTCATTATGCCCCAATGCAGTGAGACACTCATTGTATTGTTTTGTTTTGTTTTTCTTGCGTTTTTTTTGTTCCTCTGTTTTATCATGCCAAGTAGTTTCAGTTTGCTGTAAGAGCTCCAGGGTCCTTCCTGAGAATAATTGCTTATTTGATTGTAATGTAACTGAAACTGGTATTTTTAAAGAAGTTTTTTTGTGTAAAAAGACTTTCCTTTCTTTAAAAAAAAAAACCCCACACAAGTCACACATCTGGGCTATTATCTGTAGTGTCTGGTTTCTCGTTTTATTGTGTGACTGAAATATAATTTGTAGTCTTTGAACTATGAATTGAGTCAGCTTCAGTTGAAATAACGGTTTCTCTACCTCTAGGTTATATATAGTTTTTGTCTTGTGCGTGAAACCACAAGAGGGAGGCAAAGTTTTAATTCACTCGACATCCAACTGTGCTCAAACTCTAGTGATTCCCAAATCTGGAAGAGTTAAAATGACTGAAATAGCTTAAAAAAAGTATGTATATTTGAAATCAGCTTTGCATTGTTTACTACTGCCATTTAGCAGACTTTTATTTGAAAGAACAACCACAGGTATGGGAAAGTTATGAAAAGGGATCTGGACATCTGTTGCCAGCTCTCTGAATACACAAACCAAAGTCTGAGCCCTGAACGATACATGCTCATTTCTCTGGTACATCAACACTTGAACTTTACACCTTGCTCCCCGCCGGCTGCAGTCACCCTATATAGCTTAGCGGCTGATGTAATACTGAGTTGACTGACCACGGTTGCAAGGTTGAGTTGAGCAAAGGTAGCAGATGAAATGTGTTTGCTTCTCTATTTCAGACGCACGCTGAGGCCAATGGCCTCTTTTGTGGAACTTGGCACAATTCGTGCTCTAAGGTGCTGATCAACTGATACTGCATGAAAAAGATCAAAGTGGCCAACTGTGAAATCTTATCGAGGATTTCCAAGTGAACACAACATCCTGTATAGTCTGATAATGTATCCTGCAGATGCAGGTTTGTTCCTGGAGGGTCTTAAATTATTAGACTTTCAAGGGGTACATTGTTTTCAAGGTCACAGGGTTAAAATTACAACAAGCAGTTACAAATTTTCACAGGATCATAAAAAGCTGGAATAAAATAGTTATCAGGAACTGTAAAAATTAATGTCAGGAGCTGGCCCAGTTCAGATGAATATAAACCAGATGTTGGAATTGACAGATCTATAGTTCAGTTAATAGCAGATAAGAAGACTTTAGTCATTGCAAAAGAGAAGAATGGGGGCATGAAATTAAGGTAATAATCAAATAAGCAGACATAAAAGAGCAAACAAGGGCGTATTACACATCAGAGTACATAAAAGAAAAAACTAGTAAAATAATGTTTGGGGGAACGTGAGCTGCTCAAATAATTCATATTTTCTTTGACAAAACAGGAATGGCTGAGTGTGAGCTTCCTGGGGGGGAGATAACAGCAGGAGGCATCATGTGAAGAGGACCGTCTGGAGAAGACAATGTGATACTCTGACAATGTTTGAACGTTGTGAAATCTTTGGTTTTAGTTGATGTAAAAATTGTTATGCAGCATGCTAGCGCTATTCCTTGATGGGGTGAGCTTTGTCAGTAGTAAATGCTGCCAACCTCCAGAAATCATTCAAGGATAATTAAAAAATAGGGGTAAAATCCAGGCATGTCTCAAGCCGCCGTTATTAGGAGATGGAGGGTTTGGTGCCAATAAAGGGGTCACTCTCAGCACTGGATTCCTTTAAAGGTCCTAATTCATGGTTTGACAAATATTTTGGGAGAGGCACCCACACACTGACACACTTCTACTTAGTAGAAAAAAAAAAATTAGACACTGAGCTTAGATATTTAAAATCCCCTTAATTACTGGTCCTACTGGTTTACAGGGTTGGAACTCTGTTGGTGGGTTTCATTATCTGATCTGCTTGACCAGAGGTGTCAAAAGTATTTACATTCATTACTCAGGTAGAAGTGTAGATACTATAGAGTTTAAAAATACTCCTGTAGAAGTTGAAGTATCAACTCAAGTTTTTTTTCTCAAGTAAAAGTATAAAAGTACTGGTTTCAAAACTACTTAAAGTATAAAAGTAAAAGTAATGTAAGGGGGACAAAAGCCATTAAGGACGAATGCATCTTAGTATAATGCAAATATATTAAAGAACCATATATGTGTACTATTGAGCATTAACATGTGTTTCAGAGAGCAGGAGATATGATGACTAGTTGCCTATAAGTATTGTTATGGTGCAAAAAGTCAAACTTCAGAGGCATGTTATCATTTATCCAAACCTTTATTGGAATGTACATCCAAGTTTAGTTGCAGGAATCTGAGGGAACGGATGTAAGAACAAAACTGGACAAGAACATCTGAAACAACCACAACCAAATTCACTCTATCCGGATGGAGCAATTTAACTGGATAGTTTTTTTTTAAAGGCCGAAATGAAATAGAGTAACGAGGTTGTTTTTAAAATGTAAGGAGTAAAAAGTACAGATAATTGCGTGAAAATGTAAGGAGTAAAAGTAAAAAGTCGTCTGAAAAATAATTACTCCAGTGAAGTATAGATAACCAAAATTTCTACTTAAGTAAGGTAACAAAGTATTTGTACTTCGTTACTTGACACCTCTGTGCTTGACTCAAGTTCTTTCACAGTTTTTCTGTTGGATTAAAGTCCTTAAGGTGTTTATATTAAAATATTAATCTCTCTTACTTTATGACCTTTTTTTATTGAGCACCTTGTGTGTTTAATATATTGATTAGTGCATTTTATGCAATACTCGGATTAGACACAGACTACTGAAAAACCTTAAGACGACCACAGATCTAGACAATCGTACTCATCATTGTTGCGTTCATACACGCAGACAGTGGTTTATTTATATCTACAAAGCTATTTTAGGTCCACTCCCACCCTATTTCCAGTCTTTCAAAGGAAATTACGGACTTTGCTTCCAAGCACTATCTCTTTTAACCGTTACCAAAACCTGGGCTGAATTGTGGTGAAGAGCATTAAACATGCAACTTCCCTTGTGTAGAAATGATAAAAAAAATAAATAAATAAAGTAAATAATCTAGAGGTATCACAATTTTATTGCAGATTTTAGGGTTACTGTAACTCCAATTGACCTGCAGCGGGGCAGCCCAGTGGTGTGGCCTGTGATGGACTGGTACCCCGCCCCTCTTCTGGCGACAGATGGACCCCTCACCTCCATCCCCCAACACAGGATTAAAGTGGTATTTCTGATATTTTTACGCTTCCTTTTTCCCCTTTCCTGTCAATCATTGCCCCGCTCCTCCTCCAAACCTCCTCCAACCAACCGCTACACACTTCTGCCGGCGTCTCCACACCGTTTTATAATACATCCATGCTCCACACACACTCGCGCGCACCGACCACAAACACCGACACACAGCCCAGACAGGGCGACTACAGCCCGGGGATGAAGTCCAACCGGGACCAGAGGACCGGGACCGCAGCTCCCCGCGAGCAATACGCTCACAGCGGCGTCGGAGAGTTAAGCCGGGAGCGACAGGCGAAGCATGCACGGAAAAGCAGCAGGGCGAAGCAGACAGTCCACAGCAAACAATCATAAAAATAAAGGCATGCAAGCAACAGTGTCCCCTTATCTTAAGTCCAGTCAGTGGCCGCGGGTGTTCTTAGCAGTTCTCCTCCGGTGATTAGAACAGAAGAGGCTCTAAACAGCTCCGTGTTAAGCCTGATTTATGGTTCCGCGACGCAGAGCCTACGCCGTAAGGTTCAGCGTACGGTGCGCGTCGCCGCGTAACCCTACGCCATAGGCTCTGCGTCGGTGTAACGCGGAACCATAAATCAGCCTTTATGGTGCGCTGGAGAGGAGAGGAGGCAGGGAGCTGGGTGGAGGGGGCGGTGATTTAGCGGGCCCTGACGTCACGGCCCGCCACCAAATCACATGCGCCGTTTTTGCATAGTTATGCGGAAAATCCCAGAAAGCACACAATATTCGAATTCGAATGTTAAAAATTCGTTGTTTTTTTGGTGTAATTGATGTCAAGACACCCAACAAAACACAAAAAATCAAGAAAAATGTTTTTTTCATGTCACAATACCTTTAAAGGCTTGGTTCTTGCACATGATAGCTCATATTGTGCTGCTTAGATGTGGCCTTGGATTACTGTGAGACTGTGTCGTGGGCTCTTCTTTACACCCAGAGGTCCGTGTCAATGGATCTCTACTGGGTGGGCAGTAAGGGTCTTGAGTTTCTTTTATCTGTACACAATTTGTTCAATTGTGGGTCAGTGGAGTTCAGTCTTGGTAAAGATGGTTGATAACCATTTTCTAGCACGATGGGCTTTATACTAAATCTTCTCTCTGTTGAATCTCGGCTGCCATGGCCTGTATGATCGTTAATCATTGTGAAAGTATTTCTAACATAAAACCTTCCAGGTGGGCTTTATTTCAATAAATCACTCTTAACCCCCCCCCTTCCTCCACCCCCACCGCCTCACGTAACAAGTCTATCAAAGTCAGGAATTTCTGTCAGATAACATCAGATCATGTGAGCCGAGGGCGAGCCGGAGGAGGCCTGTCACAAGACAGAAATTCACCAAATAGAAGGCAGAAGAGGAGTTGGGTGAGCTCAGCGTTTGGCATTCAGTGCCCACGACAAACTTCTATCCCCAGGGATTACTGGTGGACGACCTAGATTGCGACACGGTCCTCCTGTCCTCCTTTTTTTCCCCTTCCCCTCTCTGATCAACAGAGATTACACTCGGGGAGTAGTGATCCTGGCACTCAGACAGGACCCCTGAACATGTGACCGAGTGACATGCTGAAGAGTAGACGAGAGACAAAAAGACTGTTTTTCTTTCATGGTTTTCATTGACTCTTCTCTTTGATTTACTCCTTATTTTGTTCAATTGTTGCATGATGTTTCCCCAATACAGATAAAAAAAATTTCTTTTAGAAATCGGGTTATAGATATAAAACACTTTAAATGTTTGCACGCTGGTTGAAAAATGCTTGAAAAAAAGCTTCCGCGCAGAGGAAAAGACAATGTTTTTCTTTAACTACAAATTAAAAGGCTATCGGGGACACTACTCTGTGTGTTGTTAAGGATTAACTTCCTGGTTTGTTGTCAGTGAACTGGTTCAAGCATTAATCCCTTGTTTACAGCTTTGTGCAGGGAACCCTGTAGCAGGAGCTGCACAGACCTGCTGGTCTTCAAACTTCATTTGTGGCATTATTGAAATAATATCTGCAATAGCAAAGATTAATTTTTCACAGCCTACTGTATCAGTGTTTGTTTGTGTGTATGTTCAGGTTTTCAGTCTAAACGTGCTGTTCTGCATCTTGTTTATGAAGATGATGTGCAAAGTGGGAATTAATGTATCTTCCTTTTTAGGTGTCATTCTTTGTATTATAGCAAACCCGACTCAAAAGTTAGTCTATTAGATCATGTATCTTTATTGTTTGGAAACATTCCTCTTTGTTGCGTCCACAAAGTTTGTATCAGTATCAGCAGTATGATATAAAGCCACAGCAGTAAATAACAGGTTGTTGTCCTGGCTAGGGTTGCCAACCGTCCCTTGAAAAACGGAATCATCCCGTATTTATAAACTAAAGTACGTGTCCCGTATTACTGTGAGGGTCAAAAAATAGTCATAAAATGCCAATGGAAAATGGCATTGAGCTGTTGAGTTCATAAGTTATTTTTTCTGTTTTACTACAACTGTAGCCTACAGCCATGGCCTTTGATGCACAAATATGTTTACAAGTTTTCTACAGACTTTCTGTTTGCACTTTTGTTATTGCACTAAAAATGTGCACTATTACAGAATGGACGTTCTTATTTCTTTCTACTGTTTTATATTAATTTATACAACTTAAAGTTAAGCAGGACAGGTTTCTGTTTAAGAAAGACACTTATTTTATTCAGTTCATTTTTTTTATTTTGTAATAAAGTGAATTGCTGGATAATAATTTGTTTTCCATGTGTTTATAGCATTTAAAAATATGCATCTAATTCAATTCAGGTTCGAGTCAAATAGTAAAAAGAAAACCGTTTCACTCACAAAAAAGGGGCTAAAAAAAAAAAAATCACCACGCCAGGAAGGGTGAAGGAAATCGGGTTGATGAGGTTTCCCTTATTTATTTGACACGGAGTTGGCAACCCTAGTCCTGGCACCTAGTTGATCAACAGTTCGTACTCATGTCTCACTGTCCCGAGGAAGAGCTGAAGGTGTCTCAGAGGCGTGGCACTCTGACATAAGAGGATCAGCACGCAGCCAGCACGTACGTATCCGTTAACAAGTACCTTCAGCCGGGCAGTCACGTCCCGCTCGTCTCCCTCGTCCCGACTCCCGCCCTGCGCCGCCCACACGCCCCAAACCACTGAGTCAAGCCTCAATTATGGATCCGCGTTACATCGACGCAGAGTCTACGGCGTAAGGTACGCGGCGACGCGCACCGTACGGTGCGTGTTTGCGTTGGTGTAACGCGGAACCATAAATTAACCTTGAGTCACTTCGGCCAAGTCGCTCAGCCTGCCGAGCGGTGCTGCGTTCACATGGTGCTCGGGAATTTTTACTTTAAATGTATACTAAGTTAAAAGAGAGCCAATTTAAATACAGTAATTCCCTGTAAGGTCTATGACTATACCTGGAGGTTAACGTAGAAACCACAGAGAAGATGTTTTACAATAAGAAAACATTACTGGACATTAATCAAAAAAGGAAAGGAACCCGTATAAATAACCACAGGTGTGTTAATGAGCACAGGTGAAAACAATCACTCATCAAGGCGATTTTTTTGTGTACTATATGGATGTTTTATTCCAATGTTTATTGGCTGTGATGAGTTTAACTCCCCATACCACCTTGTTGTTGCTATATGGTTCACCTGTGTTTTCGCCTTGATGAGTGATTGTTTTCACCTGTGCTCATTAACACACCTGTGGTTATTTATACGGGTTCCTTTCCTCTGTATTGCTTTTGCCCTGATGAAGGCCAGATAGGCCGAAACATGTTGGCAGCCCTCTTCTAATAAAAGCTTTTTTATCTTTTTATCCACCTCGTCTCGAGTGCCTGGATCTTTGGCTTCTATTTTTCCTTGATTTAAAAATTGTTGAATTTTTACAATAGCTGTTCAAATTTTTCTTAAAGTTCTTGTTGGGATAACAATTACCTTGTGAATTTCATGTATCCCTACAAGGACCTTCGCCAAATAAATGCCAGTCTGGGCCCCATGGAGTTCAATCAGCTTTCTCTATCCCTGTGATGATGGGTAACAGAAAATGTATCAAACTGGTGAGAAATGAAAAAAAGTTCAATTAAATCTGCCAATCTGTTGAGTATAGCATGTCATCCTCGAAACAGTGTCTCCTAAGGATTTGCATTTAGCTCTTTTAAATATCAGGTCTCTGGTTGGCAAATCTTTCTTAATCAATGATTTTATTAACGAGTGCAACCCTGATTTTATGTTTTTAACTGAAACACCCCAGAACTTTGGTTTCTTTAGTGAAGCAAGAATACATAAGAGAGGAGGTGGAGTTGCCACTCTGTTCAAGGACAGCTTCCAATGCAAGAGAGTGTCTTATGGTCAATTTGATTCCTTTGAATATGTTGCCATTCAGTTAAAATCTCCCTTTCGAGCAATCTTAGTGACCATCTACAGACCCCCCAAATATGATGCAAGGTTTTTTGATGAGTTTGCCAAACTACTGTCAATTATGTGCATGGATTTTGATTGTGTTGTTTTAGCGGGTGATTTTAACATTCATGTTGATAATCCCAAAGATGGATGTGCTAAGGAACTTTTAAATATTCTGGATAATTTTGGGCTTTCCCAGCATGTCACAGATTCAAAGCATAACCGAGGACATGTTTTAGATTTAATTATTTCCAAAGGTCTTAATATCTCAGAGGTTGCGGTGAACGATGTTGCTCTGTCTGATCACTACTGTGTTTTGTTTAAAATGACCACCATTGCCAATCCTATGAAAGGTGAAGCAGAGCTAATCAGAAAGCGTTATATAAATGATAACACGTGTGCATTATTCACCCAGGGTTTTACACCATCACCAACCCTTCCCTCAGTTCTAGTTGATGACCTTGTTAACAGTTTCAGTTCCAATATTATGACTGTTATTGATTCTATCGCCCCAATTAAGACCAAAGTTCTGTCAGGGAGGAAAAAGTCACCTTGGAAAAACGCCTCACTGGTTAAAGCACAAAGAAGGATATGTAGACAAGCAGAACGCAGGTGGCGCAAAAACAAACTTCAGGTATATTACAACATTTATAAAGAGAGTCTTCGCAACTATATCCAGAAACTGAAGAATGCAAGGCAATCGTATTTAGGGAACGTTTTCCAGCAAATCCATGCTTTTATGATGCAAAACAATCCTTTTAACGCATTTCAGTCTGGATTTCGGCCACACCACAGCACTGAGACTGTACTCATCAAAGTCTTAAATGATATTCATCGGAATAATGATGCAGGCAAATCCTCTGTTCTGGTATTACTGGATCTCAGTGCTGCATTCGACACAGTTGATCATAACATTCTTCTCAGCAGATTGGAAAAGTGGGTGGGACTTACCGGCACTGTGCTTCAATGGTTCAAATCTTACTTGCAAGATAGGGCCTTTTTTGTGTCAATAGGAAACCATGAGTCTGAGAGAACCAAGATCACATGTGGGGTTCCTCAAGGGTCCATTCTCGGACCGCTTCTATTCAGCATCTATATGCTACCCCTAGCTCAGATTATGGAAGATCACAACATTTCCTACCATACTTATGCCGATGACACACAGCTCTATATTTCAGTGTCACCACATGACTACACTCCCCTACTCTCATTGAGTATCTAACTGGTGAGAAATTAAAAAAGTTCAATTAAATCTGCCAATCTGTTGAATATAGCGTGTCATCCTCGAAACTCACCAGTGTCTCCTAAGGATTTACATTTAGCTCTTTTAAATATCAGGTCTCTGGTTGGCAAATCTTTCTTAATCAATGATTTTATTAACGAGCGCAACCTTGATTTTATGTTTTTAACTGAAACTTGGTAAAGTCAGGATAATAGTGCAGCAGTTCTTATTAAGTCAACACCCCCAGAACTTTTGAACTCTTGTTTACAAACTGATTTATTTGTTACACATACAGCCCCGGATGTAGACAACAGGTCCTGGAAGCAGATCTAGTGATTCATAAAAGAAATGAACGAGTTTCGCGGCAATCATGTGTTATTTAGACGCTGCATCGTCTGTGTCCCGCTGTGCCCCCATGCGCTACCATTATATGGAGAAGCGGCTCGCAAAAAAACCCCTAATATCTTCCGAAGGACTCCAAATGACACCAAACTTGCCTGGGTGAGTATACGACCATAAAAAATGTCAGAAATAAGGTCCAGGTTGTAAAAAAACGAACTTTCCCTTTAACATATATAAAGTGGTCTCCCCTCACCCTGCCAGCAGAGGGGAGACAAAATACCATGAATTTCTGTAAGGTCTCTGACCCCCGCCCGACAGAATCCCCCAGTGTCACGTGATTTTTTTTTTGAGCCGATTAGAATCTGCTCCCGTCGTGAGTCACGACAGGAGCAGATTTCCATAGGTTCAGCCTCCGCTGCTGAAACCACGCCCACAACCAGCTCTCTCCGCCGGCTCGAGCTCCGCCATTGTTCAGAAGCGGTGGCTGTTTGAACAGTGAGGGAACGTAGAAATGAGATTTTGCATCGACACTTACCTTACTTACTACAGAACTACAGATGATCCACCATCTGTTCTCCAAGCTATTTATTAAATAAATGGTCTCTGCTCTTTCTTTAGTAGGGTCCAGCCCCTTTCAAGGAGCTGGGTTCCAGAGCCCAAGCTATGTGTGGAGGTGAGCCCGACTATCTCTAGCCGGTATCTCTCAACCTCACGCACAAGCTCCGGCTCCTTCCCCCCCAGCGAGGTGACATTCCATGTCCCCACTGTGAGGGTTTTGGTCCAGGGATTGGGTCGTCGAGGCACCCCGCCACGACTGCTACCCAACCCACATTGCACCGGCCTGCCATGGTCCTTCCTGCGGGTGGTGGGCCTACACGAAGGCGGGCCCACGTCGCCGTTTCGGGCTGAGCCCGGCCGGGTCCCACGGGCAAAGACCCGGCCACCAGGCGCTCGCCTACGAGCCCCAACCCCAGGCCTGGCTCCAGGGCGGGGCCCCGGTGACGCCGATCCGGACGACGTAACGGTCCTTGATTTCTTTTTCATCATGAAAGGCTTGTGAACCGCTCTTAGTCTGGCCCGTCACCCAGGACCTGTTTGCCATGGGAGACCCTACCAGGGGCGAAAGTGCCCCCGACAACATAGCTCCTAGGATCACTCGGGCACACAAACCCCTTAAAAAGGGGGACCGGAGAGTGTGTTCCAACTACAGGGGGATCACTGTTAGGTTAAAAAGTCATCAACATACATTAATTAACTTAGAAAAAGACACCGGAGACTTATGGAATGATTTTCAATGGCCTTCTGCAGAAGTTTGGAGAGAAATCCTGAGAAGCTTTAGGCAACACGGCCCTCCTCTTTCGAGCTCGTCAGAACTTCTCTCAACTGGCTCTCTGCAGAACTGGCGCTTTTATTAAGCAAAGGATGACAGGAATGACCATATTTGGAACAGTGAATGTATAGATAGACAATTGACAAAAACAGGAAACAGATGGTCACACAGACATGGTATCAGATGATAATTGAAAAGTCACACCTTATGACTTTTCAGTTAGTAAGTAACTTATCTGCGGTGTGCAGAGCAACAGACATCCTTTTAAGAAATACTCAAGGGGGTTTTGTTGTCATGAGATGGTCAACTAACCCTTACAGACAATGAGACGACTGTCAGTGGACCCCCCTAAAGTAGCTGCCCTGTTATCTGTTCAGAGCATGTGATGGGGGTTTTGAAACAGATGTGCCTAAAAACAATGGTTCAGTTGACCAACCAGGAAGTCAGCAGTTTTAACCTCCTGCGTGGCAGGCGAGATTTCTACCACTGAACCACCAATGCATGTCATGAAAATAACAGGCAGTTTTCTAATTCTGATTCTGATACTCATAAGAACTAAACTTAATTCAAACTTTGATTAATCTGACATTTCCCTCCTGTTTGTTCTTATGAAACTTCACAGTAAACAAAATAAAACACTCCAGTGTCATCGTAAACATACAGGTAATGAAAACACAGAACAGTACAAAGACAGTAATAGTCGGAATCGGAATCGGAATCTCAGTCATCATGTCAGCATGACTCAGTAGTGAAAAAGTCTCTTCCATTCCTCGGACTCCTCTCCTAGTTTGTTGTCGCAAGTCAGTTTGGCTAGTCATCTTCAGGCTGTGGCTGGCGAGATAGGCATCAGATGTTTTCTTCGGCGGGCAAAAGGTTGTGGTACCGCCCGACTTCCTGCACTACTCGAGCCTGGCACGTTTCTCCGCTAGCTTTCACTGCAACTGGTGAACGCAGTAGATCATTCAGCAGCCTTTACTGCTGCCGGTGTCCTGATCTGGACAGCAAAAAGGACCCGTCCTGGCGGAGTGATGACGTTTCACCACTCGACTCAGGATCCGGTTACCCAGTTTCAGCAGTTCCTGCTTTAGGAGAGGGAAGAGGAAGAAAACAGCAGCGTACAAGAAGACGATTCTCATGTACAGTTCGACTAATGGCCGTCATTCAGGCCATGGCTTTCTTGAGCCTTAACTTAACAGCCATTAGTTCACTCCAAGAATGAAATCCAAACTTCAAATGGATAGGTCCTTTCATGTTGTATCTGCAACATGTCGAAAAGCTCCTACTAAAAAATTTTTAAAGGGTATTTAGTATTTAATCCTCATGATGTATCATATACCCCTACTCCCTCCTGTTGAGCCATAAAAACTTCCTATGGCTCAACTTAGCCACCAGGGGGAACAACTTCCTTGGAAGCACTGGTCTGCTTCACAGCATTATTTGCATGCCGACAGGGGTGGGGGTTTTGTGTCATTAGGCCCCCTCCTTGTTGACTTCTCCCTGGAAGAGTCAGGCTGCCAGAGTCAGGCTCCCCAGATAAGTGGCCCTCCCACTTCTTGACCTTCGCACCCTGGCAAGTCTGCAGGTCTGACTCAATGATTCTCTAGGGTTGGATATCTATGTCCCTCAGAGATCCCCCCTCCCATCACCAGATTAGATGGGGCAAAACCTTTAAAATTCTGTCTCCCACCGTAGATTAGACTACAGAATTTCTCATTGAAAAACGTTCTTATTTCAACCCAGGTAGGTTATGATCTTATTAAAGTAACACACAAAAACTGTCAGTGCAGCAACTCTCCTGCAACGTAAACAGTAGTCTTCAGTGAACTTATATATATATTGTATATAAACAATAAGTCATAGTCACAAAACATCGGACTTAAAGGAATCATTCTATCAAATAATGCCTTCTCAACTGTTGTTGAGCTATATTTTCCCCAAATCAAAAGAAATGCCAGAAAATTGTCATAAAATTGTCAGAAAAATTGTCTCCAGATAAATCATATAGTACTTATAAAAGTCTTCAGGAGATTCCTAATCTTCTGTTTGCATGCTGCAACACAAATGCATGCTCTTCTTATGAAGACTCATAGAAGTCTTAAGAAAATTGTGGGATAAATTCCCATGCGTAAACTACACATAGACAAAAACCCACTAACATTAAACACTCACTTCAGATCATCTGCATGTGGGTTTGTGTATCAGTACAAATGTGTAAATTATTTCTCCTCAAACTAACCAAAATCAATTGGCGCATTTCAAATTAACTCACAACCTAAATGATAACAACACTGATCACAAATGTACACATTTTCAGTGTGAATAGCTAGTATGCACTCAGAGTTCTTCTTTTCTAAAAAGATTGTACAACGGGTTTGTTTCTCCTGCATACAATCCGAGTTAAATACAGTATTACAAAAGTAATCTGCAAATTAAATGATGAATTAACCCAATTTAAAACTTCTATGATTCTATGCCCTCATTCAGGGCTTAGAATGATAGAACAAACTATATTTCTCCATTTGTACGTCTCCTCCAAAAGGAGAGCTCACTTCTCAGCCTGCAGCCGCTCGTAAAGCGCTGCACCCACTGCTGGAGCACGCTTTCACACACACACAGAGAGTCACACACAGACACAGAGCTTTCGGCTGCTATTTGTATCATTTTAACAAAAACTTCAACAGAGAGGAAATTCAACCCTCAACTCACGGACATGTAGTCTCCAAATGAGAAGACACCTCCCTCTTAAGCTTCACTAAGTCTGTCATCTCATGCAGCTCTTCGTAAACGTGCAGCCACACTGCAGCAGCACTTTTACACACACAGACAGTCTCACATACACACACACACACACACAGAGGGAGAGAGAGAGAGAGAGCTTGTCACACACACAGAGAATCACATCCTGCTGCAGCCCCCACTTCTCCCCTCCCAGTCTCTCATCAATACCACCTCTTTAACCCATTTTTACTTCTTGTTTTTTCTTTTAGTCTTAAATTAGTTCATTTACTTCTTTTTAAGTTTCGTGTATTATTATTTCGCAAGATTCTGTCTCCATTTTAAATTTGAGGACGTCTCCCCATCAATTAAGCATCTTTTGAGATTCTCTAAGCATAAATTTTCAGCTTAACCACGCCTCTGCTATTTTTCGTCAGTTATTTTCTTTCCTAAGTTTCTCTCAGAACACAAGTTTCCTTTTTCAACAGTTTGGTTTTAGCCTGATATTTTAGTGAACAATTTAAATTTTTCCTCTCAATTTTGAAAACCCCAAACATTGAACAGACAGTTTTCCTGTCATAAACATCAGACAAACATTAGACAAACAATAGACAAGACGAACATTAAACAAAACCCATTAAAAAATCATTCCAAAGAAACCTCTTCTTGTTATTCTGTCGGGTCCGAAACCCCCGTGTTGGCCTTACGCACTGCCCCAGGCATAGTATTTTTAGAGGCCCCTATGCCTTCTATAAAAATCGTGTCCCCGACCTGCTGCCAATCACCTCTTTCACTAACCTTCTTGTTAGCACACAGAATTTCACTCGTATTTTACACAAAAATACTTCAATACCCCAGGTATTAAGTAAGAGGAGTTTTCTCACCAAGTCTCCAAGTGCTTTCCCCTGGCTGGGAAATCTCGTCGTCTGGACTCTGGAACAGCGCAAACCAAATCTGGGCCCGTTCCCTAAAGGCGGAAACGCTGTCGACAGATTTTTAGATGCCCTCCTTTGACCGTACGCCGTTCCATCGCCAGAACTTGAGATCCCGGGTTTCTTTGCACCAAATGTTAGGTTAAAAAGTCATCAACATACATTAATTAACTTAGAAAAAGACACCGGAGACTTATGGAATGATTTTCAATGGCCTTCTGCAGAAGTTTGGAGAGAAATCCTGAGAAGCTTTAGGCAACACGGCCCTCCTCTTTCGAGCTCGTCAGAACTTCTCTCAACTGGCTCTCTGCAGAACTGGCGCTTTTATTAAGCAAAGGATGACAGGAATGACCATATTTGGAACAGTGAATGTATAGATAGACAATTGACAAAAACAGGAAACAGATGGTCACACAGACATGGTATCAGATGATAATTGAAAAGTCACACCTTATGACTTTTCAGTTAGTAAGTAACTTATCTGCGGTGTGCAGAGCAACAGACATCCTTTTAAGAAATACTCAAGGGGGTTTTGTTGTCATGAGATGGTCAACTAACCCTTACAGACAATGAGACGACTGTCAGTGGACCCCCCTAAAGTAGCTGCCCTGTTATCTGTTCAGAGCATGTGATGGGGGTTTTGAAACAGATGTGCCTAAAAACAATGGTTCAGTTGACCAACCAGGAAGTCAGCAGTTTTAACCTCCTGCGTGGCAGGCGAGATTTCTACCACTGAACCACCAATGCATGTCATGAAAATAACAGGCAGTTTTCTAATTCTGATTCTGATACTCATAAGAACTAAACTTAATTCAAACTTTGATTAATCTGACATCACACTTCTCAGCCTCCCGGGGAAAGTCTACGCCAGGGTACTGGAGAGGAGATTACGGCCGATAGTCGAACCTCGGATTCAGGAGGAACAATGCGGTTTTCGTCCCGGTCGTGGAACACTGGACCAGCTCTATACCCTCCGCAGGGTGCTCGAGGGTTCATGGGAATTTGCCCAACCAGTCTACATGTGTTTTGTGGATCTGGAGAAGGCATTTGACCGTGTCCCTCGTGCCATTCTGTGGGGGGTGCTGAGTGAGTATGGAGTCCGGGGCCCTCTACTAAGGGCTGTCCGGTCTCTGTATGATCGAAGCAGGAGTCTGGTTCGCATTGCCGGCAGTAAGTCAGACTTGTTCCCAGTGCATGTTGGACTCCGGCAGGGCTGCCCTTTGTCACCGGTCCTGTTCATAATT
Source organism: Cololabis saira (assembly GCF_033807715.1). Classification (NCBI taxonomy): domain Eukaryota; kingdom Metazoa; phylum Chordata; class Actinopteri; order Beloniformes; family Belonidae; genus Cololabis; species Cololabis saira. The sequence goes on along the minus strand of NC_084601.1, from coordinate 13,395,993 downwards.
TTTATGGACAGGATTTCTAGGCGCAGCCAGGGGCCGGAGGGGATCCGGTTTGGGAACCTCAGGATTTCATCTCTGCTTTTTGCAGATGATGTTGTCCTGTTGGCTTCATCAGACCGGGACCTCCAGCATGTGCTGGGGCGGTTTGCGGCCGAGTGCGACGCGGCAGGGATGAGAATCAGCACCTCCAAGACCGAGGCCATGGTTCTCGACCGGAAAAGGGTGGCATGCCTTCTCTGGGTGGGTGGAGAAGTCCTGCCTCAGGTGGAGGAGTTCAAGTATCTCGGGATCTTGTTCACGAGTGAGGGAACAATAGAGCGTGAGATTGACAGACGGATCGGTGCAGCGTCCGCAGTAATGCGGTCGATGTACTGGACCGTCGTGGTGAAGAGGGAGCTGAGTCGAAAGGCGAAGCTCTCGATTTACCGGTCAATCTACGCTCCTACCCTCACCTATGGTCATGAACTTTGGGTAGTGACCGAAAGGACAAGATCGCGGATACAAGCGGCCGAGATGAGTTTCCTCCGCAAGGTGGCTGGACGCTCCCTTAGAGATAGGGTGAGGAGTTCGGTCACCCGGGAGGAGCTCGGAGTCGAGCCGCTACTCCTCCACATTGAGAGGAGTCAGCTGAGGTGGCTTGGGCATCTGTACCGGATGCCTCCTGGACGCCTCCCTAGGGAGGTGTTCCAGGCATGTCCCACCGGGAGGAGACCCCGGGGAAGACCCAGGACACGCTGGAGAGACTATGTCTCTCGGCTGGCCTGGGAACGCCTCGGACTCCCCCCGGAAGAGCTGGAGGAAGTGTCTGGGGTGAGGGAAGTCTGGGCATCCCTGCTGAGGCTGCTGCCCCCGCGACCCGGTAACGGAAAAGCGGGAGAAGATGAGTGAGTGAGTGAGTGAGTCTCTGCTCTTGACCACCGTTTGCTGCGTTACACCGACGCAGCCCTACGGCTGCGTCGATAACGCGGCAACTCCGTGGCGGGACACGGGGGCTCGTTAACCGAGAAGGAGACGCGCCTGCGGGCGCAGCTTCCCTGGCAGCTCCGTGGCGGGACACGGGGGCTCGTTAACCGAGAAGCAGACGCGCCTGCCGGGGAAGCGCTTCCCCGGCAGGCGCAGATGATCTACAGGTTTGGAATGCTTATGAATGTGGTCGAAAACGCAGATCTTCGGTTATGTGTGAAAGGGTTTTTTTTTTTAAACGATGTAATGTGGATACAAATTATTTTATAAACGGAGGGGGGAAATATTCGGTTTTAAAAATACCCGGCTACGTGTGGACGGGGTCTAAGATCCGTTTACACCGTGTAACTGAATGCGAGCGTCCGACTATCACGTGTGACATCGGACGCTCTCTGTCCCCGCTGAAACCGTTAAACTCGCGGCCAGTTAGGACAGTCAATACCAAAAAAATAAAGCAATGGATTTTATTTTGTCGCAGAAGCTCCCTGGCATGGGACATGTAGCCGGCTGCTTTTTTCCCCGGAGCAAGGCTTATGCTCCTCCCCTGCTACACGTCATTCAAGCAGCCAATCAGCACAGAGCCTCATTATCATACCCTCTATATAAATGATAACACGTGTGCATTATTCACCCAGGGTTTTACACCATCACCAACCCTTCCCTCAGTTCTAGTTGATGACCTTGTTAACAGTTTCAGTTCCAATATTATGACTGTTATTGATTCTATCGCCCCAATTAAGACCAAAGTTCTGTCAGGGAGGAAAAAGTCACCCTGGAGAAACGCCTCACTGGTTAAAGCACAAAGAAGGATATGTAGACAAGCAGAACGCAGGTGGCGCAAAAACAAACTTCAGGTATATTACAACATTTATAAAGAGAGTCTTCGCAACTATAACCAGAAACTGAAAAATGCAAGGCAATCGTATTTAGGGAACGTTTTCCAGCAAATCCATGCTTTTATGATGCAAAACAATCCTTTTAACGCATTTCAGTCTGGATTTCGGCCACACCGCAGCACTGAGACTGTACTCATCAAAGTCTTAAATGATATTCATCTGAATAATGATGCAGGCAAATCCTCTGTTCTGGTATTATTGGATCTGAGTGCTGCATTCGACACAGTTGATCATAACATTCTTCTCAGCAGATTGGAAAAGTGGGTGGGACTTACCGGCACTGTGCTTCAATGGTTCAAATCTTACTTGCAAGACAGGGCCTTTTTTGTGTCAATTGGAAACCATGAGTCTGAGAGAACCAAGATCACATGTGGGGTTCCTCAAGGGTCCATTCTCGGACCGCTTCTATTCAAGATCTATACCCCTAGCTCAGATTATGGAAGATCACAACATTTCCTACCATACTTATGCCGTTGACACACAACTCTATATTTCAGTGTCACCACATGACTACACTCCCCTACTCTCATTGAGTACGGTAACTGTATTCACCAAATCAATGAGTGGATGTGCCAGAATTTTCTCCAGCTAAATGCAGAAAAGACAAAGGGGATCATTTTTGGCCCTAAAAATGAAAGGGAAAAGATCAGCGCTCACCTTGGCTCCATGTCATTGACAGCTACAAATCAAGCCAGAAATCTTGGTGTAATTATTGACTCAGACCTGAACTTCAACAGCCATCTAAAGTTTATCACTAAATCTGCCTATTACCACCTAAAAAACATTGCTAGAATTAAGGGGTTTCTGTCTAAACAAGACATGGAAAAACTTATTCATGCATTCATTTTCAGTAGGTTGGATTATTGCAATGGCATCTTTACAGGCCTTAACAAGAAATCAATCAGGCAGCTGCAGCTGATCCAGAACGCTGCCCCAGAGTCCTTACAAACACCAGGAAACTGGACCACATTACACCGGTCATGAAATCACTACACTGGCTTCCAGTGAGTCCAAGGATAGAGTTTAAAATCTTACTGCTGGTCTACAAAGCACTGAATGGTCTTGGACCAAAATACATGGTTGATCTGTTAGTTCCTATGAAGCTCCCAGACCCCTGAGATTCATCTGGATCTGGTTTGTTGTGGTTCCCAAGAACCAGAACCAAGCAAGGTGAGGCAGCGTTCAGTTATTCTGCTCCTCACCGGTGGAACAAACTTCCTGTAGACCTGAGGTCTGCTCAAACTGTAGATCCTTTAAATCAGGCCTAAAAACATTACTGTTTACTCAAGCGTACTCCTAAATTAAATATTTACCTGCTGTACTCTACTGCCTTATTTTTAACAACTTGTGCTTATTATTATTTGACCTCTTTTCTTATCATTTTATTTCATTTATTTGTTATTTAAGCGTACTCTTAAATCAGCAACTTGTGCTTTTTATTATTTTACCTTCTTTTATCATAATTTTATTTCATTTTATTGGTTATTTACTGTCTAATTATGTCTTGCTGCTTTTAATGTCGATGTAAAGCACTTTGAATTACCTTGTGTTGAATTGTGCTATATAAATAAACTTGCCTTGCCTATATTCTGATATTAAAATAAATAATCTCAGATTATGGTATTTACCTATATCGTCACAGAATAATAATTATAGTAAGAATAATAAAAAGGATGCTGCATATGATACTTATGATAGATATTATATAGGTATTAAAGGATTATAACAACAATATTTAAGTAATTTCACTTTTCAATACATGACTTTTACTATACGCTTCAAGAAAATTGTGTCTTAATTTTCTAAATGAGTAATTTCTCCACCATTGCCCGTTTCTTTGAGTTTGATACCTAAACACAAGTTGTTTCCTTCAAACCTGTGGAATAACACCTACGTGTTTGACAACAAATGGAGATTTTGTAAGTAGGAAAGTGGTCAAATGTGTACAAAACATTCAGAAGTTAAGATTTTCAGATAAGAGCCCTAGAAAGTGGGTCAGATGCACAAAGGCCTGGTAGCTGACACAACCTGGACGCCTCCTTCAAGAGTACTTATTGTACTTTGAAATCACTTTAACGTCATATGACTTTATTTGTAACTGTTTATTAACTGTAGTCAGAAAGTGTTTGTCTGCATGTGGAACAGAGAAGAACTTTGATTTATTGCAGCAATATTGTGGAATTATAATACATGATTTTGCTCGGTATAAGTAAGTAATAATTAACAGCTGAGCTATTTGGGTCACTGACCAGCTCTTAACTATTAACAACAACTAAAGCAGTAAATTAAACTGTACAAGTAGACTGCCCCAATTCCATGCCTTTTCCAAAACAAACTGTCAATCATTGATCTGAAAATGTTGTTGAGTCATGCAGTTTGTCTTCGCCTGGACCGAGTTAATCACTTGTGAGATTTCCGAGGCTGTAAAGCGAATTTGAAGCTCTGAGGACACGTGGCGAGTGCGTCTTCTTCCAAAGTAATGTTTATTCCTCTGTGTCCCCCTGACACATCTTTTAAAGCACTTTGGGGAATTTGGGACACACTATAGTATACATCGTTGTTGGAGAAGGGCTTCCTGAAGATTTCAATGGGTTATGATAGTGTTGGATTTGACATGCAGATAAAATCCGTGCTGAGAAAGAGAATCAAGCTCATTTCAAAATTATTATTATAGTTTTTAAACACATACCTACTTTCTATTCTAGTTGCTGCTGCTTCTGTTGTCATATAGCCCTCATATCAATTTCATCAGTGCCCCCTCCAACCCCAGCCTAATAATACTAACAGCTGTGTCCACTATTCATATATACACATCAGCTAATTTTCCTGTGTAAAGGCAGAGTAAAAACAAACCCCCACCTGTGACACAGCCGGGGCTGTTATCACAGTCTTTCCTCTGTGATGTCACAGGACACAGACCACCGTCGCAATAGTTTCTTTCTTTCTTTCTTTTTTTTTCTGCAATCAGAGCATTTTAATTGAAGGGACTAGGTTGTGCATCATAATGAGCATGTGCTCAGTGTTCCACATCGCTGAACCTAACGGGAGGCAATCAGCCCCACGAGTTGCAGTTTTGTCAGCCTGACCTCACATATTTCTCTCAGGAATCAAAAACCACAACAGATTAGGTGAAACTTCCCCTTTAGCCACCGGTCCGACCCTGCAGAGGTTAACCGTCTCCTCTCTGATCCTGGAATGTTGTTGCTGATAACAAAATGCATTAAAAAGAAGAAAAAAATGCAATTAGGAGGGATTTTTCACGAGCTACAAATGCCATAGCGATCTCAAAGCAACAGGATGTCACGAGGATTCCTGGGTCATATCCATCCTGAGCTGTGGCACCTTGTAAACAACCGTGCTACTTCAGTGTTCCCTGTACCTGTCACAAGTACCCACTGTGGCCTGACATGTTTACCTGCGTCTATACTTGGTGCTGGTGATAAAGATATTAGCGCTTTGATGGAGAACTTGATGAACAACAACCGTGTCCCTGAGAGGATTAGAGATACAGTAGGTCACGTCCACTCTGTCTGTGTTTTGTTTTCTTATGCAAAACACCATGAGCTCCGCCGGGGGCATCTTAGTCATTCAATTGGCTGCAATCCTGTTGCATGGTTTCAAAGCGGCTATTAGGTTTGTTTAATGGCTTATTAACAGTAAGGTTAAAGGGTAATGCACATAATAACTTGTTGTCAAACACTCAGACAGCATGAAAGCACAAATGAACATATATTAAAGTGCAACCGTTGTTGATTATTATCTAACCATAAGACATTTAATTATTATGTATGTTAAACATGGACAGATAATGAGTAAATGTAGCCCCGGGCGCAGGCTGTAAAGGGCCCCGCCCTTTCCCCTGTTAACAGGACTAAAAAGACATTCAGTTTCATTTTGAGACTATTTGTGAAGGTTTTTTTGTATAATTGCATTTACTTTAATTTCCACTTTTGCTCTTTTTGTGGTCACATTTTAACCTTTATTAATGTTTGTGGCAGGGTGGAGGTGTATCTGCTGTCCTGTGTGTGACCCCGTAGCAGCGAGACGTGCTACAATGTTCATTTACTTATTGTTGTTTGAGCTGTTTTTTGGAGTCCTTTTGAGCGCATCTAATTTTGTTTGAATTTGTTTTGAGTTAGTTTTAGGTTCTTAGTAAGAGTTTCAAGCCATTAAGAGCAAACCTCAAAAAATGATTTGAATCTTTTTGCAGCTCATTGGAAATCTTGGAGTCAGATTAACACAACCAGATAGTGGATGAAGTTGAACGAACCCCTTCATGTTTGATGGGACTGGAGCTGTTCTACGCACCAGTAGAAGAAACTGATAAGTAAAACAAGTAAAACAGACAAATAAAATAAAAAACTAAACGCGCAGGATGTCCAAGGCACTATGCACCTTTTTTTTTATTTCAAATGAATTCCCAATTTGCAGCCACCACCTAAAATAAAGATTTATTTATTGTTTTACAATGCTAACAAGCCAAGAGTGGGCATTATTATTACCTATTAGCAATGTGTGTCATACCTTCACGAGCAATGTGTGTCATACCTTCACGTGTATGTATATTGACAGCCCCTTATCTCTACTTCTCACGTATATATGTGTCTGCACCCTTCAGGGCAAAAGGGTTATCCTTCCTTAACTCAAAAAGGTTTTTACTACTACAAAAAACTTAACAAGAAAACGGATTTCTGAACCTTATCATCTGTTTGTTGATCAAATCTTTCACTTGCAATAACATTAGTAAAAAGCCAAAGATGGTGCCATGGTAAACCTTTGCCCTCATAGACTCACAGCCCAGACAATCAGTCATAATGAGACTATTGCTTATCGATGGCAGGTAAATATCAGTAAGATATACAAAGCTTTACAAAGGTTACACAGGATTAGTCACTTAGTAACAACTTTATCAACATCAAGAGAAACGATCACCGTCTTATCTTAAACTTATATAGATCAATGCATGCCAAGTTGACGGAAATTACTGGATGATGATTTCCAGCCAACAAAAAAAGATGGTTGTTGATATATAACAAAGTGGAAGGTGATACAAAAATTCATAAAACACATGGGCGCTTGCTGCAAGAAAAGCATAAACACACCTACCGACGGTATATGCTTTATAGGTGGATTTTGTTACATTTGGGCAGAGCTGATGTCTCCACCTATTTTTCTCATTTCCTATTTTATGCAGGTGAAATCTTTATTCATGGCCCAAAGCTGAGAGTGCCAGCACATTTCTCAAAATGTTGAACTACTCCTGACTCCCAAGGGGGAAAAAACTGCACTCTAAGCTTTGTATACTGATTTTTCTGGAAGAAACGGTTCCTTCTTTTTAAGTAACTATTCGAGTTCTTTGTAAACATCTGTGAAGACATCCCACTGAAGTTCACAGACGCCGTCAGCCTCATGAATTTGCTATTGTCTTAATTATCAATGAAAAATACTTTGCTGACATTAATCTGGAGCTGGGTACCGGCTGCATTCCTCTACGCACCTTTTACTACGTGACCTACAAACACATTCCAAGTCATGTGCGTCTGAATCACACAACTTGCAAGCCTGTTACATCAGCTGCTTTCCTGACAGGTTAAATCTAGCTTGAAGCTGCACGGAGAAGCAGGCACTGGGCGTGTGCAGCGGATAAACTGGAAAAGTGAACAGATGTCAGGAAACAGCTGAGAGTTATGTTACGGTTAACGTCCATCCTTTCTTCAGGGTGAGCTCTGACTTTCAGAGCGTCATATTCTCTCATTAACTTTCTCCTTTATGTCCACTGAATACCGCTCTGATCACGAACTTTGAAATCAAACACACACGTAAACTCAGAGACTGCCAGATTGCACACAACAGATAAACAGAGAGAGCATGAGGTAGGATAATCTTGCTGAACCATCAAATATACAATATGGCCCTAGTGGATTAGAAAAGAGGGCAGGAGCAGATGAAGAAAGTCATGCATGCTGCAATCTGACACCATGCCGAGATTTATATCTCTTTTGTTGACATTGACAACACCAAAGTGTTACACGTTAAGTCTGACACTGGAAGGATGTCAAATAAATGCAATACAGCTATCAACACAAACATTGTCCTCAAATTGTGGAATTAATCCAACTAAACATGCTTCTAAACTATCTCTACCCTCTTTATTAGTCAAAAAATGTGTGGCAGGGTGCACTTTAAACCTAATGAACTGTTTGGTGTACTTTATAATAGCAGACAGCCTCTCCTACAAATATAGTAATCAGCAAGGTGAAAGTCCACTGGTCCTTATCAGGTATTGAGACACACTGCAATCCAGTTTCTCACAGCATTTTAATGCCCACAGCTCTGGAGTCATGCATGATTGCACCCACAGATGTTTAGACACATGCACACAGATATAATCATGGAAAAAAAATTTAAAATTGGGGCAACTTTGTCTCAGGTGGAGGTGCAGCTGGCTTCTAGGTGAAAGGTCAGCAGATTCACCCACAGATCTTCCATGTATTGGAGTGTTCTTGGGTTTGACACTGGACCCCCAAATCCACCTGACATGCTGACAGGTGTATGGCGTGATAGAGAAAGATCCCTTATCATAGGGATGCATGGTAAATCTATGGATACATTGTAAAGCTCTTTGTAGAACCTAACGATTAAATGTTCAGTATAAGGGTGGACTGTTCGCTGTAGCATGAATGATATCACAGTTTGACTTCTGTCCATCTGTACATCTTGTGATGCTTTTCAGCCTAGCGAGACATGAAATTAGCTGGGCGTTTATATTTTTCCCTTCCAATGCTCCTATTGTCTGATGTGTTCCTATTGAGGGCCTCACATTACAAGTCTGACAGTGGGGCTATTGTATCCCTACAAGGACCTTTTACACACTCATTGCCAATACTAGCACTTATTGGCAGATTCACTGTGTAAGAGTCACACTCTTGCAGGTGTGGAAATTTCCATGATGAGCCTTGCACTGCATGACAGTGCTTAGTCAATGAAATAAAAGGTTTTGGGATAGTAAACGACTTTCATAGAGGATCCAAACACGCATGTTGACATCAGACACAACTCTCAGATTTCTGTTGACATGTTGTGTGTTGTGTCTTGTGTGGCGTCCACCCAGTGAAACACTGTGGAAGCCCTTCGGGCAGAGACATCAAGAGCGATTGGGTGTCCGTCCCGTTTCTCCCACTAAGAGTAACATCTGTACAGCTGCTCTCACAGGAATGTGCTGCCTCTTCTATGGTTTTGATGATTTCTGCAGTAGACCGAGCCAGCTTTGATTAAACAATAGCAGCGTGTTGTCAGGGAAAGGCAGAATGGACGAAGGCGAGGGATGGGCTTCCCCTTGCACAGACTCTCCTCTTGGTCTCAAGTCAAGGCTTCTGGCCTGGCTGCATTCCTCGTGGAGCCACAGCTGACATGACCCAAAGAATATTTTACTAATTATCAGCTGTTGCGACTACAAGAATGTGTGCATGTTTCTTTATAGTTAAAGGGCAAAAAAAATGACAGTGATGTAAAACAAGGACCGTCCCCACGTGAAACTCCTGAATTAAGGCCGAGTAGAAACAGGGTGATAGATATCAATGAAATTGGTTATTTTTCTATTTTTCAGAGCCAGACTATGCTTCAGAATCCATAGAAAAGATTTCTGATATTAGGAAAGCAAAACTCAGCAGAAACAAAATCTAAGGGGGGGTGGGGCTGTGTCTTCCAGCAATCCAACCCGCTTCCTCATCATGCAACCGCTGGAAAGAGTTGTAGTCAGTCACACAGCTGCCGTCGCCCAATGGAGGCTGCAGTGGGGGAAAGTGGGCCGGGCCGCACGCCCCCCTAGGCTTTATAAATTTCCCTCGTATATCCGCCCCACGCTACACGTTATAAACAAAGAGAGTCCTGTGCCACTACTGACAGTTTATGCTGGTCTTTTTAAACTTGAAACTCGTTCTATTTTAAAAGAAGTTATTGTGGACCTTTTTTTTTTGACTCGTTCAGCTCAGGACAATCAGCACTTGAAGCAACAGGTAGGAGCGCTCCAACACACGCCTTTGTTTATATTATTACGTTCAAGGGAAATGGGGTTGTGGCTTCCTCTAAAGTGCGCTCAGCATGTCTGCGCACGTCTGCATTCCTATTTGAACACTAATTTTTGGGTTTACAAGAATTGAGAAAGAATGTGCTGTTTGATTGACTCCATAATAATAATATTAATAATAATAATAATACTTGAGTTGATTGTGTATTTTCATGGGAACAATTTATGGGGCACCAAAATTACGCATATAGTCAAATGCACACAAATGAGTTTTGTTATTATTATTATTATTATTATTATTATTATTATTATTATTATTATTATTATTATTATATTTATTATTATTATTATTGAAATCGTATATCCAAACAGATAAACCATGCGTTTTCCAGTGTGGAGGGGCCCCAACAGTGCCCGTGTGTCCAACACGCTTTTCACACGTGTCACTGCAGGCGAGCGCACTGGGAGGGAAGAAGCAAAAGCTTTTATTTATCAGCTATTCTCAATGTGTATCCAACGGCTGCACAATATGTTTTGTGCATGCTTTTTTCCCTAGGTTTAATGCTTAAAACAAGAACGCAAACAAACACGCATGCGGGTTGGAGGGCTGGGGGCTGGGGATAGTGCGTAAAAGCGCACCAAAGTTGAAAACGCTGGTTTAAATCATTTTTATCGTATCGATCTGCAAACAGTCTAAATGATCTTTTTCGTGTATTTGCGTCTTACAATGAACAGCATCTTTTGAGGTTTGTAAAATGATTCAAACGCTGAGCTGGACTGGAAGCTGTTGGACAGAACAGTCTGGCAAGATAATCTGATCTCAGGTCTGTTGTTATTGCGTGTCACGACAGAGATCCGCCTCCTCTCCAACATGCAGCCGTGTAAATAAAGAAAGTGTCCCGTTTTTTTCTTGTTTACGGGACTTGCTGGTTCCCTTGGACCGTATTAACCCTCCCCTGTCTGACCTACTGTTGCAATAAATGCGCAGATATTTTTTCCATCTGATATTGCATGAAAATGTAGGTCTTTTGCAGCTTAATCTCGCTGCTGCCCTGCCGATATTTCAGAACCAGGGATTTGACAGATTAGGCGAGTACCCAAAGATTAGAAAAGCAATCATTGTTGCTGCACATGGATGCGGCAAGCGCGTGGATTTAAACCTACATGGAGGCAATAGAAGGAGGATGTCCTGGCCTCGATTCCGGTCCTTTTAAGATTGCGTCAGTGTCCAAATCTAATCGGTACATATGCTTCTCTCCCTGCTGACAAAGAGTTTGAGGTCATGTTGTTTTGTGTCTTGGATGTTCAGGCTTAATGCACCATGGAATTAAGAGGGACATTTTCTTTTTCTTTTTTTTTTACTTGAAACCTAACACTTTAAAAAAAAAAAAAACACTCAAATGGTTTTCTTTTCCCTGAAGTTCGAGGAACTTTATCCCACTTTTCTTTTCAGAAAGATCACTTTTTAGGAACTGATACCAGATTAAATCATGAGAATTACACACTCTAATGCAATGTCAACAAGCATAGCCTATGCTGTGTAGAGTGTTCTTTGTAGTACATGTGATTTGTGGGAGAGACTCATCTCTGGTCCTCACAAATTTGATGTCCTCCCACCGTTTCCTGTTCATATCTTGCGCAACACACTCTCACTTCTGCACAGGCCGAAGACGTTTGGAAGATTTCTTTCCCTCTACTGCACAAACTGTCCCTGATGACTCCAGTTTACAGTGAGCACAGAAACCTGAGGAAGAAACCTCCTGCAGCACTGATATATGATCCCTCAGATGAACACAACCCCGCAGAGATGCTGTGTGGCCCTTTTTTTTTAGTATTTTTTTTTTTTAAAATAGTTTCACACATTTTACTAAAATGCTCTACCAAATTTAGAGCCTGCTTTAGGGATTCATCCATGCACATCATGTGACATGTGTAAAAATCATTATATCTGATTTTAGAATCCCTCTACAGTATCACTCAAGATTGAGGTTAATGGGGTTAAACTTGGTTTCTGGTGCCAGGTAAAGGATAAGATCAGAACAATGAGATGCACTAGGGGTAAACGGCAGGTGACCCACATATCTGAGGCAGACTTCCTCCACTGCCATCATGCTAACAGGTGCTGACGGCGTAAACAAGAGCAGAGGAAGTCTTTGCTCATCTTTAATTTCAGTTTTGTTAATAATCTCGTTGTTCTGGTTTTCTATAGAAGTTCTTATTTTTTTTCTTTTTCCCTCTCATGCTCATCAAAATAGACCAGAACAGTTGTGTTCTTTCATTCAGTGTGATCATAAAAATCCCTTTTCTCACATGGCTGAGGAATCTCAAAGGGGGTTGATCTCTTGCCCCCTTTCCAACAAAGCTCCTGCAGTGCTGCAGTGGCCATGTGTCAGAGGGTGCAGCGGACAAATGAACCTGTTGTTTCATACTCCTCTTCCTCTGGACAATTGTGAGATCTGGCTGGCGCTGGACTCTGCTCTTTGTCAGAGGGGCGTGTGCGCGCGCGTGTGTGTGTGAGGGAGAGATGAAGGCGTGTTCTGCTAGAGATCTGCATTTGAACCATAATTAATCACTTCCTCTAAGCAAACATCTAGCCCTGATGAGCTCTCAGCAGGTTAGGGGGTTTATTAGTTGCTCTCCCTGGGCTGTGTGCAGAGACAAATGGAGAAAGAGGGATGGTGCAGAACACATTGTCAAAGCCTGATACGAGTAAACATGGCAACTGCAGGGGGAAAAAACAAAAGGGAAAGCAGTGCACAGATATTGGACGCCAAAGATGGCTGAAATGAGGCTGGAATGTTTTGCTCGGAACCAGGGTGTCAGTTGCTTCCTGTGTGTACGGACGTGTCCTGTTCAGTCATCCCCTCCCTTCAGCTGCAGAGAAAAAGGCAAACCCCTGACTGTCAAGAGCCACCAGGCCAGTGGACAAAGAGCCCCCTTAACTGGCTAATTTGATTTGCATGCACAGTCACAGCCTGCGTGCTTAACTTCAACAAAAACAGTATGATCTACACAGCCTCTTCCTCATTCTGATTTTCCTCATGCCTCCTCTTTGTCTGCGCTTTTCTCCTTCCTTTCTCTTGATGTGACACCACTAATCGTTTTTTTATTCTTTTATTAATGATATGCCCGGCCTCTTCAAGTTTTATGAGGGGTTCAAAGGGGTGAGACCGGCTCTGATCAGGTTTCCTCTTGTACCTCTCTGCAAGAGCTCCTCTTTGTCTGTTCTAACCCTGTTGGTCTGGTTTTGTCCTCGGCAGTCAGCCCCCACGTCTGATGTGGGCAGTTCTTGGAATAAAGCCTTATGTGAGCCATATGTTGCTGCAGATTGCAGCTGCAAGCCATTGCATGTTTACGTGCCATACCTGAGGCTGTGTAGCCCATGGGAGTGCCGTTTTAGAAACACACCTAAACCAAAGTTCAAGGAATAGGTTGGGGTTTTTTTTTTATTGCATGTGACTTTGTCCCCTTAGTCCTCCAACTTTGATTTTGAAACGGTTTGAAAAAGCTTGGTCTTACAACCTCCAGTTTCCCTCGTCATAGAAATGTATCCATACCTTCTCAGGTTTTTTGCATTTGAAAAGTCTCAAACACAGACTGAACCTGTTTGTTCTCTCCAACTTCCAGGCTCCGCTCTTTGAAATGGATGACATCCAGCTCGTTGAGTCCAAACCCCTGCTGGTTGACAGGGAACTTCCGGTATGTACACATGTTGAAATGCACAAAGTCGTTAAATATTGCAAAATAATTCTCTAAAAAGTTACTTGAGCTACTTAAGTAACTTAGTTGCTGTTCTTGCATGTAACTCGGTGCTCGTCAGACTAAGTAACTTCTTCTTATTCTCCAGTATAAATTTTTGATGCTGTTTTGAATGTCAATTTTTGAGAGACGTGGACAGAGGGAGAAACTTTGAACTTTTCACGCAAAGCTGATAATCAATGCACTTTGCATTCAGTGACAGGAATACGGCTCTGACCGTATTAACTTGTCACGTAATCACATCAGGTCTGTGGTTTCACTTGTATGTCTTCTCTTTTTAGGGCCTGAGAGAGGCTGTGCAGCAGCTCGTTGTCAAGGTACAGTTTCATATGCACAAATTTAACAAAAATGACATTTGCGTTATTATTCTCTATAGCGGAAACTTAAATGAAATGAAGCAATGCTCAGTATGTGACATGGGTTGTTGAGACAAATTAATTTACTGTGTATTTTTTATGCTACCATCTAGTGGCTAATTTAGAGGCACAAAATCTCAGTCACTGAATACCTAATCTGTTTTGGAGGCTCATTTATCATATGATGATGATGATGATGATGACTTCTCATAAGCTATAATTTTATCTGGTTGGAAACCTAATTCACGCTCTACTGGAAGTGATGGTTTTAGAAGACAACGCATGCAAACGTGCAGGTGTGCTGCTGAGTGTGAGCTCATTTTTTGCGGCGGCGCACAGAAAACGCCTCTAAGATCAGAAAACATTTAGCAGAAAGACGATCCTGCTAGGTTTTGGGTAAACCCTTTGGTGAAGTGTCTCGAGCAGTCATTTTTTCTTCATGCCCTCTCTATTTTTACATCGCTCCCGGGGGTGAGATTGGAGTGGGAGGTCATAGGTCATCTGCACTTGCAGTTATCTGGGGAGGGGTGGTTGCGTCCACAGAACTTAAGGCCCATCAAAGAGCAGATTTTCCCCCTTTGAAGGTGCCGGGGGAAAAAATTCAGAGGAAAAAATGTTAACTCTTGTTGGGGGTTTTGATCTGAAAGAACTAAACTATTTTAAAGCATAAAATCTTGTTATGCATACTGGGTGGTGGTCTTTTTTTTTTTTTTTTTTTTTCTGCGAGCCATTTCCTCATCGACGTGTAAGGTCAAGGGGTTCACATCTCCCTGGTTACACAAGGGAGAAGGAATGTCGATCATGCAAGGTCTTCTCCCCCAGAAACAGGAGATGGCCTCTTCGGTCCTTGTTTCGCCAGCTAAACGCAGAGTCATTACATTCTCCAGTCTCTAAATTTGACCACTGAGCCCCTACCAACAAACTGACCTGCCTGACCCCGGATCGGGGGAAATTTCCTCACATTGAACTCCTTCTGTCTCCTTTTGCGTCGACGAGACTTGGCGGATCACATGATGCATTTAGGCTATACATTTTGTGGTGGCTAAGCTTTCCAGCACCGACTTGGGATTAGTTAATTAGTTAAGGGTGTCACCGTAGAGGCATTTGTTTTCTAGCATCAACGGGGGGGGGGGTTTGCATTTGTACAGACTACTTTGAGTTTTGTAGTTTTTGCCTGTGTGTACACAGAAGCGTGTACCTGCCCGCTGTGGGATTAGCTTGTCAAGTGTGTACGTGCCTGAGTGCGGGTGGAGTAACGTCTGGGAATCTTGCTCCTTGTGTCCACTGAGTGTTTTACACTTCATGGCATGTTCTTTATGTACAGTACATCCACCTGAGGTGTCACCTTCTAAACTGGAGCTCTGGGTCAGATCAACATGGGGCTGATTTCATTTTAAAGATAATTAGAAGAAAATGCTTTTATTTTGAAATTTCTACTTTTATTGAAGTAGATGTCTCTCCTCTTAGACTCAGTTTAGTTCTTGAGTCATAATTTTATCAATATTGTTCATTACAGCCTGTTTTTTCTTTGTTATAGATAAAGATGTCAATATAATGTCAGCAGTTTTGCCCTCACACGTTCATTCAGCATGTTTCCCCTCTGGTCATATGCCCGTACTCATCATGTCAAGGCAGTCACTGTTGCCCCTCTGTCTGACATTGGCTGATCCAATTTAAGGATGTATTCATCTAGAATTAGCTTGTTTTGACCAGCCTGCAAGGGATCATGGGAGGCAGGGGAGCTTAAGCCAACTAGTAAGCAGCTGGGGTATAAAATGCAGCTCCCAGTGCAGAGCTAAACAACTTCAGAGGCTTACAAAGTGTTGGACCTACAGCTTAGGAAGCCCTCTTCACTACGCTTTTTCAGCAGTGGGCAGCGTTCAACTCCTCTCCTGCAAACATGGTCCTGGACGATTCTGACGTGGAAATGATTGTAACTGAGATTGAAGTCAGCGTGAGTTTTCAACCCAGATGTTTTCACTCGGCTTCCAGTGTTATGGATTCTACTGCGTCTGTAGTTGTAGTTGGACGTACATGCGCTGAATGGAGAACAACGGTCAATGGTTTTCATTGCATGGTTCTTTCGAAATAAATTGTCAGAATTTGGATACGGAGAAGTGGTTGATTTCACGATGGAAGGGCATTGATGCAATTTGCATTTAAGACGAAGCTTAATTTTTCAGCGGCATGTTTGTAATTCTTACCCAATCCGTTTTATCTACAGGAGCATGACGTGGAAACTCCTCATGGGAGAATTCACTGCACGATGAAGGGGGTTCCCAAAGGGGACAGACCAGTCATCCTCACCTTCCACGACATCGGACTGAACCGTAAGCCCCCCCTCCTTATAGCCCAGTCTGGTGGAAACATCTGTTGCTGTGCCTAAAGCCGAGGGAGTTTAAAACAATAGTACCACGTGGTAACAGATTATACTTGCAAGAGCTAACTTTTTATATTTGCAGCAGCTAACCTCCTATATGGTTACTGATGTCTGGATAAATCTTTGATAATTGTGGTTTCCAGAAAAGTGTTAACCTCCTGTTTCCATACAAAAGTCTTGC
The DNA here is from genome assembly GCF_033807715.1 of Cololabis saira. Taxonomy (NCBI): domain Eukaryota; kingdom Metazoa; phylum Chordata; class Actinopteri; order Beloniformes; family Belonidae; genus Cololabis; species Cololabis saira. The sequence continues at coordinate 13,379,435 of NC_084601.1, read as the reverse complement.
ACCTCTCTTGGGCCAGCATCATTTATCCGATGCTTTTTAAAAATGTTTTTATTTATTTATTTTTCACCCCTCCAGATAAAACCTGCTGGGACAAACTCTTCAACCATGAGGACATGGCAGAAATCATGCAGCACTTTGCTGTGTTACATGTTGATGCACTGGGGCAGCACGAGGGAGCTAACACCTTCTCTACTGGGTAAGCTTTTGTCTGATGTTGACGATACTTTGGGATAATGAGGAAACTGAGACACAGATGGGCTGATAACTGCAGCAATAAACAGTACCATGTTAGTGATAAGGTGGTGTTTTACTGCAGAAGTAAAGGTTTTCTAACATCCCGTCTCCCCCAGATTTGAATATCCTTCTATGGACCAGTTGTCTGAGACTCTTCCACTGGTGCTGAAGCACTTTGGGTAAGTTGAGTTACGGTTTTCATGCTGCCGGTTCACCGTTTTATTTTAAGATGCTCTCTAACCGGTTGTTCTAACAGTATCCTTGTACCTTCCTGCCACTCAGGCTGAAGAGTGTCGTTGCAATGGGCATTGGAGCCGGGGCCTACGTCCTGACCAGATTCGCTGTAAGTGTACCTGCTCCCGTCTCAATCAAGCTTGATTTATTTCAATTTTAATCATTTGTGGATTAGCAGTGCCAACAAATGTTTATTACTTGACTCTGCTGAGCCATAAAAGCTTGAGGAATGTAGCAGAGCCATGCAACACCAACTTTGTGCTCAGCAGGAAGCCTCACTGTGTGGACACGGGGCGAGCAGTGATGCAGCTTAACTCCTCTGGCGTTCTTTGTAACCAATAGTGTAGATTATGGAACATTAATATTCGTGAAACATTTTTAGATGCATTACTCTCTAGAATGGCAGATGTGGATAAAAATTTAGTCTTGACTGAGATGATAAAAAAAAAAGCTATGAATTTTGTGTCCTTAGCTGGAATACCCCACCATGGTAGAGGGCCTGGTGCTCATCAACATCAACCCCTGTGCTGAGGGATGGATGGATTGGGCTGCACACAAGGTAACCCTCACATCCACGTCAATGACTCGCATCAACACCTTTTTTTTTTTTCTTTCTTTTTTTTTTTAAAGATATCTGAAGATGAATAAAGCAGGCTTTTCTGCAACTAAACTTGACTCGTGTTTAATTTCAGATCAGTGGCTGGACCAACGCCATGCCCGACATGATCATCAGCCACCTCTTCGGAAAGGTACGTGTTTAGTTTCTACTACTTCCCAGAAATGAGATGGGCCACAGAGTTTTACACATTGTGCTTTTGTTTACTGCAGGAGGAGATCAACCACAACCAAGACTTGGTTGGTACATACCGCCATCACATCGTGAACGACATGAACCAGTTTAATCTGCATCACTTTGTCAAGGCCTATGAAAGGTAATCATGCTAAAATCAGGACAAATGCACAATCAATGGGTTTGTTGAGATCTCGCAACGCTTTATTAAAGTGTAATATGGGATTTGTTCATTTCTTTTACGCTAATTTAACTGCGTCTCTGCAGTCGGAGGGACCTGGAAATCGAGAGGCCCATGCCCGGAAGCAACCCCAGAACCCTCAAGTAGGTTTAAGCGGCATGCTTGTATTGCAAAAGATGAACATTTGACTGGGACAGACCATGACTGTGTACTTTTCCTTATCCAGGTGCCCTTCCCTGTTGGTGGTTGGGGACAGTTCTCCTGCTGTGGACGCGGTGGTGAGTTCACACGGTTCACACAGTTCACACAGCCCTTTTAAAACGAGGCTGAGATGCTAATGGCCGCACGACCCGTTCTGTTTAGGCGGTTAACTTGTACTCGATGTGCTTTCCGTCCACTCCAGCAACCTGCTTAAGCCTAATAGATATGCAAGATGGCATGCGTTAAGACAACAGTTAAACATGCCCCGGGAGGGGGGGCTTTAGCAAGAAAAAAAAGAAAATCAAGTGACTAAGATTAGATTTAATCTGTTAAAGTTAAGACCTTTATGTGGCTGCTTCTGCATTTACCTCAAGAAGAGGGTAAAATATTCTAATAGTTTCAAAGTATTTCTGATTTGTTAGTAAACTTAATGTGTGGATAAAACTTTCTGCAATAAATTCAGCTTCCGACTGATAAATGCAAAGCTTGTTATGTGCAATATTAATGCGTATTGGTTTGTGTACGCAGGTTGACTGCAACACTAAGCTGGACCCAACAAAGACGACCCTGCTCAAGGTGAGAGACCCGTTTCCTGCCCTCCGGTCTTGCCCCTAGCTGTATCCCCAACCCTGGGCTACCTGATTCAGATCATATGAACCGTGACGGAGACTCTGCTGCTGATAAGTTTTCAGTGGTTCAGCATTTACCTGGTGACTTATTAGCCAAAGCTGCGACGGCCAGATTCGCTCATGCACATTCATGGAGCTTGTGTCACTCTGCAGCAGCCGACCTCGTTCAGTTTGTATAGGGCCCCCTTTTATTACCCACAATCAAACCCAAGTGCCTGTTAAGACTTTAAAATAGGAGCTATTCGTCTGAGTTAACGGTTCAGTGTTCGAATGGAGCATGTACCGTTGTGATGACGTCTCTCTGTTTTCTGTCCTCAGATGGCTGACTGTGGCGGCATGCCCCAAGTTGACCAGGTGTGTATAATCGTGAGCCGGGGACGGCAATGTTGCAGAGTAAAACCAACGTGGCTTGATAATCAGCATTAATGGGCCGGAGGGAGGGGTGGACGGTGTGAGATGGTACTCCTTAAGAGCATTAACATGAAACGGACACTTGTCAGGTTGTAATCCTCCAGACTGAGCTGCACCTGCTTGTTGCAGCTGTCATATCTGAAATCCTAGGCAGTGAGCTGCTAGAGGAGCGAACGAGTCTGTTGATGTTGTGTAAACAAGGGTGATTATTTGTGACTCGTGGGCTGATTACTATCTACTTATGTTCCTCTCTGCAGCCTGCCAAACTGACAGAAGCTTTCAAGTACTTCATTCAGGGAATGGGATACAGTAAGTATTTGTGATAATGAGCGGTCATCTGGGGCTCAATTCTTGGATATGTTGATATTAAAATATCCACTCATAAATCTAGGATCGGTGTTTACAACTTAAAGTTTTCAGTTTGCTGCCACCTTGTGGTGAGATGAGGACATGCAGCCTCAAAGGATCCTTCACCCTCCCCAGTCTGTAGTGGGAGTAAAGGATGAATTAAGTCATAGCTGCAAATATATTTTTTTATTATTATACTTGCAGAAGATGGAGATATTGATCCTCTTTTTTTTCTTATGCTTGAGTACATTACCTGAGTAAATATTGGTCAAGTTGTTTATTGTACAAAAAAAGTGGTATAGATATTATCAACAATGTCTCCTCTAATTTGACACTGATCTTTGCACCGTTTTGTGGTTTATAGACACTTGAAAGTATAGAATAAGTTTAGAATAGAGCTTAATTCATGCACAGCAAAAGTATTCAATTACTTTGAGCAACTGACTCCCGTTACTAGAGTGATGGTCACCGACAGAGGTGTCAAGTAACAAAGTACAAATACTTCGTTACCTTACTTAAGTAGAAATTTTGGTTATCTATATTTCACTGGAGTAATTCTTTTTCAGATGACTTTTTACTTTTACTCCTTACATTTTCACGCAATTATCTGTACTTTTTACTCCTTACATTTTAAAAACAGCCTCGTTACTCTATTTCATTTCGGCCTTTAAAAAAAACTATCCAGTTAAATTGCTCCATCCGGATAGAGTGAATTTGGTTGTGGTTGTTTCAGATGTTCTTGTCCAGTTTTGTTCTTACATCCGTTCCCTCAGATTCCTGCAACTAAACTTGGATGTAATTCCAATAAAGGTTAGGATAAATGATAACATGCCTCTGAAGTTTGACTTTTTGCACCATTACAATACTTATAGGCAACTAGTCATCATATCTCCTGCTCTCTGAAACACATGTTAATGCTCAATAGTACACATATATGGTTCTTTAATATATCTGCATTATACTAAGATGCATTCATTTTCAATGGCTTTTGTCCTTCATGGCTTATTTCCCCCTTACATTACTTTTACTTTTATACTTTAAGTAGTTTTGAAACCAGTACTTTTATACTTTTACTTGAGTAAAAAACTTGAGTTGATACTTCAACTTCTACAGGAGTATTTTTAAACTCTAGTATCTATACTTGTGTACCTGAGTAATGAATGTGAATACTTTTGACACCTGTGGTCACCGACTACATCTTCCTTCTGTCCTCAGTGCCCGCGGCGAGCATGACCCGCCTGGTCCGTTCCCGCACCGCCTCCGGCTCCAGCGTCACCTCCTTCGAAGGCAACCGCTCCCGCTCCCACACCCACGAGGGAAACCGCTCCCGTTCTCACACCAACGAGGGCAGCCGCAGCCGCAGCCACACGGTCGACAACCACCACGGGCGCTCGCACGCGGACGGCTCCACGGACAACAGCGTGGATCAGGCCGTGCCCAAGTCCACTGAAGTGACCTGCTAAAGTGGCCCCCCCCCTCAGCTCGCCGGACACACAGACCACTCGAGGTCCCTTCATTCTGTGCTGCGATGCCTCTAATTCATACACACATTCCCGCACACACGCTTAATTCAGAGAGGGACACCGACATGGCACAGCTGGAGCTGTAAAAACGCACAATGGACTCTCGTCTGCAGGCTCCTCGGCGCTGCTGAGATGCCCCGATTTTGAAAATCTTGTCCTTAGACTAGAAGGTTACGGTCAGCTGTATGGATTTCCTTTTTTTTTTTGTTTTTTTTTGGTTTTCCCCTTATTCAGGGACTCCAAAATTTCTGAACACAATATGCTTCTGAGCTCTTTGGTCAATTGGAGGCAGCGCAGCATTTTGGGACACTAAAGCAGAGAATGTCGGAGAAAGCTGTGGCGAACGGTGAACCAGCTACTAATGCGTCTTTTTAATGCATTTAAAGAAAATCCATTTCAGCATTCTTTCATCCAGTCTTTTTTTAAACTTATACTATAATGACACAGCTTTCTCAAATATACCTGACTGTAAATGTCTTGTGTTCTCTTTTTAATCGTTTCTGATCATTTATTCATTTGTTTTCCATGTCTGAAGTAATATTGTTTGTGGATAGCAGATTTATAGATGTGGGGAGAAAGGGAGAGAATGGGGAGTCATTTAAAAGAAATTTACTTAAAAAGATGGCATAAAATTCCACTTGTAACTTTTAAAATGAAGGCACAAACTTCAAGAATATTCTGTAAATACTCTAAATTAAATCTTGCCAAATTCTTTGTGTTCCAAAGATGATCATACTTTTGACATCAGTTCACATCTGAAGTTAAAATTTTTAAGCTTCAATTATTTTGTATTTTATTTTTTTCCATTAAAGGGGGTACTCCTGTACACATTTTGATAAAATGGCTTGAAAACTTAAAAAAAATGCTTTAATAACAGATCATGGCTTTTATTTTTTGATTATTTCTATGCAACCTATCATGATGGAACAAACGATGTGCCATGGAGACTCTTTAATGTCGCGCTCCCATGTGGTTGTGGATTAGCGGGGCGAGTGGGGCGAGAGGTCCACATGCTGACATGAAGATGACCATAGAACTTATCCGTCACCCTGACCCCCACTTCACTTGCACTACAGCAACATTTTACTTTGTAGAAGAAATACACAGCTTTGTAAAGATGCAATGTACAAACCATCTAATGCTGTAGAAAAAGCATTAACAAGACATGTTTGTATTTATTAAAAAAAAAAAACAATAAAAAGTTGCAACTGATTCTCATTGTCATTGTATGTTTAAAAATCAGGCTTCTTGACTTGTAAGTCTTAATGAAATAAGGGAAAAGTACAGGTATCATGAATGATATTTGAAAAGAAGATGAATGTTCAGAGAAGCTTGGTAATATTTAATATGCAGAGTACCATTAATAAATAAAACTTTTTTTCAGTATTTTACATGCTTTCTTGAATACTTTCATTTGCACTTCATCAAATATTCTTTAAACAAAAGCAGACCATGCTTGAGTATCTATTCCAGAGGTGCATAAAACATTTCATATTTACTCATTTTTCCAATAGGAAAAAAAGACCATGAGGGAGTCACATTACAAAAAAAGGGGGGGAAAAAGGATGTGAATGTTCCTGCAGAGCATTACTGACGTCGTGAATCTTAGTTCATGACCTCTGGGTAACCGTAGTAACTCTCCAGCTCGGCAAAGATGTCATTGGGATTTTTGCAGCTGAGGTTGCAGAAGCAGGCCTGGATCCACATCATCTTCCAGGTGAACCCCGCCCCGTTAGGACACTCGAACTCCACGTCGACGGTCTTGGACTTGTACGGGATGCAGCACCGTTCGTCGGTGCAGACGCCACAGTATTTGGGCCGGTACGGCTTCTTGCTGGTGCAGCCAGAGAGGGTGAGGTTGAAGGCCAGATCTTCCCTGTAGATGTTGAGACACTTCTTTCCCGGCTGAGGAAGGAAAGGCACTGGGTAAGATCGGGTTTTATACGGAGCCATTTTAAGGATCCCTTAAGGTACTACCTTGATGTGTTTGGTGATGTCAACGTCACATGGCCGCAGGTTGCACAGGCGGGACTCTTTGACGATCTCACACTGGTCGTTGGCGTTAGAGATCCTCATGGACAGGCCGCGGCCGCAGGTCTTAGAGCAGGGACTCCACGAGGTAATCTGGCTGATGCAGTTCTTGTGCCAGCTCCTGGTCTCAGCTGGGGGAGCTGGATCGGTGCAGACAGAGAATAAAACGTCTTAGGTCATGGTATAGTGTTTTAAAAATCATTTCAAAGTAATATACTGTTATGCAATTCAATTTAAATAAAATTAGGCTGCTTTATAGTCATTTGAATCAGAACCAATATATTTACTTTACTATTTTTCAACTATTTTGGATTAAAAAACACAATATTTAACTAATTACTGGGGGAAACAGGAAAATGAGCAGCTGCTATCAAAGAAGAGTTTGCATGTTTGTTACTGAAGAGTCATAAACACAAAACATTTGTTTTTAAGTATTCAAGTATTTACTTAACTGACACAATCGAAGCCTTTGACGGATTCGCTTAAATAGACCCATCTTTTAAATCTTTTAACATTTTTATTGTTCCTACATGTGCACTTCTCAGAAATGCAATAACTATCCCTGGATCCCGTCATTTTTACACGTGCTTTTAATCTACATTGTTGAACTCCATCTGACCAGCAGTCTGGATTTCATTTGTCTCAGTATGGAACATAATGGGATCTGCACTGCTGCACTAAACGACTGGAGGCGGCCCAAAAGCAGTGTGAGGGCTTCCACAGGACAGGCTTCGTCTGTCCCTGCGCACAGCACACGCATGTGCACGCACACACACACACGCACACACACACACATGCACAATCCCCTTGGACAAAAGAGGCCTCCCACACTTTTGTGGGAGCCAGAATCAAGCACAGCTGCTTCTGGTTTTACTTCTTGACTTCCCATCACATCTCCTAGAAACCTGCAGATGAATCAGCTCTTATTTACGGTCAGAACTACTTCAAGTTTTGGTATTTGACAGTAAATATATTCCCTGACCTCTAATGGCTGTTGTTTTCTTCTCAAAGACAGTGTACTCCCCTCTCCATTGCACCTGTGATGTTTGATTTGGTGCACTCTATAGGGACAAAACAAAACAAAACATCCGGCGGGGCGCCCTACCCTCCACTGCATGTCGCGGTGTGGTCTTGCGTCCTCTTTTGGGTTCGTCACAGATCCACTGCTCGCAGCACTGTCCCCTCACTTTGACCCGGCGCGGGTTTTGGCACCACACTCGGGGGGGCTGGGACTCCGTGCACACAGACACGCAGCCGATGGCCCCGTTCACGCACACACACTGGTATTTGCAGCTGGGCTTGAAGCTCTGACCGTTGTGGTAGAGGACGCCGTCGTGCACGCAGCCTGTTCCCACCATGTCTGCCAGAGAGGGACCACAAGCAGTGAGGTGTTACAACGATGCTCAGGGGGAAGGCGCGAACACAGGTGGAGGCTTGGCAGTTTGAGGTTATGTTGAATTGAGTTATATCAGACAGATGCCTGTTAGAGTGGTGTACATTAGCAGAGGACTAAAAAAACTGAAAACATCTGCCAATAGTCTGCAAATTCAATATGGCTTAATAGCAGTAACAACAACAACATTCTTTAATAAACAAAACCTTACATTTCAGTCTTCCTTACAGATTGTAGGGCTGTTGTTCTGAACAAAATTACACTAGGGTTTATACTTAATGTTTATAGCCCAATAACAGATGTTGCATCATGATCACTAGAACATTTTCCTCGTAAATAGGGGCATCCTTTTTTTCCACTTGTTTGCTGTGTTTTTTTTTTTACAATTTTTTGAAGATGAAAAATAATGCTGGCTTGGACTGGGTTTAAGTCCAGGATCCGTTCTGGCTCTCCACAGACTCGGGTTGGAAGTATCAGTCTTGGAGTCGGTACAGCTGGAGCCCAAAGTGCCACAAATCCCGACATGTCTGCTAGAATAACTTGGAGGTCGATGATCCGTCTGTCAGTCCGCGAGTGCTGCTCCAAAATGTCACTGTTGCCAATTCTAGTGGGCTCTGCAGTGCTGAGACCAAACCGATGTCTGTATCTTGTCCAAGCGCGAGCTGGCCCTCATCAGCAAGCCCAGAACCTGGCCAAACCTGGCCACAATTATTGGGCCGCAGGGACAACTTTAACATTTTGGAGCATCTTGCCAGCATCTCATCTACGGTTACCTAGGCAACAAGTGTTTCCAAAGCAATAGACACCTATCCTAACAGATGAATAACATTTTGGAGCATGAATGTGACATGAAACATAGAGGTGGGTGCAATTCATCGATGTGTTGATGCATCGTGATGCGTCACGTGACGATTTGGAATCGATTAATTAAAATTATTATTATTATTTTTTTTTTTAAGTTATTCTATCCAGATTCCAGACTGAATAAGCTGCTGAATCATTTCATTTTCAAGAATGCACATTTCTTATTGTTCACTTGAAATATGGCAGATATGTTTACACTAAATACATTTGATGGAAGTACATATCTTGTTTACTTGAATGAATGAACCCATTAAATCCAGGGCTTGACCGTTTTCAGTGTTTTCTGCCAATTGAGGGGGCTCTCATGCAAGTGCAGCTTTCCCTGGTCAAAGTTAAGTAAGTCAAAGAGCAAATGTTTACATAGTCATAAAATAAATTATTTTGTGTCTTTGAAAAATACATGTCAAATGTTCAAAAAACCTTGTTATTTACTTAATGAGTGTTGTTAGAGGAACTGAGTTAATTGATTGGCTATTTATTTACAAATGTAGCCACAGATGAAGACAAAATCAATCTTGTATGGAAAAAACAATAAAAAATCACAATAATCGAAGAATCGTGGCACCAATAATCGAATCGACAATCGTTATAATCGAAGAATCGAAGAATCGAAGCTCCAATAATCGAAATCAAATCGAATCGTAAGGTACCCTTGTTTGCACACCCCTAATGAAACACGAGAACATGAACAAAGATTTCACTGTTGTTAGAAAAACAGATGTCTGGTTCGGCGGGTGACACTTACATGCACACACTCCTTTTTCGTACCTCGGCTTGTCCGAGCTGTAGTCACAGTACAGTCCCTTGTGGTAGTCACACAAATCGGCCTCGTTGCACACCTCGCTCACCTGCCGGGCGCAGGTCTTGCAGCAGTCGCAGCCGTCCATGAGGAGGCTGACGCCCGGCAGGCACTTGGGCGGGGTGGCCGGACACTCGCAGGGCCACTTGCAGAACTGTGTGCGGTTGTACACCTCTGTGGGTGTGGGTGCGGGAGTGGCCGGGGGAGTGGCCGTTGTGGCAGGCGGCATGGCAGTGGAATTCAGGGAGTAGGCCTGGAAAGAGCAGACAAAATCTGAGCCAGATAAATCTCAAAGGCTTCAGTAGCTGCTCCTTTTTTTATGTATGCGCAGAGTTCATCAAAGGTATCAGACCCCCTGGGGTGCGCAATACTTTTAACCCCCTTAATCCTGATGTATTTCATAACCATGGTAAGTAATTGATGTGAAAATTATTTTTTGTGTCCCTCATTGGTTCATTTCTGCTTCATTAATATCTGGTCATGCTGTGCAACAAATTAAATGAAGCCATGAAAGTGAATTAAAAACCCAGTGGAGATAATCTTCTTAAACCAGTCTCCCAAGTCAAGTTTTTCATGTGATTAATGTTGATGCCACTGTGAACAGTAGCTCAGCCCTGCCAGTGAATCTTAATTTTGCTTCCATCAGTGCGTTTTAAACCATCATGAGTTGGATCGCACAGCCGAGGTCTGCCCTTCTTAAAAGCAGATGCTCACATTGCAACAGACCACATGAGACACGTTAGCGGCCCGGTGCTTGGAGCTGAGATTTGGACTTGTCACGAAGAGGAAACTTGTCCTTTTTGATTTAAGATTATTTTTTTCCCCCCAAACAACAAAATATGCACATAAGAGTCTCGATTAAATCCCCCTCATTTGGAGAACAGAGTGTTCTTGAGAAAATGCCAGATATTTGTGTCTGGGTGCATTGTTCAGTGAGTTTCCTGAAATTCATTCTCAGGGGGGGAAAAAAGCAACAACACAACATGAGACTGGCCTTTTGGGGATTTTTTCACTTTTCTTTTTTTGTATGATTCATTTCCAAAGTATTATCATCATCAATGATGTATAAGTAATGATGCAGCTGCAGAAGACCTCATGACCATCACATCGATGCCAAATGTAAGAGGGTCTACACAAGAAGTGACACATTTGATTGGATGTCTACAAATATTCTTTAAAGTAATAAATCACAACTTCACCAAACAGCGGGGAGCTTTTGATTCACAAACTCGCTCGCAGACATGCATACACGCCTAATCAGAAATTAACTGGGAGGAACCCCACCTTAATCCTCTTTAACACGGCACACCCAGAGTCATATTTCTGAGCTTGTTTTCAGCTCTTCAGTGAAATTAAAATTGTGGTAATAATGACTGTACAACACTGAAAGCTAAAGCTTATAAATAGGTTGAAATCAGAGCTATGCCACAGAGCCATCCCCCAGAGGAGCTCATTTCGCCTGCAACCATTTGGGTTTATTTACAGAGAAAAATAACAATTACAAAAATATGCTGAGCACAACTCTAATATAGCAACAAGACAGTCAGGGAGAAGAGGGCGGGTCATAATTTCATTGCTTCATGAAGTCATCATCCCTCACGTTGCTTATATTTGGGTAGTAAATATTGGAAAGTGTTTTGGTAAAGGAGCACTAAATTGTCCAGAAAAACAATGGATCTCCAGGAAGACGAGACAGATAAATCAGCTGTGTAGACTCAAGTCTTTAATATCACATCTGAATATTTTCTAGTGTGAACAAAGCCTTTGCATTGCTGATGTCGACTGGCTGAAGACCATGTTAAAAAAAGAAAAGACAAACAAAGGAGTCTGTTTTCTCTGGCAGGTTGGACTGAGCTTGTGGTCAGGTTGGAAGACACTGGAGGTATTTGCAAAGACAATGACTTACTCTTCTCTGTACTCTAAACAGAGGAGGAAAACATCACCAAAATAGAAACCTCTGGCTCAGACAACACTGCCAATTTCCCAGCAGACGCTACACATGTAGGACATTTAGCTAGAAATTTCTTTGAACCTCGTCATGGGAGATTTTACTTGGAGCAAACCTCAACTGTTCATATCAACAATAGAAATATCCCCAAAACTTAATACTTCACCAAATTCAGATCATGGATTCACCAATTTTATGTTAATCAATTTAATTTATGAAAAGCTGGTCAGACACTGGGGAAGAGTGACTTGGGACATCTAGGAAAACTCAAATAGACGTTAAGAGCCGTTTCCCTAAATGACCACAAGGTGGCACTAAACAAAAGAAAACCGCAGTCCTGCAGCGGTACAGCTGGCAGAAGTCTCACAATTAAGACTTACTATAGTTAGAGAGCTCAGGAAAGTTCATCTTACTCCGTTTACTCTCTCATTAGACAAAAAAAACACACACTTTAAAACGCTTATTAACGGAAGCACGTGCATGAAAAATAACTATAAAACAGGTTCGTATCAGAAGCTTATGGTTGAATTTGTATGACATCACCGAATAAATCTGTTTACTGGCTCTTAATCAAGACCTATAATTAAACGATTTACTGAATCAAAAACGCAGAAAGCTTATTTTTTTTACAAAGAAGTTAAGAATGGAAATAGGAGATGCATATTCGGCCCCACCTGTTGAATCCCAGCTGCTGTCAGAATCCACAACAGGAGCCACCTCATCACTAGCGAGGAGCTGCACATGCATCAGGTCCAGAATCGGGGTCCGCTGTGTTAAACGCGCAGCACGCCGGGCGCGCTATCCTCGTCCCCTCGCTGTCATCCCCGCAGCACAGATCATCTGTTCAAGAGCCCCGGTTGACACGCAGTGTGCGAGGACGAGCCCCGCATATTCCTGACAGCTCCCCCCCCTTCCCTCGCCTCCTCCTCGCGGCAGGCTGCCCCGGTGGCCAGGGCGTGTCCGGGAGGGAGCGCTCCTGGAAGACTCTCCGACACTCAAGCCTCAAATTATGGTTCTGCGTTAAATCGTCGGCGTAGGGTACGGCGTACGGTACGCGGCGACGCACACCTTAGGGCTGCGTCGGTGTAACGCGTAACCATAAATCAGCTTCAGCCGTCACTCTCATCAGGCTTCAAACAGATCCCACATGTGGCCACCCCACCCTCCTCGCCGTGCTGGTTGTATTAAGGTTTCATAATGATACCAGCAAAAGACAGATTAGATAATGGGATCAGAATATTGTTTTGAATTAACCATTCAACCTTACAGTATTGGTTACATTTGCACATCTGATTTCATGCATATGGGGGTTGCTGAAGGCTCTGGGGGCATGGACAGAAACACATGCACTGCAAAAACTCAAAATCTTACCAAGAATATTTGTCTTATTTCTAGTTAAAATGTCTAATTTTTAGTCAAAAAATCTCATTACACTTAAAACAAGAGTCATTACCCGAAGAATAACTTGTTATTTGACAATTTTCACCTGTTTCAAGTAAATTTTCACTTGAAATAAGTAGAAAAATCTGCCAGTGGGACATGATTTATCTTCTCCTTACAACCAACAAAATCTTGTTCCACTGGCAGATTTTTCTACTTATTTTAAGTAAAAAAACTACTTGAAACAGGTGAAAATTGTTGTTTTTTCCAGTGATGAGTCTTGTTTTAAGTGTAATGAGATTTATTTTTTACTAAAAATGAGACATTTTAAATAGAAATAAGACAAATATTCTTGTTAAGATTTTGAGTTTTTGCAGTGAGGGCTTCCAGGTCCAGGGTCTCTTGAGGGATTATTAATATTTCTTGTTAGTTAAGAAAATCCCCACAAGATGGGAACTAATTTAAACACACAATAAAGAAACAGAAGAGCTGCAAGTACTTCAATATAACTGGACACGACAACAAAAGGATTCTGATTGTTAGAGCTAGGAGATGAAAAAGAACCATAAAGAGACCAAAAACCAGTAAAAAAAAAGATAGGATAAATATAAATGATACAAAAAGAAAAATAGAAATAAACACAAATTGTTACATAGAAATCATTAAAGAGCCACATAATAATAGCAGAAACACACAGATATATGCAAAAAAAGACTCAAAAATATCATCCTTTTAGGCTGAGATGATTGTTAGTATCCATACCCCCAATATAAATAATAAATCTGTCTATTTTGGATTTTGCCTTGATTTCCAGGGGACAGTATTGGTTCAGAGGAAGCTGCTCGTGGACACCACTGAGCAGGCAAACAACCAATCAAAGAAATGAAACATGTGATGTCAGCAGAGAACAACCAGGTTGACATATAGATACCGCTCAGACGACTATTGTCAGTTTTCCAATCAAAAGTAGCTGATTCAAGGTGATATAAGGGAATCCTGTAGCCGTCTTGGCGTGTTTGAATAATGGTTCGAGGATGCTCCTGTATGAGGCAGCACATCAACACTCCATTGGGATTGATCGGGTACATTCTGTACCGGTAAATGAGAGGATGTGTGTGGAGTATCTTGATTTATAATCTATCAGCCTGTTATTAGACATGCTTGAGCATTTGGCAGTACACTGGGTTCCCAACTGCACATATTCTGCAACATGATTCAGATCAGTTACACGGATGGCCTTGCACATTTTGCTTATGTGCATTGTTGTTTCGTAATCTTTATGCTGGCCTGAACCACATACTAACATCTGCCGGCAAGTGACCGCGGCGACAAGTGATAATTTTTAATTGAGCTGCTGATGTGTCACTAAACCACGTTACAGGTCGCCTACTACATCTATTTTAAGGCTGGGACGGTGTCTGGCCCCCAGATGTTCCCTTTAAGCACAGTGATGTCATCGCAGGCTGCTACTGTGCTTTTCTTCCATCTTCGTGGAAATGTGAATGTTTTTCTTTGTGACGATGCAGACCAGGACTAAACCCCCCGATGCTGCCATTCAGCCATATGGAAAATACCAAGCGCACGGCTGCTGGTCTGCTGATGAAAATATCATTCAGGATAAACAAAACTCTGCAAGAATCTGGCCCCGGGAGACAGCAGAGAAAGGGAAAGAGTGATGGAAGAGAAATGAGCACGTTGTCAGGGGGGAGAGCTGCCCCAGGCCTGAACCCCTATTATTTACAGGCGCTCCTCTAATCCCTGTCAGGGAGGTGTCAGTCTCTGATCTGAGCTGATCTGAGCAGCGCTTCCTTCCCCGTTCTGGCCGGGATGACCTGAACCCTCCGCGGCACGATGTGCCCACTTTCTTTTGTTCAAGCTCAGTTTGTCTCACCTTTTTTTTTCCTTTTCTGTTTCTGCCTTCTTGTGTTGTTCTTCTCTTCTATCTCCATCTCTCCCTTAAGTTCAGTTCATTGGTATATTTTTCAAGCTTTAACATATTCTATGTAATCTATCATTTAATGTCTGCACTCTTCATGTTCCTTAAAGTATTTTTCTGGGGCGCTTATTTTATTCTTTTTGCATTATCTTTGGCTCCTAACTCCCACAAAATAGACTAAATCTCTGTTTTTCAGCTTTTCCATTCTCCTTTCTCTAGTCGTGCTTAGATGTTGTGTACTTAACAACATTTTGTCCCTGGAGCACTCACGTCAATTTGACTGTCTCTCCCTGGGTAAAAGCGTTTCTTTGAACGAATATTGTGGCCATAACAATTATTGCCCATGTTACACCTGCGTAGCATTGTGTGTTTAAAAGCAAGATAAGATAAGAGATAAGATAAGATAATCCTTTATTTTCTCCCTCAGTGGGGAAACTCACTTTTGTTTTCAGCAGTACACTTAACACACACATGCAGGGGAGGGGTAAAAAAAAAAGTAAAAGGTAAAACATATTTGTAATTACAAAGTACAAACAGTATTTTCAGTACATTGAAAAAAAGGAAACAGTGCAAAAAAGCAGGTAGAATGTGTGTGAGGTAGACAGGCAGATATTGCACATATGGTTATTGCACATGTTTTTTATTGTTCAAAATGCACAAAAACAGTCTTAAATCTGTGCACTTCATGTTCAGTTTTCTGGTCATAAAACAGCCTCTCTGGACCAAAAGACCTGCTGTTCTCCCCCACAACTGTGCTCAGAAAGCAAAGCAAGTGTTCCCTTAGTAGTTATTTGATCCCTTTACATAAACATACAATCTGAATTATTAGGTGATGTAGATCAAAACTGGAGCTGAATGCCAAACAGTCTGATCTCCTTTTCCATGTTGCTGCTGCCTGGAATAAAAAAAATGATTATACTGAAAGGCAGATGTAAGCCTGCTATCTTATGCAAACATCAAATATGCTTATTTATGTCTGTTTCTGTGTTTCATGCATTTCCTGATGAGTAGAAAAATAAATTGTTATTATTATAAAGCTTATCTTATTATATTATGCTTCCCAACCTTGCTGTTGACAGAAAGCATGGGACTTTCAATCCATCTGCAATATTTGGACTGACGCAGAGGTCAAGAGTAACCGTCACAGTGTTTAGGGACGGCATTAGGTGACCCACATTTGTACCTCTGGCACCATCTGAGAGCCAAGTTAAAATCTCAGCATCCCCTGAGTGCAACATCTGTCCCAAAAGAGCAGAAAGAATAACAGAGGCCATGAGTACGGGAACTTCTCATTTCTGATCACAGTCTTGCATAGCTGGCCGAACTGAAAATCCCCTCATTAAAATCCTCTCAACTGACAGATAAGTCTTGAAGTCACACCGTGTTTTGGAAATCTTGGAGCTTCAAAGTCAAGTGGCGTCGATAATCCCCCTTAGAACGGGAGAATGAGTTTACAACACCTTGAGGCGACCAGAACCTGCTGAGGTGATGCATTAAAAAAAAAAAAAGTTACTTCATAGAGTGTGGGAACATTTTCTGAATATCACATCACTATTTTGCAGCCAGCGGCCCCGTATAGAGTTTAAACGGCTTAAAACAGCAGACTGTGTTTTCTCTGGAGATTGAAGAGCAGCAGCTCAAAACGAAAGCAGATCTTGCTGAAAAAAACACATGGTATTTTCAGTGAGACAGAAAGTAAAAATATAAAGTTAATGTGCAATTATTAGAGTTGCTTCTGAATTAACGAGAACAGTTCATGCTAAAACAAGAATAAATGCTCTTGTCTGTACTTTACATGCAGAGCTTAAACTGAAGCCCATTTTCTTGAACTTGGTAAACTTAGAAGCTGTAAGCCATATGTGGGCTTTGCTTAAAATATAAGAGTGGCTTGTGTATTTGTGTGTATATATATATATATATGTCTGTGTGTGTGTGTGTGTGTGTGTGTGCGTGACAGACCAAAGGGCATGGAGGGTGTGCTCAGACTGGTCCAGTAATTATACTGTCTTTATTTAGCCGTGGTCTGAGACTTCTGGACCAAGGAAAACATCTGCTGGGTTCAACAGATGCAAGAATCCTACATGAAGTATAAGCAGTTTAAACTCGTCCTTGTGATGGAAGAAAGCCGTGAGTGTTCGTGAGAAGGTGTTTACTAGCAGAGAATGTGCATTGATGACATCTTGGCTGTTGTAACGCCACCATCAGGGCTGTAAGAAATGCATCATCGTTGCGATTTTTAGTCGTAAATCCAGGTTTGATGTCTTCAGATAGCTCCAGCCCAGAAGAAATTGAGCAAATGCTTAACGTGGGAGAAAATGATAAACGGACCTTGTGCAGCACTCAAAGCAGCAACTGCAACTGTTTTACACATAGCAGGTAGGTTGGATGAAGTATACCAGATGAAAACATATAACAGCAGGAGAGATTTTCCCTCACTGAACCCGAGGGGCTGCAGCTGCATACAGCTTGCTCAACTGATGCCAACACAAAAGTGTCGAGAAGTGCAGTACCTCAACTGACCACTAGGACCCCAAAAGTGACCCACATGTGATCAAGGATATTTACAGCCTGGTTCAAACAACAGTTCATTTCACATTTATGACAACTGGACTTCTTATATATCTAATCAAGTAAAATTCTGTAAAGTTTATACATGAGGGGTGTGCTGTATTGAGTGACAACTAACTTTAGTTGATGGCTAGCAGTCGTTGCTTTACTTAGTTAGCGATTAGTAGCCTACTATCTTAACTTCTGAATTGGGAATTAAGACCAAAACAGACTGCCACAACTTTCTGTATGTTGGTCTGGGAGGGCCTGACAATGACGTTTGGCTCAGTAAACAAACAAACACTCACAGACCGGGGTCGGATCATTCAAATGGATTTTATTCCCCACTTCTCCAGCTAAACGCAGTTGTTGGCCAGCTCTCTGCAGTGCCAATTTTGTTGAGGAAAAAATATGAACTATTTGATTTGTTGCTGCAGAGGAAAAAAATAATCTCACGAGGAAAAAAAAATATTGCTCACGCCTCGGAGCCTCTTCAGCATAATATAGCAGTAAAAAAAAAGAAAAGAGAAGTAAGAGGGATACAAAACATGTACTGTATGTTGTACTATTATACAAATTTATTGAAACACATGGCGAGTCAAACATTTACCAAAGCAGCTGCCAAACACTCCTAAACAAGGTAGTAAGACGGTGGTTCTGCAGAACTGCGGCAGTAAATCCTTCTAAAGAGTGGCGCTCCGACGAGGAGCTCCATTCTTTAGTAGGGATTTCATATGGATCCAGACCGTTAATAATCATTATTTTCTCCATATACCGCTCCCTTGCTTCCTTGTTTAAGGTATCCCGGTAAATTCCAGTTCCTTTCCAGCAGTTTAACATCTTTTTTTTTGCGTTCCGTCTGTTCACTTGGTGAAACAGAAAAGCGTCCCGTCTTCTCTCAAAACAAATGCACGCGACGGGACAGGAGTTTTCCGGCTGTACGTGCTGGTGCTCATGGGAAACGTAGTGTTCTTTCTGGTAAAGCACTACCGCTTTTGTCCAAAAGATGCCGCCAAACTCAGAAAAGCTGAAAGTTACGTTGTGCTGCTTTAATTCCGACGATACCCACTTCAAATCTCATTTCTATGGCGACGTCAGAAAAGAGCATGGAAAGGTTTGATCAGAATTAATGTGAAGTCACATTAACTGAGCAAGGGCCTCCGTTAGTGAAGCAGAATGATTTAAACTGATCAGTGAATAGTACAAGTTAGGCTCAGTGGAAACAAGTACAAGTTTGAAGAAAGAAACATGGCACATGGAGTATTTTAAAGGTTTATAATGTTGTTTTCTTTTGTCTAACTTGTCTTACTGCAGTTGTTTACATAACAAAATCAATAGATTAAATACATGTAATGAAAATAAGCTTGCATAAAGTTTGGGGGCAAGAGTTTGACAATATTTAACAAAAAAAATCATCTAAAATCTATAATTTTTTTTTTTTATAGAGGAAAAGAGAAGGGAATGTGGTAAAGAGTCCATTTGGCATTTGAAAATATCTGAATGCTGCTTTTCCAAAGTTTATCAAAAAATTCCAACAGAAGATAAACTTCCACAAATCACATGAACTGTGTGTTTCAGGCTCAGACGCGTCTCCTGTTAATGTATTGCACATGCTCGTCCTGCCAGCCCTTTACGCTTTACACACAATGTCTTTGCATGTCTGAGTGTGTCCTAATGACTGATGAGTGCACAAGTTCAGTCGGTGGTCTGTGTGTGTGCACTGAGAGGAGCAAAACTCCCCCTTCCCCACAGGTTAAGATTCCAATTTCATGGATGAGTTCAGAGAAAGATGTAATGGAGATTCTTGTGAGCTCATAACACAATGTACCTGCACTCAGCTTTGGCACTGCTTTGTTCATTTGTTTGGCTTTTGGGAGGCGTGAGGCGACATGCAGGCTAAATGAAAGATTTGAGATGCTGAAAGATCCCGACGGCTCTCAAGATCGTGACTTTAAACAAAAGCAGCCTTTTAACATCAGTGTCCATGTCAACAATAAGCAGCAGCACGAGGCATATTTATGTCAGATAAGCATGGCTGTAATTCAAACCAAACACTGGAGTTTCTTTGAGCTCTGCAAAGATGTTGTCTTGTGCACTTGAGAGACATGTCATTTTTTTACGCGATATGTCTTGGCCATGAATGGCTGATCTGTTGAGGTTCACGCCTTTCAGATAGAAGAGTCCTGCACAGGAATGTTTATGATTAAAACTCTTAATCCCGCATGATGCGTGTCTCTAAACAGCTATAACCTAAGGATATGTCATTTTGAAGTCAGTGGCGATGTCATCAGTGATTGAGTCATAGTCCAGGCTCAGATGGGCACACGCATTAATAGGTATAATTTTAACATTGCTCAACGCATTTAATAGTTTGTGTACGGCTGTGCACGTAAAGATGAAGCCAATAATACAGGGCAGGAAGGAGGGGACTGCTACAATCGCTGTCGTTACGTTAACAATGTAGCGAGAAGTAGAAACCAAGAGAAGAGCGTGGAAAGAATGACAACAAACATCACAAATGTTATAAATAAGTGAATGGTTTTTACGTTTACGTGGGAACACTTTATCATCACTGAATTGCTTTTCATTTCGAAGGCGAGGATCTTATTTGTTATTTGATTTTGGAGTTTTCATCTTTGGTTTTATTTAAGTGCTGCAAACAAAATAAACCCGGTTTCCCCTCCTTCTGTGTAACCGGCGGGCCTCCGCTATGTCAACAAGGTGGTTGCGAGGTGTACATTTTGAGTGCAGATTACCTTGCCAAGACAGAATTGTCTGCATAAACACTCTTATACACTGTCAGTTCATGCTTTTGTTGGTTAGTTTGGTTTCATTTTCCAAACTTGTGTGCACATACCCTGTCTTTTTCTGTTGTCGCTAGTTTGTTGTCATTCTGTTGGTCACTCTCCCCGTGTCCCTTTCCATTTACCCACCAGCTCCTTCGCCCCGTATCATCAGATTTGTGCTTTGGTTATTCTCCTCTGGTGATGGGTTTTTATTCAGGGACTTTATCTGCCTCCTGAATTCCTGCATTTGGGTCCGACGTCTCCTAAAGCCGTGACAAACTGTTTGCTATTTTTGAAAGCTTTTTAAAGCTGATTGTAATCAGCGTAACCACACAGGAACCCTTATCTGCTCCATCTGGTGAGAAATTCAAAACATTAAGAGGACACCCTGGAGCCGTGGCGGCCGAATGGGTTATCTCAAAGTGAAGTGAACAGGCTCTACAGCCGAACACATCTCTCCAGAATCCACCTCATCTAAAAATGCTCTTTAAATATCTGCTTCCCCCAAGCACTGCTGTGTGGGCCGCTTAATGAGACCTCACGTCATTGCTTATTTGTACACTGCTATGAGACAAACACCTAAAAAATACAATGATATCCTTTCAGATGGCTCTACTCTTCTTTCCTTTTTTGCCTTGAGCCGGTACCGGTCTGCTTTTGGCAGCAGTAAAAAGGAATGAGAGCTGTCTACATGCGGGAGGAAATGAAACCCATCCACAGTGAAACTCTCCCCAGATATCTGCCATCACTTGTGAGTAATGCCCTCTTCTCGGTAGCTGCCGGTGGATGAAGTTTTGCGTAGAGTGGGCTCAGGCAAGCTCAAAGTGCAAACTCTTTGCTTTGTTATTTTAATTTGAACTCGACAGCTGATGACGTGGTGAATTCCGTCATTACCGACATCCGATCTGGAATGTCAGGAATGAGAGAAATGACTGAGATCTCATTACGGGTAAAGCGGTGGCCGTGAGGAGTGAAAGCAGGAACCATTTGGACCCTCCCAACACATAAAATGCATGAGTGATTACTGGTTTTAAGAAAGTGTTTGCAATTCCCAGCTCTCATGTTGTTCTGCAGGGCTTTAAGGGCCAAGGTGGAGAAAGGGTTAACCGAGGCTAATGTCAAATCTTGCAGATTTTACGGTTCTCTTGTGGTTTGTTTCTCAGGAAAGAAATAAAGCCAAAAATGTTCCTGGACTGCCACGGAGACATGAAAGATTGTAAAAAAACCTGCCTATGGAAAAATACATTTTGAGCGTTTCCTTCATTATGTAACATTTGTCTGACTTTTCCTGAACTCCTCCGCCCGTGACTGTTCAAGTAACCTAACAGTCGCAGTCATTTTTCCATTTCTGGAAAGGCTTTTAGGAGTCTGGAGCATCAATTATCTGAATTAAACTGCATTAAACTGCCGAAATAGTCAATAAACACAACACCTACGTGACACACTCGGCTCAGGATGTGATTACATTCCTCGCAGTAATACATCACTCGTGGCATGTTTCCATTTGGCAAACACATGCTTGTGTCAAAGCTGACAACATCATGTTCTTCTTTGTCGGATCTGGCTATGGGGCATTTTTAGGGGATTTAAATACCTTAAAAACAGCAGTATACTTGTATCTTTGTAGGTGGGTGGATAACTTTCACAGGTGCGTAGATAATTCACGCATCATGAAAATAGCTCTCTGCCCTGTAATGAGTGGGTAACGGATGATGACGCAGCGATGAACGGTTAACTCCCATCTGGACTTGCCGAAGACGGTGAGTGAGGCCACTGATGCAGACGCTCATTATGGGCTCGACGGGGCTGGCTGGCAGGGTAACTGATACTTACCCTGCCCTGGATGTGAAAGCTGGCATTATCCTCGATGTGTGTACATGTGAGTGAGCATGTGAAGGTTGAGGGTGGGACTGCCAGAACACACAGGTGGAGCTCGTGCAATCACTGGTTATGAGGCTTGAACAGCGCACTTTCATTGTTTGCAGGGCGCAGCGCCGGGCATTGGACTGCAGGGAGAACTATTAGAGTAATGGCTCAGCAAAACTCCACTTCATACATGCACGCATGTATCAAATCTGTCCAGGAATAACTGAACCTGAGGGGCCCTCGCTGACTTGGATGGTTAAAGGGATACTACAGAATACATTTACACACCTTGCTATTTTTACTGTAAGTGCGAAGGGCCTATTGTATCTGTAGGAATTTCTTTTTTCCTTGTTTTTTTTTTTTCTGACGAAATAAGGGCCTTTTTTCCCCCCTAAACGTGCCCCAAAAGTCACCAAATTTTGCACGCAAGCCAGGCCTGGCTAAAAATTATATAATTAATGGTTTGCATTAATGGGCGTGGCCTAATGGCTCAACAGCGCCCCCTAGAAAACGTTGTGCCTTAAGCCCCACAATACGGTTTGACGTACATGCACGAAAATCGGTACACACCTGTATCATGTCGCAACTTAAAGAAAAGTCTCATGGCGCCATGGCCGAAACCCAACAGGAAGTCAGCCATTTTTAATTCATCTTGTAATTTTGGTGCAATTTATGACATTTCTTCGGCCGTTAATGCGGCCCGAACCGTAACGTGCACCCAGGTGTGTTATACATCAAAATGTGCATCTAGATCCTGGAAAGATGGGCATCACTTTTCTCAGCCAAAGGCTTTACCGTGGCGACGATAGACGGCAAAAAAAAGCGCCCCCCCCCTTCATCTGGTTGGTCCATATGTGATAGTTCCTACTTTCTGCCATAACTTTTGAATGGTTTGATATAAAGACTTGTGGGTGGTGTCATCGGACTTGGTTTTGAGTACTTGACCTTGATTGGCATGAATTATCCCCTCCCCTTCTTCTGATTGGTCGCTGCTTGCAGCTTTAATTTGTTCTTTTTTTTCCTCTTTTGTCAGGTTCCTGAGGCAACAGCACGAGTTATAAGACACCGTTTCTATTTATGCTGCTAGCCATAGATGCTTATCCAATATCTAAGTCAGGTCAGCAAAGCGCTGCAAATGTTATGATATTGGTGTTAGATGCGATGTTTTAGAGGCTCACGGTAGCAAATAAAAAAATGAAAAAAAAACCTACTTATTGGATGAGCTGTTCTGATGGCCACAAAAGGAAATGAATTCATGTTAGCATGTTGCATCATTAACGTGGTTATTAATTTGTCGCCATAAGTTGGGGTCACTCCAGCGAGAGCACCAAGGTCCTAGACTTGTTGTACGCCCCCCTTCAAGTGGTACCAAGCATTGGCTCTCGTCCTCTCCCGCCCTCACTCCCCCCGTCCGCCCTCTAGTCCCAGTCACGAATCCATGGATGAAGACGCAAAAGTCGGCGAATTCGTCAGTGGTCAGGTTTGGTTTTATGGACCACAAGGAGTTATTTTCCCACACAAATAAAAAGAAGAAGCATTCTACAGTATGCAAATTTTGTGAAAATATGTTTAATGGAGGCGAGGGGGGCACATCAACTTTGATTAAGCATTATGTCTATTCCATTGCAGTGATGCTGATATACAGTGTAATTTGGTTCCTATTATGGTAAATAATGCAATTTTAAGTCGATAATTGTGTGTATCTTTAATATTTAAAATTCATGTTTCATCTACAAATTAAGTACAATTTAAATCAGTAACATTTACTATTCATTCATACATTTCTGAGGTAAAAGGTGGTGTTGGAGGCTTGTTATTTTGTTAGATGACTTTGGGACTAGTTAGTAGTCGTGTCAATCCTTAAAAGCACTCAAGTCAATCCTCAAATAGTGTAGAAATAGCGGTAGTGCAGTCGCCACAAATATTTGATCTCAGCTGATTGATGAAAACATTTATAGTGAGTTCACACATAAGACATCCACTGTCGGTTTTATTGTGCTGCAGTTGAATACAACCTCATATGTAAATTAAGCAGCTGAACCCAGTATGGTGCTTATGTTTTACAACTCACACAAGATGATGAAATAACTAAGTTATTTTTTGGTCTCAGTCTTGAGCTAAACTAGTCTTGGTCTTTATTTGGTCTGTCTTGGTAATGTCTCTACGAGGTCCACAGATCGGTTCCTCCTGGAGGTTCCCGCGGGTCCAGACTGAGAAACAGAGCTAACATCATTCTCAGCTTTATATCTTTAAACATCGTTTATCTGTGCAATTTGTATAGCACTTTGGTGAACTTGATGTCTTGAATGTGGTTTATAAATTAACTTTGACTCGACTTGACAAACCAACCTTGCACAGTATTTCCTCTCAGTGTTTCATTTTAAAAGCCTCTCCATATCGTCTTTGTGTCTTAAGCAGAAATGTCTTAAGCAGAAATGAGCAGCGCTTGATTTGAAGTTGCAGCCGACAAATACAGGTTTGATTTGGAGCACGTGTCGCTAGCAGGCTTGAAAACTCATGTATTGCAAGTCCCTGCTACATAGGAAGAAAACTAAAACCCAGAAAGGGGGTGGCAGTCTCCAGCAAAAACAATTACTGTTAGATATCAGCTGTAAGAATGTTTATAGTTATTGCTGACTGGGAATCACATTTAAATGGATATGATTATTAGATTGCATTAACAAGTTCTTGTGTAAGAACAACACTTGTGTTATTCTTGACTGAAAGCGTTTTCATGTTGGTTATTCTGCCAAGGTATTTATAGTTCTTGTAACTACGACCACTGAAGTGGCATCATATGGCCCAGAGCTGGATGTTTTTAATGGTGATTGCTGCTCACAGCAATGTCAGTGATGTAATTCTTATGAGTAATACTTTCCTAAGCCATTAAGTCAGGTTTCATTTATTGCAGCAGACTGGAATGAATCCTTCAGGTCTGGAAAAATTTTTCAGGTCTACAAGTTACTGTTGTTGTTTCACTGGGGAATTTTGGTTGCGCGTCTCTGCCAGGAGGCATCACAATGTCGCCACTGTACGGTTTCTCTGTGGTTCTGCGCCGCCTCTCTCTTCGCAAACTCTGTAGCATTGGTTGGCCTGGTTAGTAAATAGTACAGTCTCAGATTTCCTCAAGCTATTTTGTTCTATAATGTAACCCAAATTATTCTGCTGAAGTGGGTTCTGGGATAAAATATACACTGTCATTATAGCAATTAAAAAATCATGAAATAAGCAGATACGAATAACACAGCTGTTGCAATTCTTCACCGATTATTCCAAGGCGCATTAATGCTCAGAAGCATGCATTAATGGATGAGAGACATCCGATACTTGTAGACGATTTAACGGATGCAAAGTTCCAGACGTATACGTGAACCACATACTGTAATCAGGTTAAAGCATTTAAATAATTTTATAAGGGTGTTTTGACTCCAAGAGATTCAAATCTATAAACTGTGTGGACAAAAATATGACAAGGAAAATCTGCAGAAACAATCCCATAAGCTTTGTGGTTGTCAGTCCAGTGGGATCCCCCTTGCTTCTGCATTTAGAGACTGTTTTTTGCCATGAGAGAGCACAACAACCACATAGGGCCTAACCCTGCATGTCAGCGCATGTGGCATATCTATTGTTTTTAGGAAAAGCGGAACCGTGGAAGGGTTCGTTTGAACAAATTACACATATTCCTCCCAATCCAATAGGGAGAGAGGGTGCAGCCATACAAATATGTCTTTATCTAGAAGAAGTTATTATGAGAATTCTTTACAGTCAGCAATTTACCAAGATGGAGGGTGTGGAAGTCACTTCTCCTCAAAATGATCAAAGGCATCCAGCTTTCACCACAGTAGCCTCTGGCAAGTGTCCAGAGTCAGCCACAGACGGTTTGTGCCTTTACAAGAGACGGAGCAAGACGGAATAACCCAGAGAGGGTGCTCACAAAAAATGTAATATCTTCAAACCGAGAGCTCGCGACTTCTCCCAACATGTGTTTCAAACCGGGTCTGGGACATCAATCATCTTTGAGCTCTTTAACGGTTATACGAGTCAGGAAAGTTCCCAGCAGCGTAATATGCCCTTTACAGAGAATGTAACGCCTCCAAACACCTGCTGCAGTACTTTTACGTGGAGTTTTTGAACCACGATGTGTTACTTTTTCTATTTCCAGATTACACGGTTTTGAAAATGAAAAAAAAAAAAAAAAAACTCATCGGTCATTACAGATCTACTCTTTTTTTTCTTTAGCAAATAAACACCTGCATTATCCAATTACAGTCAAAATAATTACAGATGAAAGTTTTGATTTATTGCCTGAACTAACTGGGGAATAAGTTTCTTATACCCGTATAAGTTTAATTATTGTTATTGGAGTTAAATATGGGCAGCTCGTAATGTCTTCAAAAGTCGCTGAAGTCGACCTGGCAGAGAGACGGTAAATAAAATCCTGCGAGGAAGAAAATGTTCCCTAGTAAAGAGAGATGTTCATTTATCACGTTGGCTCTAACGGAGCCATCACTCGTTCTCACTAGGGATTTTTTCAAGTCTTAAATGAGCAAACGTTTCCTTCTTTTTTGAATCACAAAATACTTGCTGTTTTAACATATGATAGACCAAAGGACGAAGGAACATGAACTGTGGATATGCTTTGTATCCTTCATCTTATTATCTAGTTTGAGGTGTAAGATTATAAACTGCTATAAGATGGTCACAAATTGTGAACGGACTCACTTACTTGCCCTTTATGTGATGGAAATCTTCCAGATTCTTCAAATGCATTCTATTAAAAAAAATATGGAATTTTTTTTCCTGTATTTCCTTTTCTTTCCCTTTTTTTCTGTGATCATAAAGTGATTATATCACACTTTTTATTATTATTATTATTACTGGCTAGAAACCTTGTGCTTTCTTTTTACCTTACAGTCAGATTTAGACATCCCCTGTTTGAAAGACTACATTTTAGACTGTAACAATAAAAGACTTGCCTCCTACACTCGACACGAAGCTGGTCGTCTTGCATACCAAAAGCTCAGAGTTGTTGGCAGACTAAGATATTGCGGAACGCAAGTAAATGCTGCTCTGAAAACGACCTCGGGACATGCAGCGAGTTCTGCAGACAAAATGGAGTGTTGTTACCACAAAAGCAGCGCGTTGACTGCAAAGTTATTTTCATCTAAGCTAATGACAACTTCCTTCCTTTCTGACAACCACAACAGTTAAGCCAGGCATATGACACTAGCTTCCAGCCACCCAACCACAGCTTTCTAAACAAAAAAACAACCTACGTAGTAGAGTTTAGATATGATGTGACACTTTAATACAATTACATACAACTACATGTCCCCATACGACACTTCCTGCGCCGGTCTTACTAACTATGAGTGCACAAACATCTAAGCACCAGAAACGTCTGGATTTTTTGAGGTTTTAGAGGTTTCTTTTGCATACTCATGTAATAGACTTTATTTATACAGCACTTTACAGCAATCTTTCAGTGAACCAAAGTGCTTTACAATAAAATAAAAAGGATGATAAACAAGAACAATTAAAAACAATGAAAGAACAGTATAAATACAAAAAAAAACACAATACAATCTAATAAGATAAAAGTGTCATCATCACACTACTGTGTGAAAAAAGCCATTCTAAATACGTAGGTTTATAACCTTGATTTGAAGATGCTGAGGTCAGAAACCAGCCGCATCTTGGCGGGGAGCTTATTCCAGAGCCTGGGGGCGGCTACGGAGAAGCTCAGTCACCCCAGTGTTTATATATTTTGAACTCGGGACTTCCAGCAAAAGTTGATTAGTTGACCTTAGAGCTCTACCGGGATTACGGACGGTTAAAAGCTCAGACAAATACAAGGGTGTATTTAATTAAGAGCTTTAGAAACAAACATCAAAAGTTTAAAATCAATTCTATAAAGGACAGGAAGCCAATGAAGGGAGTCAAGGACAGCAGTGATGTGCACGGGTCTGTTAGTGTTGGTTAAAGGAGCTTGAGGCCGGATTGTGGCAAGATTTATGAAAAAAATCTGTATACATTTTAAGTTTTCTAGTAATAATGTCAGATGAAGCGTTCCAAACCCAAAAGAATGAGCCCTCTAGTGTATCTCTCCTTTGCCTTGAACAGGCTGTGTGCTGCAAAATGTGCTGCAATTCGGTCCCGAATTTCCCGCGCTGGGCTGCGGATGTGACGTCACATGACGCTGCATGTGCGTTCTCCCCGTTCTCCCGTGCCGGCTTCACTGTTGGCTGCAGTACCCCCAACGGCCGTCGTGGTGAAGGGTGGCGCTAGAGAGTCTCATTTCTTTAAAGGAGCCTCAAGCTCCTTTAAAAGACAGGCAGCAGCATTTTGCATTTTGAGACTCCAACATAAAGTGCGTTGCGATAGTCTAACCCAGAGTTAATTAGGGCTTGGATGGATGGGCATCTGGTTACAGATGTGCAGAATATTTTACACTTGTCTCCTGATGTGATTTGAAATTGTCAGAACCTATTCTTTTAAATTCTCCAGTGTTTTTTACCAGTGTATTTATCATCAAAACTGAGGAAGTGATGAGAAGTGATGAACAAACTTGACACCTGTTCTGAAATCAATAGAATAATTACTGGCTGTTTGTTGTCCTTGACAGTAACCTGCATTAATAATGTTACCCGGTCAGCCTACTTCCATCTTTGCAATATTAACCGCTTCCGTCCGTCCCTCACTTCCTGGTCCACACTCTTGTCACATCCCGCCTAGACGACTGCAACTCCCTCCGCTTCGGTCTCCCCCACAAGTCCATCCAGAAGCTCCAACTGGTCCAGAACTCAGGCACACATATTGTCTCCAGAACTCCATCTATCAATCATATCGCTCCTGTTTTCCAACAACTCCACTGGCTTTCTGTCAAATTTCGCAT
This sequence comes from Cololabis saira, assembly GCF_033807715.1. Classification (NCBI taxonomy): domain Eukaryota; kingdom Metazoa; phylum Chordata; class Actinopteri; order Beloniformes; family Belonidae; genus Cololabis; species Cololabis saira. The sequence goes on along the minus strand of NC_084601.1, from coordinate 13,350,439 downwards.
CGACTTCGAAAAAAACCCTGCTCCACACTTTCAAGGCCATCCACAACCTCGTCCCCCACCCGTACCTCTCGGGCCTCCTCCACATCAACACTCCCGGACTCCTGGGTCAGTCTCCTCCGTCAGCCTCACCGTGCCCGTCTGTCCACTGTGGGGTCGAGAGCCTTCAGAACTCCCTCCCGCCCGACATCAGGAACATTAACTCACTATCTATTTTCCAATCCCATCTAAAAACCCACCGGTTAAAACTCACTTTAATTTCTCTCCCTCTAGGCTACTGCTGATTTCTCATTTTATTTCTGGTTTTACAGCATTTATTTTGTTGTCCTTTTTTGCTCTTTTAATCGATGTTTGTGTGCACTGTAAAGGTGACCTTAAAGGGGACCTATTATGGCATCTAATACCTATTTTAAACAGGCCTTGAATGTCTTAAAAACAAGCTTTTGATTGTTTTTGCTAAATAAATTAGAAATTCAGCCTCTAGGGCCGCTCGGTGGCGCAGTGGGTTAAGCAGCGGCTCATATACTGAGGCTACAGTCCTCCTCCTGCAGCGGTCGCAGGTTCGAATCCCAGCCTGCGCACCTTTGCTGCGTGTCATCCCCGATCTCTCTCTCTACCCCTTTCCAGTCTGCATCTCCAATAAAGGGCCACTAGAGCCCAAAAAAAAAAAACAAAAGAAATTCAGCCTCTAAACCATGTCTTTATCTTCCCAGTCTCTAACCTCCTTCTCTATGAGGGATTCTGAGTGGGCGGGGCTATGATAATGAGGCTCTGTGCTGATTGGCTGCCTGAATGACGCGATACACCGCTACGAAAAAATGGCGGAAGCTCCGGCCGGCGGAGTTAGTTGTGGGCGTAGTTTCACGCATCGGAGGCCAACCGATGCAAATTGCATTTTGGTTACGTAACGACGGGAGCAGAATCTGAACGGCTCGTAGATCCACATCACACTGGATGGCTCATCCAGGCGGCTGCACAGACACTGCAGAATTTGGTTGCTTTCCTCCTTCTCTGAGTTGGCAGGCTGAGGGGAGACCACTTTATATATGTTAAAGCAAGAGAAAACGTGTTTTTTATATTAGGTCCCCTTTAAGGGCCCTGAAATGCGCCTTAAATAATATGTATAATTATTACTGGATACTAAACTATTTGCCAGCAGCATGCAGTTGAAACAGGCACATGGAAGAAAACATCTGCACTTTTTAACATGATCCCATGAAGTTGCCATGACAACGATGCGCCACCATTGGCAAACTCATTGCTACCCATATTCATGTTCTGTTTTATCGTTTACCGAGGTTTTCCTACACTGACAGAATTAGGGCTCGTGACTAATGTCTGGTTTATTGATCCAATGGTTTCCTACATCAGTTCCATACCCAGCTGTCATCAGGGGTGGGATGAGTCACCAGTCGGTCAAAGTGACACACAGAAGGAAACAAGAGTATCATCAGCCATGCATTGCACGGCCGACCTCCCGTCCCCCCGGAGAAAACACTCCCAGGCGCTGAGAGGAAACGGCAGCTCCTCACAGCAAGGCCCCAGGAGGGATTTCAACCAGGAACTTTGTGAGGCAACAGTGTTACGCTCCATCACACAAACTTACCAGTCTCCTAATGGCTTTTACTCATTATTATTAAACAGCTTTAATTGGTTATAGGAATCATTTAACATTTTGGTGAAAACCCATTCATATATAGTAATCCATTCTGAACTCGATATCCACTTTATCAGGACTGTTATTGTTAATCAGAGGCAGTAAGCTAAAACTGGACTTTCACTTGATCAAAATGTGGAGGGGACTGTTGGACACGCTGTTCTTGCAGTTTCACAGGGTGTTTTAATAACACATTTGGCTTCCTTCTTCCTCATTTCAATACAGGAAGTGAGTATGCAGTCAGATGCAGGGCTGTCATCACACTCTGACATGTCCTGAGATCATGCAGCGTCTCTAGGACCAGGCTCGGTGCTGCTGTCGCGACCCTCTCGGGCCGTCACCTCCATCGCCACACTTAATGCTACCACCTGCAGTAACTTCCAAAGTCTAATGGTAAGAGTCTTGTTTTTAAGTTCTACTCTTCATGTACGGACTGCAAAGCTACTTCTCCACACAACCAAACTGAACTCTGTGGTACATTATTCTCGATCACAAATACAAGACATGTTGAAATGCTATTATATAAATGGATTTTTGATTAATCATGACTAGCTGCATTTTGGGTGTTCAGGAACAGGATTTTGCAATAGATAATCTAGCTATTTCACTGCTAACTGCTGAAAATACTCTGTACTATGTGTCTCAATGGAAAATTGGTCTGATAGCATCTAACCACAGCTTCCCCAAACTGTAAAGAACTGTGATATGATGACTCACCGGTCAACATCACGGTGTGAAAACAGGGACAAATTAGATGCTATGAAAGTTAAAAACAACACTATTTGTCTTGTGTGACTTCAGTCTGGAATCTGGCGCCTCTGGAGGATGGGGAACATGATCCGAGGTGTGAGTCCCAGTAACAAGGAAAACCTTGAAGGCACTCTAAAAGGTAAGATAAGAGCGTAGGATCAGTAATATTAAAGTATTCAGGAGAGTATGTCAGAGGACATTTGTGTTATATATATATATATATATATATATATATATATATATATATATATATATATATATATATATATATATATATATATATATATATATATATATATATATATATATATATATATATATCCAGTGATGATGTTTTGCAATACGTTGAGTGTGACATGAGATAAGAACCAGACGACTCCAAAACAAAACGACAAGCAAAATCATTCAAACAAATTAAGTGTAATCTCCGACAAAGGTCTGGGTTTTGTAACATGGATTTATGTTGAAATTGTGACCTCTGCGCATCAGCATCTGTGTTTGTAAATCCTGCGTTTATGACTCTGACGGCAGATTCAGACAGCGACATGGTGGTGGTGCTGCAGGACTACCCCTCTGCTGAAATCAGCGAGCCCATCTACAGGATAGGGCAGAAGCTCCAAGTCATTGCACAGTAGGATCATGTCTTTGTCACCTTTATTCACGACACACATTTAAGACACCGAAAACCGTCATGAAGCCTGTTATGAGGAACTAAACTAAAAAAAGACAAAAACCGAAAAGAATAAGAGTGATGCTCTAACTTTGCACTATAGAGAAGTGGTTAAACAAAGGGTTGATCGTTAATTCCCCTTTCTGTTTGTTTATGGTGATCAGGGAGGCTTATTGGTGGAAGGTTCGCTCTCTTCAGACGGGGAAGGAGAACTACATCCCCAACAACCACGTGGCAAAAGTTTACCATGGGTAAGAACAGTTGTTTATATTCCAACTCTGGCATCAAAAGTGTCTTAAAAACTAACAACGTAACAAAAGAAACAAAGCTCTCTTACTGCTGAGATCTTTGTCAAAAGATGTATGTGGAAATGTTTGCATGAGTTATCAGTTACGTGCTGTTTACCAGAGCTGTGTGTGTTCATTTTCTGAGTCTGTGTGAGACTTTTTGTTCAGCAGGTTGCAAACTTCAACGTAAACCTTGACTCGGTGTTCTTTTTGCTGTTCTGCCAGGTGGCTGTTTGAAGGAGTGGGGAGGCAAAAGGCCGAAGAGCTGCTCCTCCTACCTGGGAACAGAGCGGGATCGTTTCTGGTGCGGGAAAGCGGTGCAGAAAGAGGTCGGGGCATGAGCTCACTGGAGAATAAGCAATGAATTCCTCATATACAGGACACGTCTTGCTGTGTCAGCTAGAAATGAACAGGACGAAAGAGCTAAAGTAACACACCAGCAGTGGCTGAACTTACCATGACGTCAGCAGCAAACCAAGTGAGTTGGGAGAGGACAGCCTGCTAACCTGAGCTCAGCACAGCAATCTAGTGTAGTGATACATCTTTGAATTCAGAGGGAAAATATGAAAAACAACCATATTAGTCAGAAATTCCTGCCAACATACTGTTCACATCATGCTTTCAGCTTCGCTTCCTCTTAAAATGCTTTTTATGGGGGTATAGATTTAATAGTAAAACACAGGAAAGGTTTCATTTTTTTCATTTATTTATTTAACCTTTTAATGTTTAATGTTTAATTATTATCGCTGCCAAATATATGAAGTACATATCTGAGGATACAATTTAATGTGCTCACATGTATTTCTTGAAAAGCAAATAAATTAAATGAATGAAAAAAATCAGAGAAGAGTAATATAATTACAGCTCAAACATAATAGATTGATAATATATAACTATGTAAAAGAGTTGATTTTTTTTTTTTTTTTTTTTAAAAGAAGCCAAAGTCAAAAGGTTGCTGGCCAAGGTGAAAAGAAATATCCAATTTCAACATGAACCCCTTTTTACGTATTTGTAAGCACAGTTTTTCATGGGCAATTTGCTTTTTTTATTTCTCATATCTGCCCGTAACATCTACAGGACTGTCTCAGAAAATTAGAATATTGTGATAAAGTTCTTTATTTTCTGTAATGCAATTAAAAAAACAAAAATGTTATACATTCTGGATTCATTACAAATCAACTGAAATATTGCAAGCCTTTTATTATTTTAATATTGCTGATTATACTTACAGTTTAAGATTAAGATTCCCAGAATATATTCAAATTTTTTGAGATAGGATATTTGAGTCTCTTAAGCTGTAAACCATGATCAGCAATATTAAAATAATAAAAGGCTTGCAATATTTCAGTTGATTTGTAATGAATCCAGAATGTATGACATTTTTGCATGACAGAAAATAAAGGACTTTATCACAATATTCTAATTTTCTGAGACAGTCCTGTATATCCATAGCAGTGAACTGTTGTGCTCAGCTCAACTCAGCAGACTTCAGTGTGTTCTCCCAACTCAACGGGTTTGGTGCTAACAGTCTTCATGGTGAGTTAACTGACCACTGATGTGATGTGTTAATTCCTCACAGCTGTAATTTTGTCAATTTCAGTTGATGCAAGAAGGTTTTTCACTCACTTTTACAGATAATTAAGATGCAATACGCCTGTAATAAGCATGTTATTAATGTTATGTCATATCCTTAGGTCAGTATTCACTTTCAGTGAAGCACAGGATCATAAAGCACTATCGTATCTTCAGACTGGACAACAGCTGGTACTACATTTCTCCTGGCCTCACTTTCCAGTGCCTTGAAGATTTGGTCAACCATTACTCTGGTGGGTAAATGCGGCTCAAAAATGTTGATTGTAATTACAGTGGAAGAAGTGACGAACACAGTAGGCAAGCATGTGTGTTTCAAAAATGTTCATGTTCCACATATAGAAACACTCCTTATCACTCTGAACTTTTTATATATTTCCTGCACTGACAGAACATTTTTGGAACAAACAGGAAATGTTTTACAATATGTGAGCTTGATAATAATCACTCATGCAGAAACAGCTAAAATAAAGTGTTGATATGGATGGTTAAAGGGTGTTTTGCTTTTCGACCCTTTTTGGTTTGTTTGTTTGCTTGAGCAGTAAAGCGTTCAAAGTGTTTAATGCAAATCATGCCTCATTGCTGTTATGCGTCTGTTTGTTTGTAAACTTGAGGCTTTGCTTCCCTTTTCTTTTTCAGACTCTGCAGATGGGCTGTGCTGTATGCTAACGTGTCCCTGTCTATCGGGCACACCCGAGCCATCGGATGGAAGTTCAGAACCTCCACCTGTAGTTATGCGGCGCAACTTTGACTGGAGGAAAGTAGACAGGTATAGAAAAAGACTAAAAAATAGATTTGAGACGCTTTCTTGTGTTAGGATGGTTACAATTAAGCAACAAAGGGTGGTTAGCAATGACAAAAAGACCAATTGAAGCAATGCAAATTAATACAAAAATACAATTAAAAAATTAGAGATCGATCGGACGACATGACGACAATCAAATCCAAACGTGGGTTAAATAATAGCTACACAACATAAAATTGTAATTTTGTGTTCAGTGCACACTTTAAGATTTGATCATTGACGTTTATTTGCACCTTTTTCCAGAGACGAAAGCAAGTTGTGGATCATTACAAGTTGCTCTCCACTCTTTACAGGAAACAGCTGGTCAGCACAGACAGCCACAATGAGAACATTGTGAGCTACGGAGTCAGAAACAGCATCGCAGCCTACCTGTCCTTCTCTGGACATGAAGACTCTACGAAGGAGCATGGTGGGCAGGAGCGCAGGAAGAAAAAGAGTAGATCTCTGTATTTGTTCTCCCGTGCAAACGCCGAGTATGACGACACCTTGTAGAGACAGCAGGGGGAGTCCAGAAGACTGGATGAGGCTCAAGCGGAGGCCCGCGGAGGGAGACTTTCCTAGAAATTCTCCACATGTCCCAACCTTGACTGTTGCTGCACTGACACACACCGATCACAGTATCTTAAAGGGGACCTATTATGAAAAACATGTTTTTTCTTGCTTTAACATGTATAAAGTGGTCTCCCCTCAGCCTGCCAACTCAGAGAAGGAGGAAAGCAACTAAATTCTGCAGTGTCTGTACAGCCGCCCGGATGATCCATCCAGTGTGATGTGGATCTACGAGCCGTTCAGATTCTGCTCCCTTTCGTTACGTAACCAAAATGCAATTTGCATCAGTTGGCCTCCGATGCGTGAAACCGCGCCCACAACTAACTCTGGCCGGAACAACAACAACTACTCCGCCGGCCGGAGCTTCAGCCATTTTTTTGTAGCGATGTATGGCGTCATTCAGGCAGCCAATCAGCACAGTGCCTCATTATCATAGCCCCGCCCACTCAGAATCCCTCATAGATAATGAGGTTAGAGAATGGGAAGATAAAGACATGGCTCAGAGGCTGAATTTCTAATATATTTAGCAAAAACAATCAAAAGGTTGTTTTTAAGACATCCAAGGCCTGTTTAAAATAGGTATTAGATGCCATAATAGGTCCCCTTTAAAGGTGGAAGGGTTTTTCATTGTGAGCGCTTTGAAGTATTTTAACAATAATTTAAATTGCACAAAATTTCACTTGTAATGCAAGTTATGAAAAGGATTTCATAATGATTAAAGAATGATGGGGCAGCTACCGTTGGGCTTGCTGATGCTGCACACGGAGCCGTAAAACAGTCTGGCCTCACTGTGGTTATCGTAGACTTGGGTTGATATTTTACATGTTGATAGTGGTAATGTACATATGAGTATTGGTGTCTCTCAAACTATTTGTGTTGTTGATAAATGTTGACTTAAATATTCATAATTATAAATAAATGTATATAAATAGTCATTGTTTCAGCAGAATATTTGTCATCAGTCCCCCAACTACCCACTACCCTACCAATCCAGGCAATGTCCATTTCCATGTCTATCACTTCTGGCTTTTATCCAAGGTCTGTGCCAGTGGTTTGGCAACACTGGCACAGTCAAGCGGATTTGAATCCCGTCCAGGCATGCGTTAAAGTGTGGTGTTGAAAATGTGAGCAGGCCAGAAGTCAGAATCTCTGAGGAAGTTGGGTGATGGAAAGACACATCTTGCAACACAGGAAGTGGCATGGTGCATGTATCTGCAGTTGGTGCATATGGACAGCAAAATCTTTACCAGCAATCTTTAACTGGCGCTTTAGACACGAGGAGCTGGAGTTGCACTTCAACTATCATGTCTAAATGGGTGCTGAGGACCGGGGTTGAGGAGCACCAGTGTCGATGATGCAGTGTCCTGAGCTCTGGATGAAATACCTTTGGTCAAAATAACTCAGGACTGCAGTACCACTGCACTTTGCTGATTGAAAACCACGGAAAAACATTGTTATTGCAACCAAATCTAGAGCTCTCTGACTCTGTTAACCACATGTACCAGCACAGTATTGAACAAATGTTACTTTATTTAGGTAGGAGATCAACTTACATGCAAAAGCTTACATTCTTATTTCTCTGTGATTCATCCCCAAACATTCTGTAGGTTGTCATGAGTTAAGCTTTGATCTCGCTCAGACGGGAGTAACACACAAGTAATTCTGCTGTCAGAAATCACGTTGTGCTTCCTCCGTCATGTGTTGACTTGATGAAGCCTGGGCTCCACCGTAGCTCCGATCTTCCGTCATTGGATTTCAGAGGGTGGGGGTTGAACGCTGTTGTTTACATGAGAAGGGTTTTTACCAATTTCTTGCTGGGATATAAAACTACGAGTATTAGGGCCAAACTAAGACAAAAAAAAACTTACGAGAATAAAGTCATAATATAATAAGAATAAAGTCGTAAAATTACGAGAATAAAGTCGTAATGTTGTGAGAATAAACTCGTAATAGAATAAAGTCGTAATATTATGAGAATAAAGTCGTAATATTACGAGAATAAAGTCGTAAAATTACGAGAATAAAGTCGTAACATTACGAGAATAAAGTCGTAATAGAATAAAGTCATAATATTATGAGAATAAAGTCGTAATATTATGAGAATAAAGTCGTAAAATTCCGAGAATAAAGTTGTGATATTATGAGAATAAAGTCGTAATGAATAAAGTGGTAATTTATGAGAATAAAGTCATAATATTATGAAAATAAAGTGGTAATTTATGAGAACTCTAACAGGAAGAGCAGTCTTCTCCCTGTGTTAAAATGAAGAATATTGAGCATCTTGTGAAGTTATATTTATATATTTATAATACATTACAACTTTATTCTCGTAATATTACGACTTTATTCTCGTAATATTATGACTTTATTTTCATAATATTACGACTTTATTCTCGTAATATTATGATATATTCTCATAATTTTACGACTTTATTCTCATTACATTATGACTTTATTCTCGTAATTTCCTTTTTTTGTTTTTTTGTTTGGCCCTAATACTCCGTCGTAATAAAACAATTGATGGAGTGTAGACGGAGCATTATCGCAGCAGCTTTTCAGATTTTGAATCAGCAAAGACGAAAGCTCTCCAGCTGTTTCACTGTTATCTCAAAGCTTTCCAAGTTTGTATGTTCCACAGGTTTTAGATGTTTGTGGGCTTGACTGCTGTTGTTCTTGTAAAAAGGCCGTTTGGGTTCACTTGTGGGAATGTTTGCTCCATGTGCATATTTTAACCAGCAGCTCTGATGAAATGTCTCTGCAGGGTCTTGTCAGGGCCGGATTAGATAAGAGCATGTTAGAAATCCCTCTGTGCCTTTACAGAAAAACTCCCCAATAAAAACTTGTTTCAGGAAATTGGTACACATCCAGCGTGCACCACCAAGCACAATCTTATTTATGCTTTCATTAACTTTACAAGCTCAGGGTGATCAGTCAAGCCAAGGTCAGCACTTTCTTCTCTACTAAAAAGAAGGATATAAGAGTTGTGTTTCCGTTGTTTAAAATTCTTGTAAAATATCTGAGAGTAACCCGCTGGAGTGAACTCGGAGGACATTTGCGCATGCTGGATGGAGTCGGTCGGTGATGCAGACGCACACATGTGGTAGCCCACGGCTGCACCATGCAGAGACGATTGTCCAGTCAGCATGACTCACCCCTGGCACCAGGCTGTCTCTTTGTGTGAAGTTACCTGTGAAAAGGCCGTTAAAAAACCGTGGGGAGAAGTTTTCCAAGTGACTTTGATGTTAAGCTGCGCCTTTATGTTTTAGTTTTAATCAAATGTGCTTCACCGTTGCAGTAAAGAATGAAAAGCTCATGTAAGAATTAAAGTAAAGGTAAAGCAGCGCTGCCTGACAGCTGTAGACTGCTGAACATTCAACATATGCTGGTTTCTTCTTCTGACCACTTCTAATCCATATTAAATGAGAAAAAAGGCTTTTACTGTAAAACTCCTCCTAATAGGAAAGATAATCCTCCGTTACTCTGCCAATCATCACAAATCTGTGTATTCATGTTGAAAACAAAGACCCTCAGTGGGCGAAAGCCGGGGCCTTAGAAGAAACCCCAAACTTCAACATGACTTAATGATGAAGAAAAGAGACTCAAGGTTGAATCAAAGCCCTCGGATCCTGCTTTTGCTTTTGTTTTCATGTCGGAGAGGATGTGAGCACAGAGAAAAAGCGCTCTTAGGCTGATTTTTCCACTTAATTGAAAACATGAAGCAGCTGAATTCGAGGCACGGCCTTCTCAAGGAACAGGATGGAGAGAAGAATAGGCAGATAAGGGAGATGAACACATAGGCGGGAATTCTTCCCATAATCAGCTTTATATTTATTAAGTTCCTCTAATCTCACCCTGTCCTGCCTCGTACCCTGAGGCCCAGCTGTCGACACGTCTGACTTCACCACATCAGAGCTGCGTTCTTGCTCGTGAGCAACAGGACATCCAGATAGATGTTTCCTTGATCAAAAACAGCCAGCCTCTGTCTCTCTCTATACGCTTGCTTTCATCACAAATAAAAGTGGCTACTTCTTTAGAGGGGGTTCTTGGTAATCAGTTTTATAATCTGAGGGCCTATTTTTAAGATCTGTGTCATATATGACGCAAACAGTTGCTAGAAAAACAGAATACTGTGAACTTAATCTCTCAATCTTTTTTTTTTTTAACTTAGTTTTTATTTCGGTATCAGCAACTTATACATTCCTTTACATACACGTTGTCTACCTTTTTACATTTATTCCGTCTGTACCCACAGTCTAGTTTGCACCATTTAATTAGCAAAGCAATATAGATAGATCAAGATAGATCAAAAATAAATAAGCAAAGTACATAAAAATAATAAATATGAAAAAATAATTAATTAATTAAAAAAAGCGGGGTGGGGTGGGGGAAGGTATGTGTGTGTGCATGAGTGTGTCTTATGTATTACTTGTGAGTGTGTAGAAGAGTCCATTCACCGTGTTAACAGAAACATGGCAGGACTCCACCTTTTAAGAAAAACACTTTTCTGAAGTCTAAGAGAGTTATCTGCTCCATCTGAAAGATTTCCCATACTTCTTCAGTCCACATGTTGTATGTTGGGGGGTCAGATTTTAACCACTTAATAGTGATGCACTTAATTGCTGCTGTCAGTAATATCTGTAAGAGATATTTTTTACCTCTACCCACAATTCCTTCCGGTAACACACCTAATATTGCCACCATCGGATCTTTTATGAGATCTTGATTAAATACTACTGAAAGGGCCCCAAACACATATTCCCAATATGTATTTAATTTTGAGCATGTCCAGAATATGTGAGTATGGTTGCCTATCTGCATGCCACAGTTTCTCCAACATTTATTACAGTGTGTCGGACCCATTTGGGCCACTATTTCTGGTGTCCGAAAGAACCTTGTGATCACCGTCCATTTGTTTTCCCTCAAGTTATTTGAATTGGTGACTAAGTGTGCTTCTGTGCATATTTCCTCCCATATGTCCTGTGATATATCCATATTCATTTCGATTTCCCATCTTTCTTTTATCCGTAATGTAATGTTTAAATCCATGCCTAAGAATGCTTCATAGAAAAGTCCAATCACTTTGTTATTTTTGTTTCCTGCTTGAATTCTTATCAAGAGCAGTTCAAATGGAGTAGGCTCCAAGACTTTGTCCCAATCTTTATATCTTGTTAAAAAGTTCCTTAATTGTAAATATCTGTAGAAGTCTGTCTTGGGGAGCATACATTCCTCTCTTAACTGTTCAAATGACTTAAGGCTACTATTCTTATGAAGTTGGTGTAGATTCGTGAGGCCATGTTCAGACCACTTTCTAAATCCTACATCCAAATGAGAAGGTACAAAATCTTTTATAAAGCCAATATTGGTCAGTGCAGAAATTTCCTTTGGGAGGCCAAATGATTGCTTTATTTTTCTCCAAATTTTTAGTGAGGCTCTAGTCCGATCACCCATTTGACTTTCCCTAAGGGGAATATTTAGAAAAGGCAAAGTCTGTAGAGGTATCTCACATAATCTTTCAATCTTGAGCTGAATGTGGTGCGTTTGCCTCCCTGACCACTTCCTCCACGTGGACAATAGAACGGAGTCCAAATTACTGTCAAACTCTTATCTAAAGCTGGAGGGAAATATGGCAGCTGCAGGCCGGCGGATGATGAAATCAGCTCAAAAATAACGAAAGGCAGCAGCGGAGGGATCCAACAAATTAACTAATGTCAAATCGCAATCGTTTCTGGCAGTTTTCACCAACCCTGTAAATAACCACTTCCAGGGAGTCTTGCAGAAACAGCACATGAGAACGTGGCCCCTGATGTTGAACCGGGGAACTGGAGCCAATACACACAGGCAAATCCAAGGCCGTCCACGGAGCCAGAGGAAAACAAACAAAAACCAAACATTCAGGAAAAACAAAAGCTCCAAAAGATCAGCGTCTTTGCCGGGAGATTGTCCCCGTCCGGTGTGATCTGTTGGGAATCTACGGCATGTTTTTTTTGGGGGGTTGATCTGGGTACTTGGATTCTGCTTGTAGTAATCCCCCTACCTGGTGTGCGGGCTGGTGTAAAATCAGGCACAAGCTGAGAGTAAATCTAGCCCCTTTTCATCCCAGGTTTTTCCATTGCCTTCAGCTGCTGTTGAACCCCATTTTTCACCTGGGAATGACAAGCAGAATGGCAACTGCGAACAAATTGGCGTCGTCAGGAATGAGTCTCGGCTTCTTCGTAGTCGGTGAAATGCAATAACTTAGTAAAGATGGATGGGCATCAGGTCAGACCGGGTTCATTACACATTTGTGCCACCAGCGCGTAAAATGTTATGTGAATGATGAGAGTCCAACTGACATCCGACCCTAAAATAATAATTATATAACAGTCATAGCATGGTTCCGCCGAGTACAAGATGAAAGAAAAGAGCCATACACTGACAGTCAGTGGTTGAGAGGATTGCATTTTCACCACTTCCTCCTTTATTTCAGGTCAGACAATGATGAGAAAAGAAAAATGTTCTTCTGATTCTGCAGACTTTCTTGAGAACTTGATGCAATAGTGACGTTGGCATTTTTCAAGTCAAGGAGAAGCCACTTCCCCAAACTAAAGCTGCTCCCTGGATCCACTTCTGTCATATCGTGACGTTGTCATATTTTCTGGATGTCACTCATGCCAACTGAAGGCCTAATCAGACATTTCTCTTGGAAATGTTGATGCATGAAAATACAGAAAAGATATGTGCAAAATATACTTGAATGAGCGCAGCTTCACTTGGGAACATACAGTTCAACTATATATTGTAACTATAGTAACTATATATAATACTGCTCAAGGGGACCTCCCATGATGCACTAGCCACTTTCTCACTTCTTTTTCTTTACTCTTTTTGTGCATATATTTAATTGTGATTATAATTAATTCTCTTTTGTTTTTCGGTCGTTCCTGTCATCTCAGAGCCCCAGCGGAGGAACTCGCTCTTCCTCTGTCCCCTCATGTTTGCTCGGGATGGGTGATTGCACCGAGATGATGATTCAGTTCAATCTGTTGGGTTAATCAGTCACTTTTTTTTTTTTTTGCTTGTTTTTAATATGAATTTTGAATCTGGACTGTCTTGTGATGAATTGATGAAATTAATGGATTTAATTTTTTAGGGGGGTTGTCTCAATTGAAATCACACAGTAGCAGTCGCAGTAGCTGGTGTCTTTTACGGAATTTGACTCTTAATGAGAATAAAGTTATGATGTTAATAGCAAATCAAGGGCAAAATAGTTTCAGCTCACTGCTTCTTATATATAGCTAATGCGGCGTGATTAAAAAGTGTGGGTGGAGATGAAGATTAGCAGGCTGGATAATTCTGCTCAGATCCGGGTCTGTGATGTAACAGTAGCTACCTTTCAAGTCAGCGAGGTATTTTCAGGCCCCGGGGGACCTAATCAAAGCTACACGGCCATGTCTTTTTCACTTTTTTTCACCTGACAGTCACTTCAGACACACAAAAAGAGAATTATAGATTGAAATACGGAACATATCCCCTTTAATTTGCTACATCCTGTTAAATTTATGGTAACAACAGTGAAGGAAGGGTGGAGCACTTGATCTGGAACAGTTCCCTGAGCAAAATATGTTTCTCATGAAGGCACCGATCTCTCTCTTCTTCTCTCTCTCTCTCTACCCCACACACACATGCATACACACATGTACATGCACACACCCTTTTCAGTGCCTTAGGCCTCGTTGCATTTGGAGAATGGCCAGAGATAATACAAAATTTGAAGGATTGCACCTTTTGGCTACTGAATACCTCACAGACATCTGCAGCAATAATAGTTCTTATCAGAGTTATATCGCTAATCTGTAGACATGACATTTATGTATTTCACATCAGTCAGATTCAGTCGGAAGCTACAGGGGTTTTGTGGATTTTTAGCCCAAGAATACCTGAGAGGAGATTCAGTTTTTTGCTCTTTCATCTGGATTTTTCATGATAAAAAAGAAGATCAATTAAAAATGTGGTGCGTAATTTTAGACCACTAAGTTCAATGTTCAATATTACCTCATAAAATCAAGGTTGGAGCCTTCACACTAAAGTTTTTTGCTACTGACTGACCGACTGACTGATTGACTGACTGATTGATGGTTTGTGGCAGCAAAATGTTGCACTGTATGTAAATATGTTGAGATGTCCCCAGGACAAAGAGCTCTGAAAGGAAATAAAACAGCGTGTGACTGTTGGTGTGGAGTGTGAAAAAACACTGCATGCAACGCCTATAGATGTTCAGGCTGAGCTGAGCCGCGGCTTCGGTGTACAATTAACTGCATACTGTACTGAACCCGCGAGAGGGGAACTCACTAGGCCAAGGGATTACACTACTTCCTCGTCCGGAGAGTGATTAAAGCAAAGGAGATTAGGATTTTAGGAGGACCAGGAACGAGGTAAACACTATTTCCATTCCGGGGCAAAGAGATGGAGGTGACGAGGGACTACAAATATCTAGACTGACTGGAAATGAACTATTGAGGCTGTTTACTGGAGTGAACAGAGCAGTACTTTTTAAGGAAGCGTATAACCTTTTGGGTTGTGCAGCAGGATGTTGCATGTTTTCTGTTGGGCCAGCTGCATCAAAAAACAGTGACTCAAAGAAACTGCTTCTGAGCTGGTGACTACTCTGGAGCCCGTGGAGCTGACGTTGCACAGAAGAATGTGAATATAATGGAAAACACAGCACATCTTCTACAACACAGACACAAAAAAACATGTTTATGTAACTGTGCAACACAGTGGAAACATTCAACACATTCAGAGAGACTCATAAAGATGATTCCTTCCTCTTCCTCCGATAACCTGTGAAACTGGCTGCAAGAGTCCGAGGCATCGACTGGCTGACCCATCCCAGCGGTGCTCGTCTCACAGGTTTGCAGCTCTCTCTGCAGTACTCGCCAACAACGCTTGGCCCTTATAAAACTAGCTCTCCCACTGATAGTTGAGCTACGATGATCCCTTTTTCATTTTATTTTGTTGTTGTTGTTGCAAAGTGATTTCATTTTATTAATCATTTGTGATTTTACTCTGTAAAGGCTTCTTTTGTGGACCATTTTAACAGTTTTATAGGAGATGACGGCATCAGCGTCACAAGCCTGCAGATACGTTTCTTCCTCAGCGGAAGCAGACAGAAGTTCCTTGTTTTTCTTTATTATTAAATTTTTCTGTGATGTGAGAGCTGAAGCCTGACAACAAATTGGTAAGTAAAGGGTTAATCATAAAGGGTTAATAAAGGAGCTGCGATATGGACGTGGGAATGAGGAGAGGAGCAGCCAGTCAGCTACAGAATGAAGAACAGGCTCGATGTTCTGAAATACCTCCTTTTTTATTCATTTTGGTTAGCGTTAATTTAATGGCATTTCAAGGCCTCTCTCCTGGTGTGTTTCAAAGTCATAAATAAAGAGAAAGAGGACCATTACAGGAGGTCGTTACTGCCTCGCAAAAGTTTGGTTTCTTTGTTCAGTGACATACTGGGACAATAATTCCCCTTTGGGGTCAATAAAAACTATTCAATAACATTCATGTCAGTTATGCAGTTCAAGGATTCTAATAATGGTCACCTGGACTCTACATCTCAATCTGTGTGTGTGCAGAGTTCCTCAATGCAGCAAGTGCTGTATGTCAATTATAAAGTGCTACCTGGGAGTCTGGATTGGAGTCTGGATTTCCTTAGAAATAACTACTGAAGGTTTCACTCAATGTCTACATCCCCATACTCAAAGTAATTCACTTGGTCACATAGATCGCTGTAAAACAAAACAAAACACATCATCAAAATGCTGGCTGGGTGAGGACGGTTTTATAGCGGTAATAAGAAGCAGCAAGTTTCTACAAACCACACAAACATCACTCCCATCTTGGCCAGGGCTCCGCTTTTGCCATATCAGGCTGTCCTCTGGCACGGAGAAACATCCACAGAAAGAATCTGGATGACTTCCATGCAAAGGGACGGAGGGTTGGGAGCCAAACAGACAAACAGCTAGCCAGTGAAGATTTGCAGCTTGCCTCATCAGTAGCTGACGTGGAGCTACGCGTGCTTCTCAGACACAGGCACACACACCGAAGCCTGCACAGCTGGGAGCACTCAACGGCCATGCATGATAGCCAGCAAGTGAACCTCCAGTCTTGAAAAGTGGAAAAAGGATCGATGTTATGTTTTAACAACAAGTACTCAAAGCTTAGGAATGCAAACAGACGGCAGATAAGGAGGAGACTGATAAACTCATGCACAAACAAAAACACACACAGCAACATCCAGTGACAACACCTGCTGGAGATCTGGACCCATCTCCCTCGCTACAGTCTGAAGGGACAAACTGAGTTTTTACAGAACTTTTCCAAAAGAAAATAAAATCTAACAGCACTTTAAATCTCACTGTAGATAGAGGCTGCTGTAAAAATAGTGGAGAATTGGATCCCGAGTAAAGCAGTGACATCATCTTAAGCTTATCTGTGTTTACTGGACATGACTGTATTTAAGATCTCTGCAAATTCCACTTTGTGTCCAGTGTTTCCACGATCATTACGTGCTTCATCTGTAAATTAATTTCAGGCTGGAGCCTGCCACGGATGGGGGAGTAATGGAAAAACCCGTTCGTAAGGGTCTTGACCGCAAGATTTTCCAGATCTTGGTAGTGGTGAGTAGGTATATGGAAAACTCATTGTGCAAGAAAATGTCAGTCAAGCAGCTCTTGTGCTTTCTTCCTCTAACTTATCCAACCGAGATTAACTCATCGTACCTTGATCTGCATTTCGCCAGTACCAGTCCCCTGAAAAGCATGAAAGTGGCATATTGCACCAGACGTTTGGTATTTGATTCGTCAACACATGGGAGGGACTTTTTGTCAGACTCAGTAAAAAAGAACCGCTCTTTTTATTTCTGCATTCATCTTCTCCCAGACCTCTGCATTGCATAATGCGCTGAGATGCCGACTCAACACAAACATCAATTTACCATGTGTGGGAATAATTTGAGCCAAGTGAACAGACAAATTGTTTAAAGTGCGGAAAGTGAACAGATGTTCCAAGACTAACTCTCTGAGATGAGGTATAAAACACATCTTCTGCTAAACATGCGTGCATAAAATAAAATTCTCTAATTAAATATGAAAATGGTCAGCTGTGGTTGCAGAGTAATGTAGCCCCCAAGCCAAGAGTGGTCATTGAATTACCTTTTAGGAGGAGCTTGCATGTGTAGGGTACAATTGCATAAAAAAAAAAAAAAAATGTAGCTTGGTTGTTAGCAATAGTCTGACATCTACTGGACAATGTGAAAAATGAGTCTGATGTTTAAGGATATTAAGTTTAATTAAATAAAATACAAATTTCAATCTAAATCTGAATACAGTTTATATTACCTTCCATGTCCTTACACCTACATAAATAAATAACTTACTGTAACTCATCAACTTTATGGGGATAGTCTTTTGCACAGAATGGTAGTCAAGTTACAAAGTGTGGGTTTAGGAAAATTCCCTTTCTGGAGGAGAAAACGAGGGGGAATTTCTACCTTTAGTCATCAAAAAAACTTTGTGCAGTACACAACATCTCTGGCTTCATTTGCTAAGACCGGAAGAGTATCAGAATAAGGAGGGAACACGTTGAAAATAAAAGAAAAGAAGTTAGGAGGAAGAAATATAAAAATGTAAAAGAAGAAGCATTTGGACAGCATATATTTGCAATTTAAAATTTCAGAATGTACATATGAATGATTAATCATAATTGAATTACTACCATTAAATACCGTATCAACTAAAAAATCCTCCTGTTGACGTTTAAGGTCATCCATAACCTCTCTGGCCTCGTATGCATCAATATCCCCACCCGGTCTCTCAGATCAGCCTCCTCCATCAGCCTCTGTCCCTACAGCATGGTCGTCCACCGTGGGGACGAGAGCCTTCAGCCGCTCTGCCCTCATCTCTGGAACTGTCCCCCTGACATCAGGAATATTGAATCTGTTTCAGTTTTTTACAGTAAGACTGATCTCAAAACCTACCTATTTAGACAGACATTTGACATACAATAACTGTCTTTTATGTTCTGCCACAAACTCTGCTGTTCTCTGTTGTTTAAGTTGTGTTTTTTATATTTTGATTGTTGTACGGTGACCTTGAGTGCTATGAAAGGCCCCTAACAAATAAAATGCATTATTATTAGGGCCCGAGCACTGACAGTGCGAAGGCCCTATTGTATCTGTTGGAATTTTTTTATTTTTTATTTTTCCGACGAAATGAGGGCCTTTTTGCCCTAAACGTGCCCCAAAAGTCACCAAACTTTGCACACAAGCCAGGCCTGGCAAAACATGTGATATTTAATGGTTTACATTAATGGGTGTGGCCTAATGGCTCAATGTGCCTCAAGCCCCACAATACAGTTTGACGTACATGCACGAAAATCGCTTCACACCTGTATCATGTCGCAACTTAAAGAAAAGTCTCTTGGCGCCATGGCCGAAACCGAACAGGAAGTCGGCCATTTTCAATTAATGGTGTAATTTTGGCGCAATTTATGCCATTTCTTCGACCGTTAATGCGGCCCGAACCGTAACGTGCACCCAGGTGTGTTATACATCAAAATGTGCATCTCCATCCTGCGACGATAGGCATTACTTTTCTCAGTCAAAAGCGTTACCGTGGCGACGGTAGGTCTATTGTCTACGTTTTTGTTAGGGATAGTTTTCTTCGAACCCAATTGCACGACACAAAACAGGAGTAATTTTAGCCAAAAATCACGGCGTGGTTTAATTCTGAACCAAAGAACCCCCACAGGTAATCCACAGAAAGTGGAACGACAAAAAACCTCACTTCAAAAAAGAACACAAAAACCCTCCTCACAGGAATTGGAAAATAAACAGGCTCAGAACATAAGTAAACCACTAACTAATCGCCTTCCAAAGTTAACCAATGTTACAAGACAAACCCACACCCAACAACTCGCAGCCCCCGCTCTTTAAGCTCTCCTCCTGATGAGGCTGACGAGCTGCAGGTGTGCGCTCAGAGTGCCAATCAGCACCAACCGGGCTGGGGAAGAAAACCTTGCCCGCCCGATTCCTAACACTACCCCCCCCTCTAGGAACAGATCCCAGATGTTCACAACCACAACATCCAGATCCCAAAACAGGGTGGGCGGAGGGGGCCCGGAGGAGGGCCCAGGCAACACAAAGTCGGGGCTCCGGGGTCTTGGGCACCAGGTCGGTCAGACCGGTGAGACAGTTCAGGAGCCGTCCAGAACGGCGAGACAGTTCAGGGGGCCGTCCGGGAGACCGGGCCGACCAGAGAGACAGTTCAGGGGGCCGAACCCGGAACCGGACTCGGGACCTGGCACACTGGCCAGAGGGCCGTTCTCGGGACTGGACAGATGGAATCTGAGGTGCGTCCAGGATCGCCTCAGGAAGAGGAACAGAGACTGGCGGGACCGCCACAGGAACGGAGACTGGCGGGACCGCCACAGGAACGGAGACTGGCAGGACCGCCTCAGGAACGGAGACTGGCAGGACCGCCTCAGGAACGGAGACTGGCAGGACCGCCTCAGGAACGGAGATTGGGGCAGATGAGTCCGGGACCACTGCCGGAACAGGGGCCAATGAGTCCAGGACCACCGCCGGAGCTGGAACAGGGGCCGATGATTCCGGGACCACCGCCAGAACAGGAACAGGGGCCGATGATTCCGGGACCACCGCCAGAACAGGAACCGGTGAGTCTGGGACCACAGTCAAAACAGGAACTGGTCGAGGTGGATCCGGGACCACCACCGGGACAGGAACAAGGTGAGGTTGGGTCGGCCACCGGCAGGATCCCTGGGACCACGGATCTGGCCCCGCAGGACCGACTGCGTTGCCGGAATCCTGACCCCTGGCTGGGTGGTGAAAGACCTTACGGAGCTCGGCCACAAACTCACTGTAAGAGTGACGAAAACTGGCCCCCATGGACCAGGAAGCGGCGGCCCACTGGGCTGCCCGGCCGATGAGCAGACTAAAGACATAAGCTACTCGAGCAGCGTCTGAGGTGAACCGGCTGGGTTGGTGGGTAAACACCAACTCGCACTGTTCGATGAAGGTAGCGCAGGTCTCGAAGTCACCCCCGTACCGCTGAGGGCTGGCAAGGCAGGGTTCCCGGGATACCGGGTCGTGGACTGCAGGGCCCATGCACCACGCAGGCTGGCTCAGCGGCCGGTTTGTGAGAGCCGCCACCAACCCTTGCAGCTTCTCCATCACCTCCGCGTGCTGAGCTGCGACGGCTTCTCGCCGCTGGATCAGCCCCGCCATTGAAGCCTGCCAAGGCTGGACCTGGAACAGCATGGCTGCCTCCAACTGGGGAGTGTGGCTGTTGGCCATCCGGATCTGCCTCTCCAGGGCAGCTAGCAATGAGCACGCTCAGTGTCGGCTGGGTTCAGCTTGGTGGGTTTGTAATGTTAGGGATAGTTTTCTTCGAACCCAATTGCACGACACAAAACAGGAGTAATTTTAGCCAAAAATCACGGCGTGGTTTAATTCTGAACCAAAGAACCCCCACAGGTAATCCACAGAAAGTGGAACGACAAAAAACCTCACTTCAAAAAAGAACACAAAAACCCTCCTCACAGGAATTGGAAAATAAACAGGCTCAGAACATAAGTAAACCACTAACTAATCGCCTTCCAAAGTTAACCAATGTTACAAGACAAACCCACACCCAACAACTCGCAGCCCCCGCTCTTTAAGCTCTCCTCCTGATGAGGCTGACGAGCTGCAGGTGTGCGCTCAGAGTGCCAATCAGCACCAACCGGGTTGGGGAAGAAAACCTTGCCCGCCCGATTCCTAACAGTTTTGGCGTCTACGCCAAAAAGCGCGCCCCCCCTTCATCTGATTGGTCCATATTTGATAGTTCCTATTCTCTGCCATAACTTTTGAGTTGTGATAAAGACATGTGGGCGGTGTCATCGGACTCGGTTTTGAGTACTTGACCTTCATTGGCATGAATTAGCTCCGCCCCTTTTTCTGATTGGTCGATATGTGATAGTTCCTATTTTCTACCATAACTTTTGAATGGTTTGACATAGAGAGTCGTGGGTGGTGTCATCTGACTCGGTTTTGAGTCATTGATCTTTATTGATGAAAATTGCACGTGCAAGGGCCCGTTCATCGCTGCTTGCAGCTTTAATTATTATAATTATTTATGTATGAAATTGTTGAGCCATAGCTTGCATGCAAAATGTTGCATTCTGTTTAAATAAGGAGTTATGCGCTCTTGAGAAAATAAATAGGTATAATAGATAAGTGACCGACTTACAGTGAGTTGATGAAAACAGGGGTATGAAAGGCCACTGTAAGTAAGGACAAACATTGTCAAGAAGAAGAAATCATTATTAACTTGTGTCAATGTGATCCAAAATGATTTTAAATAAAACAAAACTGCAAGAACTTGAACTGACCACAAAATCCAAAAGCATAAAGCGAAAGCTGCTTTTATCTCCAAGATTAATTAAAATGTAAAATCACACGGGGTCTGGCGGAACTACTTACATCGGAGTATTCCATCGGAAATATTCAAACGACGGACCGTTCAGTTCCACGCGATTTGCTGTCCGTAAAACAAAGTGGCGTGTGTTGTATTAAAGTGTTTACATCTGTTTTCTGGGGGTTTTAATGCAGCTTAAACGCTCTACATGGACACCACGAAGCAGGAAGACACGGACACAAAGGCCCCATCAGTTATCGACCGCTACTACACGCGGTGGTACAGAGCCGGTAAGAGAACAGTGACATCTGTGTTCAGTGCATAAGCTAAGCTAAAGATGCTACTATGGGGGGGGACAACAGTAAATATTTATAACTTGTTTATTTTTTCTAGTTGTCGTAAGTTAATTACATCCTGTTGTCATCGTTTTGTTTAGATATGAAGGGGAAACCGTGTGAGGATCACTGCATACTGCAACATTCAAACAGGTAACTGGTGATAATTACAACATATTCATATTACTAAAGGAAGTTAAGCATGCATTTAATAAATACTCCCTCACATAAGATGCAGTCTGAGTGTTAGTGACTTAGTGTGTGTCATTTCATTAGTATTGCAGAGTTTTTCCGTATTTTTCCTGTGCACAAATATTATGTAAATTGCTTTTCTCATGGTTAATTCCACCCAAACTCACTTACACTGTCCACATATTTATATGTCAAACATTGGATACTCATTTCTCAATGATTAAAATACTGAACATGATTGAATCAAATAAGTGTTTTAAGTTTTTCTTGGAGTTTGCAAGGCTAGCTTTACTTGCTCTCCAAATGCTTGTGATATTATGATCTGAAACAAACTTTCTTATTTTAATTTTCAATAAAGAGTAGTCTACTGAGTGTTTCTGTAAATAGGGGTATTGATATCATTCCTTTTTCAGTGCATTTATTTGATCATTTTTCCTGATTATTAAAGTTATTTTAATTCCACACTTGCTTTAGTCACGTAACTTTGTTTATCGATATCGGTGTGCTATGTAGACCTGCAAAAGTCTTATTTTCTCTTTCCAGAATATGCGTTCTCACTTTAGCTGAGACCCACCCAGTTCTTCAGAACGGGCGCAGAATCAAAAGCATAAATTACCAGATCAGTGACCACTGCAGTCGCTTGAATAATAAAGTGTCTGGGAAGTCCAAGCGGGTAATATGACGACTCTCTGGATGTTTGTCTGTGTGTAAAGGTTTATTTTTCAGGTTTTATTTGTGTAATCAATTTTCAAGATTTAGGATTCTATTTCTTCTCTCCCAATGACAGGGGGGCCAGTTCCTTACTGATTTTGCACCCTTGTGTAGAATAACATGCTCAGATGAAACTGAATATACAGTGTACAGGTGAGACTTTTGTTTTTCCTTTTTTTAATCAATATGCATTTACTTTCCACATTATTGTATGCCATGATCACTCACACAAATAATTGTTTTAGCTGCATCCGGGGCCGTCTGCTGGAGGTCAATGAGAATATTTTAGAAACACCAAATCTCTTGCTAGAAAAGGTAAATGACTTTTGTCTTTTGATCGCAGTATCATCATTGATATGTACACCTCTAAATGCGTATATTTAAAATGTTAATTTGAAAATGTCTACTGTACTGAAGCATCTACTGTCATAATTTGCATAGCTTTGATTTTTATTTATTTTTTGTCAAAACATACTTAAAACTCATCTGCAGTTTGGCATAAAAGTATATTTAAGTATAAATGTTTTAATGATTTTGCCTTTTTACACTACCAAAGTAGCATTTCAGCTTTACCTAAAGAGGTTTTGCAATATATGTGATTTGTTATTTTGAAACCACAGGCTTTTTTAGGCAAACTACTTTACTGCCTGAACTCTGGAGACCGTACACATCGCCACACTTTGAGTTTCCTCCATGAAGAGGCTCGGCCAGGCCTTCACTGCATCTGCCGTTAGTTTCTGTATGCGTTGAGCCTTTCTGGTTTCTCACCGGTAGCTGATAAGCATGCTCTGTTGCAGTGTTGCTCAATCCTGCTCCTTGAGGGCCGCTGACCTGCATCTTTCACTTTAGTTGATTTTTAGCTTTCATTTTTTTAAGAATATACCTAACTTGATTGGGCCAGTTAAGTTTTTTATCATTTCTCTTATACATTTGATTTTTCAGCCTAACATTGACCACTTGCTTGAGCCCCCAAATGCAATCCTTATCAACTCCAGGCCTTTTATCTGCTTCATGTGTCTTGAATAAAGGATTGGATCACACCCGGCAGGTTAATTTATTTTCAGTCAGTTGTCCCAATTATTTTGAGTACTTTTTGTTTGTTTTCTTTAATGACTGTTATATTCAAAATCCACTGGTGTATAAAGGCAAAATCACCAAAACTGTTCAAATACTTCTTGGCTTAGCTGCACATCTGTTTGTGTTTCTGAAACAGTCATATTGGTTGGGGTTGTGTAAGTTTAACTTGATCCTGACTTAATAGTGATGTCTGTCAACTCTGAACAGCCTTCAACTGAAGGATACATCGCTGTCATCCTACCAAAGTTTGAGGAGAGCAAGAGCATAACGGAAAGTCTGCTGAGCAGAGAGGAGTTTGAGGGTGTCGTTTCAAAACGTGGCCAGTCAGAACCCTCTTGACGCTGTCAAGCCTCAACTGTACAGACTTTCAACAAACTGGTTCAAGACTGAAAAATTGTAGAAATGTACATGAAGTCAGTGGTAAGACTTTTTTTTTTTTTTTTTTTTTTTTTTTTTAAGTAAAATATGGACTGTGCCTTTTAGGTTATGTTGATTTTCTGTGTATAAACTTCTGTGTTAAATTGCCATCTATGGTGTTGCCTTTTTTTTTTTTTTTGTTATAGAAGAGAAAGGCATGTAACATTGCATTTGGGTGTCAATACAGGAAAAGAAAATCTACATTATGTTGTAAATATTTTTTCTGAATATTAAAGAAAAGTTTGACAACAATTTAAGAAAAATATTGTTTATTTTTTTTCCTCACTTTTATTAACCGTAACAGTTGTCAAAAGAATAGGTGGTCCAAAACTAGATCTAGGATTTCTTGACATCTGCGGTGCCGCTACAATACCCAGCATTCTTAGCTATTCTCACACAGTGCATACATACATACAAGTTTACTGTACGTTATACATTTCAGTCATTCTCAACCCCCCCGCCACGTACCAAAGTCTTTATCTTGGGATACATGTACTGACTATGCTTCAAGTACCATATTGTATATTCAAAAATATTCATTACAGATGGGCCAGTTCAGCAGCTTCATGACAAAAGTCTTCATAACGAGAACATTTTCAGATTGCAGGTGCCAGTTTGGAATTAGCTTTCATTGTCTTTGTGACAAACTATGATTAAGTAATACTTAAAATGCCATAAAATAAGGCCCTGACCTCCCAAGAACATCATAATGACGTTTTCATCAATCAAAAACTGCTTTTACAACAGGCTTAAATAAAAACACCTCCAGCGTCGAACACTGGATGACAGTCCATTTCATACAAGTAAGGAGATGAAGATCTGAGTCTTCATGAGACAATCATATTTGGCTTTAAATACACTTTCTTTTTTGCACAACCTGTTAAAATGGCACATGGGGAATGTTTTATAGTAAATGCAGTAGCAATTTGACAACAATGATGTCAGGTAGACTTCTAAAATACTACAGTCACGTGAGATGATGGTTACAGGATGCTACCAGTGTGTCTATAACTACATAAAAGTTAACATTACAAGTCTTCTACTGCACAAGGCTCAAGGGTTCTGGTGGTGATGGCATCATGCAGGGTGGTTTGTTTTTGTTACCTGTGCAACACGTTTACGGTACGCCACATGACAAACACAGAGGCACATAGTGAAGACAGATGTTTGGCTGAGCATGAAGTGGAGCTTTCTCCAGATTTCTCATCGTTTAATCAATTCATCTGCAAGAGAAGAGATAAAAGTGACTCCCAGATCAGGTTTAAGCCAGACCTCATTTTCTCTGGAAAACTCATTGCTTGCATTGGCTGATTGTCTCCACCGTGTGGACTACGGTGGAACTGATGCATCAAATGACAACCTAACTCGGAGTTAAACTCCCACTGGGTAGACAGAGCTCAGATTGGGGTTTAATCTTGCAAACATCAGCCCAACTGCAAATACAAACTCATGCTGACCCAAAGACAACCATCTTCAGCCCCAGAGCTACTGCTCCACTCTGTGGTGGGTTCATTGGGGATGAGGGGAGTGTTTCCTGGATTAAATACAGTATATAGCTCCACAGAGGTGAGGATGGCTTTGTGCTGCTCTGACAAGAATAGAGGACAAACGCGGAGTCTGTTTCCTGGATTATTTGCTCTCCAGGAGGTTGATACTGGCCATGTGCTGCTCCAAGGATTTGACACCGAAGCCGTTGCTGTTCTTGCTATTGAGAGCCCCCTCTTCTTTGACAGGCGGGGATGCGTCCTGCCTTTCTTTCCAGTCCTGTGGAGAAGTCAGACTACTCCTCTCTGACTTGACCTGCAAAAACACAGAATAGTGAAAAAAACAAAAATTAATTAATAAGTTTTATGTTTATTTGTTTTATGTTAAGCACTTTGTGTAGCATTATGTGTATGAGAAGTGCTATATAAATAAAGTTTGATTTGATTTGATTTAAAAACAAGCTCTTGATTGTTTTTGCTAAATAAATTAGAAATTCAGCCTCTGAGCCATGTCTTTATCATTACAGTCTCTCATTATCTATGCAGGATTCTGAGTGGGCAGGGCTATGATAATGAGGCACTGTGCTGATTGGCTGCCTGAATGACGCCATACACCGCTACGAAAAAAATGGCGGAAGCTCCGGCCGGCGGGGTTACACTGTAAATGGCTTAAATGGTAAATAGCTTACACTTATATAGCGCTTTCCAGCTGTACTCCTACAGCCCCAAAGCGCTTTACACTGCAGACATTCACCCACACACACATTCACACACCGGTTGTCGCCGGAGCTGCCATACAACGGCGCTGGCCTGACAACCGGGAGCAACCGGGGGATTCAGTGTCTTGCCCAAGGACACTTTGGTGGACACAGGTGGAACTAGGGTTCGAACCACTGACCTTCAGGTTCATGGGCGAACGCTCTACCAACTGAGCCACCTTCCCCTTCTGGGTGAAATGTGTCCTAACTGCATACGATGCGAGCAAGCGTCAGCGACAAAATCAATTCCATCCATTTGCTTTATTTTCTATTGGACTGTCCTAACTAGCCGCAGCACGACGCGGCACCGTTTTGAGCTGAACATTTGTAGGACGCCCTGCTTCTATTTTCTTCCTACCGCTCGCGTTGAAAGCCGGGTGAAAGCGCTGTAGGAAACAGTCACAGATGAGGAACGGCTGATCCAGTTAGTTGAAATGAGAAGTTATCTCTATGATACCTCCTCATTTCACTACAAAAACCTCAATAAAGTGGCAGCTGCTGGAGGGAGATGGACAGAGAGCGTCCGATGTCACGCAGTGCTACGATAGTCGGACGCTCGCATGCAGTTACACGGTTTTATAGTTGTGGGCGTGGTTTGCATTTTGGTTACGTAACGAAAATGTGCAGAATCTGAACGGCTCATAGAAATTTACATCACACTGGACGGCTCATCCGGGCGGCTGTACAGACACTGCAGAATTTGGTTGCTTTTCTCTGAGTTAGCAGGCTGAGGGGAGACCACTTTATACTGGTTAATGCAAGAAAAAAACGTGTTTTTCATAATAGGTCCCCTTTAAATCAGCCAAAATGACAGCACCACCACCCGGGAGTCGCTGGGCCATGTTTGGAGATTATTTTTGAAAGCCAGTGAGTTTTGCATGCAGTTTAGCGGACATCACCTTTCTGTTGAGCTTGTTGCAGAGCGGGAGGACGGAGAGGACCACCGTCAACAGGTTTCTGCCTGTCTGAATGCACGAGTCCACCTACAGGCAAAGAAATAGATTATTCATCACTATCTAACAAAGATCAGAGCAGTGAGACACACTGGATACAGACCAGCAGAAAACCATTCACTGGATATTGTTTTTTCCACATATTTTAAAGTTTCCAGTTTTTTGTTATTTTTACGACTCATCTTAAAATTTAATTTGTTCATTTATTTCCTCATCTTTCTCCATCATCGATAATGGTTTAAAAACCCCTTTGACAGCATGACAGTCTCTGGTTTGGTCCATCTGTCCTCCGGAAGCATCTTCCAGGCTTCCTCTCACCCGGGCTTGACAGGGAACATCACATCTCCAGGGATGCTGTACTTGGCCTCAGGCCGAGTCTCTGCAAGACCGTCATAGCTTCTCCAAGTCATTCCTGCATGCACTAGTCACTGCCTTTCTTCAGCTCATCTTTTTCAAACTTCTGACCTCTGACAAGACTTTATCCCAACGTCAAAGACTGAAATATTAATGAACCACAGCTTCTCTGACCACTCAAGCGCAGGTCTGATCGATGGACTACAGCTGTGATGGTGCTTCTTTCAGATCCACACAGTTATTCTTGAGTCTCGCTGATCATTGCCATTCGCCTCGTCTTCTTTTGGTTTTCCGTCCGACTTACCCACTCACCCCTCAGCCTCCATGCAGGCAGGTGTGTGCTGACTTATTAAGATCTAATGAAGGACGTCAGTAGAGCTGAAGAAGCGTGGAGGATGAGATCATTTTGGTCATAAAATCAATACAGTACTTCTTCAGATTACACTCATGAAAGTTTTAAGGGTAAAAAAGTATACACGACTGTCTCAGAAAATTTGAATATTGTGATTTTCTGTAATGCAATTACAAAAACAAAAATGTCATACATTCTGGATTCATTACAAATCAACTGAAATATTGCAAGCCTTTTATTATTTTAATATTGCTGATCATGACTTACAGCTTAAGAAAACTCAAATATCCTATCTCAAAAAATAAGAATATTCTGGGAATCTTAATCTTAAACTGTAAGCCATAATCAGCAATATTAAAATAATAAAAGGCTTGCAATATTTCAGTTGATTTGTAATGAATCCAGAATGTATGACATTTTTGTTTTATTAATTGCATTACAGAAAATAAAGAACTTTATCACAATATTCAAATTTTCTGAGACAGTCCTGTAAGTATAAGGTATAAAACTGTCTGTATGTACTGATAAAAACCATAATCTCTGAGTGTATTGAGGATAGTATCTTATTATAGGTGTCCTAGCAGCCCCATGTCAGACAAACACTCGACCATTACTGAGCAACGATGAATTGAACATAATGATAGGCGGACGGAGGCTGCTCATTAATCAGTAGGACCCCCGATCTTTTCTTTTGATTAAAACCCATCCCTTTTGGTTCAGGCTGACCTCAGGCAGCTAATCACTACTCCAGATGCTCATTAATTCCTCATAGACATTCATTAATCCAGCTCCCTGCGTTACATGTTGCAGTTAGTTACATATCATTCAGAAACAGACGACTGTGTCCTCAGGTGTCAGTCGTGCCCTGTTGTCCACAAGGCTTTACTTTCATGCACCTGTGTGTGACGGTAATGTGTACAGATCAGAGACTACGGTGTAGTAAAGGTACCTTCTGAAAGGTGGCAGTCTTGCCCTGTACAGGAGTCTTGGCACCCATCTGCAGCTGCTGGCACAACGCCACCAACTTCTCCATTTCTGTCACCACCACAGACTTTTCCTCATCAACCAGCTGGAACAGTGAGAACAAGATGGAGAGAGAGGGAGAGATGTGATTCAGAACTACAAAGGGTTTTTGTTCTCTCTTTTTTTTTTAAGCTGACAGGGTTAATATGTGTAGATTTTCTGCTGCTGTCAAACAAGCACCATAAAAGCAGGTTCCTGATGCCCCATCAGCAGGAGCCCTGAACCGCTGCTGGAGCTGTTAACAAGAGGAGTTAATCTCTGGATCCCAGTTACAGGAGACATCAATCTACTTCACCGAGACACCGTCGTTGCTCCGGCATCCGAAAGCGTTTCATTCAGACGAGTGACCAACAAAAGTACACAAAACGATGAGTAATCACAGGTGTGCCGTCGGCATGTTTGGTTCCCGAGAACTATAACAGGAACCCCATTAGCACCCCCATGTTTGATGTAATTAATCAGAAAGCGCAAGCCAAGTTGAAGAGCTGAGCCTCCTGATTATAAATTAGTTCTGGGCGGCTGCAGTTGCACACACACACGCCATCCCACTCCACACGTGTACATGTGCGCACACAGACACAGCAGTGACAAATGGCAGTCGTTAAAGGCTGTCAAAAAGAGCTGTTTAATTAAACTTGGAGGACCTGGGGAAGGAGCTGGTGAGAGAAGGAGGAAGGAAGGAAGGAAGGAAGGAGCTGAGGCTGTTTGTTTGCTGGATATCAGCTCTTGAGAGGAAAAGAGGTGTGTGACAGGCTTAATTTCCTGCTCTCGCTGTGTGATTTATAAGGCAGACCGAAGAGCATGGCATGCCAGAAAGGGTGATATGGATGCGTGAAGGATTGAAAGGCGTAGAGCGGGTGTGGGCACAGGTGCCAGCGTGTTTGGGAGTGCATAGAGTGGGTTAGCAGCTCACACTGCTTAAACTGAAATAAACTCTGGTCCAAGGCTTTTTTTTTTTATGTCAATCAAACTAAAAAAGAGAGGCAACCACATGCTTTTAATCATATATTCTGTATTACAAAATAGCCCCTCGCCCCCACCACTAATCATTAAACTGTCATTAACTAGAGTCTAATCAGTGTGCTGGTGATCCTTCTAAAAATAATGACATCAATGAAGGCAAATTTCTTTTTAAACAATATGTGTTTTTGTCCAATCCGGTTGGGCCTTCACTCTGTCACCCCACAGGGTGACACGTCCACCCGAGTTTCACTTCTGGCCTCTAAAAGACTCGCTGCTCATAGTGTCATAGTATACTTTTATTTAAAAAAAGAAAGAAAAGTTTGCAGGTATGCGGTACATTTTTTTTGTTTTGTTTGAATACTTCATGATCTTTGTCAGTTATTGTTCTAGGAACACTGTTTGCTATTTGGCCTTAAACTGTGTGTTTTGAGATCACATTTCAGTCATATTCACCTGAGAGGAGAAAGTACGGAGAGACGAGCACAGCTGGAGCCCTTCTTCAGAGAGAACCTGAACAAAAAGTACCGACATAAAAAGATTTAAATAAGAAAAAAAAACAACCACACAAATGCAAGCAAATATGCAGAACTTTGAACCTTCACTGGAAAAAAGGAGGTTATTTTTTCCTCATTCTCTTCTTATCTGTTTGCCTTCCGTATCTTTCCCCCTTGTGTTCCTCCTCCTCTCTTATCTCTGCTTTTTCCGAACCAAATAAATCCTGGCTGACATCTTAGGCACAGATTCCACAAATTACTGCACATTACTGGCAATGATCCCAGCTGAGTGCCAGTGGCCTCTCATGCAGCCCCATCACCCCACGTGTCCAGAGGAAAGCTTCTCTCAAAGGTTTCAACGACGGCTGGGCGGTATATATATATATTTATTTATACCAATTTATTTATTTTTGTCTGCATATATATTAATGCTTAATACCAAGTTTGGTAAAACCTAAAGCATATACATGCATTTTAATCTATTTATTTATACTGAATGTATATTCATGATACCGTGCGCACATTTTGATTGGTAGATTTATTTATTTTTTTTTTTCATTTTCAATTTTTTGTTTTGTTTTCTGAGCCACGTACAAGAAGTAAACAATAGGAATCGCGGCATTGTGGTTCAGTGGTGCAGAAAAAGAACCAACACTGCCACCCAGTGGCTGTTAGTGTAATTACAGCGAGCGCATCAATAATAACGCAGGAGTATAAATGCCAGAGATGGCGCAGGCGCCCTGCAATGTAAATATAAATCAGGATTAAGAGATAAATCACAAATCTATCCATGTCCACAGGAATATTTTTTTTTATTGTAAGTTTTAGTTTACAATTCAACGTATAACTTATATATGTTGTAAGAACGGTTTCAGAGACATTCCTTTTTTAAATGTATCACTTTTTTAAAGACGTTTTTATTTATGTACATATTTGCAGTTGAATATTTTTGCTTTTTAATCTCGTTCAAATTCCTAATTATTTAAATCATATTTCTTTATTGCATTAATAATACACAGCTGTGAACTTCTGATAAAAGGAGCTGTTAAGGTATTTTAAAAGTTAATTTATGTTTTTTATTTTATTTACATAATAGTAACTTATTTACTTAACTTATTGTTTTTCAAACAAGTAAAATGTGGCTCAGCTTTAAGGTGACCATGGTGTGCAGGAAAATACAGGGACATAAAAGGTATATTGTGATTCAGGCAAAATATGCCGGGATATTAATTTTTGTCCGTATCGGCCAGCCCTCATTCCGACACGCTGATAAATCCCCGTCACGGCCTGTTAGGTTGGAAAAGGGGCAATGACTGAGCAGCATTTACCGAACGATCGATGGATCTGCCAGCTGCAGTACATCTTTGGTTTGATGAAACATTCATCGCTTCAGTAAAAAGGAAGGGAAAAGAGAAGAAAGGGAGGAGGGCAGCGGAGATTAGCGGATGTGGATGTTCAAACCTCAGCCTGATGAAAAAGATCCAGCGTCGTCTTTAACAGGCCCTCCCCTCTGGGGAATCAATAAAGAAAAGCATGGGTTACCGTACAAAGATGGACAGGGACAAACTACTGCTGATTACACACAAATCAACACAAACTGTAACAATCTTAAAGTCAGAATAACTCGTCGTCATGCCAACGTCATCCAGGCCTCAAACCTGCCTTGTAAACACAGATAACTGGGGGATTGAAAATCTCATTAATACTAAGCCTCTAAAGAGATTCATGTGGATGCTTAAGCGGCTTTACAATGCTAAGCTCAGAAATGAATGCAACAGTTTCGCAAACTGTAGATGCAAAATTGTTGCGTGAGCACAGCGTCTGGTTACCTGGTGAACAGGTACATGCTGTAGGCCATGCTGGCGAGGCTCTGGCTCTGCCGGACGACGTCGTGTTCCTGCTCGTCCCATTTTTCCACCTCCGTGTCGACATCTGACGACAGCAGGCGGAGCTCAAGACCCAGCTTGGCCATGCTCGTCTGCTCCTGCGCCCACAGAGACGCTCACGTTAATCCTCTTTGGGCAACACTGAGGTGTAATAGATGTTGTTTTGGAAAATGCATATTAGGATAGAGGGTGCTTTTCCTTTGTTTAAATGTTAGCAAACCCCTATAAATCGGCATAAACCCTCGTCCTTTGATGGGAA
Source organism: Cololabis saira (assembly GCF_033807715.1). Taxonomy (NCBI): domain Eukaryota; kingdom Metazoa; phylum Chordata; class Actinopteri; order Beloniformes; family Belonidae; genus Cololabis; species Cololabis saira. Next base: position 13,317,424 of record NC_084601.1, on the reverse strand, counting down.
ACTGTGAAAACCTGCAGCCGAGCAACATTTGCGGCAAAACACCCTCAGTTCTCCAAGAGTGACACAAACTTTCCCGGAGATGAATATACTGCTGCCAGAACGAGCTACAAGATGTGACGTGATTAATTGTGCTGAAAGCGATGCGAGTCGGTGGTGCACACTACCTCTGCATCCAACTTGACAGCCTTTGCAGTCTTCAGGCTAGTTGAATGTTTCTGTTGGGTAAAAGAGAGTTTTATATCAAAGGACTAAAACCACCGTATCAGTGAGGCATTTATGAGGATGGATCCTGCAATACGCACCCCAGGTCTTGGAAGTGACAAATAGGGTTTTTTGTCACCTAGAAAAAGAAGTTTATTGTGATTATTTGAATTCACAAGTGCAACAAAACGATCATATGCTTTGTTCAATGCTGGCTGCGATTTTGCAGTGCTTCAAAACAATCTTAGTAGCAATTATAGTTATTCAGTAATGCCAGGAAGGATGTTGTTTTGCTTTCATCACCGCCTGCATTTGACTCACTTTTATTTAGAAATGTAAACAGAGTAGTTTGTTACAGCCGACAACCAGAATGCTAAACTCAAAAGTCATGTTTGTGGGAGAAGCAATAAACAAAAGGAAATATTAAAGGATTTCTGCACTTTGTCTATAAAACAGTTTAACAAAGTGTTTTGGTATCGTGGGAATCGGGCAGTGGATCAGATCCCTTCACCCACTGAAGTGCACTTAAAAATCCTTTACCGCATTTCACGCCAAGACCACATTCTTGAAGGTTTAATCTTAAACACTATGCTGCGTTGAAAACACACACACATATATCCATATGTCAGGGAGGAAAAGAAAAAGCACAGAACTAGCAAATGCATGGACCTGTTTTTTTCTTTCTCGTTTCCCGTCAGGGCGGATACAACTGAGACTGAAAGAGCGGCTGACCGTGACTTGGACACTTCAGGTTACTGCCATAATGATGAATGAATAATGAATAGAAAGAATCAGAAGTGGGATGAATACACGGGTGTTCAATGGTACTGACGCTGGTCCCTTTACAAGAAAACCTCCCACAGCCCACGAGTCATATTTAAAGGATATGTTCACAATATCTGCCCTGCTTAAGCTAGAACTTGTATTAGTGCTTTTGAAATTTCCACAATACGATTATTAATTGAGTCTCGTCTTAGCGTTTCTTCGCTTGCTTTTCAAGCTGAGACACAATCAGTTTGGGAAACCATCAGCTATAATCTGATAACTTAATAACCTGTGGAGGCATTAAGGGCTGTTCTAATTAAAAGGAAAATGATCATCAGGCACTCCCTGATGAGCTGGAGGTCGTCTTTTGTCCCATGTTAAAGCGCCCGCACCCAAAGGCTGCTGAAACTCCGTTCATGCAGGTCAGAGTTGAAACTAAGAGCAGCCACCAATCCATTCATTAAATGTTTGTCTCTTGCTGACCGATCCTGCCTACTGGAACACTGCAACTGCTTGGATGGATTTGCGGCGCCTTGTGTTGCATGTTTTCCTGTACATCAGCACGTGCATCATTAATGAGAGATGAAACAGACCTCGTCGTCCTTCAAAGACGTCGTTGATCTCTCTCAGCAGCAGAGCCATGTCGCAGAGCTGAGACTCCCAGGCCTCGCAGAAAACCTCCAGATTCTCTTTGGCAATCTTACTGGACGGGTGGAGGGCCAGCGTCTGGGCAGCAGAAATTATCTGAGAAAAAAATGTGCCAGAGGGGGGAAAAAAAAAAAAAAAAAATTAGATTAGCATGAGCCTTCTCTCATTATGGAAATTATGCAAGCAAGCGATGAAATATATCGTTCATGCATGACCATCTGCAACCAAGTCTTGTCTATAGATAACAACATTTCACCAGGATGAGTTAAAAAAACAAGTTAAGTGCACCTACATGCACACTCCCTCACGTCCTCCCCCTACTGTGTTGTATCTAATTGCCAATTACCCTCTGGGCAACCCCTGCGTTACCCGGAGCAGACACAGAGCGGTACCAGCGGCCCATACCGCACCGTTATTGATTGGCTGACCTTTGAACTCGGGAGCAGAGTTATTACTGGGGAGTCGTGCCGGGCCTGACATTAGCACCGCGAGACGGGAGCGCTCTACACTGCTGGATAATTACTGGCACGGATGGTTTCCAAGAGCAAATATAATTAGATGTGAGACGGGAGACTCGGTGGACGAAATATTTGCAGACATTCTGAGTTGATGGCAAGTGCAGCAGATTCAGAGAAAGATGGGGAATACATTTGCTTTTTTCTCTCCCTCTGCAGTGAATCTTTGTAAAATAATATTCGTGATCGATTTTTGTGGCCACTTTAAGAGCAGTCTGCGTTCATTCGTGCACAATAAAAGTAGTGAATGCAACTGAAATGAAATGAAAATTTAAATATGCTTGTTGTCACTGGGACAACAAGGCGACGGAGGATTCTCTACACCTGTGGGCCGATGACGTGGAAGGTTTCCTCGGCGTGTATGCAGGTGATCTCCAACGGCTCCGTACACGACACGTGGCACAACAGTCGGCACGTCTAGAGGGAAGCACAGACAGAAGTATTGTTCCGCATGTGACTCATTAGAAATGTCTAGCTTCGCCAATATCAGTCAATGAATGATCAATATAAACTTAAAGGGAAAGTTAGTTTTTTACAACCTGGACCTTATTTCTGGCATTTTTTATGGTCGTATACTCACCCAGGCAAGTTTGGTGTCATTTGGAGTCCTTTGGAAGATATTAGGGGGTTTTTTGCGAGCCGCTTCTCCATATAACGGTAGCGCATGGGGCACAGCGGGACACAGACGATGCAGCGTCTAAATAACACATGCGCGCACTCTGTCCTCCGTTCAGTGAGCTCTTCAGCCGTATACTCTGGCTCAAAACGGTAAGGACGTCCATCATATTCAAAGTCGTCGTCCACAACCTCAGAATTTGACAAATATTCAGACATGTTTCAAATAACTAACAGTAAACTAACAGTAGTGAACTCCAGCTGTACACAGAGCTGTGTCTGCGATGCGCGCACAGAGATGACGTCATGAGTTCAGAGGTCTTGTTTACAAACGGATTTATTTATTTTATTTATTACACAGACAGCGCCACAATGTAACAACAGGTCCTGGAAGCAGATCTAGTGATTCATAAAAGAAATGAAGAGTTTCGCGGCAATCATGTGTTATTTAGACGCTGCATCGTCTGTGTCCCGCTGTGCCCCGTTCACTACCGTTATATGGAGAAGCGGCTCGCAAAAAAACCCCTAATATCTTCCGAAGGACTCCAAATGACACCAAACACCTCTGGGTGAGTATAGGACCATAAAAAATGGCAGAAATAAGGTCCAGGTTGTAAAAAACCGAACTTTCCCTTTAACTATACATTTTAATCGGAGTAACAAATGTAATTATGGCAGCCTTCTGCCGGCTTCCTCGCTGCCTCTGAACCCCACCCACCTCAACCAGCTGCTCCTTTTGCTCGGTGAGCGTGCGGGAATACTCGGCCACTGCCTCCAGGTTTCCTTCTGCGCCTGCAGCCTTGAGAGCCCTGAGAGGCAGCTGCTCCCCGTGAACCTTCAGCAGGTCCGAGGCCCGGATCACCGCAACCTTATGCAGCTGGGGGGGAGACAAATCAAGGATTGAACAGCTGAACGAGACGAGAACGGAGGACGGTGAATCAGAAGCAGCAGAGGCACGAAGTCGGGTAGAGTTTGAGGAGGCAGGGGAGGGAATGGAGGTCGTGGGTCGACAGCAGAGACGGCAGCAGGTAATGTGAAGCGCTCACGAGAGGCGGTGCAGTCGCGTCTGTGCGTTTCTGTCTGAAACTGAGCGCATCTATTGAGATTCTGAGACAGACTGCTGCAGCTCACCTCGCGTCTCAGGTCAGTGATGCTCTGGCAGGTCTTCAGGATGGCCACCTCCATGTCGTCTGCGGGCTCTTTGGCGTGGGCGGACTGCTGCTCCGATGACAGATGAAGAGGAGAATAAACATTGGTTTTAAATGCTAACTCATGGTTATTTGGAAGTGTGTCACAAGGGACTGGAAAACACCATAGTGGAATGTTAATCAGTGATTTATCAGCATGGTCTCTGATATTTGAGGTAAATTATGTTGTGAAGGGGTGATAATTGTAATTTCCTGTAAAGTGAAATGATTAAATCCAATTACATAATGTAAATATTGTACGACGACATTCCAAATTGCTAGAATAAAACTGTAGCTAAAACAAATCTGTATTCTGCTAACCCCACCACAATATAAAACGCAGACCGGCCAAAGCAGAAACAATATTTGCAAATTCTTCCCAACCAGTTTGTAAACACTGCAGCGCCGGTTCTTTTCAAGTCTCCGCATGACCTTCAATTACAAGGACTAGATGAGGCAGCACGGTTGTGCAGCCGCAGGCTCTCTGCATGCGCTGCACAAACTGGCACAAATTCAGACGGAGGAAAAAGCTGCAACATAAAGGTTTGTGTTTGTGAGTCCATCACTTTTTAAGGCCAAGGAGACAGTTTTTTTTTTGGGGGGGGGGGGGGGGGGGGGGGGGGTTTCTCACCAGAACAGGTGTGAGAAATGAGAGTGAGGAGGTGAAGAAGGTAGAGGTCCAACTCTGAGGCCGCGGTTCTCAGTTGAAAACTGGTTGGAAGTGAGCTGCTGCTTCAAGCAGAGCAGTTCAAGTATCATGGGGTCTTATGCACAGGTGAGGGGAGACTGGAGCAGGAGATGGACGAGGTGAATCAGTGCGTCTGCAGTAATGCAAACTCTCTACGGTCTGTTCCGGTGAAGCGAAATCGGAGCCAAAAGGCAAGGCTCATCTGCCTCAGTAGAGGTGGCTTGGGCATCTGGTTAGGATGCATCACTAGTGGGTGGATGTTCCCGTCATGTCTAACCAGGAGAAGACCCCGAGGCAGCGCCAGGACATGCTGGAGGGACTAACTCTCTCTGCAAGCCTGGGGCTCTCTGCTTAGACTGTTGCCACAACAACCCGTTAGGGCGCTGATTGATGTTAAACAAAGAGCAAAAACTTCACCTTCACAATTTCTTTAGTGGACTGAGACGAAAAGTGAGGAAAGAAGCAAAACTGGGGACGTGAGGATATGTCTCCAGACAGCTTAAGCAGTTAGTTTGTACTTATTTTCCACCAGATGTATTTTTGGACTTATTCCTGTAAATATGTATAATTTCGAACACTGTTTAAGTAAGAAGGAACGCTACCGCAGGTCCTTCATCCCCACAGCCATCAGACTCTATAATAACAAACTGTAGCCATCCGAGTGCAATAACCTGTCTCTTTGTAAGTGCAATAACCTTTGCCCACTTAATACCTCACGTATTTTTGCACATGTAAATATCAGTTTTTTTGTGTTTACTATTTTTTTCTCTTGTACATTACACATTTTTCTACATTTCATATTGCTCTTTTTTTTATTATTATTTAGCTATTTATTGGTTATTTCTATTTTAATTTTTTGTATAAACCGTCGAGCGTGTGTGTGTTTGGCTGCTGCACGATTGAATTTCTCCTCTGGGAGATCAATAAAGTCTTCTATTCTATTCTAATACATCACATAATACTATCTGACCACTGCTTGTAATGTTCAATTTGTGGTGCAACCGATAAGGGTCCAAAGGTGCCCGGCAACGCACAAATTGTTTGTTTGTTTTCTCAGTTTCTGACAATATTTCTACTAATGAACAAAAATACATAATTTCTTGAAATAGCTGCTGATTCATTTTCTGTCACCTGGTTTAAAGATAGGGTAAGCAATTCTACACAATCACTTACAAAGAACACGTTTAGTGAATATCTCGTCATGATGTGCTTGCTGTTCTTCATGTGAGTACACAGTGGAAAAAATATGTCGTCTTCGTGGACAGCACTAGCTCTGTACGCTGGAAAAAAACAAACCGAGATCTGCCCCTTAAAAAACACTCCAGTCGGGTGGGCGGGTTCATGCTGGTGATGGTGCTTGTTTTCTCAAAGACTGGAGGAAAGGGGGGCGGAGGAGCCATCGCTCCGTGTTTAGTTCGAATATAAACAGACGAGACGACATCCAAAAATCCTTTATCCTACCTTTAACGGAAATGTATTACGTGTGGTTTGCGTGTGTGCGGGGCTGCACCCGCTCCAACCTACCGCCTCCACCCAGGCGTGAACCAGCTGCTGGGTGTCCTGGCGGGCCAGCTGGCACAGAGCGAGGATGGCCTGTCGCTGCTCGTGGCTGGTGTAAGCTGAATCAGTGAAGTCCTCCGTCCGCTCCACCAGGGCCTCCAGCTGGCCGCTCAGGCTCTGCGGAGTTAAACAATACAGATTCTCCCGCAGGCACTCCACGTTTGCCTGCAAGAGGGGAAAGGGAAGAGGTTGGTGACTTCAGGAGCATTTGAACAAGGGAAAAAAAGCAACTCGCGGACAAACAAGAAAGATCTTCAGGTGAAAAAAAACTTTAAAAAGTCACAGGGCTTGTCATCCTTATTAAAAAGCAAAATGTGTGGGATTTAGTTTCAGGCTCATGCTGTACCATCAATTATGCAAATAAATTCAGCGAGCAACATCTTAAGGACACCAGCATAAAAGCTAATGCATTTCTCCTGTTTTACCCCACTTTTTTCTTTCTTTTTTTTACCAACAAAGAGCTATTTTTCAGGGAAGTAAGGGTCAGCACATGCTGTATGATGACTAGCTACAAAAGCTCTTAGGAAACTGGCATTGAAATCTGCTGAGCCATTTATTAACAGTAACATCTTCATCTTTCCTCTCATTGACAGAGAAAGAAACCCTCATAGTTTGTTGTCCTTTTTTCTTCCAGGGGTTCATTCCTTTCATCTCTTAGCAAAAAAGCTGAAGAGAGTAGAATAGAAAGTGTGTTGCAGTCTTAATGGTGATTCACACAGCTCTATTAATAGAATTGACAAAAAGCAGTTTCTCTGCGCTGATTGCCTGAGTTACACCTGCAGCTACAACAAGCACTGAATTCAAAACGGATCATTCTGCATCCAGGAGGGACACCTTTAAAACGGCTCGTGGTTTGTAAATAAATTTAAATAAAGCCCTTCTTCAGCATGATGGGTTGTGCAGAAGAGCGTCAGATTGTCAGGCATACATCATTGTTTATTACCGTTTCTCAAACGTTGACACGATTAACTGAGGCCCCCGTGAAACATCTGCGATGACACGCTCTGATCACGATCCCAGAGTATGACAGAACCGCTGCTGTCGTGTCGGCCCCATCTTTATACGTCTGTTGAGCGCTGGCGGGGTTAGCAGGAGAAGTCAGGCATTCGTCTCTGCTCAAATACTTAGCACGGCCTTCAGAAAACAAACAGCTGATACGTCTTAAAGACAGGCACAGGTTGTCACGTATCAGCTCCATGTATCCTGGGTGTCAATGTCAGGCCGGTGCCAGTTTTTAAAGATTTAATGTTCAGAACTGCTTTCCTTTTTCTTTTTCCTTTTTTTTTTTTATTGGTGTTGCTGCTGAATTCAATAACAAATGTCTAAGTGCCTCGTCGGGCTATAAAACATTAGACAGAACACTCGGGGAGCGTTAAAAGCTCTTTCCTTCTTCATTGAACTGTATAACTTTTAAAGAAGCCTCGGAGTTAATGACTAAGCAAGAAAAAGCTCATATCCGAACCAAAGCAGAACAAGTTGAAGTTGTGGGTGGTAAACTTCGGGTGGAAATAGCCTGGGAAGTTGTAATGGGAGTGCTCGGCAATTTTTTATGTTGCTTCTAGTATCAGCCTCGGTGATGCGATCGTCCTCTGCACATCTGGTCGTCACATTGGATGACGTATCGTCAGGCTCAGGTGGGGCTAATCAAAGTGATATCTTTAACAAAATAAAATGTTTGTTTTTTTCAAATTACTTTCTCCACAATGTGTGCCCTTTAACATTATAGCCAAGCAGCACGCGTCAGATAAGCATCATTAATCTGAGGCCTTTACCGTGGGACGCATCAACAACTTCGCCGTGTGTCATTTCTGAAATTACCTTGAATTCTTTGATACCGTTGTACACGCTGGCAGGAAGGACCTTGTTCTCCCCAGAGCTCCGCGCCTCAGTGACTATCTCGATGACCTGCTCCAGGGCACAGCGCATTCGGTGGAACACAGCGTCTTTGTTGATCCTCGCCGACTCACAGTCCGGGTGCCTCAGGCAAGTCTGCGGAAGAAATTCAATGTGAAATGTCAAAGCTCGCAACCTCCTCTGCCCGTCCCAGCCGTTCTTCTTTCATAATAACCTGCCTTCAACTTGAGTGTCAATATTGATCCAAGCACGTTGGGAACCTTAAAATTAAAAGGAACCTGAACCACGGTTTTTACATTTTTAGGACGGGCAGAATCCATAACCCTTTTAACGGCGGTTTACCTTGGAGGCCGTGAGGAGCATCATGGTGCACTTCTCCAGCACTGCTCTGGCCGCTGCCATTCTTGCTTTCTTTTTCTCATCCTTCAAGTCCTGCACAAACACACACATACACACACACACACACGCGCCAATTATAATTGATTGCTTTGCTTAAGTTGCAAATTCTTATCACTCGCGCTTTCAGGGGCATGAAGCATAAAATAAGTATTTTGCTGGAAAACTCAAATATAGCAAACTTGTTTGCAGGTTTAACACTTATGAAACTACATAGGTCACAAAGAAACACTACCAGAATATCAAAGAGGGTACGGTTTGTCACTCTGCATAAATTCCACACACAATCAGAGTTTGAATAATGCAGATATGGGATTTGCAGAAGGCAGCTGAATGAACTTCTCCCGGGGCGCTTCGCCATCGATTACAAAGTGTGATTATCAGTGATTATTTCGGTCCCTCCCACCCAAACAGACGAAGATGGTGGGATTTCTAAAAAAGATGTGCCCCTGTTCGTGTGTGCCTGGGAGTGCATAAGTGGCAGTGAATGCGACATAGAAAGCAGCGAGCCAACTGAGGAGAGAGAGCATTACCAGCAATGAGGAGAAAACGTGACGTGCGTGTCAAAACTCTATCCCTGACGAAATTCAGACAGAGGGATGCTCCACCCGCTCTGTCTTGGTATCGCAGCTGCTGCACTTTACATCAACTTCTGCAGGCAAAGCGCTTTAGCTGCCGAGGCTGACTGCGTGCATCAAAGGAGGATTAGCAGTCTCTGACAGCACAAAGTTAGAGGCCCTAAAGTTGCAGGGGTTTTCCTGAAGTTTATGCACAGACTTTGTTTTGCACATTCTGCTAAAAAAAAAAAAAAATATGGCTGATAAGTTGCAGATAGACTGGACTGGAAAGATAGGTTCATTCTTATCAACACTGACTTTGTGGAACTGGTGATCTACACATTTCAGTGCATGTAAGAAAGGGAAAAGCAGGGAAACTTATGGAAGCCTTTGTAGTTAGATTTTGTCGGCAAATATTTGATGCTTAGTTATTGATTTGTTCCGAGTTAGCTGGTTTTAGGAGTTTGTATGTTCTCCCCGTGCTCTCCCCCTGTCCAGGGTGTTCCCCTGCCTCTTGCCTGTGACTAGCTGGGATAGGATGGATGGATGGATGGATGGATGGTTTTAAAGTCCAATTTCACCACCTGCTCTCACATCTGAACACATCTGTCTGTGGACATTGGCTGTTTGGTGGAAAGCATCCACACAGAATCAAATGTTTTTCGGCGTTGCACAAATGAAGAGACGTTTTTATTTGAGACATATCCTAAGTGATCTGAGCATTTTGAGTGTTCCTTCAAGCGCTACTCACGTTCTGTCTGTCTCCTGTGAGGTGAGCAAACTCCACCATCTCGTTGCCAAACTGGCTGAAAATCTGCACAAATTCCTGGAAGGTGCTGACTCGTTCCAGATGGTCAAGTGTTACCAGGACCTGACGTGAGGGAGAAACGTCGGACAAGTAGGGTGAATATGTTTTGGAGCATGGCATTTTTCATTATCAGCAGAAGGTATTTGCAAACAAAGGACATCATTTACTGCACTAATATTTCAAGAATGACTCTGGCAATAGAAGTAAGAAGTGAAAAGTAATTAAACCAGCAAAAGTGGACATTTTATTTCAGTACATCAGTGTACAACATTGAGTGTTTGAAGTGGTATAATTCCTTCAATGAAATCCTAAACAAAGCCCTCAAATTAAGCTGCCCTTAATCTGCATTTTCATTAATAACAGTCTACATATATCTCCTAATTTAGCTGCTGGGAATACTTCAGCTGGCAGCAGCGGCTTTTATCGGTAAAATACTAAGAAGAGGAAGAGATCTTATTGCGTTTGCCAGTAATGGAAAACATGGGGCTGTCGACTGTCTGTCCAAACAAGGCTAACCAGTCATGATTAAAACCCCTGCTTTCAGCCTAAATCCACATTTACATCATTCTGTTTGTCTCAGAGCGTAGCTGGTTACAAACGAGTCTGTGTCATGCAGTCAATAAAAGTGCTGCTTACTTCAATTATATCCGGACCACTCTTCCAGAGAGCCAGTTCCTGACTATTAGGAAATAAATAACTCAGAGTAGATACCCTGAGTGGGAAGAAAGTGCATGCTTTTGTTTCAATGCGGATGCGTCTCACCTTGTTGCGGGATGTGATGATCTGTTTGATGACGATGCGGTCGGCAAGGACCAGGACTTTAGTGACGGAGGACAGGAGCAAGCGGGCTGCTTTCACCATCGCCGCTCTATCGCTGAACACCGTGATACGTCCGTCCGACTGGGTCGTCGTGGATGATCCCATGTCTGTCAGCTGGGCGATGGCATCACCTGCAAAAGATAAGAGAAGGATACAGTACTTGTGACCATAGAAATGTAAAAGAAATTACCAGAAAATTTGGTTTAGAGTACATTTCACTCAATTAGAAGCCACATTGCATCGCTTTGTGAACTTATTTGATCCCCTGACACATGTATCATCACTGCTTTGTGACAAAATTCTGCACGAAACTAATATTTACGAGCATCTGAACTCTGAAAGTGATGGCTTTTGCACATGCACTGGTAAGCAGCTGATGGTGAAACTGAGGGCAAGTTGTGGTAAAGAAGCATTTTTACCGTTCCATTTTTACACTTCCTTCGTTTAGGCTCATTTGGTTAAAAAATGACTTCAAATATTCCTTCAAATAAGAAAAAAAAAGTCAAATAATATCAGAAAGGGGGCAGGCAAAGTTATATCTTGTGTATATCTTGTCTAATAAGTGACTAAAAGCAGCAAAAAGTCCTGCTCAGTACAAATTCTGTTTGCACTCTGCTTTTTGAGTTCATTTAAGCTTGTGCTCCAACCTTAGTTGGGTTACATTCAAGAGCAGCCTCTTTTTTTTGCCTGCTAACTTTTTTAAGATTAAGAGTCAAATAAGGTCATAAAAAAAACATCAGATGGAATGCAGTTTTTGTGGAAGCAAAATGTAATTTGGAGAGGCCGTGTGAATCTCTTTCTAACCATCAGTCTCTCTGAGAGGAGTCCTTTCCTGGCTGTGCAAGCTGAACAAGAACATGCTGGAAGGCTCACACATCCCATCTGGTACAGGAGTGTCTTGGGATCCCCACAGAAGAGAAAAAACCCCAAAAAAACAGCAGGATGTGATCAGGAAGAAAGCCCTTGGGGGCCACTTTCTAGTTCTTGCCGTCACTGAGCTGAGTGTAATATTTCTCAAACGTCTTCATAAGTAAATCAGACTACAACTCCTCATGTCCCCTAAAAGCACCATTGTTCACCTCTGGGAGACCAATCATACTCACATGGAACAGCTTTAAATTCTGAATATTTTACAAATTATGGCAAAAATAATAATCCATTCCTCATCAAGTCTTGAAATAAGAAAAAAACAACCAGAAATAAACAACAACAACCCGTTAAATATTTCACCAGTGCATTACAGTTTTCACAGGAACTAAGATGAAATGCAGAAGCAGCGTGCAAGAAATATTATTCACATGAATAAAACATTCAAAACCTTCGCTCATCTTCCCAGGAGTGAACGCCCCAAGAAGTTCACCTAAAGGTTCACACTAAACTCAGAGAAATCTCAGACTCTATGGGACTTAGTTAGCATTTAAAATGTTAAAAGTTCATGTCCGTACAATTATTAAAATACTGAACCAGTAGGACATGATGCACAGCCACATGTTTAGTGAAAACTACTCTGCATGTGTCTTTAGACGCTTCATGCTAGCTGTCCCTGCACCCTCCGGGCCCCGACACCTTGCAGTTGTTCAGCCGACCGTGAACTCTCGTGTACACGATTATGTCGAGGCCAGGATTTGAAGTCATCTGTTCAACAGCTAAAGCTTGGCTGAAAATGGGTCATGCAACGGAAAAATGATGCCATGAAATCCAGGAAATCGACAACAGAACGGCTAAAAAAAAAGGAAAATAAAATCAAGTTGCTGCAACAATCCCATCAAAACCCCAATCCCAATCTAATATTTACGTTCACGCTCGCATTTCTTTCATTTAAAGAGCTGCTGAATATGAAAAGTTTTTTTTTTTTTTAAAGTTACCTTCTGACAATGAAAAATGGGAGTATTTTCATCTTCACATGATTGGTCTCTGGGCACTGCGAGGCATTCTCAGCGTGGAAACTTTGGACAGGTGAAAGAACTTTAGTTCACACAGCTCTATTACATAATGTTCTGCCACTCTTCAAGTACAGATCATCCTTCACAGGACTAAATACAACAGCACTATATTCAGCACAGTGGTACGGCAACTATGCCAACCTGACCCAAACGCAACTGGCATGTTTTCCTGGAGCCATTTTTAACGCTAGAAGACACTTGCACACAGTTGGTAAACATGCCAATGTCAAATCTCATACATATCTTCACAGACATCAAGCCCATCCTTAGAGGGTTTTGTCTTTCTTTCAAATCTATTTACTTTACTCACAAGAGAGAATAATGTGATGGGGGGAAGAAAAATGAAGAAAGAGCCCAGAAAGGAGGTGGAAATAGGTCAATATCAGGTCCTGTTTGGTTTAGCTGGGCCTTTAAAGGAAGCAGCACTGACAAACTGATTTTATCAGACAGGCTGCGTTTCAGTGCCAACTTCGTTAACAAGTTAAAACTCAGACTTGACTCAGAGGTCGTTGGACAAGCCTTGTTATTTCACCAGGGAAGTAAAAAGAGCCTTGCATCAAATACATGCTCTTAGTTTGGATTTTTGTTGCATTCAATGTAAAACAAGGCTTTCTGACCAGCTTTGTGCAAGCTATAATTATATCCACCTCACCTCACTGTGGTTGGAAATGAGGGTTGGTCAGAGGGTCGCCATGACATTTTACCATCACCGGCTCAATTATTGATATTATGTAGTTTGTTTATTTTCGTAACATCCAGAACTCTTCTTTTTTGTTTCTCTATTTTCTCTCTCCTCTTACTTCATTTGCTGATTATGAGCTGGTCTTTGGAAAGCTCAATGGGCTGTTTACAGCTGTAAACGCCTTCCGTCGTCATGGATACTCATCTACATGATAAAAATCCAGATATTGACAATCCATCCAAACCATTATTAGAAGATGTTCCAAGTCATAATCATAATTCAATTGGGGAAAAAAAGAGCTCAGAATAAAATCTCAAACTGATATGAAGAAAGACGCAATTTAACTAGTTTACTGCAACCCACTAGGCTGCCACTAGAGAAGCTAACCAACTAACACTTTTGTGGAATAACATTTTTTTCTCAAGTGGGGTTGGTGTGTCCTGTGCAGTCGTCCATCGGTGTTCATTTTGGCCAATTCAACTTGTAGAATCGGCCATTAGCCGTCGGTCTCTATGACCAATCTGATTGGTGGAGTGCTAGCCCTTGACTAGCGAATCGGAGTTAACCGGACATGACAATGCTAAACATACTAGAATGGCATAGACAGTAAATTACACTCTATCATCGCATCGATTTGGAGTTGGATTGTGTTTGACTGTGTTGTGAATGCCAGTATATTTTCATTATTAGCCTCATATTTCCGATCCTTCTGGACTTCTATCAGAAGTGAAAACACTGACTGATGACAGCGGGCTGTTTAGAACTATATCCTAGAGCAGGAATATTCAATTGGCGGCCCGCGGGCCACATGCGGCCCGCCAGGAGCTTTTATGTGGCCCCTGGTCATATTTAAAAAAAGGGGGTGTTTGTTGAATTTTTTTTCTTTTAATAATATTTTTATAACTGGCTACTATGGACTAAAATGGTTGTGCTCAATGCTTAATATAATATTCAAATAAGGAAATCTTGGTGGAAAGTGGTGCTTTGTTATTATGGCGTGTTTTATTAAAAGTAGGTCAATATCAATTTCATTAAGTTTGCACAATGCATGGTTTCAAAATGAACTTGCATTCAAAATAATATTTCTTTATCTGAATATTATATTTAACATTCACAATTACTAAATCTGGAGACAATTAATACATAATTCATATGTAAACTAGATATATTCAAATGTATAATACAAATGTATTATATTTACATAAGTCTTCGTCTTTGAGTGCAAAATACATTTTGAAAACCCCCACATTTTCAAATTGTGCGGCCCTCTCCATACAGTTCCATCTAGTTGAATACCCCTGTCCTAGAGTGATCTGTCATTTCTGGTTGTTCTTCCCTTTTCATTTTGGGCGACATCACAGATTAGCATCGCCTGCAGTTATGGGGGCGTATGCACGCAGAACGTACGTTCCAGTCGGCGTCGGGTTGGTGTGTTTGGGAGTATTTTTTTGACCAACTCGGGGAGACGGGAGCCAACTTTCAGTCCGACTTCTTTTCTGCCAACGGTCAGCTGTCGGGTTGGTGTGTCGCAGCCCTTAAATTGACAGGAATCACCCACGCCCGTCCCTGTGACGGTCAGGTCACTAGTCTATGTATTTCAATTGGTTTGTGGTCCTCCCTCCCCTCACTCGTAAAAGTTGGGTCACAAAAACACTTGAACTGCTAGAACACTATTCACAAGCGGGATGTCCAATTTGTCCTGTCCCTCTTTTATGAACTAACATATTCATCTACGTCGTCACAGCACCGACAACATTATTGTAGCATCAATACTTGGTGTGTCAAGTGCATTGCTTACAGGAAATGTTGAAGCCACTGTTGTCAACTCACAAGAAGAGTCTGCTATGAGTATAAACTAGTTAAAAAAAGAGGCGAGTTAAGACAAAAAGCATGTGAGGATGAGTGAAACAGCCACCGTCTTTCCTGACTCGTGCCACTGGATCTTTCCACGGCTCAGATGAAGGGCTGCTTCTCCATGAGTCAGCGCCTTGAGCCTGCTTTTATTCCAGTCATTGAAATACAGAAGCTAAAGCCAAGCGTTATTAAATCCTCAAAGTGGCTGGGAAGCGTCAATCCCTCACTGAATAACCAATTCCTAGAGACATCAGGAGGAGAAAAAATCTCTGCTATCACTCAAGATGTGAAATGAAAGAGTCAGAGAACAATAAAGAATAATCATAATGAATAACTGCACTAAGTCTGTCTGACAAAGGGTAAAAGAAATCAATGGAAACAACAATCCTGAGAGGGAAGTGAAAACTGGAATTAATTAGTCACCGTTTGCGATACACGTTAACACGTGTGCGCACAAACAAATGTACGCACTCTCTGCTTGGACTCTTCTTGGTCTATCCGTCTCCTCCAACCAGCACCCTCTGAGTTTTAGTCACCTTCCCAAATCAGCACCGTGTGAGGATTAAACGCTTTGAAGCACAAGTCGCTTCCTCCAACATAAACCTATTATCATGGTGTTGCGTCTAAATTCTTATCTGGTGGGATATTGTTTCCAGTTTGCTTTGAACAAGGTTAAATGAGCTCCTTATTTTTCCTGATAAGAACCAAGGGGCAGATAGGAAGAAGAGTTGTATGTTTGTAAATGAGAACATGAATCAAAAACACTGGCATACAGGGAAAAAAAAAAGTTTTACAAAACCATCACCTCCTTGTTGATATTTTGGATGTAATGTAATGCATGCACTCTTTTAATGAGAAACCTTCCACAAATCTCTTCTAGATATACATCTAGCTGAAAAAACTTTGCAGGCTTTGCCCTTCAAATAAATCTTCTCTGTCAAGAGTTTTGCAGAACAGCATGAGCTCCTTCTTTACATTTCCTAAATATGAGGAGATGAGCTCATTCTTTAAGCTCCCACTCAAAGAATTTACTCAAAGAAGTAGAGTTATGCTCTTTGGATTGATTTTATAGCTTCCCGCTGAGGGAAAGTTGAGGATCACCACCAACACATGCCTCTGGTAGTTTAACAAACTTCTCACCTCTGAGAGCACCAGATTCCCACCAATGACCTTCCTTGTGTGCTTTACTTTTATTGCAGCTAACTTAGACCACCCTTGTAAAGTAGTAAAAAAAGAACATATTTCAGATTTTTTCTGCTGAAACAAACTTTTGTTGCCTGAGTAGAAAGTTCAGGTGAGAAGGCATGAGTTTAGGGGTGGGCAAAAATATTGATATGGCAATATATCACGATTCTTTGCCGGCCAATTTGATAACAATCGTTTAAAAAAAAAAAATTTAAATAATAAATTGTGTTTCAGGCGGGTTGTAAATCCAGTACTACTTTACATGTGTTTAAATAATATTGTTAATGTTTATTTCATATTATGTAAATAATATGTATATATGTTGTAACTTCAGCTTGTATAGTTACAATAAAAAAGCATGGATCATTTGAATTACATTGTTTTGACTAAGTTTGTCCCATAAATTATTAATATAATCTGATGAATATGCAACTCAGATTTTAAGATGCATAATGCCTTTTACAGTTTTCAGTGAACTATGTATAACATTGCAATATATCGTAACATTTTGATAGTATACTGTACCGTGACTCAAGTATTGAGATGTGTATCGTATCGTGAGGTCCCTGGCAATACCCACCCCTACATGAGTGTGAGAGTTCTCAATCGGTGCCTTCAGTCTTCTGGGCTTTGGTTTATTGGCAACCCAAAATGCCAACTTACTTTATACAAATAAATCCCGCCATACCCAAAAATAAGGGTCAGGACACCAGGATGACAGGTTTTTAGTAAATGACACTAAAAATAAAAATCTGCATAAAAAGATGCATAAAGTATCCAACAACCTTTTAAATCCATCATGTACTAATTTCCATGTCTGTAAAGACAAATTTATTCTCACTTTAATACCACACCCTTGGGTAGATTTGCCCCCTTTTCAGCATTTACTCCTAATCTAATAACAACAATCTCTTTAGAAGGTCTTTTGATGGAATACTGTGCGACAGCCAGCTTGTCCAGACTAATCGAAATTTACCAGAATTTAATAACCCTGAACCCTGAAGGTAATGCCATGCCAGTGAAAATGTCACAGTTTGTCTTCACAAAACACTGATGAGAAGCCCACAGTTTACTGACTGATCTGTTCGACACACTCTCAGTGGAAAATTTGTATCATAAAGTCACGACTGTGCTTTTGACAGGAAGATACAGTATGCACCAAGAATAAACACCCTCACACAGTTTCAGCTCATGCACCCGTGACTCCTAGAAAAGAGAAACATTCACTTCAAGTGCAACAATTCTGTTAACATTTCCAGCTCTGATGAGATGCAGCTGAAGATGCCTACCTGCTCGGCGTGCCTCGAAACAGGCTTGACCCATCTCATCCTTCAGTTCTTGGTTTTCTGAGGCGATGGCCTCCCCGACGGACACGAAACGCCCCACTGCCACGCTCACGGCCTGACCCACCCGGTGTATGGCTGCCAGAGTGCGCTCCGACTTCTTTGGCTTGTCCTTGTGGTTGATCAGAGTGGTGATCTGTGGACAAGGATGAACCATTAGAGGAGGCCAAATGATTATTTAATCACCAACAGGATGAGCCAGGTTTAAGAGTTATACTGTTGCTGATGATTGACCCATCCACGTCCGTCACACATTTAAACACTGAGGAAATGGAACATCATTTGCTCTGTAAGTCACAGGGTCATCACACTGTGATTAGATTTAAAATAATCCGTAAAAGCATCCTGCTCTTTTACTAAAGGACACATTCAGAACTTAAAGTGGCCACTTTGGCACAAGGAACCAATAAAAATAACTTTCAATTTACAGAGGCATAGCTAGAAAAACAGCATTTGGGATGTGCAACAAAGGGTTATTGTTTATGTACAAAATACTGAACACAACCACTCAGGTGGGTAGTTTTAGTGGTAATTCATAGTATCAATTATTAATCGGGAGCCAATCTTTTATTAACTGTTTCTGGCCTCCCCGGCTGTCACCGTTTGTCTATGGGTATATGTGTATGTGTGGAACGTAAGGTCAGGAAGTGGTAGGAGGTGATTTAATTGGTCCACAGCTGTAGGTGGTCCCGGAAGGGAATCTGTTCCAGTAAAGTCTTTGTGGATGTCACAATGCACATGCTGGTTCTGCTGAGCTCAGACGTCTGTCTGAATGAGCAGCGTCCCGACAGAGGAATGCAACGCATCAGGCTGGTGCTCAGCTTTCTGAATGAGGCTGTTTGAAATGCAAGACTACAACTTGCTGTCCTCCTTGTTTGAAAGCTTACAACAGTTTAAAAGTCGGACGCATATGACAACCTTGATAAAGATCAGCACCACTAAATGAAAAACAGTCCTGATTCAGACAACTTTGAGCTTAGTCACTGTATGTTATCTGTGTCCAAACCACATTCAGTCCAACACATAAAGGCCAAGGAAAAGGGGAGTCACAGTTTCAATAGCCTTTTAAGTCAGTCAGTACAGTTGCATAATATTAGAAAAATTATTGTGTGAGTGTGACTGAAATCAAACTTGATGAAACGTCTCACAGTTGGACGAACACACCCAGATAATGCAGTTGAAATCAAGTTAAACCCAGCCTGTAAACATTCAATCCAACGATCTGCAGCCAGACCCGTCTCATGATTCTGGTGCATGACCCAATGCTATTGTGTCAGCGTGTGACATACTTTGGTTGTTAAATCCCCTTTCCTTACGTACTGTTACGAGCTGTAGCTGTCCCTAACTACCAAAAACCCAATGAAAAACCTGATCTACTGTATATTAAAAGTGAGAATCTAATATCACCCTCACTGCAGGTTTCCCCAGGTATTACAGAGATGCCAAAAAGTCCTTTGTTGCAGAGAAATACACCACAATATAAAAATCCATATACTAAGAATTTGTACTCACAGGTGATGTCATCCACTGCTTTGGTTTATGCAACAGCCAATTCAACCAAAAAGCAGGAGAACTTTATGGTAACGGGTCACAGTCATAAAAATGTGCAAGTAAAGCTTAAAAAAAACCAACCAAAAAAACATTAATGTTACTGTGGCTAATGTCTGAATTCTCCTGATTTCCCAGATTGATGAAACCACCAATACCTTCTTTTTTGTCTGAGAAGATAAAGCTTTAGACAGCAGCCAGAGCAGAGTCCCGTGTGTATTTGTGTCTGATCCAGTCAGAGACAAAGAGCAGCAAAGTGAAGGTAACCTGCCGCAGCCAGGTATTACTATGCTTCCTGTCAGTATCCTGCTGATGTAGCTATCACATCTCCAGTACAGGAGTAGCTGCTTGTCACACTGCTTCTTTTTCTGTTGTTGTTTATGCTCTCAGTTCTTCATGACACAGCCCGAAGTACCCATTAAACTCTTCACTTGTCATCTGTACCACTCTGCCTTTATTATCTCGTCCAAGAACCTCCATCCCCACAAGTCCAGTGTTGCCTCTGACTCATCCACACGGAGAGTGGGACACTGCTTAGGAAACACCAACGCCAGCTGGCTGGCCCTTATGTAGCTAGAGAGAACCGGGGCACTGTCACACATGATTCAGAACTAAGTCATCGACCGAATGTTACGCAACAGACCTAATTAACATTTTTGTGACGCAAAGTATTTGTTTCCGCCAGCTGGTAAATGCAAGTCTGCAGGAAGCATGCGTGCATGTCTGAAAAGGCTATGCATATGCACTAACCCAAACACAAGATCTTAAGGAGGCGAGGCCATGAGAGAGGATGCTGATAAGTGAGAGAGAGAGAGAGATGAGGAAAGATTATAGAAAGAAGAGAGGAGTCATGCAGCACACGACGACAGAAGAGAGCTGCTCAGAAGTGGCATTAGCACACATTGGACTAAGGATCTTACATAAAAACAAGCGTCTCCTACAGTGCAGCAAAGTTAGTTTAACAAGTTTAACGTGATAGGTATGTGAAAGACAAACAGAGGGGGTGGGGGGTCGGGTGGGGGCCTCCACGTGAGGTACAAAAGGGAGAACAGAGAGCAACCACTGACTGGGATTTCCTCAGTGAAGGATTATGAGGAGGGCACATGTACTGGGCTGTGCAAACAGGAACAGAGCAGGGTGGAGGAAACATAATATTGATACAGTGCCATCACATAGAAGAAGCCTTTCTGTTTGAGAAGGTATCAGTGGATCTTTGTGCAGAGAGAGAGAGAGAGAAATGCACATTCCTTTAACATTTGTCAGCAAAACAAACCTGGAAAGATAGGCAACAGCATTCAATCTGAGGAAATTACACCATTTTGTTTTTCTTTTCCAACCCCTAACAGGACAGAGGTGTAACTCCTTTTTTACGAGGGGGCATATACAGAATAATGTATGAACGAGAAGAGGCAAAAGCTGCCGTGCAACGCAAACATTACAGCTGGGACGGTGGAGTTTGTATCACACACACTATGCAATGTAAACATCACCATGAAGAATCCCGTAAGATCCTTGACTACCGTAATTCATGACCAAGAGCTCTAAAAATGTCCCATCTCTCACATGAGAACCTCTGCTGTTACGCACACAGCGTGCCCCGCTGCTCTCCTTTGGTATGCAGCCAGTCGATTCCCAGAGCTTCATCTCCTTTCTCTTTGTTGTGCATAATTACGATGACGGTTACAGGACCTGAAGAAAAGCCGTTATTAATACCTCACGGAGAATAAGACAAAACTCTAACCAAGTCCACCCACTGGTTAAGCAGGAAAACTAGACTAGCACCCCAAGGACACAGTGACCGGCTATAAATCAGGGAACAAAGGCTGGAAACGCTTGTGGTCGCCTCCCATGGCTACAGACTGAGACTCGGTGGATAGAAATGCTCGTAGAAAGTTTGTTGTTATCAGAGTCAAGTTTAGTTTTCACAAAAGAAATACATTGAAAGATCTTTTCTGAGCGCCATATTTGCATCAGTCTTTTCAGTCGACCCTTTAATGCCTGAAATCTGACATAACACACCAAAAAAAAAAGGACCAATCCATCTGTGACGACACCACAACGTGGTTTTGGTTACGTAGGAAAGTGGTAGTATGTATATTTGCAGATGTAACTATTTACTTTGCTGCAGCGCTGCTGTCTTTGCGAAGGAAATAATTTGGCATGAGACTTTGCATGAAGCAGAGAGGATTAAGAGATTTAAAGTCCCACTCATGTCTGAATGCTGAACAGATAAACCTGTCAACAGCATTTTATATGAGATATTGGGTTAACGCTTTATTAAATTGAGAATAAATATATCCACCTGTGATCAATTTAGTGCATCTCTGCTGTTGCACACATCTCATTACATAACCAGCATATAGATCTTGAAGCTGATTCTGTAGCCAGGAAAGGTAATACTTCCAGGTCTCATTTTAGCCAATTACAACACAAAGGGTCTATTGTTGCACCCAAAAGAACTTGGGAATGTCTTTAGTATTCCAATTTCTCTTCAAGGTTTCAGGAAAGTACAGCTCTGCCTCTTAACCTCAACTGCAGCGCTCTTGAGGCGGTCACGTTTTTGTCGGGCCTGTATTGATGCAAGGACACGCGTGGCTGACTGTTCACTGGAGACCAAAGTGTGAAAGAAAGAAAAAAAGGAAGGGGAAGGAGATGAAAGTTGCACTGCGTATGCGCTTTAACGGGTGAGCAAATTCCTTGCAAATTGGTTGCAAGCAGGCAGGAGTTCAATGCTGCACTGGTCGACTGCCAGACTCCAGAATACGAGAGATGAAAAAAAGAGACGAGGGAAATTGGGGAGACCAGATGGGGAGGCACTGAGTAAGAAAGAGAATAAAGAGGACATATTACATCTACATTTTGCCTCTCGCTGTCTTTTTTGTGACTGAATCTTATGTCATACTTTTGTCTTTTCTGTGCAGCAGGTGATTCATCTATGTCCCCAGAGCGAGGCTGCGGCAGTGTAGTACGGCGTGATACAGTACAGGAAAAGCTTGCAGTGTTTAAGCTGCATCCTTCAGGGAACACGGCAAAAACCACAAGTACAAAAGAGCACGGATAAGAAAGAGTAACGCTACTGCACCAGCCAGCTCTTACAATGAATAAAAAAAGATCTATAACTTTGAGAATATTAGGCCCTTTCATTTCCCAATGACATGAATCACTGGACATCACTTGGGGATTATTATCAAAAGAAAAAGTTTTGATAAAGCACATCAGGCCAGTGGCTAATTAGCAGGAATATTCTGCAGCAAGGAGTCATATAAAACGGAAGCACTCGCTTATTCTCTTCCAGTTAACAAGCTATTTCAGGCACAATGGATAAGAGTTAGCTGATAGCAGAATGTACAGCAGAAATGTTTTAGTGTAGCTTGTTGAATTAAAAACGCCACGCAGCATTTCAGTTTACTGTACCACCAAAGTGAAGCCGAACTGCATCTTCAATGATCATGCATTCTGTAAGACCGAAGAATATAAAGATCTCTGATACGCGGCCTCACACAAGCATGCAAAGATTAATTTCACGAGTCCATCTTAATTTTGCTCTAAACAGTTCGTGTACATAATATTGGCATAGAGCCAAAAGCATCTCTATTTCCAAGAGACGTGATGCATAAAGATTAGGGAAAGTAATGGAATGGCTGTAGATCAGTAGCTTGAATAGTGCTAGGGGGGGGTTGGTGGGTGAAGTCAGTGGGAAAGATGTGGTCTCTGGGGGGTGACAGAAACTTGTTACGTTCTGACTGTGGGAAGTAGACAAATATTACCTATAGTAGCGTTTCTATTACACTTTTTCGCCCCAAAAAATATCAGAACTCTAAATTAGCGATAAGGAAAGTGCTGCAGAGGTTCAGTGTTTCCATTGAACAGTGTTTTTTCTCTGTAAGAGCGAAACTCTCCTTGTTCTCTCTCCGTATCTCGTATTCTCTTTAAAATAATGAAAAAGAATATCTCAGCTTGGAAGAAGATGGACAATAACATCTGTAGTCTTTGAACAATTACTGCGATTTCTGCTAGCGATTGCTGCTAACGATTGCTGCTAACGCTGCTCATAAATAGTCAACAGAGGATGAAGTCAGCGGATGATCATTCAAATGCTTATTCATAGGCAAAGCCCATATGTAACAAAGCTATACATAATGATTTAGTAGAGTTATAGCACAACTACATCATATTCTAGAAACTAGATTTTGATGAGTTTAGATTGACGGCTACGTCGACACCCAGCGCTGCCGGAGATGTGAAAATGCATTTCCGTTACACTTTTGTGATAAACTGGATTAAGGATTACTGTACATAAGATTAAAATAAAACATTAAAAAAAGCTTTTTTATGACTACACGGGTGAGTAAATCTTATGCAAATTGGTTGCAAGCAGGCAGGAATTCAATCCTGCACTGGCTGGGGACAACTGTTAAGTACACGATGGTGTGGTAAAATACTTGGGTATTAATATCCCCAAAAGTCAAACAACATTTTCTGAATTTAATTCTACTCCACTGGATGAATTCATGAAAAATGAATTAAGATCCAGGTGGCATTCAATTCCCTATTTCAGTTTATATTCACAGGTCAAATGAATGTCTTACCAAGACTACTATACTCGTTTCAGCGACAATTACTATAAATGGATCAAACTCAATTTAATAAATGGGACAAGATGATATGGAGATGTTATGGCAGGGGAAAACACTTTGCAGTTAAAGAAAACTAAAGAAAAAGGAGGATGGGGCCTGCCATCTTTAAGGGATTATTTTCAGGAAGCACAGATGAAGGCATTGATAAATTGGTATGACATCAGATACAGAGGAAAACATTTTTCCTTTCCCAATGCAAGCCCCTCTGGCTGATATTGGCGGATATTGAAAAATATACTGACACTACTGATAACCCTTGCGTTCAATGTACTCCCTCTGTGTGGAAAAAGGTGGTTAAAGAATATAACCTGAAAAATATATTGTAATGTTCTGAACTTCAAATTCTGAACCTCTAAAGGGATAACAACTTTGAGCAATTTGATTAAAGATGGTAAGGATATCAGTTTGGATACATGTAAACATAAACATACACTGGAAAAGCAAGACTTTTATCTGTATTTACGAATACGTCATTATATAGAAGCTAATTTTGATTGATTTAAGTGTCATTCCACAGAATACATGAAGCCAATGTGGGAGAAAGAGGGAGGGATGACTATTTCAGGGGAGGATCGGACTGCGATATGGAAACTCACAAACTCACGGAGATGGATGGAAACGCTTGATAAGATATTTTATCACTCCATGTCAGAAAACACACTATGATGGAACCAGTCCTATCTGCTGGGGAAGGAGTGGGGACCAACGTGCACACCATGTTCACACCCTGTGGTACAGCCCACTTAGCCCACTTATTAGAAGGGTGTTTACGGAGCTCTGCGTAATTTCTTTTGGAATGAAAACAGTTTATTCTGGATGTTTATCGCAGGAGTGGGGAAAAAAGATAAATATCCATTCAGTGTTTTGTTGGTTGCAAGTAAGAAATCTAAAACTAAAAAGTGTCAACATGGTGTGACATACAGTAACAGTGGATATTTATAAAATGGAAGAGATGACAGTGATTATAAATCAAAAACAAAACTGGTCTGTAGCATGTCGGGAAAAATGGGCTGCTTATATAAAAATGAAAGAGCTCGATTTAACTCAGTTAAAAAAAAAAAAAAAAAACAGGATTATCGATATGGCTGAAAAACCACCTTGTTAAAGCATAAAACGTTTTTTTGTGATTTCTTTCCATTACAGGTTTGTGGTGGAGTGGAAGTCTCATGGTTGGGGGGCCCAGGTTCAAGCCCCTCGGTTGGAAACCAAGGTGAACCACTTTGGGCCTTTAACCCTAATTGCTCCCTGGGCCCCACTGCTCCTAGTCTAACTGGTGATAGGTTAAAGGCAGAGAACAATTTTAGTGTGATAAATACTGACAAATAAAGATTATTATTATTATTTCCTTTGTTATATTTGGGTTTTGTGCAAAATCCAGGAGTGATGGAAACACAACTTATGATTTTGAGTTTTAGAGGCAGCTGGTGTTAATGGAAACACTGTAACCTATTTATAAGTCAGTGGTACACGGAGGAGTATGCTACATATCCCAAACCTGACATGGTAATGCTCTACTGTCACTGAAAAACCAGCTTTCACTTCATTAGTTTAGCTGAGATACATGTTAAATCCTTACAGCTATCACGTGTTAACCATTTAAAGTAATCAAGTGGATGTCAATACCGTGAAAAAAAAGAAGCACTTTTTCCGACCTTGATGGACATCATTTCCATCGCCAATGCTGTTCGCCGGATGGAAGCCACACCACACAAAACTAAGTCCTCCTAGAGTTAGAGTTTTTTTTAATGATATGTCAGTAACCCAATCTGTCAGACTTTAAAATTAACTAGAAGTAATTAGTGTGTGTTACCAGTTCAGATGTTGTCAGATCGCCCCACATTAAACACAAGCTTAACAGCAGCAGTGGCTTTTGAATGAGTCTGTATTTCTGTCAGACTGTACTCCATTGGAGATGTGTGAGAAAAGGGCACTGTTTGGCCTTCAAACTTGGGTTAAGCAGTCAGAGCTGACATTTTAATACGCGGACAGAATACTCAGCAGACACAAAAGACAAAAGTTTTCCCTGAAAATAATAACTGGCTTCGTCCTGGACTGGATGAGCAACTACTCCAGGACAATGGCATTTGTATCATCTCTCTTTTGTGTTTCTGGTATACTTTATGACTTAACTAGAAAGCTATTATTTTAAATGGTCAATACCACCCTCCATCACACTCATCAACTGCTTTGAACTGCTCAGGGTTAGAGGTGACGAAACTCCTGGAAAGATCCCCATTCCATCACAGTTTACTCCGTATCAATCAACAATCAATCAAATTTTCTATCATTGATACAACTAGGTGTTATTGGAAATGTCTTCAAAATGACAATATATTACCTCTTAATAGATATGTGTGCATGAAAATCCTCATCGTAGACCGCTGCCAACATCATATTGGACCAAAATGATCTGAGATTATAGCACATGTTCATGTTGACAGTTTGGTCACCATTCTGGGACAAATTGTAAAGATTCATCTCCACAAGACACCATTAACCTTCTCACAATTCCACAGTTTTTAACATGGATGGACCATTCATTTCCACCTTTAACCTGCACAGGGAGAAGGCGGACAAAGCAATGCTGCATGTGCTACATTTACTACAAGCCTGGGCATCATTCCAAGATGTTACGCACGGCCGTTACTATCAGGCCACATAGTGTGCACTATTTTTCTTTTGTCTATACTGGTCAGCGAATAAAATATTTATATGAATCTTAATTGGAGACTGGATCTTTGGTTTCGACATCAAGTTTTTATTCTGCAGATTAAAAATCACTCATGTTGTAAAGGTAAGTGTTCCCAGCGCTGGATTTGATAGGTGGAACTCATCAAAAGAGTGGTGAATCCAACCCTAGTTAAAACATGGTCCTTGCTCCTCTGCAGAGCTCAATAGAGTAAAGAAAGACCGTCACCACACGCATACACAGCTTGCATTCACAAGAACACAATATGTCTTTTCATTCCTCTTTGCTCACGTAATTCGTGGGTTAGAAGGTGGGAGGGAGGGAGAGAGACAGAGAGAGTGTAACCGGAGATGCAACCGAGGATCACACTGCGAGAGGCAGCGTCAGATATGTGACAGCTAGCCTTGAATTGACACAATCATCTTTGTTTACCAAATATCTTCTTTGAAATCAATCGTGTTTGAGCAACCTTCAACTTTTTTTTGCCAAATTTTTTCCCCCTTGTGTAAAATTTGTAGCATTTTTTGACGCAATACATTTTCA
Source organism: Cololabis saira (assembly GCF_033807715.1). NCBI lineage: Eukaryota > Metazoa > Chordata > Actinopteri > Beloniformes > Belonidae > Cololabis > Cololabis saira. Next base: position 13,290,387 of record NC_084601.1, on the reverse strand, counting down.
TATCTTAAGAGAATAGTTTGAGATTTTGTAAAATATAAAAGGAGACAAAGTAATATAAAATAGTTTATTATGTTGAGCTTTAGAAAATCAAAATAAAGTGTGGGATATAAAATGTAATATTTGGTTTCTTGTGGTTGTTTATCAGTGACTGCGGACTAAATCTATACACCAGAATTCCTCACCTTAGTCATCGGCATCACTCCCCTGCACAATTTTGATGTTTCCTTGACAAACTCTCATAATTCATTTTAAGCTTGATGCTCCACATGATTTATTGACCGAGAGAGTTAACTGTTTAGTCAATTTGAGGGAGTTATTGAGTGAAATTATCAAGACAAGAAAACATTTCACAAGAATAAATTCCAATCACGTTAACAGGGTTCTGTAGCTTTATGAAAGGCAACAGCAACAAACCCTACCAAGGTACGGAGCAGCACATTAAGTTGATTATGTTGCCAGTTTCTCGCCAGCTTTAGTGACCCAGAAGCTCATCAACATACCATCACTGATCCCACAAACTGTGATATAGTGATCCTGACAACATCACTTGCTTAGAAGGATGTTTATGTTATGTTCATCCAAGCGGATTCCCTTCTGATTTCTGGACATGATGAAAGAGGTGCAGACTGAAGCAAGTACTGAAAGGTGTATCAGTACTGGACACAGTCTTCCCAGAGGTTCTGATTCCAGCCTAAACTATGATGGCTGAAGGACAAAGGGAAGCATTTTTTTTTTTTTTAATCGTTACTCTGGTGCAGGACTGTGTTGTGAAGGCAGAACTGTCGCGTGTGATCTACTCTCAGGGAAATGTTTCCGAGTGACACCGCGACTTTTCCCATTTAAGCTGAAGTGGCATCTAACCCTTGAGTGGTTACTGAAATGTTTCCTCGTATGACTCAGTACTGCAGCGTGTCAAGTGCTGTTTCCTGTTGCACCGCAGTCTCAGGATTTTCTTTTTCTTCTTTTTATTGTGTTCTTTTTATACTCAAGGTTGATAAGATAAGTTGATTTTCTAGACAACGCCTTAAATATATTGAAAAATTAAACAATGAACCCAAAAATATACCATTTCCGATATTTCTAATGCTGGTAGTGTGAGTTTTTCTTAAACATTCAGACTTGTAGTTCAAAAACTAAATTAAAACTATGTAGCCTTGAGGGGAGCATAAATCATACAGCCTCATTCAAAAATGATAAGTAAACATCTTGAATCTGGTGAGACACTCAGCTTCTATGATTGTGGGGATCAACGCAGTAATCTGACAGTCAATGAGCTCTGGCTTTAAGGAGAGAAAGCATTAAACAGAATAGATTTCAAGGCTGGCACGCAGTAGAGACACCAATAAACTCAGCTCATATTTTCCAAGGGACCATTGCCTGTCGAATAAACGACAAGTGCAATCCCACTTATTGCCTGGTATTACAGCTTGGCAATCGATCCTCGCTGCTCTGCCACGGTTCGAATGCTCTCGGAGCTTTTCTGAAGCTGCTCCGGCACAGATTTCCAAATAAAGGGATGTAAACAAGCCTAAGAGTTTTCAGAATACATTTTTGTGATTGTTTCACATGAAGGGCTATTCATCCCCGGGGCTTTGAAGCAGACTGACCCGCCATCAGTGTGCCTTGATCACACAGCATTTCCAGATGGGGAGAAGAAACTCAAAGGAAAGCAGAGAATGCTGCATTACCTGGCACTCCATCATGCTGTCTAAAAATAATGTGGAATCCATCAAGTCTTAAGTGGCTCCTCTGAGTATGCTGAGCTGAGTATATGTATTGCTTAAGTTTGGGGGGGGGGGGGGTGGCGTTATGGTGAGACCACACTCACCTGGTTTGTTTGTGCACATCCTGACAGTAACGCATAATCTCTCTTGAAAGCAAAGCAGTGCTACAGTGTAATCACCTCATATCAGTCAGACTGATATGAGGTGCAGGAAGTCTAGAGGAACCAGAGGCTGATAAGGACGAATGATAAACCTGGGAGCAAAACAGATGGACAGCTGCGATGGAGAGATAGACAGGAGAAAGGCAGACGACAAGGAGTAAATTAGGGAAGAAAGTGACAGTTGAGGATTAGAAGAACAGGAAATGGAAGCAAAATCAAGTTGTTACCAAAACTGCACAGAATTGCTCTCTTTCAGGTGAAAGTAACACCGTAGAAGGACGGGATGAGGGAGCGAGGATGAAACTCACCTCCGGCTCTCTCATCTTTGCTGCAGGGTGAGCAGACAACGTGGCTGCAGATCAATTTTTGCTCTTTACCACAATCCAAGGTTAACTAAGATGAGAAAGGAACTCAGAGGGAATCGATCTCCTCTGTTTACAAAGTTACCGACCGGGACATAAACCCCCGCTGTGCTCCACGAGCTTCTGCCGCTTTAAAACCAATTACAGCCACTACTGAAAAAAAGAGAAAAAAAAATCTATCTAATTTCTTATTGGGTATACATTTAACACTATCCAGAAGTGGCATTTTATGACTTACTTAACTTTTTTTAATTTGTACTTGACTGCTTCACACATGTTTTACACAACCTGTAGTGAATGATGCACACATAAAGCATCAGTGTTTGTTTGTTTGCAATCTAAATGAGGGTTTTTTGTTTTCTATGCTGCAGAAATCACATTTCCTTTCTTAAATGTGTGAAACCCAGGTCAAAATATTTTATTTTAGCTGAATATATATATTCCCCCATGATTATTTACCTACAATATGTGAGGGATGATCATGCTGCTTGCAACATCATCAGCTGACAACAAAGACAACGAGAGATAAACATTTCAGAAGCATTCAACAGTCACAGTCTTGCTTCTATCAAACTGATTTGTAATACCACATGATGACTTTAAATCTCATTCACTGAAAACAGCTGGGAGGTAAATCCCGAGCTAAAGAAAACCACATCCGCTTGTGACAAACTCAAAAAAAGCAATACTGTGAACTGAAAAACATTGAATTTATAAATGGGGTTTTACTGTTTTTAGTGATATCGTGACAGCCAGACTTAATGCACAGGCATCTTTGATCTCAGCAAGTTTTTTTTTTTTGTAACACATCCAAAGAAACGTATCAAAGACATCTCTGGCCCAGGCAGCGAGGGAACGCAGATGACATCCCAAGCATTTATAAAATGTACACAGTATTCAGTTACATCTTTCTCCAGGCTACACCGGCATCTTCGTCCCATAGAAAAACAAGTTCCATCTTGTGGATGTTGAGTTTTTGCGTGAAAGACTTTTACCGGGACGTGGCAGTCGTTTTGATCCGACAAGATACTGTAGCAAAGGCAGAAAAGCAGCGACAGACAACATCACACACACAACCGCTTGAGGACTTTACTCTCAGTCATGTTTGCCTGCTGGCATCATTCGGAGATAAGTTTTGATCTTCTACAACTTTGAGAAGTTCCAAGATAGGAATATACAGGGAAAATACAGCAAAAAAGATGAATCAAACTTATGGTCCAATATTTTTGCATACTAACAGATTATAAATCTCAAGGTGAACGCTGTTAGACGGTGGATACAAGAGAAGACGAGCTACAAAATCAATCATTGGAAACACCGAGAGCTGAATAATTTAAATCAGTTTCACCTTCAGATGAAACACCTTCAAAAGAAACAAGGGGAAATTGTTAAAACGAATTAACATAAGCTGTAACAAATCTTATTCTCTAAAACCTTTGGACCCACAATATTGCAATGTTGCCAAAAGCACCGTTTCTGCTTCGGTTTTACTATCTGACCCAAAACTTTGCTCCAAAGCAGCTCTAACAAAGCGATCTCCTGTAAGGTAAGCCGGGCTGTGGCGTGTTGAAACTCTGAAGAAAGAACGGGATCTGATGACTGCAGAACATAGTGATACGAAGCAGCGCCCACATCTGAAGCATTTGCCCCCAAGACAATATTTTGGGTGCGGTATAGCAATAGCAATGACAGCCGCCTGGCCTACAGAATCTGGATTTGCAAACGATACAACCCAGTCACTGTAGGTGCCGCCCACTCGACCCAACTCCCCTCCCAACGCAGGTTGTCCTCGTGCTGAGCCGTGTTTAATGACTGGGTAATTGTATGAAGTCCTCAACAGGATAATCCCAACTGGTTGCCAACTCAGCCCCGAAAACATTCCATCAGTCATCATGATAGGTAATTACAAGTAATGGACAAATAATAGTGTGCGGTGAACAGCATGTGAAAGTGGCTTCACCAGGCTCCGTTACAGCGTCCCTCAGCGATAGCAGGTTCCAGGGATGGGGGTGGGGGCTGTTTCTTGCTATATAATGACCGAATAAACAACACACAAAAACCTCTAAACTACCATGGCTCGTTTTTGTTGAATATAGTATACAAAAGGCTAAGAAAAAGGTGAAATGCATCTTTCCTAATAAAAAGAAGACGATGGATAGCAGCCAAATCTACATAGCTACAAATACTGTAAGCCTCAAAATGGGACAAAAACCCGGAAAAAGGAATAAAAAAACTTTAATGATTATGTGACTAAAATCAATAAGGAGTGTAAAAATCAAATATCAAAACCTTCAAACCAGAGGGATTGTTGCTGAGGAGGACGGTTCACAGCAAACTAAAGTCAGGCGCCTTTGCATGATGTTGATACCTGTCTCCATTACCAGGAATGACCCTGCAAAAGTGGCCTTCGTGAACCTTTACGGGGCGAAAAACATCCGTGTAGCATGTACTCAGGTTGGCCAACAGGAACCTCCTGGCTGGGTTTGCGGGGGTCCCTGCTGATCAGGATTTCTAAAATAACGTTCAGCACTCTCACGTGAACATAAATCATGTGAACCTTTTGGACCAGGGCTATGAGTACATGATGAAGTTGGAGGTTACAAGAAAAAAAACAATGGCTGGACCGGCGAGTTGGTTCAGGTCTTGTTGGCGTATTATACGCCAATGTGGAGGTCCAGCGGGGGGGTTCTTTTAAGGAACTTGAAACACAAGCCCTTTAAGGAATGCGACCCCCCTACCCCCCGACTGCATAATGGCCCGTGTTGTCTCTGTCACACACACACACACGCACACACACTTTCATAAAAGGCTGAGGGAATGTGCTTTCACTACGTGACACATACCAATGTTTCAAGTAACTACATGAGGTGTATTCAACAAAAACACTAAAAAAAAGTAATAATAAAAAAGCCAATTTAAGTAAGTACCTGGAATAACTTAATATACAAGAAGCGAGCCAAATATGAAGCTCAACACATAATAAATATGCCTTTTATCGATAGCTCCCACATTCAACACAATTTAAGCTAAAAGGCTCTCTTCAGCATGTCTAACAACAACACTAATGAAATATCCTGAACAACCAGAACTTTATTTATAGGAGGTGAGTAACTTTAACTTATTTATAGGTGCCAGCTCTGGGTATGTGTCATTAAGCACACTCTGAACTGTTTCCCGGCTGACTGGACCCCAGCTGTCACTCAATAGTGCCAGTCATCCAGAAACAGTGGCAAGAAGTGGACACTTTGCCCATGCTAATACGCCAAGGTACCAGGTATTTGAGTTATTGATTAGGAATATGGAGAGCTGGTATTAAATGAAAGGAAAATACAAATCAACAACAAGTTAAAACTGACGAATGTTTTCTGTTTTTTTTTACCCCCCTCACTGGCTCTCAAAGCAAAGAACACGCAGTGGGACATCATAAACAGAATTCACAATGATCTTATTACTTTAAGGATATATTAAAAAGATACATAAATAAAAACTGAAAAAAACTGAGAACTTAAGATGCAGCTCCTATCTGCTAAGTAATTTTGTATGACATTTCTGTAATCTTATCGGTACCAAATTAAAATCATATTGTTTCAGTTTAAGATATGATCTCATCACAATTGGTTTTATAACCCAGTGGAACATTTCCCCAGATAATATGTAGCAGTCACACATAAGATTTTATGAATGCTACCATTGTATTCACTTTTAGGTGTTCTGTGTCAAAGAAACAAGAATATATCCAATTGTAGTTCATCTGGTTACGTGTAATTTCAGATGGAAAGTGGCTTCTCTGAAGGACAGCGATGATGCACTAGTACAAGAACGATAAAGGCCAGGGTCCACCAGACCAAACAAGACCCAGGGTGTGCAAAGAAGCCCCCAAGAATATTCATCACATTCAAGCAAGGTATAAGATGGGGGCAGGTACGGTGGTGTTCGTGGAATACCTGATTGAAAGTCTCTGAATCAATATGAGAAATATCTCCAAAAGACCAGAGAAAAGTCATGGCGAAAGATGCAGCGATCCAAAGTTTGAAAGAGGAAGTAGAAATGAGGCGTTAAGCACATACAACCATGTTGCTGTTGGGAACAAACGAGAAGAGTGGGTCCAGCAGATTGTGGAAACGATGTCAGCAATCTCTGTGCAGAAGAGCGCACTCCTAGGAACAGCTTGGGAGAAAAGGTGATGTGTATAAGTTCTGTTGCCTGAAGACGAGGAATGAGAAGCAAGACTTTGCTGCTCTACTATGAAGCCGTTCTTGGTAGAAAACACTTATGAAACTAAGGGATGGCTGTGATCTTACTAGGTCCTATTGAGTCAGGTTGTTACAGAAAATTCAATTCAGATAATTCAAATTTACTGTGTGAACCTGTCATCTTATAAAGTCAAAGATATGTCACGTCTTTAACTTGGACTATGAATATCAAAATAAAGAGAGACCTTCATGCTTTCAAATCCTATGTATCAATAGAGATAAAACATTTACAGTGAGCAGCAAGAACACTGGCGCAGGCATCCTCGCGGCATCTACTGTGAGGGCAGAAAACCAGCATCAGAAATGAGTCATCCAAACTACCAATTCAAAAAAAAAAAACACTCACTCAGGTGCGGTGCAATAAATCCACAGAGATTGTGTTGTCTTTGTTCTTCTTGTTAAACTTCTCTCCTTTAAATGAACTCATCATCGAGAGGGGACGAGTTCAAAGATGCTCGATGAAAGTAATTAATACAAACAGACCAGGCTAAAGGATCCCTCTGTGGCAGAGTCAGCATTTTTTTCTCAGAGAGAAGGAGAAAAAGGAAAATGTGGTGGGATTATATTGTATTTAGCTGAAAGATTACGTTATTAGTATTTTGGGGGGGAAAAGCATTAGGCATCATTGGCTACAGTTACACACAACCCAAGCATGTTTTCACAAATAGTCAATCCTATTTACCAGTATCAAAGACTACTTTGGCATGGACTTTGATTCATGCAACTTTGCAGATCTTCAATATGTATAACAATACAACACATGTAAGAAACCCCTTTAACGGTCTAAGTATTAACTGGCCGGATAAAGAGGAGTCCAGGGCAATACAAGCTGAAGTAATAATCCCATTGCAGGTCAAATGTAAAGATTCTGCAGACAGATATACTACTTGCAGAGCGCATCCTCTACTGAGGCGTATGCCCTAGTTCACCGTTTTTAAGACTGCAGTGGGATTACGCAACAGACGAAAAATGTTATGCCTTCTTCAACTGCCAATGCTCCACTTCTGTGGTGGGTTTTGTTAAATCGTAATGATTGAAGACTTTAGGAGGGCCACGATTAAGTGAGATGGTTTTTGAATCACGGGAGAAAAAGTGGAGAAGCATAAATGCCTCGCGGTTTACCTGGACAACAGACTGAACTGGAGATGCAACGCTGGTGCCGTTTACATAGCAGACTTTACTTAGGTACTTTCAGCGTTTGCAGCAAGACGTTGTGTATCTTGTATAAGTCTGTTGCGGAGACTGCAATCACATCTGTAGACAAATAGCTTCCTGCCAAAGAGAAATATGTTTACCTGGCGTTGTCTGAGCAGCCAGCGGTAAAGATAAGATGTGTGATATCTCCTCTAATGCATGACAAGGCAAATTGGAGAGTGCATGTCTACAAGATTACAATAGGTGGCCTGTTGTTTCTCACTAATCAATCAGATTTGTCCTGACAACTTGTATAGCGACACGTCATGTTTTTATATGCCATAAAATATTATTCCTTCTTTTTAATTCTTAGCCAATACGGCCAGACCGTTCCTTTTCTCTTTTAAATCCCATTCATACGTACTCTGCCTGTCTAGGAAATTGTATTGATGGGATGACTAAATGCCACTTCTTTGAAGTAAAGGAAAAGAAGGAGGAAAACTGCGTTTGTGCCTCTTTTATGTTTACAGATGGGCTGCATTACAGTTAATTAATGGGAATAAGTTCATCCTTATCTGTACCTCTGTTGTTCTATGTGTCTCTATCCAATCCCGTGGCTTCCAGAGGGCAGAGACAATACAAAACATCACGCTACATTAGGCACCGTGGCACTGCTGACAGGTCTCCCTGTGTGTGCGTACACTTACGAGATGCCTCATCACGAACCATGAATCAAAATATAATGCACATGCAGGTTGCTAATGAGGCAAAACAGTCGCGTCGTACTAAACGAATTGCACAGACCTCGGTCAGCGTTTTATGTTTGGGATCGTTTTAACATCGGGAGCTAAGGTCAACCGGTGTTTTAGTGGGGAAAAAGTAACACATCAAAGGAATGTTGAACTTAATTATAACCAACTAGCAGGAGTTTTTCTTGAGGGAAGGACTGATCAATGTCAAGGAGAACCTGCACAAAATTCAACCAAACTTGCTTTCTATTTTAATTTGAAACAGAATGAAAAACAACGAGCAGCACAAGAACCGATCCAGTTGGCTGTTAAATCAATACTTAATCAGCCTTCTGGATAGATCTACCAGGTTGAAGATAGAGGCTTTCACTGGGACAATTGAAAGCACCCTTCACTGTTACCTTTTGTCTTCAAAATTGCAAATAGTGAAATACGTTTTTTTTTTTTCCCCATTAAGTTAAGTCTGTTTTCTCTTGGCAATTGCTCTCCTCGGGCTGGGTTATTTGAAGGCTTCGGGCCCATGTGAGTAATCACCCGCACCCATTCAAATACACACTTTTCTCACCTAGGAGTAAACTGGCGGACGAAAGGTCAATAGATTGACATGTAAAACAGACCCTTTTATGGTCACTTAAAGGGGAACAATGTTCCGCAACATGGGTTAACCACCGGTCATTCAAGCTGACCAAAAATCAGTGTATGAGTGAAAAGTAGAGCAAACTCTGAGTTATCGTTAGAAGAGGAAATTCACAGGAAGTAGCTGACTAAAATTACCCTTTTACTGGAGCAGCGGCTAAGTGGGATGACATTTCATTTCAATCCGATGAAGCAGGTGTGTTGTTTACCACGGAAGAAACATCAAAGATCAAACTTATTTATACAACAGTGCGTCCGTTTATTGTAATCCTATTCTAATGAATATTTAAACTGGGTGAGTGCTGGGTTAGGGTTAATCAATCAATCAAAAAAAAGAAAAAAAAAAAAGCATGTTGCGTGTTCAGCCCGTCTCTTATGGCGATAAAGGATGTTTAAAACTGAAAGAATAAGGAATCAGCCAATCAGGGCATCTGAAAGGTTCATATTTCAAATTAAATGAGTTGGCTAAATTATTTTGGTATTTGTCTCAACTCCTAACTTTTTTACATTTTCTTCAAATTTGTCTGTTTTGTCTCCTGGTTTGCTGTCAATCATGTGCTGTTCATCTTTAGTGTGCCATCATGGCGGACAACAAAGGTTATACCACCGAGCTGGAAAGATCCAAGACTCTCTGTGACATTGAAGCGGTTTTAATCAGTCATTATCAAATAGGCCAACTACGGTAGTCGTTGCAGCCCTAACAGCTGCCGGTGCACCTGTAAGATGCAGTGTGGTAAATGCTCCAACATTTAGAGCTGGTTCAGAGTTAGGCCACGTTTACACGTAGCCGGGTATTTACAAAAACGGATATTTTCCCCTCTACGTTTTCAAAAAAATCCTCGTTTAAACGGACCCGCATGAAAACGCTGTTAACGTCATGCCAGCAGATCAGAATCCTGGAAAAAACATCAACAAATGACACGTGTAACTTCCAGTTGAGGCTGATTTATGGTTCCGCGTTGCACCGGCGCAGAGCTTGCGGCGTGGGGTGCGCGGGATCTGTGCGCGTGCGCGTCACCGCGTGCCCTGCGCCGCAAGCTCTGCGTCGATCTGGCGCGGGACCATAATTCAGGCTTTACTTCCAAGACGGAATATAAAACAGGTAAAATACAAGAAAATATTGACGGTGGCCAAACTAATTGTAAACACAGGTCGCACACATGACGCTGGTGAGTTTCTGGTGCATAATGGGACGTTCTGAAGCTTAAATCTCCGTTTTCCTCTGTTTTCCTCTGTTTAGACGCAAACGTGAAAACGGAGTTTTTGAAAATCTCCACTTTGGCCGGAGTTTTCAGAAATGATCGTTTTTGGGGGCTTTGAGCTGCGTTTTCGTGTAAACGAACGGCCAAAACGCATGAAAACGCCTCCGTTTTTGCCCCGTGTAAACGGGGCCTTAGACGACCGTTTGGAAAAAATAGAAGGGGATTTAAGATTTCCAATGATGTTGGTTCCAAGGTTGAAAATAAGCTTGTTTCCAAGATAGGTGCATATGCTCCTCCTCAGCTTGTGGTGTCAAGAATGTAAAAATGTGCATGACATGATGCCCTTGACTCATTGATACCACCATTGTCCTCCTGCTGAAGCCGCAACGAGCTCTCGGATTCTTGAAGTCTGGTGCAGTGTCACGCTGGGAAAAAACACAAAATGCAGGCGACAACACGTGAAGCCAGAGCATCAGCATCATAGCTCTGTCTGACAGACAATCACTTGAACAAGAGTAAGCAGATACCAAGAACGCAAACAAAAAGACACACAAACCACAGTGGGAACCCCCACCTTTTTCCCACGCATTCTAAAAGAACACAATAAAGGATTATTGTGTCCCATTTCCACGAGGTTAATACATCTGTGTGTATGCACATGCATGCGTGCTGTAATCCTCATGTGCTTTCATGCCAGGGACTCATTTGTCTTCATTATCATCATACAGCTGGAGGAAACAGATCTGTTAGGGCTCATGGTGACTGTGCAGTCTCTCTGACCGGGCATGAAAAGAAAGTTTACTATCGTCCTGGATGTTTGTCATGGCACGCCACCACAGAGCTAGAAACACAAAGGGGAATAAAGCCTCAACAAAACGACACCTCCAGTTTTACAGAGAGAAGGGTGTCATTCTGACTTCTAGTCGTGCTTAGAGGCTTATCAAAGTTTACGTCTGTGATTATGGAGAATTTTTTTGTCCGCATCTAGTTAAATGGGGAAATCTGGTGGTAGAGCTCTGAGGCAAATCATGTCCTCAAAACCTTTTGTTTGGGTGATGAACATCCCATTTCAATCTTGTTTGTGAGCAAAAATGAACACGGAAAAGCTTCATTTTTATCCACTTTGCACATCTAAAAGAAAACTGCAAGAACTGCAGAACCCCTGGAAGCATGTCAAAAGCAATGCTAACAAAGTTGGACAGAGAACGGATTTTCCAGGCCCAATTATAACAGAAAAACCTTCTAGCTTAGTCCTGAAGAAAAATGATGGAGACAGCAGAAGTATGTAATCACAAGGCTGAGGTGTCACAAGGGTTTAAATGTGCACCGAAATGATCAAAGTCTTAGATATTATTTCCTAGCTGCTTGTCATTCCCACACATCTCTCCCCAAGAACACCTATACACCTCATCAATGAAGACCACCAGGCCTGCCCCGAGACTGGGTTATTTTGTTTTTAATTGAAACAACATACCTCAATTATAAAAGCCTCAGGATAGAGCTGTTGGTCCACTAGCCATCGCTTTAGAACAGAGGTCAAACCTCAAAGAAAAATCAAATATATTACTGCTAATGGCCTTCCAAATGGCAACAGACCAGATCACAGGTCGAATACGTGTGTGTGTGTGTGTGTGTGTGTGTGTGTGTGTGTCCCTTTCTCTCAGTGCAATTCCCAAGACCTTGAATAATTCAATTCCCCCTCATGCCTTTCAATGCTATTGCTGCAGTTAATAAACCACACAATTCCGTAGCTGATGAGAATAAAGCAATTCCGACAAATTAAGAATTGCATGTTCTCGACAAAAAAAAAAACTAGATTAATCTTCCAAATAAAGGAGGCTGTGATTAGAAAAGCCTTCAGGTGTTTTCTTATGATAGAATCTCGCACATATTCAAGTACACAACAGTAGTAGCAGGAGCTGCTGCACTGGCAGTGAACTTGACATGTAGACCTCGTCTCTGAATGCTGAAAAACACACAGAACGAATCCGTAGGACTAATTAACACGCGAGTGTGAAAAGAAAAGCTGTGGGTGGGACAACGGGAATGCATCTGTCTTGAGTGTGTGTATTTAAGGAGTTGGAAGTTGGAACTCCTGGGCCTATAATTACAGCCTGGTGGGACTAAAGCTGATAACTAAGGCTTGAAGATGTCAACGTCTAGGAGAGGAGAGGAGAGACAAAACCAACAAAAACAAGAAGGTGCAAAACGTGACACCGTATCGAGCTTTTCTGGTTCTCAGCAGACAGTCGCATGAAAATTGGCATTTTCCAAAACAATATTTTTCTTTTCTTTATAAAGTTTCACATAAACATAACACAGATTTAGAAATGTTTTCATACATATGAAGACAGCTAATAGGAGACTTGATACTTTATACTGAATGGACTTACCATAAGAATGTAATCCACCGTTATCACATTGAGTGTGATTAAAGGCAAGGTAAGTGATTCTATGCGTTTTCTAATGCAAGATGCTTTTTGTCATATTCAGTGACTATCTCTGCTCTATCCTCTAGCTGTGAGCACTGTAATCAGGAGCCATGGCTCTGTAACGTGGAAACAGAGCACATGGAAACAGAGCGGAGCTTCTTAAACCTTAACAAACATTGCTCCAGCCAATCAGGGAGAGCATTCATGCTCATGAGAATATAGTGTACGCACGTTCATAATACGGAATGTTTCATTGAGGAAAAGACAGAGATGGGCAAGTTTTTCTATATTTTGTTGATGCTTTGTTCAAATATGAAAAAACATAAAGTCATCCAGACCCTACCTTGAAGACGGAATCAGGCTATGACATCATCTGTATTTCTATGTTAAGTTAGTTTGACTACACAAAAGTAGAAGGGTGGCATTCTAATATTTCTTTTTCACTCTGGGACCTGTTTTCATAAATTTGACATACAATTCCTCAAGTATCTATGGTCTCTATATTTGCTAACAACATTCCTAGCAACCTGAACAACATGCGCACACAAACAATGTTAATGTTTTTCCATTAAGTAAAACTGTTTAATTAACCTTTATAACGCAACTGAAATACAACCACCCGATTAAGATATTGTACACACTTAAATGCAGTAATGGCTTTGACACAGCTTGCCTGTCAGCTATTAGCATAATTGATTAACATATTAATTGTTTTTCCTTTTTTGACATTTTGATTTATGCATTTGTGCAACACTGTTTTTTCATACAATCTAACTTCTAACGTGTAGGGTTGTAGAGATCCGTTGTTTCCTAAATGCAATGCATAACTCGCAAATATGACATCATTAATGTTCAATCACATGAAAATAGTTAACTGTTGCTTTACAATTATCAATATATGCACATCACATATCCTTGCAGCCCAATATATCTAACCACCATATTTCTACAGCCGCCCAGAATAGATAAATTATATACTGACTCTAGGATAACCTTTCAAGCTTTTTGCAGTTTTTTTGCTGCCAACATAAGACTTTTCCACACTGCCCCTTGGGATGGAGGCACCTTTGTTGTGCATCGATTTCTTGTTTGTAACCACGAGGGTAAAAGGATTAATTAAAATTGATGTGCCACTGATAGACGCCTGAGCTGGCCCATGGAGGTAGTCACAGAGAAGAACCAGAATGTGTATGTAAAGTGGGAGACGCGGTAGTGAACCGTAGAGCTGTTTACAAGGTGCAGGCTCGCAGACAGAGATTTGACACTGGGCTAAGGGTTGTCGTTGCAAAAACCGCATATCTGAAGCAGCGCAGTTGTGGGCCAACCACAGGGTGTGCCAAGCAGCTGCCAAAACCACAATGGTTACTTTCAATCAAGGCGCATACGCTGAGTGTCATATAAATAATGATTCAATCCAATTCAGTCATGCTCAATTACGCGTCATCTAGCCCGTGACCAGAATTGGCCGTTGTTTACCTTGACTGGCTCTGATGTAGGATTGGCCAAAAATACGCTTTTTTTTAAATGAGAGATTAAGGGGGGGGGGGGGGGGGGGGGGCTGACAGCAAAACACAAAGTTCTATGTGGTGCTCTGATGGGCTGTTGACCCCAAATCCTGCTTCACGACAGCTCAGACAGGCTCCAGCCCCGCCACAACTCTAAAGTGGGTATAGGGAATGCATGAATGGGGGGAAACTGTGGCAACTTGTGAAATAAAGGCCATAGTATGTCTTCTTTAGACCGTAACGTCAGATTTCATTACTACCTCCCGAGGCAAAACAAAGGCGGAACAAGAGTGTCCCAATTTTTTCCATTGAGGATGTTCTTATACAACATGCAAATAACACCATAGAGGTCCCGCGTTTACGGTGCTGTGTGTAAGGAGCTGTAGACATTAGTAACATTCAGTTGACCTATCAGTTATACATGGTACTGGCGAATGAGCCAATGGCTGTTGATTATCAGCTACACTTGGACCAGACACCGGGCACTTGTTCATTTCTGCGCCATAGAAAAAACCCTGGAAGGTCCTGACCTCGTATATATTTTGTGGAGTATATGCTAAAAATGATCAAATTAAATAAAACAATATGTCTGTAATGAAGCTTTGTGCATGTAACCTCCCTGAAGGAGGATCTAACATAATGCAATAGTAACTGTGTGTGATATGCTGGCAAAACCACAAAAACTGCTGAAACTATAATCTCTGGAAATACAGTTTCTTTCAGTGTTAAATAAATTTAAATTTCCTTCTTTCTCAAAGTTTTTTTCCTCCAGCTGTATTCGGTCAATCCCTCCGCCGAAATACAGAAACTTTCCTGACAGAAGTACCAAAAAAAAAAGAATGACTCTATTCCACATCTTCTTAAACTACTGATTGTATCGCAAGTGTGAATTTAAAAAGATATGCCTGTCATTTTCTGAACAACTTCTGAACTTTCTTTCTGATGTACTCGGGAACGACTGAGAAACTTTGGATTAAAAGAAAAAAAAAAAAACATATGCGGAAAAATATGCCCACTAGCAGATGTACCGGTCTGATAAGTAACCCATCCGTTCAGTACAGGATGACCTTATCTTTCAAATGAGCCTGTGCGATGAGAGGGAGGAAGCTGGTTCTCGCAGCACACAAGGGAGAGGACAGTGTCATGGACACTGGCTGGCCCTCGCACCCCCTCCCCGCCCACGTAGATGATCCAACAGTGAGGTCCCTCTCTCTTTCACAGTGAAAACAACAAAGCACTTTGCAGTTTAACCCTTCTGCACAACAAGAGGATATTAGCATTTATAAGATGGATAGTCATTGGCCTATTCATGATGGAAACCACAGTGGGGTTGGTGGGAGAGGCTTTTGAGGGGAGACAAATAAAATACATCTGCTACTTTTCAATAAACAGTCAGAAAAATCCTTAAAGTCACATTATCACCTTGATGTGAGTTAAATAAACTGAAATGCTCATGACTTCAGGTCGAGGGCAGGAGAAGAGAAGAGCTGCAGAAAGAGTGCAGTGGATTTCAAGTGGGGCTTTTAGTTTCTTGTGTTTATTGTGAAACAAAGCACGTGCTTTAAAGTGACTCACTGGAGAAGTGAGAGTCACAACACATGCAGATCTGGGCTGATATAACGGTCAGGGGGAACTTTGATTGCCTTTAGCACAGTTCTCACAAGAAGAACAAAAACACAACAGTATTCATAACAACAAAGTTGGAAACAGTCCGCCGCAGGCACATCCTCTTTATTAATTAACAACTAAATCTGTGCCCTGAATCTAATATTTAACTTTGTGGATGCTCAACAAGTTTAGACTTTACTCGCAGGGTGCAAGCCTGCAACCAAAACATGTTGTCGTGGGCGCTAATGTTTTGCATTAATGGGAGACAGAAAAAAGATCATAATAATAGTGACATTTGTTGGACACGTGAAGGAGCCCCGCGGCGCGGACAGGTAAACACTAGTTCAGGCTGATTTATGGTTCCGCGTTACACCGACGCAGCTACGCACCTACGCCGTACCCTACGGCGTAGGCTCTGCGTCGATTTAACGCAGACCATAATTCAGGCTTTAGCCTCTGCGCCGCCGCCGCCGAGCTAAAGTACGTCATAAAAGTTCAAACGCACCGCAAAAGGACGACCCGAAGTCCAGTTTGGGGGTTGAGGGGACACTCACCTGCGAAACTAGAGGGATGAGCGTCTGCTCCACGGAGCGGGTTTTGATTTCCAGGCCGGAATCAAAGTTGCTGTTCCCGCACGGAGATGAAGCCATTCCCGCCTCGCTGTGCCGGGCTGACGCGCAGGCACGATGCGCGGCACCGCAGACTTCTCCCGGGGACGGTGGTCGCGCTGAGCCGGTGCGAGGAGACCTGCGTCTGAACACACACACACACACCGGGGCTTTCACTCGGTTACTCGAGTGGGTGTCCTCCTCCTCCTCCTGGCCGGGGTTTAATCCACTGTGGCTGCGTGGTCGCGCCGCTGCGCCCGCTAATGTCCGCGCACTTTACTCAAATACGGCAGAGAGCGGACTGCAGCACACCACTGTGGGCAACCACACACACACACACACACACACACACACACACACACACACACACACACACACACACACACACACACACACACACATGCAACACACACACACACACATGCAACACACACACACACACTCATGCAACACACACACATGCAACACAGACACACACACACATGCAACACAGACACACACACACACACGCACACATGCACACACACACACACACACATGCAACACAGACACACACACACACATGCAACACACACAACACACACACACTCACACACATGCAACACAGCAAGAGGACACTTGTAGGTTTCCATTGCTTTTGGATAATGAAATAATACATGTTGCACAGAAGTTTAAGAAATGTCTCATCCACATTGGTACATAGCCTATGGGGAATAATAATAATCCATTAGGGCTGGGGATCATTCAAATGTGAAGAATCGATTCCATTCCGATTCTTAAGATTCAGAATCGATTATCACGCTATGATTGGATTCAGAATAAGAATCAGAATCAGAATCATCTTTATTGGCCAAGTTTGAACATTGTCCAACAGGGAATTTGACTCCGGTTGTTTCGCTCGCTGTAGATTTAAAAATAGCAAACTGTAAAGTAAATAAACTAATGTAGTAAATAAACAAATGTAGGCACTTATTAAAGGAGCATGAGGAAAGAATAAGAAATGAGACTCATTAGCGACACAACGACCGTCAGGGTTCCTGCAGCCAACAGCGAAGGCGGCACAGGAGCGCGTGTGTAATTTCATGTGATTTTCAAATCAAGCTCTAAATATGACTTACAATGTTATCTTACCTGGTCAGTAGGAAATGAACCATGTCAGCATTTGTTTTCAGTCCCAATTCAAGTTGAAGCTGCCTCCATGACTCAAACGCGTATCCAATGTTTACTCGTGCGCCGCCGAGAACGCGCATGCAGCGTCATTTGACGTCACATCTGCAGGACAGCGCAGGAAATTCGAGCCCGGAATTGCAGCGCATTTTGCAGCACACAGCCTGTTCAAGGCAACGGAGAGATACGCTAGAGGGCTCATTCTTTTTGGTTTGTAACGCTTCATCTGACATTATTACTAGAAAACTTAAAACGTATACGCATTTTTTTCATAAATCCTGCCTCATGCTCCTTTAACATATATACAATTAGAGAACTGAAAGGTGCAGCGGTATGAGAAAAATGACGGCTCTAAATAAAATAAAATAACATATGTACAATTTTTTTTAAAGTGAAAGGTGCAGCAGAATGAGGCAGACATGATTGTTGCTGGAAGGTGCATTGTTACAGAATGTGATAGTTATTATAATTACTGCTATTATTGTTATTGCACGGTGATTGGTTTCTCTGAGTGAGAGTTCATCAGAGCAACAGCTTGGGGGAAGAAACTGGATTCTAAGAAATTCGATTCGATTCCGATATAGATTTGGGTAAGTGTTATTAAAAATGTTTTTTCAGCTGTTGCATTAATTATATGACTGTGTAGTTATGCAACATATGAATACTTAGTATTATTTTGAGATTCAACAGCAAGTATTGGCAGCTAATGATGGCTGTGAGGACCAATCAGAATGCTGATATCCCAGAATGCTGATATAATTGCTTTCAGAAACATCGTGTGGGGCAGAATTATCAAACAGATCCAGGGCAGCAAACAGAAGCCCTATGAAATGGTTTTTATTTTTTCTCATTTTTGAGAATTTGGTTTTTAGGATTTTTTTTGCAAATGTAACCCCAAGACAGTATATAAAGCAAAGAAATATAGACGATTTATGCAATTATAACTGAAAACTTTAATGTTTTCATACCTTTAAACATTAAAAGGCAAAAACATGGCACTAGTTATGCCTGTGTCCAACAAAACATCCTCTTTTTGGGCATAAATAAAAAATACCAAAAGTTTTTTGGAATTAATATGAGAATCGATTTAGAATCGGAAAATCAATTTTTTCAACACAGGCCTATAATCCATGCAAACATACACCCTGTATCCCCTACAGCCTCCTTTCATCAAGCACAGTAAAGTTTAGTATGTTATGTTATGCAGTTATTTTTGTTTCCATCATAAGAAGCTGCCAACAGGAACAACATAAGGTTAGGGCTCCATTCGGGCTTTTGACCCCCATCTGTTAGGCTGACCAAAGCAATGGTAGACTTATGGTGGAGCCATGTAGACTCTATAAAAAGACCTGGACAATACAATGGCTGACAGAGCTGAAACAGTTAAGCCCCTTTTACATTGACCGACGCGGGGCGGCGTGTTGAGCTGGCCCCCGCGAATAACTCACCTCCGAGGGGACACTTACCCACCGGGTCAGGTCTAATGTAAGCAGGACTAACGTGGGGTTGCAGGTCATAGGAGGGATTGGTTGAGAACAGCCCACCAGGAAAGTTTTTATGTATTTATTATTCTTTTATAAAATAAGGAAACAGCTGATGAGTGTAACAGCAGCAGTGGAAGGTCACAGGTAGGGTCTATATTTGCAAGATGCGTAACTCGGGAGACGAGGAGATCCTCGAGTGACTCTGATGGCCGCCATAAACCGGCGTATGTCTGGAAACTCAAAGGATGGTGCATTGTTTGAACAAGTGGATGCAAAAAATGACAAACCAGGGCTCCTCCATCCTCTGTTTGAAAATGACACCTGTTTGAGGGACGTATAAATCTTGCTGATGTAGGTACAATACGTCATTCTACATGCCCACCCGCCTTGCGTTTACATTACCCAACGTGCGTTAAACATGCATTTATCATCCAGCGACAAGAGTGGGATCCAATCTAATAACGATTTAAGACTAGTGGACTTCTATTGGGACCGCCACTCACAGGCTGGTCACAGGTGGGTGGACCCTGGCAACATAGCCTCGGCATCCTTAATATCTTTCAGAGAAGAATTCCACCACTACAATGCGGCTCTATCCAGCTGCCTGGACTCTCTGGCCCCCCTCAAACACCGGTCTGTCTCCTATGCCCGCCCAGCCCCCTGGTTCACCTCAGACCTCCGCATCTCTAAGACCACCTGTCGCCGGTTGGAGCAGCTCCACAAAAGAACTGGCCTGACCGTCCACCGGCTGGCTTTTGAAGAGCATGTGAGGTCATACAAGGATGAACTAGCCAGAACCAAGGTGAGGTATTACTCCACCCTCATTGGCTCGCAAAAAAATCACCCCAGGACACTGTTCTCCACCATCAATCGCCTGCTCCGCCCCCCTGCCGCCCCCTCTACTACAGAGGACCAGGAGCGCTGCTCCAAGTTTCTGGAGTTCTTCGGTGCTAAGGTGGACACCATTCACCAGCAACTCCTCACACCTGACCCTCCCTCCCCCGGCGGTTCACTAAGTGGTGCGCCCCTGGAGCTTCCCTGCCCCCCCCACTGCTCTCTCTCTTCTTTCTCCCCTGTCACCACCGCACTGGTCACCAAACTGGTCACCAAAGCCAAAGCTTCCTCCTGCTCTCTGGACCCCATCCCAACTGCTTTGGTGAAAGCCTGCCTTCCTACCCTCTGTCCCGTCATCACTGACATAATTAACTCCTCCATAGGCTCCAGTACAGTGCCCCCCAGTCTTAAGATCGCCTCCATCACTCCCATTCCGAAAAAGCCTGGTTTGGACCCTGAGGACCTCAATAACTTCCGGCCGATCTCCAACCTTCCCTTCCTCATTAAGATCCTGGAAAGAGCAGTGGCGGCCCAGCTCCACCAGCATATGTCCAACCATGAGCTCTATGAACCCTTCCAGTCAGCCTACAGAACCCACCACAGTACTGAGACCGCTCTCATCAAAATTCCAAATGACCTCCTCACTGCTGCAGACAATGGTAAAATCAGCATCCTCATCCTCCTCGACCTCTCCGCTGCCTTTGACACCATCTCCCACACCATCCTTCTCGAACGCCTGTCTGCTCTCCTTGGTATCTCTGGCTCTGCTTTATCTTGGTTCCAATCTTACCTCACCAACAGAACTCAGTTTGTCACCATCCTTGGCTCCTCCTCCCACCCTGCCCCAGTCAACCATGGTGTCCCCCAAGGCTCTGTGCTCGGTCCAACCCTCTTCACCACCTACCTGCTCCCCCTTGGCCAGATCATACGCCACTATGGTCTCAGTTTTCACTGCTACGCTGACGATACCCAGCTCCATCTCAGCACCTCACCATCCTCCCAGCTCCCCCCACAGTCTTTGGTTAACTGCCTCTCAGCCATAAAATCTTGGATGACAACTAACTTCCTCAAACTCAACAGCAATAAGACAGAGCTCATGGTTGTGGCCCCAAAGTCACTGCTCCGGAAGGTTGGAGATCTGCTCATCCAGGTGGACGGCTGCACCATCACGCCATCCTCCGAGGCCCGTAATCTGGGCGTCATCTTGGACTCCACCCTCTCCTTCCAGTCACACATCAAGTTGGTCACCAAATCTGCCTTCTATCACCTCAGAAACATTGCACGTCTCCGTCCCTCACTCTCTGACTCTGTGGCAGAAACACTAATCCACGTTTTCATCACCTCCCGACTGGACTACTGTAATGGAGTCCTGTCTGGGGTTCCAAGTAAAACCCTGGACAGGCTCCAGTACGTGCAGAATTCAGCTGCCAGGGTTCTCACCCACACCAAGCCCTGGCAGCATATCACCCCCACCCTCATCCACCTCCACTGGCTACCTGTTAAGTTTCGCATTCGGTACAAACTCCTCCTACTCACTTACAAATCCCTTCACACTCTCGCCCCCCAGTAACTGTCCGACCTCCTTCATCACCACACTCCCTCCCGGAACCTGCGGTCTTCAGACGCTGGTCTGCTCTCCATCCCCCGGACCAGACTGAAGACCTTTGGGGACAGAGCCTTCAGTGTTGCTGCCCCCACCCTTTGGAACTCTCTCCCCGCTGTAATCCGTGACTCCCCTTCTCTGGACAGTTTCAAAACCCAACTCAAAACCCACCTTTTCACCCTGGCTTTTCCCCATTAGTGCCCCCCCCCCTGTTGTTTTGTCCCGATGGTGTTTTGTTTTGTTTTGTTTTGTTTTGTTTGTTCTTCCTTGGTTTGCCTATGATCTGTAAAGCGACCTTGGGTTCCTTGAAAGGCGCTATATAAATGCAAGTTATTATTATTATTATTATTATTATTAATTATTATGCTCTAATTGGTCTTTATTCAAAGGTGAGTCAAGTTCACTGAATGTGCTAAGTAGCTAAAGTGGCAGCTAGCCTTTTGACACCATTAACATCAATCTAAAGATCACGCCCCTAATTATGCATACATGTGTGGATTTTCACACATTTATGAGATTAAATGCAGTTGTCAGATATGTGAAATCCAGCTATGCAAACAATGTATAAATAAATATTTACAAAATATACGTTTTTACATGTTTCTATGCAAAGTTGGGCAGTTTAACGTTGGGGTAATTGGAGATGGACTTGATTTTGGAGGCAGCCCCTAGTGGTCATTCACCATACTGCCATTTTTTTATTACCACCGCAATGAGTTCTACTCCCAAAAAACTCAGCGTTGCCCCTTGGATGGAGCTGGAAACACTGCAGTCTGGTCAAGAAAGGATCGTCTCTTGTGTTTATGCCCCCAAGCCACAGCTTTATTAATGCATGAATGATTTGTTTCAGATGATCTTGAGGCCCTTTCAAAACTCCTATGAGTCCTATGATGTTTGCAGCGCCATACATCACACTTCAGAAACAATAAGGAGACAGAAGAAGACACTGCAGACGTTACAGTTTTGGGGTGAGTCACGAGCGTTTGCCTGTATTTGTCTAATCTGGACCTGCTTACAAAGGTGTCATAAATGTAGGTGTGTACTTATTTTTGCACATGACTAATCAGGGTTTTTTTTTTTAATGAGAATAATGAAAAAAAAGTGCTCGCTGTATATGCCATGTCCTTTATCCTTATCTTTTGATGATATTTCAACTCAGTCATTTCCATGGTGTGCACTTGGTCTTTCATGTGACTGTAAATAGCAGCATAAACTCCTTGAAACCTCCCACAGCCAACGCAGCCCCTCATCTCTCCCAAGTTTTCCAGACTACTTAAACAGTATCAACATCAAAATGAACCCTGTAAGCCGTGTTTACCCCTCACAGATCAAAGCTTCTGTTAACCATCCGTACACACTAAGAAACAAGGGACATAACATCTCTTTAACTAATATGTTATTTTTCTTCTTTCTCTCTTTAAATATAATATATATCCACAACAGTGCTGAATATACTGTATCCTTGCCACAATCTTAGCCTGAATGAACTTTTTCCAAATTTTCCGAGTGGATCCAGAAGCTATTTCCAACTTTACAAGTGCAGCGGTGAGTAAAACTTGACATTACGAACACAGCAGATGGTGGAGAACAGATACGACTTGTGAGGACTACGGCACTGCTCATAATGACGTTTTGCTCGTCTGCTATCTCATTAACTGTGGTGGCTGGCAGCGGACACAGGCACTGTTTGGGTCTGTGTGTGGGTGTGTAAAAGCTGTCTGCTACTCTCAGGGCCAGCCGGTATTTATTTAAAACCCCTCAGTTACGCTTTAGCAAGCCCTCCTTGTTTACATTGGTTGGGGTCCAGACACACAAAGACGTGTACACACATAAACTCACACACCTACAATGCATCATTATGATGGTATGCAAGCAGTTAAGTGGGGAAGGTTGTGTTCCACTTTGATGAATGGCTCTACTACCAGCTCGATGGTATCTGGGTGGTATATGGTATATTTTCTCCCCAACTGATGAGATAACAAAACCCACATGGGGTACATGTGTTGTGCTATACTAAACTGTACCGGTTTAAATTGTTCTGGTCTGGTCCTGTAACAACTTAAAAAAAACACACAGTGTTGAGTTAACGTGGAGTTGTTACCTAAACAGCGTCTCTTTTATTCTACAATATTCAATATTTACCTTTCTATATCTAATCCCCACCTTGAATTTTGTAAACTTACCTCAAACTCTACACAAACAGGAAGTCCTTTTTGTGTACTCTCATCTGCACAGTCCAAGGGCACTCATTAAATATCTCACGCTCACGCATGCTATCATTGTGTTGGTTACAGCTGCTCCAGTCTCTCCCCGTGCTTCAGAAGTGCTGACTGTCGCTCTGTCAAGATGGTTCTTTGTGGTTGTGCAGCTACTGGCACAGAAGGTCCTGAGTCGAAGGAGATGGGGATTTTTACATTCTGCACATTCTGTGAAATGAGTACACTCACAGTCACTGCCCCTCATTGGATCGGCTGATCGAAATTTGTGATGCAAAGGAAATATTCATTTGTTGCATAAGTCCGTGCCTACATATTTTTAATGTGCATGTCTGCACATGACGATGTTTTAATATATTTATATATATATATATATAAAGCCTGATGTGCCTTTGTCTGAGACCTTCTGCTGAACTCGCCCTCTCAGCACGATACAGTGACTCGAGACGGCCTCTGTGGAGGAGACGAGTTCAAGCGGAGGTGAGGTCTCCCAGTTGGACGTTCATCTGGCTCTGCTGTGTTTTCACTTACTGACCCTGAACATTTTTACAGTTACAAGTTTTGAAGCTTTTTATTTCCAGAGATAAACTTAGCGATTCCCTGCGGACAAGCACTTGTTTATAATGTTAGATGAGTTTAATCCTAGCTTTGGCCGCAAGCCTTTTTCTTTTTTGTTAATAAAGGATCTGTTCAGAGCAGCGCTGGGAACTCGGCAGAACTCTCACATTTTAATATGTTCAAGTGAAAAAGGCAGTAGTGCTAATAAGGAGCTGGTAATCGGCCTGTCCTTTGTGGCTGTCCTCCTGTCAAGGAGGCACCCTCAGGGATGAGGTTAATTTAATTACATGTAAACAAAATGAGGCAGCAGCAAAGTGCCATGCAGACACCAAGCCTAGAAATCTTGGCTTTTCTCCATGTCCACTTATGTTACACAACCATGGACATATTGCATAGTCTAATTATCACACTGTTTGACAGCTGCCTCAGTTACAAATACCATGAGATGCAAATGCGTTGGGAAGTGTTGAGGTTCATCTGTGCATTTTCATACCTGCCTCATCCTGTTCGGGGAATTTTGGGGTGGGTTTGGGAGAGTGTTAGGTAGATCTCATCTGGTTTGAGTGCCGTGTGCCGTTGGCCATCTGTCCATCATGAGCCACACAGAAAAACCAAAAACACGCATGTTTATATCTACACCTGCAAACTCCACACAAAATAGTCCTGAGCTGGGATTTGATCTGAGAACGTTGTGCTGAAAGATGACAAAACCACCCCTTTCCTGCCTGCAATAACAAGAAGGCTCCAAGATAAACCAAGTTGTTTTCAAGGATTGCCTGGGGGAAAAAAAAAAGATGAAGCCTACACTGTGACCAGCTGCTAAAAATAAATATAATGTTCCTCCTGATGTTAACAAAAGGGTACAGTAATTATGTGCTCGTTAGCTATACCACAACAGTGCTAAATTAAGCTAGTTTATAGGTGTGTAAGTAAGAAACGTCCATCAGAATCTCTCATGTAAACAAAAAAAAAACCCAGGTCTCTCCATCATAAATCAACTCCTAGGTATAAAATGTATTATGGTGATTATCTGAAATACTACTGGGCCTCAAACGACTTCAGAGCCCTTTCATTTTGATCATGCTGAGATATTAAGCACTTTGTGGCGCTGTACTGCACAATAAAAATGAATGAGCGTATCATTCAAGTACATCATCTTCACTGCAAAGCATTTAATTCCCTGCTGTCATACAGTCTTGAGGCCTTCAGCAGGGACATTAAGACCCCCGTGATCGCATTACATAGGACAGCATTGTTCAGCGTCACGGTGGGAAACCTCTAACTGAGAAATAATTGTAAACACAGCAGATTTACATCAGGCTTTCTCAAGTAACAAACTGACTTTTTGACACCATCAAAGCCTCTGTTCTCTTACAAATATTAGGAAGATGACATGCTAAGATTGGCAGGCCTTTATAAAGAGAGAAATGAAATTCACACAACTATTCTGAACTTTGGGTGAAAACACAGACCCAGGTCATAGTGGAATTTTCCAGCATCCAAATCTTCATGGACATCTAAGTAATAACCCACCAGCATCGTTAGCTGGTTAGCACCGTTGCCTGGCAGCAAGAAGGTTCCCGGTTCAAAAACATGTACGTTAGGTTGATTGATGTTTCTAAATTTCTTGTAGATGCATGTGTGCATGGTTGTTTTTCTATATGTGTAGCCCTGTGATGAGCTGGTCCAGGCTCCAGCAGACCCCCGTGACCCTGTTGAAAATGGATGGATGGAATCCTTCAAGCACTGTAAGTCTCAAATCGTGCATTCAGAGTCACTCATGAGTGTGTTCAATAAGTCGAATAACTGCCATTGAACGACCCCCATCTTTCCTGGTTGATGGAGAGGCAAAAGACCTCACCTTTCCTGCCATGAGAGGCTACATTTCAAGGTAATTCTACATTACATAAGCAGTTACAATGATTTCACTGCAGACAATTACATGCACAGTCAAAGCAGTACTAAGATAATAGAGGATTTTTTTCATATATGTAGTTACTTAGCTGTATGCCAGCTATTGGCTCACTTACCCTTCAGAGATAAGAGCCCTAGACGCATGGGTGCCAGCCACAGGGAGGCTGTCTTATCCTGCAGGATCTGTCTAAATCGTGTTTGGTTGAAATAGACAGAAGAGGGGCAACAGGGGAAGCCAGCATAATCTGTTTTCTGCCCAAGAGTTAGTGACAGTATGCCTGCTTTGTCTTTGTCACGCATTTATATACACAAGTCAGCATACTCAGAAGCCAAAAAAAGGCCCTCCTCCCCCTCCTCCGTCCCGTTTTTCTTCATCATACTATTTCGCTCAATGCTTGCCTTTGCCACACTGTCATTTATGATAACACTCAAAGCTCCCCGGACCACATGACACAAGCGGGTGCCTGGAAACTCCTTGTAAAAAATAAAAAAGCGTCACCTCAGTCTTTGAAATTCAGAAGGCCTAAGGTGGTTGATGTTGTTGTTTTTCCTCTTCCCCATTTTTGTCTTCTTTTAAAAAACATACAAGCGTGTCTCGCTGGGAGCTCACTCAGCTGTGACCAGTCACTCTCAATCAAGACTTAGCAAGAGGATAACACACTCTGACACGCCAGCGTGTGTGTTGCAGCTGGGTTATTGATGGAGTCATTTCATCATAAAGCACAATGTCATTCATCCAAGTAATTTTATGTCAGTTTCTATCTTGTTTTTGTTTCCATTTTATTTTGTTAAAATATGCTCATTGACATGTGACGACAGGTACACCAAGCAATCCTACTAATAGTAACATTTCTGTTTTAATCCATATAACATTCAGTAAATGTGGGGACTGTGATCAGTCGGGGTTGTTCTTCCTCTGTCCGTCTGTGTGCGAAAAAAAGGATCAAAAGACTGCTCCGAAGCAAACTTTTCAATGCATAGAAAGGTTTATTACAATAAAAGAAGGCATAAAAACGGACTCTGCAGAATCTGGAATCATTCTGGGCCAGTTATGGAAAAAAAGAAATCAACAAGCATGCTCTCACCTCAAGCTCTGAGAGAGGACGGATAAAAGAAGGTCTGCCCTACGTATGTTATCCATCAGACATGACAGTTTTATCTTCAGTGAAACTCATGACTGAGAGCAAGCACAGATCAATGGTCAATGAACATCTTTCTTAACGAGGAGAGGCCAGAGAGGCCCACAATCCTAATAACAAAGTGTCAATTTTATCAGATGAACTCACAAGACAAGATACTTCATATTCAGATGGGATCACAAGGCCAGGACCAAACTTCAGTCAGCGCTCCAAAGTCACATTCATATCTATCCTGCTTAAATTTATCCAGAACAGGTTTCAGATTTTCCTGACCTCTGTTTCAGTCTTACCGATTACCCTTTAAAAGGTTAACAAATAAAAAGTGCACTAAAAATAAATCATGTCCCTACTGTGGCTATCTCTGTTTTTACACGACACACAGTGTTCACTTGTGATAACACATGTATTAAATGTAAGCGTGTTCACAGGCACAACTGAATTCCGAATTTATAGCATATTGCTGATATAGAGTTGTAAAAATCAGTTCAACATACATTTTAGTGTCTCGAATACTTGAATGAAAAGTTTAATAGCTTCTCTGCAGATTTTCTGATTATTTTACGCCATCTACTGGAGTTTTCTCAGCAGCACAGCTTAGAGTCAGTGACATAGCCAGGATTAATACATTAATACTATTAAAATAACACATAAAAATACTCATAGTAAAGAAAGTGAAAATATATATATATATACAGTATATATATATTTTTAAATAGTATGAAGTTTACAGCCTGGCGCTGCGGAACTGTTGGTATCGGTTGCTGTTTATACACGGCCCCATTTACAATAACTCCATAACTTTATCAAGATGGCGGCGTGCATAGTTGAAACATGCCATGTAGCTTGCTGTCCAAACAGGACCCCAAATGTTGTTTCTTGGGGTCGTGGGGGGACCATTGCTTTCGGGACTTGCAACTCGGTGGCTCTGTACGACCCACAGGTAGCGAACTTAGTAGAAATCTCACTGAAAACGAGCCGATACCTGGCTGTCGGCTGCTGCTGCTGCAGAAGTGTGGTTTTAAACTGGAGTTAATGGTGTCAAACAGACGAGTAAACACGAGCTTTGACTTTGATTGCAGGAGAGAGGAGTCGTGGCTGTGCTGAGTGGACATACAGGCAGGGTGAATGCAGTCCAGTGGGTTCACAGAAAGGACAACGGTGAGTACAGAGAAGTCTGACAGACACAACGACCAAACAGACCCTGACACCAACACCAACACGCGTCTAGAATATGTGTGCTCGTTTTGACAGGTGGAGGGGGTTATACAAGGTCCTGGGGTCTCATAATGTGCTCGTGGTCACAGCATGAGTACAGGCATGTGTGTGTGGACAAGTGACACATTGATTTGATTTTTTATTTTTGTACATGTAAAAAAAAAAAAAAAAGAAACTACACTTCATGAGAAGTTTGAGAAAACAACAAAACAAAACAAGGAATTTCATCCTTTAAAAACTTGCTAACTTGATTTACTTGTGCCAAAAAAGGAGTAGGAAGAAGTGTAAACTTATTTAGTCCTACCCCCATTCACTGATCATTTAACCTGTATTTATAAATATTCACACACTGTACTCACACTGCTAAGTAACAGTATTGTTATTATTATTATTATTATTATTGTTATTATTATTGTTATTATTATTACTATTATACTGTAATTATACTCACACATACTTATACATGCATACATACATACACATAGTTGAATATTTCTATATATTTGTACACATATGCCCATATAGATATTTATATAAATATACTTATTTACACTATGTATATATATACATATACATACACATATATAATTTGCTGCCCATTTCTGTACATAAATATACACAGATCTACCCATTCACCAATAGTGTTATATTCAGGCCCCTAAAGGCCGCTAAACACTTTCCTCTTTGTACCTCGTGAAAATCATGTTTTTATATTTGTTTTTAAACTGGTTAATGTATGGACATTGTTTTAATTCATTCCTTAATTCAATAATTTCCCAATTCTCGGATCAATAAAGTACATCTTATCTTATCTTCATTCATTCATTAAGTCAACTCTTTTCTGGCACAGTTGGCTCTTGGATGCATTTAAAGCATCCATGTAGCTTATCTGAGTCTCCTCGTGGTTATAGTTGTTATTTTACATCATTTTTGTCGCATTTGTAGCTTTCTTATGTTTGAGTTTACTTCTTTTTTTTTTTTTTTTTTACTTCCTTTTTTCTGCAAGTCTTTGTAGACTGTTTTGTGTATCAGTTCCTTAGTATGTCATGTGTTTTCACATCCGTCTTGCATTATTTTCATTCCCATTATCTTAAGACTTCTAAGTTGTTGTTGTATGCAGTTATTTTCCACTCGTATTATTTGTGGGCGTCGCCGTTTGTCTCTGCTATTTGTACTTGACATTTTAGCCGTAGACTTTTCTTCATTGTATGGAGTTTTTGTGGGGGGATTTTTGCTTTTGTTTTAGTGAAATATAAAACAATAACACTTCTGTGGTTGGCTTCATGATCAGAAGTGTGGGGCTCCCAGTCCTCCAGGCCCAGATCATAATAACAGTTGTCATTGTTGTCACAGCTCCTGAGTGTCATCTTGTTTCGGGAAGCTCAGACAATCTGCTCATCCTCTGGGGAGCTCGAGATGGGAAGGTAACCAATGTTGCAACAGATAAAGTTTCTGGCACAAACTTTTCTGCGTCTTTTGACAGATGGCTAATAAATCAAGTCCTCACTCATGGGGAATTGTTGACTTTCTCTCTGTTACACTCGCATTATTATGTAAATGCATGAGATGCAGCACCGTATGATTATCATTCTAAAAGAGTATAATAAAAAAAATATGTATATTTGTTTCAGTTCATCAAGTCAGTGGAGTGCAAGGGCCATACGGGTTCTGTCTGTGCTGTGGACGCTCTCTACGTGGAGGACACACAGATTCTGGTGGCCTCTTCTGCATCAGACTCCACAGTTAGACTCTGGCTCTGCGACGACAACAAAGAAGGTAAAGGAAAAAGGAAAAGAACACCTTATAATAATATATTCATTATTTTTACGGCATTGCTACAATTTGGCACCATTATAATGTTGGAAATGTCCCAAAGCAAGATTGTAAGTAAAAATGTAACCTGGAGCTGGTGCAGTAGTACCAAGTTATGTGTTTGTTTGTTTGTGCCAGTAGATAATTGATCAGACAACATTTTCATTCTCAGATGTACTTGTGTATATTCAGTTCAATATTAATCCATATTTATTAATCCACAAAGCGAAATTAATGATTAGAAAGCCTGTGAGTTAACATGGTACGGTGATGCTTTGTTAAATAAAAGCAAGAGATGGAAAAATCTGAAAAAAAGTGTGTTTTTTCGTTTCGCTTGTCCGTTTTTTTTTTACCATGTTAGTTTCTGAACTTCTGTTTTTTGGGAGCTCAGAGTTCATGTTCGAACCCACCGGGGTAACCTTTCCCATGTTGTTAGTATTTTGATCTTTCAATCTTTATAAAGATGGACTTTTATCACTTCTGTCCAACCTGAACAAACCTTAAGATAGGAAATCCAAGAGTTTTCAGTCTCAGAGTTTTGTGTGTGTCTGTGTGTGTCTGTGTGTGGTATCCATATATATAAATAATGGCTGATCATAAAAGCGGTCTTTTTTTATGCCCTCGAGTTTCAAGCTGACATCAAACCCCAAAAGCATATCAGTCTTGTCATACATCCACTAATATTTAATTGGTATGTCAATGTCTCTTTAAACGAAAAGAGAAGGGGGAAAAAAAGACAGAAACTTCACCAGAAATTAACGAGTCCTGGCATTTTCTTTTGATATTGCCTTTTTGAGGAAATACGGTGGTGTGTCAGTGAGCGTCTCGGCAGGAGGGGACGTCAGAGCCAAAATTTGCTGATAAAAACCAGCCAGCTTGCGAGTTCGGTTCACAGAGTCAGTTACCATGGTAACTGATTTCACTTGCCTCTCTTTCCCTCATTTCACAGTTAACAAACTCATAGTTTCCACAAAACCTGCTTTCGGAGACACGTTGCTGCTTCGCCCCAGAGCTGGTGGTTTCTGTGACTTTGAATTTTTATTTCATGTTTTTCTTTTTCCTCAATTCACCTGATTTCAGATGTCATTGAATAAACGGTATCGTTTATTCAATTCTTTATTCGTTTATGGTCTTTAAGTTTGTTTTGAAAGCCCACATTTGCTTTTTACCATATCAGATAACTCTTCAGCGGTCATCAAAAGAGCCTCAGCTGTGTTTACGAAGGTGGTTTTCCTCGTCAGCCATATCTGCCCCCCTTTTTTTTCATGATGCATGTCATATTATCCTCCTCTTGCTGAAAATCTCTGTCCTATCCATGACGAAGATCACAAATACAGCTTGACAGTAATTGAAGCGTGTCTCTAGAGACGTGGCATCACTTTTGGTTATATTACCACAAAAGGATGTGACACATGTTATATTGGTGCCTGTATGCAGCTTGAAACCCAATTTGGCTTTCCCACATAAGGTGGAACACGGTGCTCAAGAAGTATTCTTATGTGCAACTGTGTGCACACGAGACCATAGAATATTACTTTGAACTGTGTAATCATGTTACCGTTGCGTGCCTGAAAGTTTAATTCTTGGTGCACGTGTGCTCCTCAGCTGAGTGCCTCCATAGCGTGTCATTTGGCAGCGGTTTCATGATGGATGTGTCTCTGGCACTGTTGCCAGGAACCAGAGGTAAGCAAGAACGACTCTTCCACGCTTCCTCATTCACACGCGCGCACATTTCTTCCTTTCATGTCGGCTGTTTCTGTTCATGCTTTTGCTGTAGTTGCCTGTAACCAAATGTCACATTCAAAATGCAGCCAGCCTTTGAAGTGCCTCGCGTCTTTTCCCTTCGCTGTTTTTACACAATTCTCCCCCGTTTGATGATGTACATCATCCTTCACTTCACCTTCAGTGTATAAAATCTAGACTCTCACATAAATGTATATGTAACACTGCATTTGCACAATGTGTGTGTTTCTGTTCTTACGTGGCTTTGTGCTTGTTGCAGTTCCCATCCTGGCCTGCGGAGGCGACGACTCTTTGGTGCATTTGTATGTGCAGGCCAACGGACAGGTGAGCTCGCATCAGCATGTTTCCTGTTTCAGCTGTTACATTTGAATTTCTGGAGTTTCAAGGACGCTATTCACCTTTCTTTTTGTATCTGCTCAACAATAGCTGCAGAAAGCCATGTCGCTTCAAGGACACGAAGACTGGGTTCGTGGTGTGGAATGGGCATCTACAAGTGAGTGGAAATCTGTCTGGAGCACATTCTGTAAAGCTCCTGTTTGTGTTACATAAACACACATGTGAGGCTTTGAAAACTGCGAATGTTACGTAGTCGTGGCGTGAAGCATCGTTGTCACATTAACATTATATTCTGTGCAACAATCACCATCATCAGATCATATTGGGGTTCAAAAGTAGATATTTGAACACATGAAAACTCATCTTTTTGTTTTTATCCTAATAAAAATGACTTCGCCAAATTGATGCTTTTGTGATGGTTGTCACTCAAGTCTTTCCTACGCAATCAATGAAACAAAAACTTCACTCAAAAGCTCAGACGAGAAGACTCTAAATGCTATATTTATAAGTGATATAGGCGGATAGCAAAAGTTTAAAAAGAAAGTGGTGTGGGTTTTTTTTAAGTGATTAATTTGTGTTATCCTGTCACAGCCATCTTTGGCTTCTGCGGCCTGAGAAGCTCTCGTGTCTTTCCCTCAGTCATCTTTAGTTTATCTGGAGAAAGCCTGCAGAGCTGCATGATGCGGTTAGGACGTTGGTAACCAAATGCTGAGCAGTGGGAGGAGGTTTTCAATGACAGCCTTCCATCACTTTCATGAGAAACGCTTGACAAGCGCTCTTTTGTCTTTCAGCCTTTTATGCAAAAGTCCAGCTTCACCAGCCAGTGTTCCCTTTTTGCTGCTGCTGTTGTTTTTCTCCGTCTCGCTCTCTTCCCAGTATTTTGATTGCAAATGTATGGATCAAAACCTGGCTTTGTGAACTCTCTGTATTGATACTTGATCCCTGCGTTGTGCTGACTGTGCGAAAGCCGTTTCCTCCCGTTAGCCTGCCCTCTTCATCAGTCTCCTTCAAACACAGTTTAGGATCGGGAACAAACTGAAATACTGATGTGTTAGAAATGTCATAAATAATAACGCCTAATAACGTCTAGTTAAATCTTAATTTGACGCTGGTGTACTGGAGCCCGGCGGTCACCTGTACAAGTCACTCTGGCAGCGTTTCCGAAGAGAGCTAAAACAAGATAATGATTTATTTAACTTTACAGTCTGTGTTTTCTCTCTCTTGAGGGCTTTCGGTGGTGGAAAATTAGGAATTTATTCTGGAGAGCGGGACGCTGAACTAAATCCTTCCCACGTGCTGTGAAATATGGGACATACCGGAGTATCAGCACGTGCTTTGTTCACCACCTGCGTGTGGATGTGTGGCTGCATCCACCAGGGCCTTGATTATAATTGTGACCTATTATTACCCACAACATAGGAGCTGATATTATCCTGTAAACGGCAGTTAGTTATGTCAAACACCAGCATATACTGTGTCGAGTCTGGTTTTATCCCTCACACAACTCCAAGGGCATCGTTTCACACCACATGCTTTGGGATAAATGTTATCATTTTGTAACAGTACTAAAGCGTCGCTGCATCCCAACATACGTACGCACCGATACGATGAATGAGCTCCTCAGGAAGAGTATTTTAAGGGCTTGCCAAAAAAAAAAAAAAAGGTCATTTGTGAAGGTTTTGTGGCGTTCTCTCCGGCTCATTCAGATCATTCAGATGGGGAGCTGTTATTAGCCAGCTGTTCACAGGACTCTCTCATCAGAGTATGGAGGCTGCGTGCCAAGTCTGGCAGAGACGGCCACGGCGAGGACGATCGCGCCGTCATCAGAATGAAGGAGGACGTTTTTGAAGTGAGGGAGAGAGGTGAGCGGGTCTGAGGAGCTTGATAAGAAAAGGTGTTGATTTAAAAAAAGTAAAGAAAAAAAAAAAAAGTAATGGAATTCTATAAGGCTTTTGTATGTTTATGCTTTTACTGTTACATATTGTGCAAAAAAACAAAAATCATAAACATGTACAGAAGTTGGCTGTGTTTGTTCATTGGGTAAGATGCTGTCTCAGTTTTGTCTTTGTGTTCTTGCCACAGACGTAGCCTCAGCGTTTGCTGCATCCCTTGAAACGGTGCTTGCGGGACATGAGAACTGGGTCTACGGAGTCCACTGGCAGCCTCCTTTCTACAAAGGTAGCTTGACTTCAGAGGGAGGGAGAGGCTCACTCACTAATGAGCCCTGGTTTAAGACAGTTGCATATGTCTCAGTGCTTTGAAATAATAACCAACAGGGTCCTTTCAATAAGCTGTTTTTTTTTTTTTTTTTTTTTTTGAAGCACAGGGACTCCTCAGCATTTCCTAATTTTTTACAGATGGTAGAAATAAATGAATCGTCTTGCAAAAAAAGGCTCTGAGACACAGTTTTTCCTAAATTATGACACCATTTTTTGGTCATATATTATGACTGTTATTTGTTTAATTTTGTGAGATTAGTTAAATGCATCCGTTGCCTGCAGTTATCCCCGTTCAGGGGAGTCAGAGATCCGTTAACCATGGCGATGCTGCTCCTGAATATTTGGTGTCTCTTTGTCGCCCCCTGCAGACGGAGAGCTGCAACAGCCTCTCAGTCTGCTGTCTGCGTCTATGGACAAAACGATAATCCTCTGGGCTCCTGAGGAGGGATCTGGTGTTTGGGTGGAGCAGGTTAGTGTTTGAGTAATGGGAGAGCGTATGAACACACACAGACGGACACTGTCACTCTCTGCCGGTTTTACACAATCATTCACACTGTCACATGACAGGGTCAACGCTCTATTTCTGCCCCCTTCCCTTCCAGTGGCTCCTGACATGATCTGGAGCCTGAGCTCTCAGCCCTCCATGATTCCCCTCTCCTGCTGTCAGTGCTCCTACGTCAGTTTTCCACTCTCCCTGACATTGAGGTGTCAAGAATAGAAGTGATAGACTGTGATGAAGAGGCGCTGAGTCTGATGCTCCACTGTGAATTTAGACAAGCTGATTTTTTTTTTTCTCTCCTCCATCCTTCCCTCCATCACTCACCCATCCTTTACAGTCTGTTCCCCATCACGTCGAGCAGGTGGAGAGGCTGATGGAGCCCTCATCTTAGTCTGTGCTCCACCTTTTTGTCTTTTTTTTTCGCTCCTTTTGATGATTTGTCTCTTCTCTTTCATTTCCCCAAATTCACCTGACATAACATCATCTCTTCCATATTTTATCACTTTTTCTTTTTCTCCACTTTAACATTATCTCTGTCCCACTTTCTGACCTCTTTTCTCCACCTCGTCTCTTTGGAGGTCCCAACAGCTGCTGTTGTGCCAGAGTGGGGCTAAATTTAACACAAGTGTGGATGGAAACGAAAAAGCGCTTCTCTGCCCATCTGCTCCACACCTTTTTTTTTTTTATAATAATGATATTAAATACATCTGGCATCTCAGGTGGTTTAAGGCTGTGCAAGGCAATTCATTTATTTCCACTTTCTCATGTCTGAAATGCAAAAATACTGATGAAGACTCACGTAGACGACTAAGAATGTGTTTCTCAAATCCACGCACACCTTCGACACGCGTCTTCACGGCAGCCACCAGAAGCATGATTACACACCGGGGGGATCTGAAACACTCCACGCTTGACCGCTTACATTTTTGACACTTTTTTTTTTTTTCTGATCATGGACAACCAAAGTGGGAGAGAAAGGAGACACTCAAAGTCTTGAGTTTATTCTCCAACAAAGGCGCAATGATTTGAGCCCGAAGCCACGGCTGATGTCACACATATGTTTTTACAAGTTCATTAAACTAAATGGGTTAGTGGGGGCCAAGTAAGGAGCTGCAGGCGACCAGTCTGATATGAGAAATCTCTCTCCACAGCCTCGGCATATTCTTTGGATATACCTGGAATAACCTTTTTGTTGAATGTGAAAGTGCATGACATATGAGGCTCCTTTCTATTCCTCTATTTCTCTTTGAGAGCCGAACCCTTTGAACTGACAGGTCCCCTGCCTACAAAGGAAGCTTAACCTCCGAAGCTCTTTCACACACACACGCACACACACACACGCACATATACAATAAAGTAGCCTCAGTGAATTCAGTTGTATTTATCTTTGTCCCTGCCTTTTTGCACATTGTAATTGCAGGTGTTTGGTCTTTGTTGAGTGTTTCCTGGTGCCTGAATAGGCCCCAGCAGTGTTGGTCCTCACTGAGACTGGAGTTATTTTATTTATTTATTTAGTTTTGGCAGAGCCGATTCTGCAGCACTAAATGACCAGCCACGTGTGTCTTAATTAGCAGATTTTTACAAAGAAGTGCTCCACATCTTCACACTGATTAGAATAATTGGTGAGATTTAATGGAGAGCAGGGTTAGCAGGGGGGCGGTTAGGGCCCACCGCTGCGTAAAGCGCGTCTTGGTAACAAGACAAACTGGTAATTAACGTCTCCGACTGACCACAGTAGGCCACCGCGACGCCTTCAGGGAGTGTGTGTCTGTGTCTGTGTGTGTGTCTGTGTCTGTGTGTCTCTCACAGAAATAACCTATTTTCAGGACGAGTTCTCCCAAAGTGTAAAATAAGAAATGATTTTTCACAAAACTTTACGTGCAGGAATAGTTTCTGAAGACTGAAATAAATTGAAGGACTTGATTGGTTCAAGGTTACACGGTATAATGGAAACCGACCAATACCTTCTAAAACCTGATTTCTTTCAAAAAAGCTCAAAGTTTTCAGTCTCTGAAGAAACTAGAAAGATCACTTGAAAACCATTCGGGGGATTAAAACACATGCTTAGTATTTTCTGCACTATAAGGCGCACTTAAAATCCTTAAATTTTCTCAAATCGGCAGTGCGCCCTGTAATGCGGGCACCTCATGTATGAATTTAGTTGAGCTCACTGACCTCAAACCAGTCTTATGTGGTACACTGCGCTCAAAAATCAGTCAAAATGTTTTTAGTGCGACTTTGGAAGCTGCTTGATTGATTGTCGGACCGTTCAATGTAAGCAACCATCGTCCAACATCTAGTCAATGTTACCTTACTATAAGTGGATGTCAAGCCAACATTCGGTTTTTAGCGTAAACTCAATTTTCAAATCTGTATCATAATCCAATTATAATCAAATGTTGGACTACGACGTTGTTCCAATCTCACACTGACTTCAGGTGTCCTCTATCGCTGGCAACAATGAACCTACAGAGAACAGTACTACGCTTACCTCCTCCACCTTTTATTTGTGGGGTCTAGGAAGATTAATTATTTAAAATATGAATGTATTTCTTGTGTATTAGTTACAACTAGGGCTGGGCGATTTTGGACAAAAATAAAATCCAGATTTTTTTCTTTTTTCTCTGAAAACCCGAATTTCGATTTCGATTTTTTTGGTAAAACTACAAAAGACAATGGAATAAATTGTTTCAAATATTTTATCTTTATTTTTAAAGAAAAATAGCAAACAAATTTCCCTATTGGGAATGAAGTGCAATTGAAAGATACTGTAAATCCTCCTCGAGTTTAGTAAAGTGACAACATTTACAATTTTCTTGACCAAACAAAGATGACTAGACGAGCTCTGTCTGTAATGCAGCCAGCTGCAAAAAAGGAAAATCGATTTTCCTTTTTTTAACATCGTCTTGATTAATAAATCCGATTTAGATTTAAAATCGATTAATTGCACAGCCCTAGTTACAACTGAACAATATTCTGAGTTATTGTGAATAGAGTTCGACTCACCAGACTGTTTTGTTTTACAAGCGCCTTAGAACCCGGTGTGCCTAATGGTCTGCAAAATACGGTACGTTTATTCTTTGTCTTAATCATTAATAGGTGTTTTTTAAATCGTAATTTGACATTTACATCGCTCTAACCTTTAAAGGTACAAGCCTAAAAAATGCCTGAATAAGTTTCCAAAATACTTTTGGATAATTTTTATTTCTGGTCTTGAACAATATTTAAAAAGGAACATCTTTTGGCCCGTTGGTCATGCAAAACGAGGAGCAGACGTTACTGATGTTAGTGTCTCTACTGCTATTATTCATGGCCTCACTTGCATGTAGTCATTAATTTTCCATATCTGCTCCAACCCCACATCAGATTTACTGCTCAGGTCGGGGTCCACCCTGTTCAGGACCTGTTCATTACCTTAAATATACACAGAAACTCAAAGCAATACTTTCGTGTATTTATGTATATTGTAACTAATCATCAGGGCTCCTCCTGGCTCTGTTGGCCAATCCCGGGTCTTTGCGTTGACGGACGTTGCTGCTGGCAGCTCTGTAAAGGCAAATGAGCGAGCGTGAAAGTTTGCAAACCCGTGCTTCACACTGTATGGGCTTTCTGAGCTTGACTGAGCTCGTGCGCGGCTCGTCACCTTTCGTGCATCACCAGGATTGATCTATGCCTTCCTGTCTCAGCCGTCCTTGTTCTATCCCTTTTGAATACCCTCACTGCTCGGCGATAAGGCACGCCATGCATCCACATTGTTCGTCTTCTCGTAAACAAGACTGATGGCGGCTTTTTTGCCGGAGCTTTTACAGCTTCCTCTTGTGCAGGGTTTTAAAAGCCAATCTGCTTAATGTTGCATCTCGTTCTCTCTCAATCTCACCATCTCTGGCTTTTGTGGCCGTCTCTCCTCCCCGTCTCCCTTGTTCCATCCTTTTCTACATGGTTGGAGGATTATGCTCTTCAAATTAAAGGCAGGGTTTTATTGCTGCCATTAGTGCCGCTGGTTTTCAGCATGCACACAGGCATTATTTTGAAGGTCATTGAATGCCAACGTGGAGCGCTGGATCCTTGACAGCCTGTTTTTTTTCTTCTTCATTTAACAGTTTTTTTTCCCCTTAAAACACATATTAACACGAGTGCATCATGCTGCTACAGAGCTGGACCTGCTCTCCCACCTTGTTTTATAAAGGAGATAACAAGTCTTGATTTTAATCAGTGAAATTTAAATTCACTACCTCCATATTTTTTCACAGCCAACATACATATGATTTAAGGCACAAGCTAATTAAAGATTTAAGTGATATGATATAGCTATATCTGGATTCAGAGCACAGCGGAGGGAACAGCGAAGCAGTGTTTGGAGCTGGTTCAGCTCCTATAGATATTAATAGATCTTCCCTATAGGCTTAATTTTCCTCTGAAGCTTCAAAGCCCAATAAGGCTTTAAAGGTTTTTTAATAGCCAATGGTAATGAGACGTGAACCCGGTGCTGTCCATCGCATTTCTTGCATGAGGTTAATTTATTTTTTTCCCAAACAAAATCCTGTCCCCCAATACGAATATTTTGTTATGAATCTTTCAAGCTACTTTGGTCGTGTCCTATAATCCTTCAGTGAACACTACTGGTGGAGAAAACAACTCTATTAGATATTAATACCTTGTTCCTTCTCTTTTTAGCATGCGATATTAATTTCAAATTGACAATCCGATGCAGATACTAATTAATTTATTTTGTTTCGGTAACTAATAAGACGCTCTGTATTATTACTGCGTGTTGCTCATTTTTGGTTGTAATCCTGTTTTCCTCCTACACTGTTGGGAAAAAGCTCTTTTTCATTTCATTCTCCTCTCATCTTGAGGGTGAGTTAGAATGACCTTATTCGTATGTCTGTGTAGCTGCTGTCTGCACTTAAATCAGAAGGGTACTCTGCCCTGGATGATAATTTGAATCACAACACTGACTGTCTGCATGGACTGAAGCTGAGAGGTGGTGGTTCGCAGCGCAGGTTTTGTCACCATATGAAATCATACACCCTCAATCAAACCCAATTTGCATGAATCCACAAGCTTTTGAATCTCTTTAATGCTGTACTGAACTGCTTTTGTTGCATATTAGACAAATCTCCTTTGGTTTGGTAATATAAATAATAAGTACCCTTTATTTTTGTGTGTGCATAGTTTCTGAGCTGCCTTGTCAGAGTAATCTGAGACTGAGGACAGATTTGATAGGCATCAAGTTTTTTTTCTTTTTTGTTTATTTTTTAAGCTGCATTTATTTTCTTTAAATTGCAACATGAAACCAAGATATGTTCATTTCAGCTCACAGTTCACGGTTTTAGTCCTCTCAGGGCTGTACCGGGGGAATTAAACTTGTCAGTTGACTTTCATTTAAATTCTCTCAAATCAATTGCATTTATGATCAGTTAAATCCAGTCCATCTTAAGCCAGGCAGCTAAAACTGCATGTTACTGAGAATAGTAATAATAAAAAAACATTTCTGCAGGCACTCTTTACTTGAAATGAATTCTTCTTTCCCAGTCTGACATCATATTTGCTGTGCAGCGTGTTGAAAAGGCTGACTTCCCCCTCACGTTGTTTGTCTTTTGACTCCAGGTGCGGGTCGGAGAGGTGGGCGGAAACACTCTGGGTTTCTACGGCTGCCAGATGAGTCCGGATGGTTCTATGATTGTGGCTCACGCTTTTCATGGAGCACTCCATCTCTGGTGCAAGGACCGAGATAAAGAGGTGTGGAGCCACGGCCACGGTCGTCCGTTAACCTTCAAATCAGTGCAATATCAGTGTTTTTGTTGTTTATTCATCGGGAGGTGCCGAAGAAATATACAACATTAGTTGTAAATGAAGGGGTGGAGTGGGAATAATAGTTAAAACTGCAAGAGCACTCTTTGGACGCTTTGAAACCTCCAATAATATCACTAAACATAGATTTGCTTATTTTGCTGCAGCACCATCTATTCTTCAAATGCCACTAAATAGTTTAGGTTCCCTTATTTTTAAAATATGTTGAGAAATAATCACACTTCCTGTTTAGGGTTTCAATTAGCTGTGATGGACAGACTCCAAAAATGTTGTGAACCTTTTACTTTCCTTGTGTATAATCCTGCTAACCCACAAATATTAAACCTTCTCAATGAACATCATAATATTCTGTTTTTGAGCGATTAGAAATATTAGTTGCACCAAGTCTGGCCGTCATTTAGTTGGACTGGCTAAGTCAGTGTCTCTGATGGGCGTCCCTGAGGACCGATCAGGGTTTGATGTCCCGTCACAAATCCAGAGATTATTCAGTTTCAATTACACCCATTTGGATGGTAAATTCAAAGGTACTGAAAAGTAGTTTAGATGTTTTAATGGAAACTTGCTTCTTAGCGGCGTCTTCGTTCAATCATAAACATCAGTTTGCGAGGTTAACTGGCCGTCACCAGCGGTGGATGTAATCTGCTTCCTGCAACGCTCTCCATCCAGGGTGAGTGGCGGCCAGGAGTTGTGATATCTGGTCACTTCAATGCCGTCCAAGACCTGAGCTGGGATCCCGAGGGCGAGTTCATCCTCAGTGTTGCTTCGGACCAAACCACCAAACTGTTCACGACATGGAGGAAGGAAGACAGCAAACAGGTAAGAACTGACTCAAAGGTGTGACCAGCTCATTAAAATACAGTTGTTTTCATGGTTAAAGATTTGTCCTGGGCATTAAAGCTGCTGTAGCACATCAGGTTTCTTGAGGTATTAAGTAAGTGCGTCACATCCCCGTGGGGACACAGTACAATAACTCCTGTCTCAGGCTCATCTTTACACTGCCGTTCATCGTAGTAGCGGGTGGAGTGGACCCCTGCATGCTACTCCACCTTATTTCATCTTTTAGAACAGACTCTTCCCTTATTTCATCTTTTAGAACAGACTCCTCCCTTATTTCATCTTTTAGAACAGACTCCTCCCTTATTTCATCTTTTAGAACAGACTCCTCCCTTATTTCATCTTTTAGAACAGACTTCTCCCTTATTTCATCTTTTAGAACAGACTCCTCCCTTATTTCATTATTTAGAACAGACTCCTCCCTTATTTCTTTTAGAACAGACTTCTCCCTTATTTCATCTTTTAGAACAGACTCCTCCCTTATTTCATTATTTAGAACAGACTCTTCTGTTATTTCATCTTTTCGAACAGACTCTTCCCTTATTTCATCTTTCGAGAGCAGACTCCTCCCTTATTTAATCTTTTAGAACAAACTCCTCTCTTATTTCATTATTTAGAACAGACTCTTCTGTTATTTCATCTTTTCGAACAGACTCCTCCCTTATTTCATCTTTTAGAACAGACTCTTCCCTTATTTCATCTTTCGAGAACAGACTCCTCCCTTATTTCATCTTTTCGAACAGACTCCTCCCTTATTTCATCTTTCGAGAGCAGACTCCTCCCTTATTTCATCTTTTAGAACAGACTCCTCCCTTATTTCATCTTTTAGAACAGACTCCTCCCTTATTTCATCTTTTAGAACAGACTCTTCCCTTATTTCATCTTTTAGAACAAACTCCTCTCTTATTTCATTATTTAGAACAGACTCCTCCCTTATTTCATCTTTTAGAACAGACTCTTCCCTTACCTGTTGGTTTGTGTCAACTGCTGACAGAATCACGCCTGTCCCTCAAGCAGTTGATGGAAACATTAGGTAGATACAGATCACGTAGCAGCACAAGATGCATCTGTACTTTTTAATTTATTTTTTGGATCAAGTATACCGTAAAGCCGAGCCTACCCAGATTAAATGTATAGCAAGCATGTAAGCTCCCATGTTTACTCTCTAATACTGTTCTTATCTACATGGAAATGTGCATCTCATTCACTTCTGTCACAGACATACGTAAAACCTACACCTTGGATTGATTTTCCTTTCAGAGTAGGAAACCTTTTAGACCTTAATTCAGTGGATTACACTCAAAATGCAGTAAATGGACTATTCCACACATTTGCCATCAGTATGTCGTGATTAACATTTAAAGGGTAAATTGTTCGTCGCTCTGTTTCCTGTTTTTTATGTTGTCTCCTGTTGCTGTTCGGGTGTTTGGTATGCAGATGTACTCCCAACAGAAGCAAATGATATTAACCTTGGTGGGACATGCTCTCGGGCTAATATTTATTCTGCTAGTTGTGTTTCACTGAAGCATGCATAAGCTCTCTCTTTGAGTTTTGTTTACACTGGCCAGAAAAAGTACGTCAACCCACTGGAATCGACAGTCTTGTCTTTGTATTGATGTACCGTAAAGTGTGAGCTGATGAAATGGTAAATGTGCCAAAGCTGACGAGTCTTTAGACATTCACACATTCACACATTCACAACTCACAACAAAGTAATCTCTAGACACGTCACACAGAAAGCTCTTAAAGGTTACAAAGTTAAATATAAATATAATCCCCATGAATCCAATTCATTGTAATCAATGTGTATCCTATTCATTTTCCTCCGGGGATTAATGAAGTATTTTTAATTGAAGTGAATTGAGTCCAAAATTCAGATTTCTCTGTCAGATTATCCCTAAACTACACGTCCAAATTCATGTTATTAATTGCAGATCAGGTGTACAAAGTTTTGCTAAAATTATTCGCACATGGGTTCACTTACTTTGTCCTCCAGAGCTGTGAATATTTAATCGGGTGTGTTCTGATTGCATGTGTCTAGTGTCACATTTTATGGTAAATTAATCCAGAAAACGAGTTATTTCTGAGACTTTCTTGCCATCGTGTCACCCCTCCATCACGTCCTGCTCGGTTCGTTGGTGCAAAAGGGAGCAGAGCCCACCTCACACGGACATGCACGTGGAGTCTTTCAGAGTAGCGCACGACACCGCAGTCACGTCTACAGATGGAGGAGAGAAATGATCACGATTTCAGCTTTTTTTGCCAGTTAAAAATCTGATCATCCGGTGGGAAACCCTCCACCCTCCTCCTGCTGTGAGAACTCTTTGAATCGTAAGCTGGAAATGTTTCACTCGAATAGGAGAGTCATTATTATGTTCTGCCTGGTTTCAGGGCTTTTTTGGGGGGATCTGAGATCTTTTGCAAAAAAAAAAAATGCTGGCGCTTCCCCTCGGCAACGCAACAAACAGGACTGCGCCTTCAGAATATATTTTTGTGTTCTTTCTTTTTCCCTTTTCAAACCTCCAGGCGACCTGGCACGAGATTTCAAGGCCGCAGATCCACGGATACGACATGCAGTGTCTGGCCATGGTGGGGCGCTTTCAGTTCGTGACGGGAGCTGATGAGAAGGTCCTGAGGGTGTTTCAAGCGCCTCGCAATTTCGTCGAAAACTTTGCCAACATCTCCGGGACCTCAACAGAGAAGCTGCTGACGTCCAGCGTGAGTTTACACCTGAATTATTAATATCCAATGACTGAAAATGAGCATTCCAGCCATGTTTGCCCTTTGCTTTAAGATCAGATCCTAACAACTGTCTCACTGTGGACCATGCAGTTTTCTTTCAAATCTTCTCGTTTTTTTATTTGTGAACATCTCTCCTTCTTCATATGTCTTATACTGGTCAGGACTCTGACAACCTGCCAGAAGGAGCCAGCACACCTGCCTTGGGTCTATCCAACAAAGCTGTGTTTCAAGGTAAAACACTTGTTCTCTCCCACGGTTGAGAGTCTTGACTGTTACAACTTCGATATTGGTCGGATTAAGGCAACAAATCAATTTTCTCTTAGTGCATGTAAACGTCCTGACTGCTTTTATTACCGCAGTCTTGGTCTAATGATCAGTAGTTTTTTAGACTGCTGCATGATCAGTTTATTATGTTTGTGCTTAATTTATGTTATGTAACAGTTATATTCTTTTCATTTTATAGGGGACCTTGTCCGAAAAACCAATG
Source organism: Cololabis saira (assembly GCF_033807715.1). Classification (NCBI taxonomy): domain Eukaryota; kingdom Metazoa; phylum Chordata; class Actinopteri; order Beloniformes; family Belonidae; genus Cololabis; species Cololabis saira. The sequence continues at coordinate 13,245,397 of NC_084601.1, read as the reverse complement.
AAGAAAATGAACAGTTCAACAGGATATCGGACCAGTACCAGGAGTCTCACTTCCACCCACTCAAGCTGACCGGTACAGTGATCCTGTTAACATCTATTAGGCCACAAACATGTCATAAAACGTGCTGGTCAACAATCCTGATGGCCAAAATAAATCCAAGTCTTCCTCTATGGCCTTATGAACGGATACATATTCTTCACTGCCGTCCAGGGAGCGTCCTCAGGACGCAGTGGAGACTTTGGGCCAGTCCCAATACACCCCCTAGCCGTACTTTTCAGCCCTACCCCTAAATTTTGCGCGTTCCCGTGAGGGTAGTGGTGTCCCAATTCCTCTTTGCATGTAGGGCTAGTGGACATATCGAGGGTTAGATTGTATGAATCTAGCCCTTCACAGCTAGGGATTTCAGATGCTGACTTCGCGACCGAGGGCCAGAAAAATTTCCCAGAATGCTTTACGTCATCAGTTGCAGACTGAATCAAACAAAAAAACATGGCGGACATTTCTTATTTTTTAGTGAATAAAATCAATATTTTGAGTTAGTTTCTGCATAAAAATGCGTTTTGATTACATTTATAGCGAGATATTATTACTTTCATAATATTCACTCAGTGAATGTACATAATCACTTGTTTGCCCGTTGTTGCGAAGTCTTTTCAGACCTCACCAGAATAAAGGCTGATTTATGGTTCGGCGTTACACCAACGCAGAGCCTACGGCGTAGGTTATACGGCGACGTGCGCCGTACGCCGTACCCTACGCCGTACCCTACGCCGTACCCTACGCCGTACCCTACGCCGATTTAACGCGGAACCATAAATCAGCTCCCGAGCCGGCAGGCTCTTCTCATCCTGAAAACATCGGAGCAAATTTCTTAACAGGCGTTATTTGGATAAACTGAGCCCAGGTTGGGGATCTTAACGGTTACTTTTACGCCTGAAAAAATATTAAAACTTAATAAAGTGGCATATTAACAGCGCTACAGTGGAAATTAAAACAGCTTCTAGCTCTCGGCTTCCTGATATGGTGTGACGTATGTGCAAACGTAACTACGCAGTCGCTTACATACCCGAACGTAAACCACGCAGTGACATAGCAAGTGGTGTCCCAATCCCAGTGGTAGTGAGTGAGGGCTAGTGGTGGAAAGTAGGGGGTGTATTGGGATTGGCCCTTTCTGTCTTGCCTGTTGCTTGTGCTCCTAGACGAGTGAAGATGTGCAGCACCACATCTGGAGTTCTCTGTGTTTGACGGTCTGCTGGAGGCTGGCGGCAGCAATGCGAGAAAAGGAAAATTTAAGTCTGAGAAATATGACATAACAAACATCTGTAGGGAGAGAAATGTAAAATAACAAAGGTTTTAAAACAAGAAGGGGGAAAAATGGAAGAAAAGAGGAATACATTTTAGGATATTGGCAGATTGGAAAGGAAAGAGTTGGCAAGCATTTTAAGCACAAGTGGAAGAGGATGTCAAAAGCTGTCGTCAGCCTGATTCAGGCCACTTCTTAATCTGCAATGCTAATTAGAAAGTAGGATCGTGTGATGATGGCGCAGATTAAGTGTGGCTGACCCCCGGCTGTGAAGGGATCAACAAAGTGTGAAGACTGCTGTTAACAATGCATTTTCACTTGTTAGACTGGCTTCTGTGGGCAGGGAGAGAAATGGATATTTACGCCAAAGGGACAGGAATAACAATAATCAACAAGGCCACGAGTGCAGGGGTACCATTACACGCAATACAACAGCAAGCCGCGCGTATGCAGATCCTGCGGTGTGAGGGGGAGGATCCGCTCTCTGTAACACTTGATCCTCCTTAAAACCTGCAGCTGTGAAGAATTGGAGATAAAGCTGCAATTGTTACAGGATAGCTTTTTCGGGGCCGAGCGACAAGTTTAAGGCCTGAGGATTTCGTGCAAGCTAAATGCAGAGAAACGCTGCACGGATGTGACGGAGTATTGTTATGATGCAGTCCTCGTGTCCTCAGTCTAGCGTGCAGCTTTTATTTGAGTCTGTCGCTCTGACTTTTCTTTATGGTACTTATGGTCTCCCTCTCTCTGTTTCAATGATGTCCCTTTTACATTTGCACACATTCAAAGTGCCTTATCTATCACTCATTAGCAGTTCAGGGCTTTCATATTATTCATTTGGGTGTAATACCCTTTTAAAAGTTTGAGCTGACTGTTTTTCAACTTTTGAACAGCTTAGTTTCAAGGTCTTGCAAGTGGCGGTTGTGTAAGAATTTCAAGTTGTGCTTTCAAGTCTGCGTTGTGTGTATTTGTGTGTGTGTGCATGTACAGAGCCACCAACAGAGGATCATCTTCTTCAGAACACACTTTGGCCGGAAGTCCAAAAACTGTGAGTATTGAAGTGTTTTTTCCTGTCTTTTGTTGCAGATACCTGCTGTTTGGAGCCTGGAGGTGTTTTTGTTTGTTGCTGTCAATGTTTATGACACAGTTGCTCATCCCTTTTAGTTTTGCTTTTTTAATTTAAGTAGTTTACGCTTTTGTGTGTGGTTTTTGGACGTTGTGAAATAAACAGTCTGCATGGCTGCAGCCAAGTAACTTCAGAAGCACATTTATGCCTGGAAATATTTAGTTAGTTAACTAAATGACCAAATTATGTCCTGCCTCCTGTTATATAGTGAATATGGCGCATCGACGCCCTAATTGTAGACTGAGATTTAGATTTACAGCTCTTTAATATGTAGAACCACCAGACCTCAAATCTAATCGGATAAATTAACATAACTATGACTAAAGTGCTTGTTTTTATTACCCATAATCATCAGCAAAGAATGGCCTTCCTCCTTTATGATGCTTTGCAAGGTTTACTGCAGCTGTCTTCAGTTTTTCAGTTTGTGCCGCTTCATTTAATTTCATCTTCAGCAAGTGAAAAACTCCTTTAGGTCCAAATCACATGACGTACCGGGCCACTGACGAGCTTTATTCATATGCGTGGGGATATTTTCACAATTTTCATAATAGCAAAGAACTCAGTATTCCCATTCTTTAAACGTATTCCTCAATACAATAGTGTTCTCTACTGATGTTGATGTAGCCTGAGCAGGGGTCTTAAATCAACACAGTTTGCTCCTAAATGTAAAAACTCCAGGAGGATGTTCCAGTGAGATCAAGGTGTATGCACGTCTACGTATTTTTTGTTATTCTTCCTGCCATCCTGGTATGTAATGGTCTTATTTTAATCTCTTCAATAGATTGATTATAAAATGGCAAAAAAAACAACTTTTATTCTTGTTGAAATATCAGTTTGACTTTCATCTGATGTCATATTTGCTGTTATCTTTCGCATCGTTGTCATAATAAAACAAAACATTACCAAACTAACGTCCCGCTCCGGTGAGTGAACCGTGGTGAAACTAGCTCACAGAACTACAGTGGACATGATTATGGAAGAAAAGCAGCGGCCGAGCAAAGGAACATACAAAAGCACTTCTCCACCACCCATAGGGGGCTCCACAAAGTTCCTCTGTGCTGTTTTAAGAAAAGATTTTAACAAAGCAAAATGCACGTAGATGATTCAGTTTTGTTGTACATCGCCACATAACTTGGCATAAACAGTATGAAACATTGATGTCCCGTCCTTAAATCCAAGTGTGTGATTGCAGAAGCAACATTCATGTTTTCACTGTCCAAATCCTAACATGGTGAGTACCGTATTAAAGCATATATTGTACATGGATAGATGGCAAGATTACATTCAAATTGTTTATATTATTTGTTCAGAAGTTGGGTTTTAAAAGTAGAACTTGAGCTAAAGTCTTTTCTCTGTGTTGGACGCTGGTTCACAGTGCAGACACGTCTCTGCCTCCTCTTTTAATTTCTGACATCTTGTTTGTTAATCATCCCAGCTTTATTGCGGTGGATGTTTATAGCAGGTTGGGGTGGTCCTCTCTCCCTCTCTCCCTGTTATGGTTTATCGATCAGGCCCTCGGCTGACATCTTGCATCCTTTCTTTGCAGCGGTGCTCCGGGCTATAGCACACTCTTCAGTGCATCTCAATTAGATTTCAGCTGAGCTTTTCTTCACTTCCTGTCTTGGTTGAGCAGCCCTCACACAGCCCGGAGGTTTGTCCCGGGTTGGGCTGACATGTAAACGATTGTCCCACTAAGCGCAAACCTGACGCGATGGCGTGTCACAGCAGCATTCCGTTGTAATGATGTTGTTTAAGTATGCGATAAATTGTGAATAAATGAATTGTAATGTTGTGGACACGGTGATGGAGGCACTGCGGCTTAAAGGACCGAGGAGAAGGTCATCCCCATTACACTTATGGCCTGAGCTTTTATCCCGGACTTCCACTGATGGAAGCCCGTTTCCTGGCACACACTCTCAAAGGAACAGGACCAAAAATCCTAGTTTTAGTTAAACTACACTTTGAAGGGGAGTTTTTCCACTTTTTGGATTAATGTTTTTTTTCTCCCGTTCTGGGAATTACTTACTTGTCATTGTGTGTTTTGATATTTGCTCGGGGGTCACGCTCTCATCGTCTGAAAAGGGCCTGGAGACAGTTTGTATTGTGATAGATGCTAGATAAATAAAATTGAATTGAACTGAATCCATTTATCATCTTAACTAGAAGTGAGCCGTCGTCTTCCACTTGGGACCTTTTTTAAAAACGGCTTTTCAACTCAACTTGAAGATATAACATGCAGTATGACACACAATCAACAGTTTTCTGAGCTGATTTTTTCCCCCCAGGACTGTAATGAGTTAAAGTAATAGTGAAATATGTTGGTTTTTGGCAGTCTGTGCAGTCGATCACAAAATGAACTACATAGCAACACCACCTCGACATAAACCGGCCTGTGGGCTGAAAAACATTCGGAGTGCAAGGTCAACGGATGAATTTTGAACAGAGCGGACCTGCTGATTGAACAGCATTCCTGGGGAAGCTGGCTGGGAGAATGCCAAGACTCTGCACAGCTCTCATCAACGGAGGGAAAAAAAAGAAGAAAAAAAATCAAAACAAAGAAAAAACGGGGGAATGTTTAACGCTATCTCCCGGTCTCTTAATGAAGCAACATTTGTAGACGAAGATGTTTATTTGGATCTTCCAAAGTGTTTATTGTATCTGAAAATGATGGATTTCCCACGGCTTTCCATCGAAGTCCCCCCCTTTTATGTCAGCCAATCAAAATCCTGCTTGCCGCCTTCCCAGCAGACTCCTCTCCAGGGTGAATATATTGCCTCCATTTGTTGCCAATGTTAAATCCATTTAGCAGTCAATCCGCTATAAACATGACGTATTGCGCGGCCTTTTATTTGAGGCGTGGACTTTGTGTGTTGAAAAGCATTTTTATGCTTCCGTTTGGCTTCGCCTCTTAAATCTTTGTGTGCATAATAGAAACATTAAAATGAGTAAATGACCAAATTATTTTGCGGTATAAACAATGTTCCAGGCATTGTGATGGCCAAATTGCTGCCGTGTTTGAAAGCTTCCAGGTAATGGAGGATGTTTTTTTAATTTTTTTTTATTTTGTTACGTTGAATTATTGTGATTTCACTTTGTTGACTTTTAAAAACGGCCTAAAAACAATCAGGCCGCGTGTGACTGGCTGCTGCGTCATCGCTGTTCTCTCCAGTCGGCAGGAGGAGGACTAGTCGTCACTTATCAGTATTTTTTTTTTTGTTGCACGCTGGTTTTTCTGTTCTTAAATGAGGAAGTTCAAAGACCGGAGCCGGTGGCAGCTCACACGTTCCTTCAGTCCCCGGTGTGTCCGTCTGAAAAATCCTATGCTTCCATATCTATTAATAACTCGCCTGTGTGTGATTGTCTTACTCTAGGTATGGCCATGGCTTCGAGATATACTGCCTTGCGTCTGACAGGACCGGAACGGTGGTGGCATCTGCATGCAAGGTCAGTTTGAAAAGAGCCATCTTTAAAACTGAAAGGACGTTATGACAGTTTTTACAACAAATTTAACCAGCTAAGAGAGCAAAGGCACGTGAGATGAACTGACGGCCGCTGTCTTGCCAGGCATCTAAAGCGGAGCATGCAGCAGTGGTGCTGTGGAGTACGACCGCCTGGCGTCAGCTGCAGATGTTGCCGTATCACACCCTCACAGTCACCCAGATGGCATTCTCACCTGACGCACAGCTCTTATTGGCTGTCTCCCGAGATCGCACGTGGTCTCTGTGGCGACGGAATCAGCCCACACCGCAGAACCCAGGTGAGAAAAACAAAACATTAAAGAATGTGATCACACATTAGTAAAATGATGAAGCAATGAACATACCATACTCAAAAAGTCAAGAGCCAGCTTCCCTCCATGAGCAGAATTGTGACTATATATATATATATATATATATATATATATATATATATATATATATGTATATGTATGTGTATGTATTTTCATTGTGCAGAGCCAGATGAACATGAGGCGATAATTATAGTCTTTTGCAGCTCAGGATAGCATAATAGCTCTCGTTGTGCTATGCAAACAGATTTTGTTTAATTAAGAAGCTCTGTGACTGAATTTCAAGACGAGATGACAACACTGGAGCCCCCCCTGGCAGACATCAGAGATCCCAATTCAAATTAATTAAAATAAGGGTACACCAACTGAGAGAAGTCGTTCCAAAATGAATTCCAAGTCAGGCTGGTCTCAGTGGAAGGACTCCCCCTAATTAATAGTGTGAAGAGCCAAACAAGTGATTCATTGACTGATAGTCGTCCAGAAAACACCTTATAAATAAAACACTTTTTAAAAATTCAATCTTAAACGCATTTCCTCTGCCTGTTTCTATGTGTTGATCTACTGCTGTCTTCTATCATTAGATTTATTATCTAAGTTTACGTGTTCCACTTAGGAGCCCATGTTATGCTCATTTACACGTTTTATATTTTATCTTTGAGGATTAGTTTAAAAAAAAAAAAGTAATTCAGCATCAACTGTAATTAAACCTGAAGCTACATACAGTTAAACAACAACACATGACAAATTGCTCCAAGTTACTGAGTATTTCTGTTAGACTTCATTTTTTGTTTAAAGACTGTCGTGCTGGAGAGTTTGTTTTGTTTATATGAGGAAAATCTCAGACGAATAAGTCAATCCTGCATTAAAAACGAGCAGAGCCCGGCATTTAAACCCAAAGGATTACCTCCCACCTGCACCTGGTGAAGCAGCTCGTGTAGCTGCCGGCTGCTTCAGACGGTCCTAATGTGCACTGACGGATGTGACCAGACCTGCACCCTCCTGTTTGCTTGCATGCCAGGCAGGCGGCACAATGGCACAATAGTTGGTGTGTGTTTGGAATGGGAGGGGGAGGGGGTGGAAGGTTGGGGATCCCGTCTGGTCTGGTTGGATGCTGAATCACTCAAGCTGATTCTGAAGAAACACAAACACACACAAACACACACAAACACACACACGCACACACACACACACACACGCGGTCTCGCTGGCTTAGACGAGGGAAGGTTAAATGAAGTCTGTGCTGATCAAACAGTCTGGCTCTGCTATCTTTTGCATCGTACATGTTTGGCTCAGCACGTCCTCCGTTACTTTTACATCTTTACCCTGCAATCCCCCCCCCTTTTTTTTTCTTTTTTAAGTTTCTATCTAATTTCCTATCTAATGGGCGTAGTCTTCCACATGCACTGCTGTGTGCGGTCTGATATTTTATCTAATCATCTCATCGCGGTCCTATTATTAATTTAACCAAACAATTAAGCCAAAAAGGGAAAAAAGTATAATAATGTTGGCATTTCTAAGTAGCCGTTTTTTATTGCCTCTGCAGGACTTAAGACTGTAAGTTGCAGCCAGGTGCTGATAAACATCAGCCTTTGCTGTGATAATCAGCTAGTGCACAGAGAAGCAATTGTTGTTGCACATCAGTCTGGAAAGCGTTATTACGTTGCAGTTAGCACATGCTTTTACTCAAAGCAACTTACCATGGAGACTGCATTAAAGACGGCATGGAAGTGCAGGTCCTAACAGAAGGTGCTATTGGAAGAGGAACGTTTTCAACAGCTTCTTGACCGCAGAGATGGGACGACTCTGCCGTTGTGGCCGCCGGTAACTTGTTCCACCATTCAGGAACGAAGTCGGCAAACAGTCTGGGCTTTGATCTCCTCGTGTAAGGGGAGGGCGAGGCCAGCTGCTGTTCTTGTGATCGATCCTGAGATCACATACCCCTTTTACACCAAGCTGGTTCCAGGGCTGGTGCTAGTGCTGGTACTAGAGCCGGTTCGCGGTTGGTTCTAAGTAAGAACCGTTTGCTTTTACACAGCTGGTGCTGCCCAGCAGCTGGCCAGAGAGCCACGTCATCACATCACCACTCCCCCTCGTTTTCACCCTGATCAGGAAGCTGAGAGCCAAAAGCTGTTTTAATTTCAGCTGTAGCGCTGTTAATATGGCACTTTATTAAGTTTTAATATTTTTTCAGGTAAAGTAACCTTTAAGATCCCCAACCTGGGCTCAGTTTATCCAAATAACGCCTGTTAAGAAATTTGCTCTGAAAATTTCGGGATTTCTGCCTGCCTGCCGGCTCCGGAGCTGATTTATGGTTCCGCGTTAAATCGACGCAGAGCCTACGCCGTAGGGTACGGCGTACGGCGCCCGTCGCCGCGTAACCTACGCCGTAGGCTCTGCGTCGATCGTCACACCATATGAGGAAGCCGACAGTTAAAAGCTGTTTTTAATTCGATTAATTGAAGACGGCGGTTAAGTTAGCAGACTCTTTTATTATGACATCCATTTATTTAATAAAAATTCCCGGCCCGCGGGGACGGGCTGGGAGCGGGCTCGGACGCGAGGCTGCGCTCCATCGGAGCCCGCCGACGTTACTGTTGATGGATTGTACCGTAGACCACTGCTGCTTCTGTTTTACATCCATTATTAAATAAATGGATGTAACAATAAAAGAGTCTGCTAACTTAACCGCCGTCTTCAACGCTCTGTTGTTTAAAAACGGCGCTCTTCCGTGTTTACTCTGCTGTGGTTGTTCAGTAACACCGCCCCCAGCCCTTGACGTAAGCACGTAGCCCCCGACGAAACTGGTTCTTTGAGCTGGCCCAGCTAAGACTTGGGGCTGGTGTAGCACCAGTTTTGAGAGCCAGGAGCTGGTGCTTAGGCTGTGTAAAACAAAAGAACTGGTGCTAAGTCTGGCCCTAGCCCAGAACCAGCTCTGGAACCAGCTTGGTGTAAAAGGGGTATTTGTAGCCAAGTGAGAGGAGACTTGTGTTTTACAGGTAGCCAGTCCAGGTAGCCTGTCTCAGTGTATTGGAGGACCAGGTAAACCCAATAGTTACATCTCCTTCATGGAACAGAGCTTAAGGCCTCAAAATTTCAATTCTTTTCATTTTATTCAGTCTGTACAACCCGTATGAGACGGGACATTTACACACGCTCTGCAGAGCAGCCAACAAACCGAGGTCAACGCAGCACCTCGATGCTGAGCAGCAGAGAGGACAGAGTGAGTCACAGAAGGGACCGTCACACCCAGTCGCTTGAACTGAAGGGAAGTGCGGTGATGACCAGCTGGCCCCGACACAGATGTCACCCACAGAAATTCCCTTAAACAGAGCCCGCAATGTCCCTGCTCCTATGGTTGAGTGGACCGTCGCACCGGGAGACAAAGGGAGACACCTGCTGCTGCTTCCACAGGGCTTTACCTCTGGCTCGAGTGGCCGAACAGACAAACAGCTGATCACACAGACACAAGTACAGTCAGGGAAAGTTTGCAAAGCATGGACGGGGCGGAGGTAGCATGGGGGGGGGGATGCTTGTAATCTTGATTGTTCTGGAAGTCGAAGGAATGACCCTGGGTAAATAAGATGTGTTTCAGTCCAAATTGCATGAAGGTCACTGGCCATCTTAGCAGTAGTCGGACCAAGAACGAGGGCGGTCTTCAATAAAAGAAATGTAATTTCAAGTGGCTCAGACAGGTAGCTGTGAAGAGCCTCCCACATTAAGGTCGGGCCCTAAAGGGGCATGCTAGGTTTAATCACAACTCTCAGTCTGCAGACCCCTTTTTAAAAACGGAGTGTGAGCATCTTGTATCCCCCCCATCCAAACCAACTTGTCAGGAAGTTGCTGGTTGCTGTCGGGACCTGTGAGTGCACCGTCTCCAAAACTGGCAGCAAAATCTGTAGGAGAAGATACCGGATCACGCTGGTCTTTGGATGCAAGAGGGCGTTCATTCCCAGGGGAAGGTCCTGATCCGTTATTGAAAAGAGTGGCTGATGAGTGTTGGGTGAAGAGGCAAAGAGAGGATCTCTTCTCTGAGCCAGCACTCGGGTGCAGCCTCCACGCTCTCACAACATGGTCTTGGAGCTCGCCAGCAGGATGTGGTTAGCCTGACTCCGTGAAGGTGATCCCGGTGAGGTGACGAGTGTGAGAACTGAAGAGTGATTGTGATGATGAATGTACGGAGCCTTGCGCTTGTCATCACTTATCATCCGTCAAAGACATGATTGGAAGTGTCTGCGGTTTGACCCTGCGAGTGCGTGATATCCCATCCCACTCGTAGTGAGGGAATTGATTGAAAGGGAACCACAGGAACAATAACCTATGGACAAACAGGATGAAAATGAAGTTGTCAAGCATGGCAGTGGAGCGATGATGACTCGGGGTTGTTTGCAGCCTCGGAACGTGAAAACTTTGAAGTCATTAAGTCAACAATGAACTCCTCTGTATGTCAGTGTTATAGAGTCAAATGTGAGGCTAAAGCTTCGTCAAAATTGGATCATGCAAAAGAACAACAATCTGAAGCGCAACAGCGAATCTACATGAGAATGGATGTTAAATGATTTGCTGTGATCTCGTTCATACCTGTGAACTAGTCGCTTTTTGGCAACATTCACCGTTTGAATCAAAATGCCATTCATGTAAATTGCATAAAGCCAAAGAGCATCTTCTAATGTTACTTGAGCCAGACTGGCGCTGGTTTTGAGGTGAGTCTACAGCAATATGATATGCTGTTTAACTTAACTAAGTAAGAAGTTTCTACACAATTGAGCAACCTCTTTCGCGTGCATGTCAAATTTCACCAACGACATGTTTTTGCAAAGATGCTCTTCAAATGACATTTTGAATCAAACGGCGATTGTCGCCGAACAGGGACACGGGTTTGCCAGCGTTTGTTAAAGTCCAGACATTTGGACCCAACCCGAGCATTTAAACCTAATTTAAAATGCCGTGGCGAGCCCTTAAGAGAGCTGTGTTCTCAAAACTCAATGAACTAAACCAACATTGTGAAGAAGAAAGTGCCAGAATTCCTTCGCAGCCACATGAAAGGTTGATCATGTCAAATGGGAGTCACTGGGATATGTAGTATTACCCATATGTTTTTTTTCTTCCTTTTTGAGCAGAGCAGCAGGATGATCGATAAACCTGTCTTTACCCAACTATGATTAGATGGATTTTATTTTTCTTTCATTTATGTCTACAACAACTTACATTGCTCGTGCATGTGGCTACATGTGTGTGTTTGATTGTGTCTTTGAAGGTCACGATGGCTCTTTAGTCCTCAGGGTCCTGCTGATGGATGAAGGTGCAACCCTCAAATATGTCTGTTGGTTTTACTGAAGAACAGGGTTTGCACCAGACAGACAGAACACTGGTTAGCTCGGTGTTTTGTGGTGACACTGGCGTTTTTACTGCTGCTTCCACATGGCAGCTTGATGTTTGTGAGTGTGTGTGTGTGCGTGTGCACGACTCCTGCAGACCCACAGACAGGCCGTTACCAGCAGCATACAAACAAGCTCTCAGGGGGAAAACCAATCTGGGGTCTGAAATGACGAGGCTGAGGGAATAAACAGCAGCAGGTCATAAACCAAAAGTGACTGGAATAGAGGGCTGGAATAAGGCTCTCTGTCTTGTTGGGTTGTTTATTTGTCGCCCCAGAGAGGCTTTGTGGCCACGGAGCACTGAGGCAGAAATCTGGACACACTGATGTCATGGTGCAATAATCATAACAGAGTCTATCCACCAGCTAAGGAGATAAATAAAACCAGAGCAAATATATTCTGTCCTTTACCTGACAACACTCCAGCATTGTTTTCATGTCTGTTCCTGTCGGTTTCCCTGCAGAGTCCTTGTTCTCGCTGCACGCACACACGGGGAAGAACACGGCCGTCCACAGTCGAATCATCTGGTCATGTGACTGGAGCCCCGACAGCAAATACTTTGTGACATCCAGTCGGGACAAGAGGGTAACGTTTATATTTTTGCCTATGTGGAAAAAAACAACCTGAAATGACATTATGCTTTGAAGGTAATGAAGTGGTAAAACAGGTGGTTGAACTTTCAGCAGTAAGTGCCTCAGATGGCTCGTAAAAGGTTTGTTTGTGTGTGTGTGTGTAGGTGATTGTGTGGGGCCCGTGCAGCCTGGAGAGCCCTGAAGAGCCGGTGCTTCCTCCAGTGATTAAACCTTGTTCCTCGATCTTGGACGTGGGCGACTCTGCTACCGCGGTAGCTTTCTGCCCCCAACTCTGCTCGGATGAGAGGTGATCACACATTCACTCGTATTTACTGTGTGTTGTTGAGTACCGTAGCAACTCCTCTGGGACTGTCCAGCATGGGCCTCACGGGTTACTATACCTGGGAAACTTTATCACCGACAGGCGACCGAAAGCAAACCCGGAAATAAACCATCTGTCATCGGGCATTTCATGCAATTAAGTGTGAGCTCTCTATCCAGCTGATGAGCACCAGCATCCCTGTATTCATGTTGGTGTGTTTAGATGTGAGGTGCTCAGCGTAGGCTGAAATATAATAGTAAACCAGATTCACTATGTTTGCAAGCTTTCGTTCTGCAGTAATATAAAGAAGCAATTAGGTTCATTTTCACTGGAAAGATTGGAGGAAGACCAAAAAGCTCCTCATCTCATCGAGCTACTCATCTGTGGACTCCAGAGTAAATAAAATAAACGTTCCTGTTCCCATCCTCACACGTGCATTATCGTGTTTGAGTTTCCACAAATGAGTCCTCCTTTTGAGTAAATTGGCACACGCAGATAAATATGATGAGAAGCATGTGCCAGTGATGAAGTCATCCTCCACGTCGCTCTGTAATTGCTGATTTGTGATTTTAAAAAACAAACATACTTTTATTTTTTTAAGAACAGCCTGAGCCGAGTTGAAATCATTCAAACAGAATCTCCTTCCTATACCATATCCATCCATATACTATCCACCTTCCTATACTAGGTCAGGTAAGGAAGTGCCTCTGAAGGTCCGTTGAGCAGTTTCTTCTCTTCTCACAGCTTCCTGCTGGCCGTGGGCCTGGAAAGCGGCCGGATCCTGCTGTACAAGTGGAGCCCTGGCCAGGACGCCGCCGGAGGAGGAGACTGGATCAGCTGCGCACAGACGGACACCTCGTATCCTTGCAGCGCGTCGCCTGACGTTTTCTCACATGCAGCTTTGAAAGGCCCCCAGGGGCCCGTCAGGTTATCACAATAGCAGCCATTCGGCTTTGGCGGCGTCCCCCGAGACGCAGAAGCTTTTCATTTTGCCAGCAGTAGACAGGAGGATGATAGAGGGACTGGCTGCCTCCTTTTGAAGAGGGCAGCGGTTACAACACAGGCCGTTTATGATTACTGTTGTCCTTTTTGTGTGTGTTTGTCGTATCCCATTTGGGTTATCTGTAGATCTTTAGATGTCGACTGCAGATGGGAGTTTTACAGTGACAGCTCCCCTGCCGATCACAACCTTATGAGGCCGCATTTTAGTATTTTCACAAATGGTCGTATTTTTCCACTTGTGATGTAAAAGATGGTGAAGTTAGAGGTTCCTGTAAATGTCTCTATATTTTCTGGAGATATTCCAGTTGTTAGTCATGGCTGCTGGTCTACATTTTATCTGATTGTTTCCTTTCATCAGGCATCCTTTCGTAGACAAAGCCACACTTTGGCAGTTAAGCGGCTGCGCTGGAGGCCGAGGGCCGGCCGGGCCGGTCGAGACGAGGAGGATGGACCAAGTGACGGAGAGAGTCGGCTGAAGGAAGAGAGCTGCTGGGTCCAGCTCGCCAGTGCCAGCGTCGACCACTCTGTCAAAATCTTCAACATCAACAAACGGGCTCTTTAGCACCCCCAACACTGACACTAATATGTCTCTCGAGACACTTGGACAGAGGGCCAGGGGCCTGCACGGGGCACCCGGGCCACAGTTGCTTTGCTTACCAGCCGTTCGGCCCCTGTGACAGCCAGCTACGTCACAGTTCAGCCACGGGACAACCGCGCGGTGGACGAGCCCTGCAGTCTGTCTGCACAGATTTGATGGGTGGAAGCACACAGCCAACACACCGTCACCTCCGGGCAGGACTCCTCCAGGAGGCTTCAGAGTATTTTAGATTCAGAGAGGAATAGTTATCTCAGTATCTCCAGCGTCTGCAGACAGGTGAACTAGTAAACACACTGCAAAAACTCAAAATCTTATCAGGAATATTTGTCTCATTTCTAGTTAAAATGTCTCATTTTTAGTCAAAAAAATCTCATTACACTTAAAACAAGAGTCATTACCAGAAAAATAACTTATTTGACAATTTTCACCTGTTTCAAGTAAATTTTCACTTGAAATAAGTAGAAAAATCTGCCAGTGGGACAAGATTTATCTTCTCATTACAAGCAAAAAAATCTTATTCCACTGGCAGATTTTTCTACTTATTTTAAGTGAAAATCTACTTGAAACAGGTGAAAATTGTTGTTTTTTCCAGTGATGAGTCTTGTTTTAAGTGTAATGAGATTTTCTTTTGACTAAAAATGAGACATTTTAACTAGAAATAAGACAAATATTCTTGAGATTTTGAGTTTTTGCAGTGCATTTATGTGTTGGAATGAACCCTTCAAACAAAAATCAGGTGATTGTCACCGTTCTTGTTCCTGGTGTCTCCACTGTCACATGTGCAGTTATGTGGTTTGTCAGTGAGCAAATTGTTTCCAGAATTTGTACTGCCCCATTTTTATTTTGACAGTCTTTAAATTAAATTAAAAATGACATAAGTACAACGAGGAATCGTGTCCTAATACTGTGTTGTGCCAGTTAAAGAGCGTAAAACCGCATCATGATGTACTAAAATAGGTGTTAATGCCGATATGTGACATCTTTAACCTCCATATCAAAAACATCAAATGGAGCGCTTTTAAACTGATAAGCGTAAACATTTGAGCAGGTTTAGTTGAACAGATATTACAGGGTGCGCCTGCGTCTGGAGACTCGGGCAGGGATCTTAACAGACGTCTGAAGGACAACCAGCACTCTGGATTTACAGTGGACTCACCCAGCTGTTCAAGCATGGTATCTCGGCCGTAAATCTATCTGCAGCAGATCATTACTATTGGCCATAACTCTCTCTAATCACACATGGTGATATGCGAGAGGGGTATGAGTCAACCCCGGCCACGCTCGCTCCTAAAGGAAACGGCTGTTTTTCAAACGGTGAAATGGGATTCGGGGACAAACCTGCCATACATCATTTTGCACTTTAATATAATTTACCGTTAATACTAAATCATTATCAGTGGTGGTCAAATTTAAATGGGATTGAATCATCTTTATTTTTAATGAATACGTTAATGCAAGGATCTCTCCTCTGACAGGCTAACGACGACGTCCGTATGTAATGTAGACTCGTTTCTCAGGCGTGCCCTTGACCACTCCTGTTGGGCTGTAATATGACGAAGGGGAGGGGTTGGGAGTCACATCTCCTCCAATGCTGTAAAATAATGGCTAATATGATGACTAAGTGTAAAAGAAAATAAACCTCAGGCCACGGCCGCTGAGACCTTGCGACGGATAGTGAATGAGGGAATACTCTGGGTGATTATCGTATTATGACTCACTTCTTTCTGGTACATTGTCACAATAGAAGCAGAAATAAGAGCTTTTTTGTTGTTGCACCATTAAAATTATATTTTTCACTTCTGTAAAGGAGATGGTACGGCTGAAGTATCAAAGAGGAAGTTGTACCAACATCATTATATTTTTCACTTCTGTAATGGAGATGGTACGGCCGAAGTATCAAAGAGGAAGTGGTACCAACATAATTTCTTTTTGGAGGACATAAGCTGCTCTTTTCTTCCTTGAGTGGTTTTCTCCAACATTACTGCCCGATATACGACTCAGTTCAATAATATTTTATTAATCCCTGACGGGAAATGATATGTCGCAGTGACTGTCACTATTTAAATTTCCTTAAAGAATCAGTGCAGTTGGATGTGGCCGGGAATGTGAAGGATCCTCTGACTAAAGATTCTCTCTCACTGAATCAGTGTCTTGTGAGGAGGATGCTCGGGGTTTTCCATTATGTATTTCATTTCAAGGAGCATCCTTTTCTCCAGAAGCTCAGGATTAGTCGCCGGGACAGAGCCAGCTTCCTTTATCAGTTTGCAAATCCAAGAAATTGATCAGAATTTAATTGAAATGTCAAAATCCTGTTTTTCAGGCAATAACAAACTCAAACGCTAAAGGAAAAAACCTAGTGAATTACAGTTTCTTTTCCCCCCTTTCCCCTCCTATGGAGCCAGAGGTGAATGTAATAAAGGTGCTAAAAGGTGACTTACAGGGCTTAATGTCTACATTGGAAACAGAAACATAAAATTTGCTTCCCCGGGCACTTGGCAGCTATTCACAGCAGCCAAGATGGGACATAAATATACCGTATACATAAAATATTGGTAACCTCCGTCGCAGCGGAAAATGTGTCCATGCATTTAACAAATTGGATGCAGCTGTGATGCACTGTCTTTGCAGGCTGCAGACAAGCCTGCATCACTCCAGCAGATCTGTGATAAGTGGAGGAGGATACGGAGACGGTTCTCTTCTTCCACCGACACGTGGGTCAACTTAATCAGCCCGCCTTCCATTTGCACAACATGGTTCCTGAGAGACACGCGAAGGTCACGCTGCATTCACGCACCCTGGAGCATCTCGTGGGAGGCCCTCCTCGGAAATCATCGAGTAAAGTGCCGTCACGTTGAACTTTAAGTCCTCTTGAGTTTCTCCTAACCCGTCATTTGGCCATAAAAACGTATGACAGCCTAATCATGCTGAGCCGTGTGAAAACGGCGGCGGATGAGATCTGAAATGAGATGGAAGTTTCAGGAGCAGCTCACACTTTTAAAGCTTAATTTAATGTTTAATTTTGGACTCTTATTACTTATTATTTATTACTTATCATATTACTGGTCGGGAGGCTTTGACCTTTATAATTTGGGAGTTAATTGGGAAGTAAATGCCATGTGAACTTATGGTAGGTGGGTTAGTTTGACCCTAAAATCCGGTGTTAGCATTATATGGCTGTTTTTTTTTTACATATTAATAAAACCTTGGAAGGTTTAGAAAAAAAAAAAGTTTTTGCTTTTTGTTTAAGAAAAAAAAAAAGTTTTTGCTTAATGTTATTTAGCTTAGCTTATCACAAAAAAAAACAAATGTACAACTGAATGCTGATTCACAGACCCCTATTCATAATACACACATGCAGACTTCAAATAGGCTACTTTTACAATTTAGATATGTTTAAAGAAAGTATTAAGTATGTTTTTCTTTTTTTTCTTCTTTTGAGTCGTGGAGTAGTTTGTCCACCACTGTTCCCTCTGTGGAATTTCACATTTTCTGTTATTTTATTATATGGTGGGTTCTAGTGTTTCTCTTGCCTATGCTCATTGATGGTGCATTCAATAATGTAAGAATTCAGAGGTTCAAACGTTCACTTGAAAAGTACAAAAGAAACTGCAGACAAGGAATCAGTCAGAAATATCGGGGGAGTCTTATCTCCAGGAAGGTAGCTGAACAGGATACTTTATTCTAATTGAAGAATTGGAATATTTAACAGAGGAATAACCAATATCTTCTCTGGCAGAAAATCCCTTTGGCCGCCATTGCTCGCCGCTCCACTGTTCCTCCACGAGGAATCATCTGCACCCTTGTCCAGCTTCCACCTGCTCCTCGTTCAAAAGCCGGGCTAGAAGGAAAAAAAGTGCTGCAGCAAACGTGCACAACATGTATTACACACATAAAACACACACAAACAGGTATGCAACCACGGAGTGGTGCTGTCAGGAACAAGCTCATCTCCACCCGAGTTCCCGCCACCTCTCCAGTTTCATGTCATGTTCATCATACAAGTCGACAGGACAACAAATCATCACCATGTTTCTCCATTTTCATTTTCCTGCCCTGCAGCTGTAAACTTGTTGCCTTTTCATATTAATGTTGTTGAGTGGTTGTCACAGTAATTACTGAAAACATTTAAGAAACAGCATCTGATTCAGTTAAAGGACAGGGACCTGTTAAACACTGATCTGTTGAACGGTATCATAGCAACATCGAGAGCGATGTCTGAAAACCTCAAACAAAGCTTCACTGACATCCATGAGGCTGGGATAGGTTACATAACCATCTCTTTTACAGTTTGGACTCCACCAGTTGACACGTAGACAAATTATGTTCACATGGAGGAGGTTTAGGGAGCATTGCTACCTTCCCCCGAGGTAGCTGACCAACTCAGATCACAAGGACATATGTAACGATCTACAAACTTTATCAATTATCTCACAAAAGTCCATTTCTGCCCAGACAAGTAAGTTGTTTTCCAGTTTCTTAACATTATTCTTCAAGTAAAATGTGGTGGTAGTATCATTGTCTGGGCCTGTTTTTCAGGATCTGGGCCATCAGATATGATGAATTATTCCACTTTCAACGGTCGACAGAATGACCTGCTGCGACCTGCGCTCGAGTCGTCTCCTCGGGTTAAATGATCATTTCCGCCTCATCTGTTTATCTGATTCAGATCTTAAGTTTGCATTCAAATCGGTGCACGTAGAAGAGGTGATCGTCAGGGGTTCGTAAACTTTCAGTGCTGCACAACAACCCTTAAAATGCACTTTAGTTAAATACAGCAGGAGGTAAAAGTCGCTCTTCAGAGCCTGATTTTGCACTTGAGTCTAAACTGCTTACTTTCAACAAAAACCTAATGAAACATTCATCCTCTTCATTTAGCCTGTGCCGTCCGTGAGCTCTGACGCTGACGACACATCCTTCAACTGTAGGAGACGTATAAAAAAAACACACACATGGTTGACACACCGCCGAGATGAAACAAACGGTTTATTCTCCAGTTGCACTTTATTTAACGATGATGTGAAAAGTAAAGGCTGTCCATAACATTCAGACAACAAAAGAAGAACGTTTTTCAAACTCACCCCCGCTGCCCCGCCTCCCCCCAATAACAACGAATGGCTCAAAAATGTTCAGGTGTTCTCCGAGTGTGATACTTATTTTATACAACTTCTTCATATCTAGATCTCATCTGTACATGACATAGTTACAGATACTGTAAATAAAATAAAAAAGACTTCCAAGACCCCTTGTGGCATATTTGTGAAATATTTCCTATGTAAAAATGAGAACGTACGTAAAGATCTTTACATATACATATATTTATATATATATATATATATTTCTCTATTCTTTCTGTAATAAGAAAACAAGTTATTGCCCCTCTTGAACATGTTGCATTCAATACAGATTTGTTTACCATTTAAGTTGAACTTAATGCCATGTGATACCACACATCAAACCGACAAAACAGTAACAGTATGGACCTTTTGTGTTCCTCCACTAAATATATTTGTCGCATGGTTATATTTCTGCACATGGATGTGTTGTGTTCTCCAGAGACCCCGACAATGACACGTACAAAGGTGTAATTAAATATGTCACTTTGATCGTCCAACTTACAAAGGTAAAAACACCTCTGGCAAATACGAGCCGTCATCGTATCGATGTTTATTACAGGAAATCATGAGCCCTTAACCCACCGCAATTGCATTTCAACATTTTCTTTTTTCCTTTCATTGCAAAGGTTGCAATGAATCTCGTCAGAATAAAAATGGAGGGCACATATTTTTATTTTCCTTTTTTTGGAATAAAGTATGTATCTGAATTAGGTATTTTGGGCTGGATTAGTAAAATCATTTTGAAACTGGTTAAATAACAGAGAGGTTCATTGAGTTGGAGCTCTTGCTGCTACCTTCGCCTTATTGCCCTCAGTGAACAGCTGCTAAGCCAGTAGCACAATAAAATAATCTTGACTCTTTGTCCTCTTGGCGTTGACATGTGAACTTACAGAGGGGTCTGAAAAAACCCCAAATTGCTGATTCATAACAAAAGTATAGGTGAAACCAAATTGAAGTTGAGAGGATGGGGATGATGGGAGTGGACTTAGCAAAAGCAGAGGTAACTCTGAGAATTATAGATTTTATTTCATGCGCTTTTGAGAGCCAAATACCAATTTTTTTTTTAATTTTTTTAAATGTTTTTTTCTTCCAAACATGGACACCATCATCAGGGTATCAGCAAATTGTACACAATCACATATAACGTAATATATAAAAAGGTGCAGTTGGTTTCTGTTTCTCCTGAAGGAAGAACCAACGCTCTCACAAAGTCTCTCCCTCACATGAACTGTGACTGTGATTCCCCCCCCCAGTTGGCAAAGGAGAAGCCGTGACTCCTTGGTCTGTGCTCAGGGTTTCCCTGCTCCCGTGTGCATCAGGGGCTGGAAGGGGAGGAGCGCTCGCCGGGAGTTCACCCTGATATGTCCAAACAGCAAGTGGATCTGTGCTTGCTCGTCTCGCCGCTCCAGCTTTGAATCCTCCGCTGACGTTGTTTTGTTGTGTGTCCCCCCCACCCCCCTCCTCCAAAGTAAGACTGACTGACAGTGTTGATGCTCAGACGCCAGCTTGCAGAAGCAATTTCGTCCAGCTGAAGTGGAGCTTTTTTCGCCGTGTACTCCCGGAACCGTCCCGTTTACCGAGACGCGGGAATTTAAGTTAAATCTATGACATCTGCAAATTTACAAATGTGCGGGCCAATGTTTGCTGGGTGAGCACAGTTAAGACCATGTATGTAGTATGGGTCCTGCAGGCTACAATATAAAGACGACAGGCACAGCGCTCGAACGCTTTTAAAACTAAAAACCAAGACACCGATGGTGAAACAATATGCTGAGAACACAACCCCTTTCACGCTCGATAAAGTCTTTTCTTTTTCCTCCACGGAGTCCCTGTTTGCTTTTCTCCAGCATGAGGAAAAGATTGACAAAATTAAAACGACAACAACACTCTTGATGACCATTGTGCTCATCGCAGTCCTCTTGGGCCGAGCTCAGCGGCACTGAATTACATTTTGATAGCAACTGAGGTATTTTGACTGTTGCTAGGTGTGTAGTGATTTTTTTCATAACAACTCAGTATCACCTGTGACAGAAAGCCCTGTGTCTGCGCTGCATCACTGGTCGGTCAGCGGCGGCGTCTTGGAACTGAGGCTACAGTCAGTTCCTCCGAGACTTCCTACGCTTGTCCTGCTCCGCGTGGAAATTCAGGTCCACCGTCTAAATCCATTCAAACTGTGGGACTGGTGGACCTACATCCTTTCCACCAGCATTTATTTATTTGATCCCTCCTGACAAAGTTGTTTCATGAATTCAAAGTCTTGTGCCTTTTTTGCCTTTGACACCCCTTAACAGTGCTGATTATCTGCGAGGGCGAGACCAGATGGACATCTTAACAGTCTATGGAGACCAGTGTGTGGGTTTCAGCGTGACCTGGCCTGCATCTGTTGCTGAAAGCAACTGTAGTCACGAGGTGCTCTCTCTCTCGTTTCAGGGGTACGTCTGTACGTGTGCGTTTTTCTTGTCACGTAACACACATAAAAGGACAACTGTGAAACACTCTCGTGACATCTTTTTTAGCTCTAATTTTATTTCTATTTTTCTAACATATGCAGCCTTGGAGACCTGTTAAAAGGCGTAGCATCAATATTCTGTAAGACATGCTTTCTGAGGAAAAAATGAGTCGAGATGTAAAATTATGAAGGCCTTTCGCAAAGTCTGACGCGGAATCATCTCTGACAAAAACTGGCGGTAGGAATTTAACAAAACAGAATAAAAGATCCATGTGCATTTTACTCCAAGTCAGAGGAATGAGCCCCCGAGCAGTTTCGTGTCCTGTCACTCACAGAACTTTGATGCATCTTTGATGCCCGTTAACTAATATATTAACAGTTACATAAACGAGTTAATATCGCCGTCATTCCTGTCACGTGTGTAATTTGTAGGATGCTATGTTTCATAAGGTTTCATTTGAATGTTTCTACTTGCCTTTGTCTTACGAGCTCCATGCTTAGAACCCATTTAATCGTCCATTCACAGCATTTACAAAGCTTATACAGTACTTCAGTGTCAGAAATGATATTTACATGTCTAAATAAGGTTGGGGAAATGGATGATTTCTTTTTGTGGCGTTTTACAAAACACCACATCCCAGAACCTATATCCAATCACTGAAGCAGTGAAATACTTTAGTTAGATGACAAGCTCTTGTAGCCGCGGGCACAAACGACACGTAACAGATAAGGAACAGAAACAGACAATCCCCTCTGAAGCAGATAAGGCTACACGTCAGATAAGGGCTGGTCTGCCGCCGCTTTGGGGTGTCAGTGTGTTTGTGCATGTGTGTAATTGTATATATAAGTGCCTCATTGTGCATATGTGTATATGCTCGGGCAGGGTGGCAGAGGCCGAGGGGACGTTACTCACGGGAGTCTGTATGGGTCGCCCCGCTGCCCACTCTGTCTACTTCCACCCCATTCTGACGATCGATGATGCCAGTTTTCAAGAGGACCGGAGTGCCGAGGTGAAGAAGAGTGAAACTTGGTCCCCCACCCCAAACCCTTTGTTCTCCCGCTCGCTTTCCTCATTTCGTCCAGGAAAAAAATACACACACACGCTGACGACATCAGTCTATTTGTTGTAGAAAAAAGAACCATTGTGTCTCCTCTGCAAAGAGCCAGGTAGGGGAGTGAATTCAACTCACAGGCCCGAGACCATTACCCGGTAGGAGGGGGGCATGTGTCTGTGCCTCGGGCTGGCACCGGGGCTTCCGTTGGGGCTGGTGCAGCTGGCGTCCACCCCTCCTATGGACGGTAAATACGCGTGGTGCAGGATGGGCAGCTGCAAAGACAGTCGGCGCTGTATGCTGCAGGGAGAAGAAGTAAGGGAACGTGTCAGTAGGGTCATTCACATTCACTCAAGTCCCGTATTCAACTGTTAAAAAAAAAAAAAAGAAATTAGCCTTAGAGGAGCATGAGGCAAGAATAAGAAATGAGACTCATTAGCGCCACGACGACCGTCGGGGTTACTGCAGCCAACAGCGAAGCCGGCACGGGTCATTTGGCGTCACATCCGCAGGACAGCGCGGGAAATTCGGGCCCAGAATTGCAGCGCATTTTGCAGCACACAGCCTGTTCAAGGCAATGGAGAGATACACTAGAGGGCTCATTCTTTTTGGTTTGGAACGCTTCATCTGACATTATTACTAGAAAACTTAAAACGTATACGCATTTTTTTCATAAATCCTGCCTCATGCTCCTTTAAAGCAGTAACTGCAATGAAGAATATGAAAATTATAAAAGCTAAAGTAGAATAAATGTTGTTTTATAAGAGAATAACCAGCTCTGGCTGGAGCAGGCGACTCCATTGATGGTCCTATTCTTCTACAAAATGGACGACGAGGACATCATTTGTGACATGTGTAGTTTTGTGCCTAAGCATAAGCACTGCGCATCAGATTTGATGTCACATCATGGATTTTTAATGACAAACTGGAGTACACCGCCTAAATTTAGTCCGGTTGCCTTTGTCATATCGTCACACTTGCACAGCGATTGATTAAATAATTATGAAACAAGTCAGGAAATGGATGCAAGTTTCTCATCATTTTATGACGGAGGTAGATGAAGCTTTATGAGGTTTCTCTCTTTCTCCCTGAGACTGATAATGGAGAAATGGAGCAAGAACTTCTGTATTTAGTTTTAGCAAATGGGTGAGTGTAGTTCATACAAGGCCCTCCTCATTGGTTTAACGTTGTACGATGTCTTCAGGATCTTCCCCTTCGACTTTACTTCTCCTTGCAGAGCTCCTAATCCACCGCTTCTGGTATTATCTAACAAAGGGACATCTCATGCTTCCGCCTGGCATGCCACTCTGCACGCTACCTCTTCAGAGCCAATGCAACGGCCAACTGAATTAGCTGAACTCTGAAAAATGAATGGTCTTGGGGCCCAGTCATCACACTTCTGATCGAAACGCAATCTTGCCAGCTCACGAAGACTGCATTTTAGTTCTCAATTTTTGAAAATAAATATGTGACACAGTTGTTACACTTAATTATCTACATTCGGTGTGGGACGCTCCATTAATAATGTCACAAACCTGTTCTACCTTTTTCTGCTGCTAACTCTTTTTTAACTCCTCTATTTGTGTCTTCTCCCTCTGTCTTCTCTTGCTCCCTCTTCATCTTTCTTCCCCTGCATGTGATCAAACATTCATTTGGCATGGGAATAGCTCAGAGTGTTCCTATACTTCTGTTCTCCTCCCTTTCTATTTTCAGAGCTGCTTCCAATGCAAGCTGCAAATCACTGGTTACATAAGCCTCTGCAAGTCTCTACCTCCTCTCTTCTTCTATCTGAGCAGCTCTCGCTCTTCGTTCATCTCCTCTCTGCAACTACCCTCTTCTTAATATTCTGTCCTCTTTTGTCTGCTGGCTCACTTCTCCTGTCCATCTGCCATTCTTCTCTTCTTCTAGAAGTGTTAGTAATGTTTGACACCCCTGCCCCCGATGAAGTCGGAGCCTTGTGAAGAAAAGGCAGAGTTAGATCTTTTTCAAGTAGGGGCAGCAACCCAATCAGTGGCACCCAAAAACCAGCATTGTGGGAGAGAACACATGTACTCATTTGCGGATATAAGTATGTTTATGGGCGTGGGAGAGAAAAGCACGGGGCCGATTCATGCTTTTACAGGGATCTGTTGCCAGAGCAACCGCCTCAGAGCTGCTTCTGGTTTCTATGTGTGATGCATCTTCTGATGAGAAAGTAAACGAAAGAGAAGTATAAAGAGGGGGGGGGGCTTAGAGGTAGAGGTGCTGAGGAAAAAGGGAGATCTCACTGATCAGGTGAGTTGATATCCTCCAAGGGACCTCTGTTTATTCTGGAAGGATCCATGGAGCCCCACTGCGCTTGTGGCTTCTGCTCCAGGTGGTTCTTCAGTATCGACTTCTCTCCATCTGCAGAGAAGAGCGTGATAAAGTATGAAAATCTGTTAAATGGACTGTCATGCTTTGTTTCTTAGCTGTTACATACACCCACGATAGCAATTAGGAATGTAATCTACAGAAGCTCTGAGTATTTCAGACTTAAAATGATAAAAAAAAACAACAAAAAACAAACCCAAAAGCTATATCAGTTCATCCGGGGTGCTCAGCCTGTGAATTTATACCAAACAAGGGAAATCTTTATTCTTTTAGACAGTTTAAACAGAGACACAAACACACAAGTAAGTCAAAAAAACAAAAGTGTTTTCTTTTGCGTTTTCTGTTTAAAACTCACACCTTAATTTCTTTCAAAACAGAAGATGCATTTAAAATGCACTTTCATGTGAGCTTCTGCGAATTATGGATGCCGAGAATGTCAGACGGATCTAGTTTTATGTGGAGCCAGACGAGTTGGGTTTAACCAAAATTAAACTTCAGCATTGCCTTGTACGAAGGTGAAAACGGAAGCCAGCTGCCGAAGCGACGTGAAACCCCTGAAGGTAAAGTCTCAGGCGTCACAAACATTTGACTAAATGCTAAATATGTCTGCTAAGATTCAGTGTGAAATTAAAATGATTACGTTATTTAATTGCACCACTGACACAGGCAGTAACTTCAGAAGCAAAACCTAAACGTGTCCTCTTAAACCGCATCAGGAGAGTAATGGGAGCCCCCTTTTAGCCCCACGTGTGCCCCAGATTCTCCAGAACTTTCTGACCCGCTTTACTGATAGCAGAACTTGGTGACCGCGTTGGACATCTGAGCTGGTTGAAATACTTCCACACTGTCTGCATCAACAACGTTTAACCTTGGAGATATCAGTGTTAAAAGTACGGACGCTGATATTTATACATTCCAGTATGAACGTGCAAAAAGTATGTTTTATATATTTCATCTTTTAACATGTCACAATATATCCCAAGATAATGTAGTCAATACTTTGAGCAGCCTTAAGCAATAACTGTTATTTGTTTCCCAGTAATGTGGATTGTTTTGTAGAATAAAACAAAAACATGTTGTGTTAAAACATTGCATATCAGGACAATTTAAATGACTTCGATGCAGCTTTTTAACATGGGTGTTTCATATGAATGAACTTGCAAAGGACAGAACACCTTGATGATTTAGTGAAAACAGGAAATGTGTGTCCTTGATGAATGTTGTGCTGCAGATGAGGTTTGAGCTCGTTTAACCGAGCCAGAAGAGCTGGAAGGATGCACCGAACTGAACGGTCGTCTGTCCGTCCCTCCATCCCTCCAGCACTCACACATGTGAGCAAACAAATCTAAAAAGGATGCTACCGGTGACTAAACGCTTGCTCATGTCGTCAAAAGCCAAGTTGGCCCCGTTGCATCTACTGCAGCAACCAAAATAATGGTTTTAGGAGCCTATTTTTGTCTCCTCCCCATTGATATGAATTCAAAACAAACTTGGGAAATTAGATAAGTAAAAATTACTTTGCATGCTGTTTCGAACCCCCCCCGATCTAAGTTACCATGACTCATAGGACCACAAAAGCAATGTTAAACAGCTTGTGTATCAATAAATAAATATTTGACTAAAATTATTCTATTTTAAAGTTTGGAGACTAGATGGGACCTAATGCTTCCCAGTCATTTCCAGCAGCATTAGAAACAGCGTTGCATAACTCCAGCTGAAAACAATAGTTTTTCACGTTATAATGGGCAACTGTTCAACTTTAAAAATGCCTCAAGTGTACTAAAGATTATAAAGCAAAGTACTGCCCCTAAAATATACAAGACTGAGAGTGCTGTCAGCCATTCTCACAATATCCTATAAATCAGGCTAAAATCATAGCATGGCTGGCAGCCTGTCAGAAAACCACACCTTAACTGTCATCTGCCGTTGTTCTTCAGCATCATCGCAAGCATGCGTGAATCTAGTCAAGAAGACAGTCAGAAAGAGGGATAAAGGTGGAGTGTTGCTCTTCATCCTTTGTGAGTGAGTGTAATCACTGTTGACACAGTGTTCTCCTCTTATAACAGCCACTCATTCACAGCCCCCAATATATTTAGACCAGCTCTCTTATGAATACTGATGACTGCAGCTGGGAGGCAGTGATGATGATGACTGTCAAGCATGAGCATATTGAGGCCGGGAAAAGTTTATATGCCGGCGCTCTTTATAGGAGGCTCAACGATGTGCAATTTCATCTCCATAATGCGTGTCGGAGCGGCTTCTGTGAGCAGCACCTCGTGGGCTTCCTCTCTTTGTTTATCACGCTTCGTCACTCCTTAAGAAACCTTAACTAGCGTATGTAGACACGCACCTCTGTTTAAGAGACAGCGTTGAATCAGTAGGGTTCAAGCGGAGATGACCTTTCCTGCCACACTCCCCCTTTCAGGAGGAAATAAATATGTCCAGCAAGACAATAACTTAATATGCTCAGTTTAACTTTATAAAAAACATTAAGATTAAGGTCACTACATTACTCTATGAGACTGCTTTTTCAAGAACAATCAGATAGAAACTGCAATTTACTGGAGCCATAATAATAATAATAATAATAGTAATAATAATAATAATAATAATAATAATAAAAAAAAAAATAATAATAATAATAATAATAATAAACTAAACAGTTCCATCAATCTGTAATTTCTGTAATTAAGTTCTGTACAAAGAAATGATTATCAGAGTAAATGGATGGCTGTAATGAGCCATCAGTAACCCTCCCCCCACCCCGACAGGTCTCATATATCGTTCCGATATATGTTGCTGTTATGAGACCTATTATTCAATAAATATTACTTTGTCTATTCAGTTGCACTAAATCAAAATTGTGTGCCAGCGATGCCTTCGATGCCACAATGACTTTGGAGGCTTTTCTTGTTTCTTTGTTGTTTAACATTCGGTCGTAGATGACGCCGTTAAAAATGGGGCTCGTTGTTGTTCTGTAGCAATATCTATAAATGAATATTTATGCAAAGAAAAACTAAGACTATATTGGTCTCCGTTCTCCCTTGACAACACAACAAGAGAGCACATGCAAAAAGGCTGGAGCTAAAATAAATTCATCTCTATGAGCCCACGCGATCTGAATTTCACTTTACTAAAGAGAATCTAATGTCAGCTGCCAGCTGCTGCCGGCGCATTACGTTCAACAAAAGGCAAAAGGAAAGAAATGTGCTACATTAAATTGTTTTCTTCAGGCAGAAATGTCAGAATCTTTTTTTTTGGGGGGGGGGGGGGGGGGGGGGGAAAAACACAAAGGGAGATGTTTTTGTTTCCACAGTTGAATCTGAAATCTAACAAGAATAAATGTTTTTTTTTTGCGCTGAAATGAACCATGCAACCTTGCTTTTTGAATTATTTAAACAGAAATAGATGAATAAAGGTGTAATGGCAGGCAAATCTGATTGCAGTATTTGGGTTGAGCTTCCTTAAAGGATACAAATAAAAAGGAGATCAATATATTCCAACAGATGGTTGCTTTAATGCTTTAATTATCTCCTCTGGCATGACCCTGGCACTGACTTCCCTCTGTTTACTGGGAACACAAAGCCACACACGTCTTTTTAACATGAAATCTGTGCCTGTCTTGGCTCCGTCACATAATCAATAGAGAGTCCAACATGAAATTAAACACGAGCTATTTATGAGCTGAAATTGTCGGGCGTGAATCACTTAACGTGTTCCGACCACCTCCAGTCAGTTTGGTGTTTTTAACTAAGTTCTTTGATCGAATAATATCAAAACTTCCTGAAGATTTCCAGCTCGCTTTGCGCCCAGTTAAGACTCGGGCAGGTCTATTAGACGCCGACGCGTCCTGGCACGTGCAGCGGACACGTCGGACCTGGCTGCAGTATGTCACTGTCATTCTGGGTCTGTTACAACGGCACTTAATGCAAAGTGATGCTGCCGGGCTGTGACAATTGGCTGATTCAGTTTGAGGCAGCGCACTTCATGATGGCTGAGACACAGACAGCCGCCTCACTTTAAACAGCTTGTCCTGGCAGACGGAAGGCGGGTCGGATGACACAAGCTCTCTCTAATTGGAAAAGACAGAGATATTTTCCATTTGCTCGTCTCTACCAGTGACGGTTGACCCGGACTGCTCTTTAACCTTTTCCCTCTGTTGTTTCCGTCATGAGACACCAAAAAACACCGCAGACCTGCATGACAATCACCTGCAGACCCATCATGGGCTCGACAATGAGATCTTTTTGTGTGAATAGACAAATGTGTTACTTTATGTAAACCTTTAAAGCCCCGTATCCATTTCAGTTCATTATGGATTTCACAGGTGCTGCTGTGGTTTTCTTAATGGAAAAACCAAAATGTCGATATTCACTCATGAGAGCAGCGTCAAAGTGCTTTAGGATGAGCACCAAATACGCAACACATTTCTTTTAACTTTTTCGGTATTTTGGACACCATGCTGATCCTGAAACGTGGACCTAAAGCACTTAAAATGGACATTTTTCTTTCTAAATGACAGAGTAGCTCAATTTGCGACGAGACATATTGAACTGCTACATCTGATCTGCATCTGATTAAATCGAGAGGTTCATTGAGGTCTTGCTCCAAGCTTAAATTACATTCCATCTTAGATTTTTACGATTTCGTTGGATTTATTTTCCTCTTTTGTGACATCAAACCCATGAAACATCTGAAAATATATTCTGAGAGGCTTTACTCTGGGTTTTTAATAAATGTCTGCATTTTCCCACAATCAAAGCAGAAAAGGGCGACGCAGCGGAACAGCTGGAAAACAAACGGCAGTTTCTCACCTTTGCTGTCCGTGAAGTTGCGTATGCTGAGGATGTTATTGGCGTCAGGGTAGTGGTTCGGTTTAATAAAGGGGGTTTTCTCCGGGGTGTCCTGCAGCTGCATGGTCACTTCCTCCAGCTCCTTATCCAGCTTAGAGACAGAAAACATATATGCGTAATAAGTTTATGCTGTTGTATCTCACATAGAGACCACAAGGGGTGAAAAGAATTAAACAACTTAATACACAGAAATGCATGTCTTTTCTTGCATCAGGCTTGCATGCACTATTCCTGTGCAGCACGGCGACGAGCTGGTTGTTAAACTGCTGCAACTGCTACTTTGCATTCCCAAAACTCGCACAGAGTTGCTGCTGGCTGTCGTTTTTTCTGTCCTCTTTCAGGGTGTCGCTGGCTCCGCATTTGCCGCAGTGTCGGTCAACGGGAAAAGCAGCAACAGCTAATCTATAAAAACGTGTTGGACGGATGACCTGACTGCTTTTAAAAATGTCGCTCAATGGAAGGGTAAATTAACATTTAGGATGATGTTTTATGAAACGCGTTGATGGCTGTGCATGATAAAGGTACAGCACTCTGGTGAAGTGACCAGAGCTGCTTTTAACAATTATCCTAATGAGAGGTAACAAAATTATGGCAAATCACTAATGAAAATGTGAAAATGAACTGCCTTCAGGCCAGCTTTTCAGGTTTAGGGAAGATAAAAGGCTTTGATCGTTCTTCCTTTTTGCTGAACTTTCGCTCTTTTACTATATGAGTAATTTAATTTAATTACCTTTCTAAAATGTCTTCATCACTTTGCTGCACTAGAAAGCTTTCTACCTTCCACGCTACTCTACTGATCAGTGGGAAGAACAAAAGCAGCACCGGCTCAGACCTCTGTTATCTTCATCCGAAGGCGGTGGTTGTCGGTTTGAAGCCCATCCAGTCGGGAAGTGTTGGCCTGGTTGACGCTGGTGACAGAGGTGGAGGTCTTGGAGTCCTCTTTCTTCTGATTCTGGGTGAACTTTAACCTCCGGTTCTGGGTGGCTGCATCTGGGTTTGTTCTCATGGTGATGAACTGCAGGAGGGGTCACAGGTTTTGGTCACCGATGCGCTCACATGTTAAACTGCAATGGTTATAAAAACCATACTGCAGGGCTCCAGACTGCGACCAAATGCTCGCATTTTGCGACCAAAATTTGAGTATGTGCGACTGAATTTCATGTCCACTCGCACACGTGCCACCAGTAAATTTGCCAGTGTTTTTTTTTTTTTTTTTTTTCTTTTACACGTTAAACGTGGAAGGGGTGCGTCAATGAACCTGCATATTGCAGGCCAATGAGTGTGAAAGGGAATGAGTTGGGGGATCTATTTATTTATTTATTTTTTTTGTTTAATTTCACCAGCTCAAAGCAGGTATTACGCCCGGACCACATTTAATGCGACACAACACGCTGCCGCCGCGGCGCGCACATAAAGTTAGAAGAAAGAGACGGCGGGTATGTTTGGTTTTAGTAACATCTTGCTCAGGCAATGAGTCTGCAATGGCCCAGACGGGAGACACATGTAGCTCAGTGCTTAACTTTTATTTTTAATCCACTCTATATTCTTCTGGTTGTTCTCCCATATGTTCCCCTAAAGCCTGAATTATGGTTCCGCCTTAAATCAATGCAGAGCCTACGCCGTAGCCTACGGCGTAGGCTCTGCGTTGTTGTAACGCGGAACCATAAATCAGCCTTCACCCGGTAAAGAAAAAAAAAAAAAAGAAAATGTTCTCCAATACAGCAGGTCTCATTATTTTATTTTGAACACTGCCAAAACTCTAACTTAAAACGTAACTAGAACTTAAAATTTGCTTGACACAAATGAAAGTTAAATTTTAACACGTGGGAAAAACACCTAACCTTTTAAGTGATGTGTGTTATCAGGTGTAATGGCATTTTTAGGTTAGAAATAAGAATATTTCTTGGTAAAATCCTTCGTTATTTGAGTGAAGGCAGTGAATTTGGTCAACTGGTGTAAGTTCAGGGTTTTAGTAAAGACACAAGTAGGGAAATGTTATTGGCCAGTACCCCCAATATTTGTACATTTGTTAAGTACTGTGTTTAACAGTTAAATTCATGGCTGAAAGGTTACTAAGCACTTTGTTACCAAGCACTTTTTTATCATGTGAATGTATGTTTTTTTTATATATAATGACAGCAATGGTGCTATCAGTTTACTTTATGTTGCGGCATCTTTAAAAGTGCACAATAAAATGTAACACTGCATTTGAAACAGCACATTGTGGTAATTCATTAATCTATTATGAAATATGTATTACTAATACACTGAAATGTAGTAGAAATGTAAAAATTTGGTTAGCGTGTCGATAAACGATGTGCGCTCCTAAAATTTCTGATTGTGCCCCTAAAAAATTTCAGTTAGGGGCTACTGTGCTCCTAGTGAAAAAAGTTAGTCTGGAGCCCTGTACTGCAACTTTTTCCAGGTATGACTGAGCTGGGTGAGTGCATGTGGCGATAATTAATGAATCACCCTAGTTTAAGCCGGTGAAAGGTCATCCACCTAGGACCACATACACACAGAGTCACTGTGCTCCTGTGGAAACTGACCTTGGGAACGAAGACCAGGCAGAGCGTGATGGTGCTACAAAAGATGATCACCAGAGCTACGATGCAAAACTGGACATTCGGTTGGTCCCTGGTCAGAAAAGAGACCGCAGCGCCGATGATGCACATGATGCCTACGTTGTAGACGCTCATCCCGATGTATTTGCTGTCATTGAGAGCAGGAATGCTCACATTCCTGGTCTCCCAGGCCAGGAAACAGCCAAACAGCTGCAAGGAAAGAGAGACGACACAGTAGTAAACAGAGGCATAAGAATATGAGAGGAGGTCGCAGACATCTCAGAAGTGGTAAATTCAGCATTTGATGCTTCAGTGCACAATAAATGAAAATGCATTCAATAAAGGTATATGTAGCAGAGCTGCATGGCTGTATAATCTGTGAGAGTGAATTGTTTGTTTGGTGGAACATCAGCAGCAGGAGCAGCCTGCTAAATTATTCAGCGTGGTGTTAAGTGTTCAGGCTACTGATTCCAAATCTCAATGAAAGTTAGCGGAATGAGAAAAAGTTAAAGTTAAATTAAAAGAGCAGCCATCAAGTTATCACATGTCACTGTTTTTTCACCATCTTGTCTCTTTTCATCTCTGTTTTTTTTATATTTTTGGGAGTGTGTCTCCTCTCAAATCTGCCGGGGGATGCTTTGCTCCTCTGACTTAGTACATCTTCTTTCTCCTCACCACACATGCTAATGTTTCCAAAGAAAGTTGAATAAAACAGAAACAATAACAGAATGCAGGTTTATGTATTTCCGATTCTGTCGGGGTCGGATGCCGCCGTAACATTTAAACAAGCCATGACATTTAAAATGAATGTTTCCCTATTCTATCACTCAGGCTCTGCTTTGTCCTTTTATTTGTTTTATGATTCCCCAAATGTTTATGTTGGTATCGTACAAGATTATAGTATTGCTTTTCTGAAACAGACAAGATCCTCCATGAAATAAAAACAAACCCAAACATCACAAAACAAAATCAAACAACACCGTTTTGTGTAAAGCATATGTCCATCTAAAATAATTTGAACCTTCACAGGTTTCCAATTTAGTCCTGCCATGGGCAATAAGGTGCCAACCCTCCCACCAGAACTGTGCACTAAAGCCTCTGGAGCTGAGAGGACGTGACATTTGCAAAGTTTCCACGTCACCTCAGCCTCTTAAATGAGCTCAGGTCCAGAGCAGCATTGATGTAGATATTTTTTGTCTTCAATATGGAAGAATTTTTCCATTTTCACATTTTTGAACCTTCTCACCTTCAGGTCTGAAAGACTCGGCCCCCCAGATATGATGACGGTATTCACCCACCGATACCTCCTACTGTATATGTGATCTGACTGTTGTGTACTTTGCTAAAGGTTTAGTGCGTGTGAGCCGTCTGTGGTGGCGGTGGGTTCTCTCACCATGAGCAGCCCCTTGTAGGCGTAGACGATGCCCAGCCAAATGGTCATGTGGGTGTTCTCGCAGTGCTCCAAGAACGGCCGGATGGCGATGTCTCGGCCTTGGGGGTCCGCCTGTTGACAACGCGAGTAGAAAGAAGGAGAACTGAGTACAGCATGGACCGGTTCATGACTAGCGTCTCTGTAGATGTTTCAGATGGTTGCTGTAGTTGGCTGGTGGAGCAGGCTGCTCTCCAGCAGGAAGGGCTAGTGATCCAACTCCCAGCACCGCAGTTGAAGTGTCCTTCGGCCACTGAACCCTTCATCGCGTCCCAAAATGTTAATTGTAAAAAAAAAGACCACATAGCCCAGGGGTCGGCAACCCGCGGCTCTAGCGCCGCATGCGGCTCTTTAGCGCCGCCCTAGTGGCTCCCTGGAGCTTTTTTAATTTTTTTTCTTTTTTTCCCCCCTTTTTTTCTTCTTTTTTTCAATTTTTTCCTTTTTTTTCTCTTTTTTTTCTTCTCGAAATTTTGACTTTCTTTTCTCAACATTTCAACTTTTTCCTCGACATTTCGACTTTTTCCTCGACATTTCGACTTTTTTCTCAACATTTCGACTTTTTTCTCATCATTTCGACTTTTTTCTCCACATTTCGACTTTTGTCCCAAGATTGTACTTCAACATTAATCTTGACATTTCTACTTTTTTCTTGAAATTTCGACTTTTTTCTTGACATTTTGACTTTTTTCTCGACATTTTGACTTTTTTCTCGAAGTGCATAATGAAAACAAAAATCTTCCCCCAGTTATAACTAATATAGATACATGCAGCATGTGTTGCCTTCATTCTAAGGCTTATACAAGACTTTTCATTTTTTGCGGCTCAAAACATATTTGTTTTTTGTCTTTTTTGTCCAATATGGCTCTTTCAACATTTTGGGTTGCCGACCCCTGGCATAGCCTATCTGAGTCTCAAGTGATCTGATATCCAGGTGTGGATTTTTCCCTCAGTCTTCATGCTGCATCACCATTCAACCGATGTACTCTTAGTTTATTTATCTATTCATGTTTTCCTTCCACATGTTTGCTCACGGCAGCTCATGATGCAGGTGACTTGCAGAACAAAGTAGGGCCCGTTGTGGATTCCTATAAGCCACAACAGGTCGTCTCTCTTCCGCTCCTCCCACTCTCTGGCAGGCAGGGCTTTAATAAGAACATTAGTTTACGCTGTATGGATTTATCTGGACCTCCACCAATATATAATACCTGTAAGACACCCAGGGCAATGCTAAGCATAATGCTGTTCTGCTCTGAAGGGTGGCTCTGCAGACTTATTTACGATGAGACAAGCCTCGGCAGAGGGTGTCTGAGTGTGTGTGCAATGAGACATCTGCAGAGCAGTGCTGCACAATTTAAACTAGAAAGGAATACGTGAAAAGAGAGAATTTACTTTCAGCTCTCATATATAGTACATTAAGAGCGTGTTGGTAAAAGTGCTCATGTAAATGCTTCCTCCTTATAATTGACAAACATACACCTACACATTCCTCCAGCTTCAGAAAAATACCTCTTGAACTCGTCATTCTGGCTTGATCCATAATATCCATATTTACATATTTCATGTATTCTAACACACTTTTCTGATTTAATTACATTCTACCTGCAGAGGAAATACATCCTCTACAGTTTGAACGTGAACCCAGGATCATATTACTCAGTTAAAAGTCACACTGGAGGATGCAAAGTGCAGGATGTGTTTTTGTGATGACTGTTAAGTCTGTCATGCGGCCGCAATGTTGCCGGCGCCTGCCCTGGCAGCAATCTTTGGACGTGATGGTCGACACCACAAGTGGGAGAAGCTGATAAGCTGAAAGAGGAGTTCAGTCAAGCTTGGTTAGCTTTTGGGCCCTGCAAGCAGCTTCTGAGATCACAAACGTAAAGGAGTTTCCTCTGCAGGATGTCTAGACTCTCCATTAGAGGTAGAGTAAGGGATTCATTCATCGAGGAGGACTCAGAGTAGAGGCGCTGCCCCTTCACAGAATCCTCACCAACTCTTTAATGCAAGAAAAGATGAACGACAAACGATCCTTGATGCTGCTCCACCTTGTTCTCCAAATGTCAAATATCTCACAAGCAATGTGGTTAATCCTATAAACATCCTGTATGACAGAATAAATTATTAATGAATAGTTATGTAATGTAAAAAAAAAAAGGAAAAAAGCATTCAATAGCGGAAAAGGGACAAATGAAACTGTAATTGCTCATTGACACAGATTCTAAAAACCTTTGGCAATTACACAGCAGCGTTTCTAAATGCATGTTTTCCATATTTATCGATGGCTGAAACGCAAACGCTCTTATCTGCAAAATGACCCAAAAAAAAAGGAGGGAAAATGTCCTAATCTCCACTTTGCAGTTCATCAATACCTAGTCGGTCCTGTTATCTTGACCAAGAGCAGTGCTGCCACTTGCTGGGTATCCATATGGTGAATGCATTTTTCACGTTTTCAGCCATCAACATCAAACTGTTCACTGATCAATGTAAAAAAAAAATTACTAAAATTCCCCTCTAATTTTCGTAAACTATTGGTTTATATGTGAACAGAGAAGCATACACCTAAACATTCTGATTAAAATTCATTTTATGTTCTAATCTGTTGATTTTTTTGTTCTAATTCTACATTTTTGGAGGATTACATATGGAATATACACTCACTGTACAGCTC
Source organism: Cololabis saira (assembly GCF_033807715.1). Taxonomy (NCBI): domain Eukaryota; kingdom Metazoa; phylum Chordata; class Actinopteri; order Beloniformes; family Belonidae; genus Cololabis; species Cololabis saira. Next base: position 13,208,837 of record NC_084601.1, on the reverse strand, counting down.
TCCATTGAACAGCTTAAATACATCATGTGCATCTTTTTGTGTTTTTGGCAGTAAAAAAAAAAAAACCTTTCCTTCCTTCAACAATACTCCAGGAAGCCTGACTTTTTTGCAAATCATTTCGCTCATTCAAAAAGAGAAACACATTCTGCATGAGTGCTCTTTGCATGCGCGCAGCTCCAGGCAAACTTGTGTCACTAACAACTGAATGATAAGACCAAATGAGATATAATGCTTATTAGGCTTGGGTCTCTATCGCAGCGCAACAGAAAGAAGCTCTCGCCTTTTGGAGGAATGCTGTCTGGGGAGTTGCCAGGCAACGGGGGTTGTAGGCGGCAGGCGGGCCCAAAGTGGTGGTGATGGCTGAAAAAGTGCCAGTTTACTGTCATTTTTCACAGCATTAGCCTTCTAACGGGATCACTTTGGGAGGGCTGCAGCATGCACGGTGCTGGCAGAGTTTCCACGGAGAGATGGATCCAGATGATGCGGGGAGATGAGGGGAGAGATAGAGGGATGAGGGAATAGGGAACAAAGAGATAGGTGGAGAAGCAAGAAAATAGATGGGGAAATATGGAAATGAACAGAATAATGCAAATATGCCAGAGTAGATGAATAAATAAGATGGGCTTGATACCATTTTCTTATTCCATCTGACTATCAGCTTTGCTTATAAAGACAATCTGCAAAGGTGAGTATTTGTAGATGTTCAGACAAACACACTCACAAAATTGGAAAAAAAGATTTGTTTCCTCTCTATTTTTTACTATTTCAGCTCAGCTACAGTTTAGAGTAGCAGTAAGAGTGTGGATTATTATAGAATCCATCAACAGTTATGATTGACTTTTCCTTCCTGGATCTCGAAACGAGTTCCTTAATGAGAAGTTGATCAGTCCTGTTTCCAGTTACCAAGCAATGATGGTGAACCCGTGTGCAAAACTAAAAAGAAGCCACGAGCGTGCTCCTTGTGACGGCTGTTCTATCTCAAAAGAGCCTGAAGTCTTTTCAAGTTGATTTTCAGACTGAACTGAATTAATTAGAAACCACAGGCCGCCTCAAAGAAAGGACAACATTTCACAAATACCTAAACTACATGATGTGTGTGGAGTAAAAAAAAAAAAAAAAAAAAGCAAGTTGACTGGTGGTTAACACTAATCCCTCATTAAATGCTGGTATGCTGCTTTCAAGTCATTTCAAGGCAGAAGAACGCTACGGCAAAGATGACACCCACACAGAGAATGCTGCCCCTCTGATTTCCCTCGACTCCATCAGTACAGCTGCTGGGCCTTATTTTTAGATGTGGATCTGAGTGTGATTATAAAAGAGCAAGAACAGATTGACCAACAAATGAGGCAGCGAATGGACAGTTGAGTCATTCTCACCTGCAGCTACGGTACCTAATGGTGAGGCGTGCACGTGCTTGCGAGCATATGTCACTTCGACTGCCAGTATTTGCTCGTTCCGTGGAGCGCACACGTTATGAAAGCATGTCAGCGATAGTTTGTTTGCTGTATTATTCTATTCTTTGTTATTATTATTTCATTCATTCACTCATGTAAACAGATCATACATGATCAGCTTAAAGAGAATCAGCTGAGCTGAATTTAGTTTCACAAGTCAGATCATTTATTGAAACCTGCTATTAAAAAGAGATCAAAAATGGCTTTGATCTGTGCTGTTGCTTCGCGTCTTTACTTCTTCCTATTTGACTAAATCACATCTTTCGGGGCTACACAGCTGAACGATTGACGGACTTGCTTGACCTGCCTGACCAGCTTGTTCTTCTGCCCAATTTGTTCCTTGTTATCTGGGTTATATCTTTTGTTTTGTTTCCCATCTGCTTACCTCCTGCCCATGTGTGCATTTCAAGACCCTCCCTTCCCCGACCACAGCTCATCAAACGTAATTAGTATCGAGTCTGAAGTTCTGGGGAAATAAGAGCGAAATGCATTTTGCATACTTAGAATAACTGAAAGGATTCAGGCAGGAAAGATGGAATAAAGATGAAGAAAAGCCAGGATGAGAGCCGTGAAGAGCGGCATGTGGAGAAAATGAACACAGCAAGACCACGGAGTGCAATAAGATGTGACGATAAAAGGCACCCTGGCGCCTCAGCAATTTGTAGAAAATTATGTGAAAAGCAGTCAGCCTTGTTTTCATGAACCCTCGGTGAAATTCCGAACAGCGATAATAACCTTTCAACAAGACGGATCTGAGAAGTGCATGGTGGGTGATTAGTTTGGCTGGTTGGGTGGAAAAATGCCCAAAAAGTCTGGATTTGTTTAGTAATTAGTAGTAATTTAGATTTATTCAATTATTTGTTTGTTTATATAATTGTATTTTGTTTTATTTGACCTATTTATTCATTTTTGAAGGTTCACAGTGGCATCTGCGTGTCGATCAATAATCCATCAGATTAGAAAGATTTTCTTTTGTCTTAAACGTCAGTGGAACACATAAATGTTTTACTATGTGCAAGACAGGTTTGACATTTCAACGCAACGGCTGACTAGATTAGCAGAACAAGACCACGTGTCATAACACCCAGGTCAGTCACATGAGATTTTAGTGGAGCCAAAGCAAATTCTCTGCTTTAAAGTATATAAAAAAAAAACTTAAGTTTCATTGGAGCACACTGGGCCACTATCACAGCCCCTTGCGTTGCTGAGGAAGTTTAAGATTTGACTTCTTGTCAAACTCCTGGGCAACACAAGACAATCATGTGACATATTCAACACCATTGATGCCAGAGATTAAACTTGCAGGGGGGGGGGGTGATTTAAATTAAATTTTTTTGCACAAAACAGTGAATCTCATGTAAGCTGTACTGCCTCTGCAAGGTTACTTTTACATTATAGTGCACTTTCGGCTTTACATTGCGGTTTATGTGCAGATCAGCCAAATCTCCCCTGGTCCACGTAGCTGTAAATGTCCACATTTACTATTTTAAGACTGAGAATGTAATACTTATAGCGCTGCTGTGAACATTCTCCACCTCTTAGAAGCATTTGTATCTGCTAGGTTTTTTAAAACATGCTAATCTAGTCTGCTTTCCTCACTGAAATGCAAAGTGTATTAACGTACAAGTATTACCTACGGTACATCCACATACGTAAAGCAGGCTTCAAGTTAAACTTGTTTAAGTTGCACAAAGATTATACTTGTGAAGTCACAAATCCCCAAGTTCACAACTTTTTTAAGCAATCATTGATAACGTTCTTAATCTGTGCAGAAGGAGCAGAGAAAACTCCTGAAAGTACCGTGCTCTGAACATCTCTCATCGCCTACAGTGGAGCTCAAATATCCAAGAGACGATACTTTGACCAAAACTCATTTTTAGGGTGGAAGGAGGCTTCAGTATCTGTGTGGAGTTAAAGGTATTGTGACATCATTTTTAACATGCTTTTAACACTATTAAAAGTCTTGGCCAACATCCCTTAAATGTGTCTAAAAGAGTGTAACAAGAAAAACTTCACTCTAGTTCTCCATTCTGTCCTTTTTATGACAGTGTTTTTTTGCGCCGTGAAAAACGGGTCCTTTTTCCCCTTTCCTGTCAATCATTGCGCCGCTCCTCCTCCAACCAACCGCTACACACTTCTGCCAGCGTCTCCACACACACGCGCGCACACCAAACCACAAACACCGACACACAGCCCAGACAGCGCGACTACAGCCCGAGGATGAAGTCCAACCGGGACCAGAGGACCGGGACCGCAGCTCCCCGCGAGCAATACACTCACAGCGGCGTCGGGCCGGGAGCGACAGGCGAAGCATGCACGGAAAAGGAGCAGGGCGAAGCAGACAGTCCACAGCAAACAATCACAAAATTTAAATAAATAATAAATAATAAAGGCATGTAAATAAAGTGTCCCCTTATCTTAAGTCCAGTCAGTGGCCGCGGGTCTTCTTAGCAGTTTTCCTCCGGTGATTAGAACAAAAGAGGCTATAAACAGCTCCGTGTTAAGCCTGGTTTATGGTTCTGCGTTAAATCGACGCAGAGCCTACGCCGTAGGGTTCAGCGTACGGTGCGCGTCGCCGCGTGTCGCCGCGTAACCCTACGCCGTAGGCTCTGCGTCGGTGTAACGCGGAACCATAAATCAGCCTTTATGGGTTGCTGGAGAGGAGAGGAGGAGCTGGGTGGAGGGGGCGGTGATTTAGCGGGCCCTGACGTCACGGCCCGCCACCAAACCAGGTGCGCCGTTTTTGCACAGTTATGCGGAAAATCCCAGAAAGCACACAATACACTGAATGTTAAAAGTTCGTTGTTTTTTGGGTGTAATTGATGTCAAGACACCCAACAAAACACAAAAAATCAAGAAAAATGTGTTTTTCATGTCACAATACCTTTAAGAAATGTATCCGGATACTTGAAATAGAGAACCTGTTCAGGCTCTTTATTTACATTTCCTATGAATTAATCATGAGATGAAGAAGAAGTAGATTAATTTTGGGAAGACCTTAAATCATTGAATAATGCTCTCATGTAAAAAAAAAAAAAAAAAGAAAAAACGTGGAGGTACGGAGCCCCTAAAGGGACACAGATTTTTTTAAATTTTTATAATGAGTTTTAAGCGTGCGCGTGAAACCTTTACGCGCGCGCGTAAAACCTTTAAGTGAGCACGTAAAGTTGTTTACTTGCAAGCAAAGTGTAATGTCCTTATAATGGAGTCCCAGGTTAAAATATAGCTCAGCTAAATCCTGTAATGTCATTTCCATTCATAAACAGAGCAGGGCGCAACTGGAGGGTCTCCAGTTCCAGCAATACTCCCATGTACTTGCTTTTACGTGCTCACGTAGAACAACTTTTAGGCGCTCACTTATAAGTTTTGCGAGAGCGCGTGAAACTTTTTAGTGAGTGCATAAACGTTTTACGTGCTCACGTAAACAACTTCACGTGCTCACTTAAATGTTTTACGCGCGCGCGTAAAGGTTTCACGCGCACGCTTAAAACTCATTATAAAAAAAAAATCCGTGTCCCTTTAGGGGCTCCGTATGGAGGTGATTGATTTGTTACATAAAATATCCCCACACCAATGATGGGAAGTTCTCTAAAAATGCTAAAAATCTTAGTTTTTAATATGCTTGAAGGAAAAAAGGAATTCATTGACCAATTCATCCATCCATCCATCCATCCATCCATCCATCCATCCATCCATCCATCCATCCATCCATCCATCCATCCATCCATCCATCCATCCATCCATCCATCCATCCATCCATCCATCCATCCATCCATCCATCCATCCATCCATCCATCCATCCATCCATCCATCCATCCATCCATCCATCCATCCATCCATCCATCCATCCATCCATCCATGAAGGTTAAGCAATCATCACATTAAATGTCAGAGTTTTAGGATTGTGTTTAAAAAGAACATCTGAACTTAGCATTTCCAAGCAAGAAAAATATATTTGTGTTAACTCCATCAGAGAATCACCAAAAGAAAAGACAAAAAAATCAATCTATGCATCCATGCAGAACTGCAAAGAACTTGGATCTTCAAACATTTACAATGAATGAGCGATTCTGGGGACCAGAGACCTTCCAGTGAGCAGTACGACTGTTTTTTATAACACACTGACCGTTAAAACCGTGAAAGGCTTGCGTGTACCTTGAAAAAACGCTTTCACGATGTCCGCTGCTGCCATCAGCATTGACCCTGAAACTATCGCTCAAGGAGAAAAAACAATGTCCGTCTTTGTGCACAAACACCGCCGAGTTCTCTGAACTGTGTGTTGTTACAGTTTATGTTTCAGCTTGATTTTATTTTGAAACGTGAACACAGGGTTGCGTTGAAACGCCAAGGAACAGAAACATCATCCGACAAGGAGGACTGCACGTGTCTACAGCTAACGTAGGCTATGGTTATCCAAGAGCTGCTGAGCAACTGAAATATTCTGCAAGAATGAATGTTCTTGCAAAACTACCTCAATTACTATCCCATTTACCAAATGATGAAAAAGTAAAATATGAAAACAGTTCAGACAAATTAACAAATTACAGTTGGATTGTAGAAAACTCTTTTTTCAGAAATAGTGTTTTGATTAATGGACGAAAGGTTTCTACTGGTGATCTTGACCTTCTTTATCCTGTCCATCTTTCACTGCACTGTTTCCACTACATGTCTGCTCATGAGCAACAGTTGTAGAGTTGTGGGGACGTTTCAATTTCTTTAAGAAAGGAGAAATTGAAAGAAATAAAAAGCTCAAAGTATCCACATTAAATTCTATTGCAGTGTCACTACCCGGTGATCGGAGCCTGGGTCTGTTGAAGGTGGCAGGGCGGGTTGGGCTTCGGCAGCCATTTTTGTAAGTAAGTTAATGGAGGTTGTTGGTTGGAGCAGTGAGAGCTGGCGTTGGGGGAGTGACTCTGGCTTCCCAGACTCCCTCCGCCCTCAATTTATCTGGTTAAATGATCAGTCAGAATAATGAACAGAGGTATGGGAGGACAGAGTGGATGACAAACGCTTGGAGGAAGTGATGGAGGGGGAGGGACTGGAGCAACCACCGCAGAGATAGAAGAAAGCGGAGTGAGGAGTTTGGCGTGATCCCGGTCGGGCCTGGCCTACAAACGGGGGGGCTGCAGCGCTGGGACAGCAACAGGTCGCTGGCGCTCCCAACCACACACACTATAAAGCCTTCCCACGCGGAACCATCTATCTGTACATGCGAGTGTATGTGTGTCTGTGTTGGCTTGGATGGGAGAGTATGAGTGTGTTTTACTGCAGAGCCCGTCACATTAGACGGGTGACTAGGATGTTCCACTCCAGTGCATATTCACACATATCATCCTGCCCACTTAAGAGAAAAAGAGAGCGCACGGTAGGTGGAGAAAGGGAAGCAACAAGCACACAGCATAAAAATAGTTCTGTATTCTTCCTCCATACGTATAAATTTGTCATTATTTAATGTTCTCACAACTACTTCCTCAGCAGCAAAGATTCACTTAAATGTATTTGTCTGCACTGAAATATTTCGGCTCGCCTGCTTGAGCATCTGCCCTCTTTTCTTCCTTATTTCACACGAGCCTGTAATCCCATTTGAGGACTAATCCCTCCGATAGAGGCGTGACCTGACGACCTTCCAACCACCACTGGGCTAAACTGGCAGTTTCAATTGTGAAAGTATGCCCCCCCCACCCTCCCCCTTTCTATAAGAAAGGGTACATTAATATTTTGACAAAGGGCTGACTCCATGTTTTTCAGATAATGGCTGACCCACCGGTGCCCAGAGATGAGAAACAAGCTGGAGCCTCATGAAGGAACATTAGCTGCTGGCTAAAGGTTCATTTTCCTCTGCATAAAAAGGAGCCGACCCCAGTTTGCTCATGCGTTTCACTCCATACCATAATGTGAGTCTGACTCAAGTCTCACCTCAGAGTAACTTTCCCACATCTTCTCCATCACTAACAGCTGTCAAGTGAATAGCTCATGAACTAATAATATCTTATCAAAGACATTAGAAGTGTGCCCTGTGATAACATTGCTGCAGACTTCTAAGCCTCTGGCACTGCTCTCTGCTGAGGTGGCAACTACATCACTTTTCAGAGACTGATAAGTCTCGGGCGATGTTGCGAGAGCTCTGCAGCGGAACGGGAGGGCCGGCCTGCTCCGCTGCAGAGAAAACGTCTAGTCAGATGCGCTCAACTGTCATTATTCTCATTTATTATGCGTGCAAATGATGAACTATGAATATATGTCGAAAAAGAGCAAGTAGTAAGATGTATGATTAAGAATCTCGGCCACCGGGTCACAAGATTAGGGATGTAAAATAGAACAGAACACAGAAAATGTTGGTTTTCAAATTACAGGTCAGAGGTGGAGCCGTACAAAATATGTTTAGTGTCACAATTTAATGCAAGACTAGATTAAGCACACACACACACACACACACACACACACACACACACACACACACACACACACACACACACACACACACACACACACACACACACACACACACACACACACACACTTAAATGAAGAGTGAAGTGTAAAATTGCAAACATTATGACACGAGCACGAAAATAGAAACAAGTGCTCACTTCTGCATTCTCACACAATCACAACTTAATGACAAACAATTATAAAGAAGTTGCGTGCACGCACACACTTAAACACACACTAACGCAGCTCCCTGGGCTCCATAAGGGAGCTGCCTTAACTGATTTATTAAGCGCTAAATGCGTCATTAGCGTAAACTGCTAATCCTGAATGCGGGGCTCATTAGAATATGCAAATAATGCTGTATAGCCCGACAATCTACATCATTTCTTCAAAGCACCCATCTGCACACCGCACACTGCTCAGGGCTGTGTGTCAGGTGTAGTATGTCGTGACTGCCTTCCTTTATTGTTGTTTGAGGAGGAGGAGTGTACACGATTATGGAAGTTTGTAAAATGCAGAGGAATGCCTGCGTTTCCTCAGAGGTGCTGTAAGCTGGTGGAGTGAGGACCGGTCCTGGGTTCTGCGTACTGCTGGGACGATGGCAGTTGTTTAAATCCACAACGAGAAAGACTTTCCTCGTTCTGGTTTTTTTAAACAGCTCTCTCTCTCTCTTTTCTTCTGTGGAAAGGCAAACTTCACACATCGCTCTATGGCTCAGTCTGCAATAGTGAGGCATTAGATTCTGATACATTTAACCAAAAGCATTACAGAGATGTAGAAAGTAAATAAAAAATAAATGAACAAACAAAAAAAAGGTCAAGCCTTCCTACTGTTCTGGTCCTAAACAACTCTTAAATGACATTAATGCAAACTCAGATGATTAGCTATAAGTTTTCACACTGCGTATTCATTTTACTAATGCAAATTAGTGTAAAAAAAACTAAACACATACACAGCTTAATGGTTAATTACGGTGTTTCTTAAACATTTCCAAACAGGAGAATGTCGCTGAATATCTCAGAGATGCAGTTGTCACTGCTCGTCAATCTGGAAAGGAGTTTAAGCTCATTTCTGCGTTATATTGGACATCCCAGTAAGTGTGGCTCAAACACTGGGCCTACATTTAGTATGCTAAATGCTTACGTTCATGAAAATATGATATGAAACAGGGAGAAAGCCTCTTGTCTCTAAGAAGACCATGGCGGCATGTCTTGTAGTCATTGTGCCGACCACTAAACCTTCTGAAAACCCTGTGGGTGGAAACTGCAGTCACGGCTGACCTACGTACTGTATGTGACTACTTTTGCTCATAATGTTTAGGAGCAGAATTTCTCGGAGTCCAGTTTGGTGACTTCAGGTGTATGTTTTTGGTAGATGATACGGTTCTGCAGTGGCGTCAGTGAACTGTGACGGAGCAGTTTATAGAGAATAAGCACTTTCATGTTTCTCAGTTGGAAAAGGATGGATTGGGACACCGCAGGGCGGGCGTGAGTTGCTGCTTCAAGAGGACGGGTTCAGGTAATCACGGGGCTTAGGGAGATTGCAAGGTGGACCGGTGCAGTGCTGCTCCTCCTATTTGACAGGAGCCAGCTGACACGGTTGGGGAAGCTTGTCAAGATGCCCCCCTGAGGAGATGTTTCAGGGAGCTCCAACCCGAAGCTGGAGGGACGATACCTCAATATCCAGCAGAAAGACGGGCCAATGAAACCGTCCAGTTAGGTACTTTACCAGCAGGGTGCTACTCTCCATCCAAAAGACCACGACCAGGATTTACAGCTCTGAATACGCTCTGGCTGTTCAGTGACAAATGAAATGAAAAGCACCATGAGCCACATCCGCTGACTGGACTATAAATCACACTCTTTCTTACTTCTTTTCTTTTTCAATTGTATTTTTCTTCAAAGCATTTATCATTTACCAGCACACATCTTCTGTGAGAGATAATAGACTCATTGGTGCTTGTTCACCCGGTTTCAGACTTTTTTGGGATCTCAGATCCCAAGTGTCACCCGGAGGAACGATCGTCCCTGAGACAGATAGACCCTCTGTGCTGTTCTACATCATAGGTGCCAGATATCAGCGGGGGGCATTAGCGTTGGACTACAGCAAAGACTCAGAAGGAATACTTCGCTAGACCTTTTCTAACAACACACATTCACACCATGAAAAAAATACAACATGCTGCTATAATTTCCCTTCTCCTTTACATAATTTTACTCTCATTTGGAGTTGAAGTGGTAAAGTTGACAGTCATTGATGACCTTTTTCATCACTCCACTTGCTATATTCCTCTTCAACTCATTCTTAAACCCCCCCCCCTTTATAACTCTAGGCGATCATTTCTGATTTAGTTTAATACCACAATGACCTTTGGTTCCCCTGCCCTTCATTATCAACCTGCATAGTGATGATGGACGACGACACATTGATACAACGGCTCAGCATCATGTCATTAATAAAACCTTTCCATTTTACCTGCTCCACTACATTTCCCATCATCCTTTGTCAAATGAATATACACAAGAACCAGCCTTTGGTCTCAGGAAATAATTTCTATACATTTTCCCCTCCACGCCTGCTTACACGATCTAAGAGGACCATCTCAGCGTAACATGTAATACCTTCTTCAGGAAATTATCTGGAAGTTATCTGCCATGTGAAACATTAATTAAACAGGCACACCTTCTATATACGAGGCGGCCACAAGCAGGTGCAACATATTCTATGATTTAAGTTGATTGCAAATACTTTCAGCCGCGGTGCATAATAAACTCCAATGCAATAAGCACAGACAATAAAAGACCCATTTAACATTTGCAAAGATGTATACACCTTAATCCTTTTTGTAGTTTTTTGTATTATACTTTACAACTTAATTTAGGACTAAACAGAGTGGGACAAATCCTTTCGTGGCATCATTGTAATTTTGTCTGATTGCCAATGTTACATCTGTACGATAAGAGGAATCTCCGTGTTTCCACAAGAGGGAAACCACACTATCCTCCTTTCAGGACTCTGTCTCTATATGTCTTTTTCTCCCCACCTCTCCCTCTCTGTCTCTCCAAACTAACAACAGTAATTGAGTCCTTGGAGGCTGGGAGTTGCCATGAGCCCTGCGTTATGGCTGCTTAACAGGCTGTGTTATTCACAGGCCGACCAACGCGTACTGTACCGAGCTAATGGCAGATCCCCCTGAGTGTTGGCTACTTTTCCAAAGGATTAGATGGAAATGTTTATACGGATAACAATTTATCATCTTACTCTCTTCGTACAGTATTAAGCGGTGCATGCACGGGAACCATGCTTTGTGACTTTTTGTAAATGTTTATCTGACTCCTTCATCAGTCACACACACACACACACACCCCACATCCTTTTCCTTTTTAATTCATCTTAAAATATCAACATGAACCTGGTAGCTTTTATCCCAAAGTATCAATTCAATCTCTTTTAACGTCTGAAAATCTGCCACAGAGACTTAAAAGCAGCTTTTTCTGCTCTTGATATACTCAACGTTTGCGCGGATTAAAATAAATCTTTAAAACTGTGCTCCATGTGTATTCTGTCGTCATCGGGTTTGTCTTTGTTGGAGCCAAGGATTTATAAAACACACAGAAATAACTTGTCAGGATGGAGATTTCATGTCACTGTGTGAGGTAAATTCAAGCCAATGAGAGGAAATAGCACCTCCTGCAACTCTCTTTAAGCGACAGGTCTCAGCTGTTGCTGGTGATGTAAATACGGTGCAAACACATATCCATTTACTTATAGTTTATATTTGTTTGATTTGTCTTGACAAATATGAGATGGAGTCTTTCGGCAGGTGGAAAAACATTTAACCTAAAATTATTCCACCTCAGTAGCAGCTGTTTCAAGTTATTTCAGGGATGAAAATCAGATTGCACTCCACATGAAGCACGTCGTTGGCAATGCAGCTGTATTAAAGAAAGCTTTTGTTTAGCAGGAGAGCATAAAATGATGCATGCACATTGTGGCCAAATATACACACATGCATGGTAAGAGCTGCAGAGGTAGACCAGGAAAATGCACCTGAGCTTGTCCATACACGCGCTGGTGGCAAGTAGTGACAACAATGTGGCAAGAGATACATGATAGGAGCATCAATGGCTGCCCGAAGGAGCTGACACAATGAGTTCAAGGCCACTGGCTTTAAATGACAGCCCCGTCAGTACCTTGGAGTCTGACTGGAAGACACGCATAAACGTGCAAACACACATGCACACAAGCTCAGATGAGTCAGACACTCTCAGGGGAATCTCCTCACCTAACTAAAGCTTAGCTCTGACAAACACTGCACCTTGTGGTAGCAACCAGTGCCCGAGGAAAAACAGGTTTAACCTCAGCTTATTCTAGATTTGTGATTTCTCTACACAATAAGGATTCATGCGATAATTATTTCAAGTGCAGTTTTACTGCAACTTGGCTGGATTTAACTTGAGCTGGTGAAGTTTCTTGCAATCCGGTTGTTGTTGGGTTTTTTTTTGTGTGTTATAAAAATACCCAAGTGTGTGGATGTAAGGGAGAGAGAGCAGCTTGTGTACTGTACAGCTTGATCATCCCTCTGCTACATCAACAGCAGGCAGGAAATCCATAGAAGTTAAACAATCAATTACTTCAGTTGTCACTGTCCAGCCACTATCAGCTTCCCCAAGGACAGGACCAAGGCACCGCCTTGAATGTTGAAGCCGCAGCGATCAAATCAGAGGAGGATCCCACCTGAGGTATTGAGGTGAGATATGGCCTCTGACAGAGGAGTAAAGCCAGATATTGATCATGACACTGAAATGAGTCTGCTTGGCCTTTTGATACATAGTCAAATGCAGACAAGTGGCAAATTAAAGCAAGGAGCCTGCATCTCCTTCAGCAAGGCGGTCTGGTGGGGCCGCATTATCGTGGAGGAACTTTTCGAGCAGGAAACAGAAAACAGTTCCGTCAACAAGCAGTGGCCCAACATCCAAACCAAGAAACTGAGGGCAGATTTAGGCTCTCTGCTTGGAACAAGCTTTATATTGGTATTGCAGTATTTCCAAAGGAAAACTGGCCTGAGAGAAGGTGATTTTTGCATTTTTCCATGTTGCCGAAGACATTATTCGGTGTTCAGTGCGACACTGACAGTGCCCTATTGTATCTATAGGAATTTTCTCGTTTTTTTTCTCTTTTTTTTTTTCCTTCTTCCGATGAAAGGAGGGGCTTTTTGCCCCCCTAAACATGCCCCAAAAGCCACCAAATTTTGCACGCAAGCCAGGCCTGGCAAAAAATTTGATGTTTAATGGTTTGCATTAATGGGCGTGGCCTAATGCCTCAACAGCGCCCCCTAGAAAACTTCGTGCCTCAAGCCCCATAATACGGTTTGACGTACATGCACGAAAATCGCTACACACCTGTATCATGTCGCAACTTAAAGAAAAGTCTCTTGGCACCATGGCCGAAACCGAACAGGAAGTCGGCCATTTTGAATTAATTGTGTAATTTTGGCGCGATTTATGCCATTTCTTCGGCCGCTTCTTCGCCAGAACCGTAACGTGCACCCAGGTGTGTTATATATCAAAATGTGCGTCTCCATCCTGCGACGATAGGCATTACTTTTCTCAGTCAAAAGCGTTACCGTGGCGACGATAGACACCAAAAAGCGCGCCCCCCCTTCACCTGATTGGTCCATGTTTGATAGTTCCTACTTTCCGCCATAACTTTTGAGTGGTTTGATATAGAGACTCGTGGGTGGTGTCATCGGACTCGGTTTTGAGTCCTTGAACATAATTGGTGCAAATTAGCCCCGCCCCTTCATCTGATTGGTCGATACCTGATAGTTCCTACTTTCTGCCATAACCTTTGAATGGTTTGATATAGAGAGTCGTGGGTGGTGTCATCTGCTAAATGTCCAGGCCTGAAGAATCAACATGCAAGTCATACAAGCGCTTCCACTGCAGCCTGAATGTGCACAAGGGTGAGAGGGCCCGTTCATCGCTGCTTGCAGCTTTAATTGAGGTTATATTTTCAAAATAGCAATACTTAAAAATAGTCATATTTAAATGTACAGAGAGATTTATTCAGCTTTACACTATTACCTCAGCCTGTTTGCACCATTATGATGTTTCTGTCAGGAAAATATTGTGTTGAATTATGCGTTTGACAGGGTTGTGACTTCATGGCTATTACATTGTTGTTGGTGAAGCTACTGATGTGAGGAGAATGTGTTTACGAACAGATTCTCCTGCTTTTATAAAAGTAGTTTAGTAACGTGTACAAAATGACAGCCAGCCCCAGTTTTGTGACTGGGATGTCGTCTATGTTTGCACAAGCGTTCTCCCTGACTGCAGCGGGAAATCATAGCAAATGGAAAGGATGAAGTGAAGTACTAATACGGTTTATTTACCTTCTTTTTGATTTTTCCTGGAATAATAACTGTTTACAAAACCACACAGGCTTTGGCAATAGCAGGCTACTGAGGTAAATCCAAAAGGTTTGTGTATTTTAACTCCATGTTATGCTTTAATGACTCTGCCGTGTGATCCTCCATCCATCCATCATCTACTGTACACCCACTTCATCCATTGCAAGGTCACAGGGGTCTCCTAGAATCTATCCCATCTCCTATCTGCGGCTTCAGTCATTAAAAAGAAAAAAGGTGTTATGACATTGAGGTCTAACAAATCATTGTTTTGTTGTTGGGCGGGGCAAAGAGCATATCAGTACTGAACAGGTAAGCATGTTAGTCCTTAATGGGTCTGCGCTGTCACAAGAAACAGAAATGTCAGGACCAGTGCAGGTGGAGCAGCTAGCTGCAGGCTCACAGGAGCAGGCTGGTGTTTTAATACACACACAAAACGCAAAGTGCTGCAGTTGCAGGCCATTCAAAAATCAACTGAGAAGCAAGAAACAGGTTCTTCACAAGGCACCCAACAATCACAATTAGGGCTGTTCGATTTTGCCCAAAAATAAAATCTCGATTTTTTTCTCTCAAAATCCGATTTTCGATTACGATTACGATTATTTTGTGAATTGACAAAAGGCAAAGAAATGATTTCAAATATGCTGTTTTTTTATTGAACATTTGCCCCATTGGGCTTTAAGTGCAAACTTTGCTCTTATTAAACCAAAATGAATGAATAAAGTGCAAAACTCTGTAAAATAAGTTGAAAAAAAGTTTAAAAAAATATAATAAAATAGATAAAAGTTTTATCTCTGAAAAAAAAATCAGCAAATCAGCACTTGCAAACATACAGTAAGTTATATTTCCAATTAAATAAAACAAGACATTTTCTAATTAAACTAAACTGGGTCTTTGCATGCTAAATAATAATGCAACCCATGAAGGAGGTAGAGGTGTGTAATGTCACTCATTACATTTGCTATTCACATTTGCAAGTTTTTTGCAAGGAACACGAGCCGGTCTACCGCATCTGGCTTGAGGGATGCCCGGTGGCATGTTACAACGCCCCCTCCTACACCAAAGAGCCTCTCCGATGGGGCACTTGTTGCAGGTATTGAGAGGTATTTCCATCAATCATTAATATGGTATCAATCATTAATATGTGTGCAGACGAGGTTAAAAAAAAAAAAAAAAAAAAAGGTGAAAAATCGATTTTCACGTTTTAACATCGTTCTAATTACATATTCGCGATTACGATTTAAAATCGATTAATCGAACAGCCCTAATCACAATACTTCCAGACAATGAAGAACCAAGACAGTGATGCGCCAATAAAACTATGCAGGGCTTTGTGGCAACTGTAAATCTCCATTCAGTGTGTCATCCATCGGTGGCTTTCCCACATCGGATGTTGGGACAGGAACGGAGCAATCCAAGCGAACCCGTCGATTTGAAAAATTGAAAATCCTACAGTGTGTTTTTATAATCCTCACCAATATATCTATAAAGTGATCGGTTTCCAGAGAATATAACAGCAACTCACTGAACAGGGGAGAGATGATAAGAGAACAAAGAACAGCAGAGTACAACCGTCTGCCGGACGTCCCTGCCACATGATGTTGGCGGTGGGCCGGAGAGATTATTATTATTACTCTCATCAGATGGCACTCGTTTTCAGGGGGCTCATTGGGATCCTTGCCAGGTGCTTGATCGTCCTCACTCGGCAGAGACCTGCCATTGGAGGGCACTGCAGGGCAGGTGGAGCCCTCGGCAAGCAAGCGTTTTGATTGACATTGAAAAGAAGACCCCCCCCCCCCCCCCATTTCTCTTTTTGCTAAGAGGACAGTATATGATTCTGATCACATCGTTTTGTGGAATGAAAATGGGGTGTAAAGAATGAATGAGGAGGAATAGACGCATGGGTATGGTAACAAAAAAAGGACAATCAGAATGAAAGAAGGAGAAAAAAAGACAGTCGGTTGAAAAGTAATCTAAAAGTGTCCTTGAATGAATGTAGCCCAAACGGAAAGAGTGGAAGTTTTCATCTAATTGAGGCAGATTAATTAAAAAACAAAGCCTTGTTAATTATACCCAGCTTCTCAGATGAGTCCTCTGATGGGCTGTCTGTCCCACACTGTAACATTCACCTCAGCTCCTCTGGAGCTGGCCCAGTCCATTTACAGTTCCTTTTGTGAGCTAATGCATTAATGCATCTGAAGCATCAGCCATCAGGCATCTTTGCATCTGTGTAATAGGACTTCCTGAACCGATAATGCCACTCTTAAAGCTGCCATTTGTGAGGTTTGAAATTATTTATTTAATTCAAACTGCATTATGGGAATTGGAAGATATAGGATCCAAATTATTTGAGGGCTGAATTGTAGCCGTGCTGCAAAAAAAAAAAGTTCCCACTTTCTTGCTGCCACTTCTCATTTCTTTCTTTTTATAGGCGTAATGAAGAACAACAAATATACCTCTTTCCCTGTCTGTCTCCCTTGCTCTCTCCTACTTCGCGTCTCTCCATTTCTCTGCCACCTTATTGATCCTCCAATCCAATCAGGCTCTTGTGGCTATGGGAATCTCTTTCTGGGGATATGGCAGCACATTTAATCTAAGCACAAATCAATATCTGTATGTCTTGTGAAAGAATGTAAAGTGTGCGTGTATTCATGCAGTAAAAACAAACGTGTATGCATGTACAGTATAAATATTTTAAAAAAGCTGTAAATCAAGCTCTAGAACGATGTATCGAGACTTATTATAAAGCTTTTTAACCACAACTGTGAGCATGTCTATTATAAATGTGTATTACTTACAGAATTATGAGAATTTACATGATGCAATCAGGGGATTTCTATTCAGCTGCTTGGTTATCTGCATCTGAAATGATGCAGATACACTGCTGCTCACTGCAGATACAGTGTTGTGTGTCTTAGAAATACTGCACTGCTGTTAAGGCCATTTTTAAAACTGCAGAGAAACTCTTTTATACCTCACTTAAGCACACTAACACGTATACGGATTCAAAAATGTCCCTCCCATCACTGCATAGCCAGGGGAGTTTGAGTCAGGGTTTCTCTCATAGCAATAAATATCCCTGAATAACTATCACTGGAACTCAGCGGCGTTGTTTATCCACTCCTCATCAGATTAGACCACTTTTATGAACATGGACACGCAATGTCAAACTTTGAGGACAAACTTTGACAAAGAGTGCGTTCAAGATTTCATTCCTGCTATCTCATCATCTCCAAACTATTCTCTCCATCACATCTCCCTTGCCCTTTCTCTCCTTTATGCACTTCTACAATCTCCCCTGCGTCGCTGCTCTCTCACTAATCCACAGTGGCACATCTCAGCATTCAGTGCTCATGCAGAGAACGCCTGCTTCACGGTGCCTGGTAATGTGCAATGCACCACAGAGAGGCAAGCAGACGATTTGACACAGAAATAAACAGGCAGTTTGCACATGACGAGCAAATCATCGCTAATGTCTCAAATTTCCAACACTCATTTGTAGCTCTGGGCCTTTGCATTTAATGGCTGGTGCATTTCCCTCTCCAGAGTATAAATCATGTTGAGCGGCACGACATAAAACGTAATGCTAATTTTGGAAACATATATCAATCTTGTTTTATTAAACAAAACAAACAAAAAAAAATTTACAAAATGAGATGCCATGTGAAGCTCTACGAGGCAGCAGAGAAGCCATGTGGATACGTTATAGCTGAAGTGTCGCCATATGGCTAACATTCTCCCATCATGCACTATCTAAGCATATTAATCTGGCATGTTCGCAGTTTCTTTCTGCTCTTTGTGTTTGCGAGATGGCAGAGGTGGATGCTGACGCAGACACTTGACAGAGCTAAGACAACGTCTGAGGACAGCTTCCTACTTTTGCAAAATTATAAAGAGCCACATTGTGCTATAGTGAGTGGTATGAAATTGGGATACAAATAAGGATGGGTGGATGGAACCAGGATTTGTCAAATGCCAGTATTTGGCACCTTGAGAGGGAAACAAGGCACAAACTAATGCACTGCAGAAGTTAGTCTAATCTGTCTAACCCACAACTTGAGAGTAGGACAGATGTTGAGCAAGGTTACTGCTGCAGTGTTGGGTTTAATTACCTGACCTTCCCATCAAATGGCTGTTGCGCTCTCTGTCGATGGTGAATGCTAATCAGTGTCACATTGGGCATTTTGATAAATAGCCACAACACCCATTATTCTTCCCTTCTCCATTCACTGTTTTACTGTCGACTTTATCGCTCATAACATCTCATCATCATGGTGATAGCTGGTATGCACCTATTTCAGCTTACGGCCCCTCCCTGAAGCTCTTCACCCTTCTGTATCTCTTTAAGGCCACTTGTGCAGTCTTCCTTGCATACTTTTGTTGCTCCTACTCCTCTCTCGATCTCCCCCGAGTCTCCTGTCACTCATCCTCTGTCCTGCTATCTTCAGGTCAGTACAGAATACAGTCTGAGCTAAATCTGCACTGAGGTCTTGTGTAAAATAACTTTTGCATTTAACTGAATGCATCTTTATTTCTAGGCTTCCAATGCTGCGGTGCTCTTGTCTGCCCATCACTGCATGTACTGTATGTTTATTAGGGCCCGAGCACTTACGGTGCGAAGGCCGTTTGTATCTGTGGGAGTTGTTTTCATTTGTAATTGTGCTCTGTTTAGACCTGGTAATTATGAATCCTGGATGTGGACAGCTTTAAGTGTGTGTGGTCACACCTGGTATTGAAACTTGTCTTGGCCATAGTGACTTTAAATTGGATATTAGTTACCTGCTCCTCATGCAAATGAACACGTGGCCCCCATCACACAGTCACCTCTCAGCTAATTGAGAAACACAAAAGTATATCTCTTGATGTTTAATGTATGTGCGAAATGTGCAACCTGTGTCACCTCGATTCAAAACATCACGTGAAGTTATGCATTAGGAACTAGTTGCATACATATGCAGACACACGCACACATGCATATTCATGTATGTGTGTACACACATATATGAACACTAATTGGAGAATTGAGAAGAAAGAGCTCCTATCCTTATCTTCACCTTTGTTCTATGTACTTCAATTAAAAATCTGTCTGTCTCATGCTGCATGTCTGCCCCTTTTTTTAGTAATCCACCACACGTTCAGTTGCATCCCAACACACAGCGCCGTCACCACACTGCGCACACTGCACCCATCACTGTCTTTCTCTGTCCTGTCCTGTTGGTTTTAATCCTCACTGGCAGAATCACGGCTTCATCTCTTAATAAAGTCTATATTTGATCAGTCCGTCAAGAGGACTGGCAGAGGACACATTTACTTTTACAGTCACACACGCACGCACGCGAACACATACAGTTAGCATCTGCTGCAAGATGAAAATGCACATATATTGGCTAAAAAGGTTTTAGCCAATAAAGGCACTAACTGTTGATATACGGTATAAATATTCTATTGTAAATATACTTTTAACGTTACTTTTGCACCTTGCTGTCATTTATTTATATTCATTGAATAGGACTTTTAACATTTTAGGTGAGATGTTGTAGCAATATAGGTGTGATTTCATTAAGATACGAGAGGACTTTTGCAAAAAAGAGACAACTTTACATATCAATAAAACATGATTTATAAGTTCTATAGCATCTATGGATGTAGCCTTCATATATGTCCCATATTTTAGCTGGCATTTATTCTTGTCCGTTGTTGATTGTATTGCTCTGCAATTGCTTGACAGATGTGCAGGTTCTTTTCTGCAGCACTGCAGTTTGCAGTACTGAGCTCCTTTTGCTTACTTCCTCTATGCGCCTCAGTAATGGCAATGGAACAAATAAAGGGCCTCTTATGTGAACTGGAGCTAATAAATGTGAAGCAACGGTAATTTTTACTGACACTACTGGAATCTATTATTCTGCAGAGTGGACCAATCACATTTTTGTAGAGATGCATTCCAGGCAACGGTGTGGGTTATGGCGTAGTGTTCGCCCTACTACGGCAAACCTGCACCATCAGGTGACAATGAAGCATGAATCAAGCTTAACCTTTATAGGGCACTCAATGAAACACTTGGAATTTGACATTATCAATCCCAGATTGTCATTTCACACTATAACAAGACTTTTTCTAGTTGTATATTTTCACTGTATGCATGTATAATTAAGTCACCAACTATGATAATTTGTCCAATAAAAGATTAGTTTCATTCAGCTGCAGAAACAGCTCTTAACAACTTCAGTTAACATTCTGCTGTCATCTCAAAAATGTTCAAGATGTACCTTTAACATGTATGAATTACATTTTTGATTGAGTCTGATCTACCGCGTCGTATGGATTCAAAAGCCAATTGGGACAAATTATAAAAACATACCCTATTCTGCATCACCAAATGAATGCATGGTTTCCATGGCGACACAACACATGGCGTACATTGTGTTTAACCTCCAAAGTTTTTTTTAGATGTATTCCCTTGGTTGAATACACATTCAACACAGTCTAAAGAGTGGATTATTGGTAAATGTTAAAAATCAATCTTTTTATAGATGAAAGATTGAAAATATGTTATTGAGCCAACAACATATTTTGTTAAATTTGTCAATTTAAAAAAAGGGGCCGATTTGATTAATATGTAAACACAGTGCACTGAACACCTCTTAATATGATTAATAAGATTTAGTTGTGTCATGCTAGTTAGGTTGTCCAGCATATCATCTCAAAGGGCATTAGTGAATGTCTGAGGGCAGAAATATGTGCAACTCAGCTCTACACAGTCAGGACGAGGTCTGGGACTCCCAGGACTGACAGGAGGGCTCTGCACTCACAACTGCTTTGTTCACTGTCCCCGTAGAAACGTATATAAAAGATTAGCAGGAGTTCCTCTGTGAATGAAAAAGCTGAATTACTTCTTTATGTTTAACTCATTTGCTTTCATGGAACCAGGTCAGATGAGTAGGTGGTCCTTCATTGTGGCCAAGGAAGCATTTGCACTAACACTGTTATTCAACAAGTGCCCCAAACATTTAAATGCGACTGCAGCGATTGGCTCTGAATGCATCCTCAATTCACCCCGACTGTGGTCAATTTTGTCCAGTTGAGTTGAATTCTACTTTGTGAATCCTGATTTTCTTTTTCACACCCATTTTCCAGCGCTGTATACATGCAATCTTATCACCAACAATGGATGTCGGATCTATTCTGAGCTGGACCTTTGTTTGCATGACCTTTCGACTCACAGTTTGTCACCAGGTCTCTCAGCGGAAGAAATAGGAAATAAAATCCCCAGATTATTTTACAATAATACGGATCATCCAAATAGTTTCTGATCTATTAATATACAAGCCTCTGAGGTTTCAAGTCTACAGTGTAGTATAGATCATATTACAGTATACACCACAACACTACAAATTCATAATTCTGATATTTAGTCATGATATCCAACCAGTGTTTTTTTTTATGCAGAACTTTTAATATATAAAACTCATCAAACTAATGTTAGTATAAGAAAAAAACAACCCCTATTTGATGCTATGTTAAACACATAGATGCTGTGTTGACCAAAGCAAAGAGGTTTCACGGGCTAAAGGCACATTGTACTCGCATGTCAATCATTTTCCGACTGGATAGACCATTCAGGCCAAGCATACAGACCAACCAGGGGCGAAATCAGTAAGCAGCTGGGGGTCAGATGTAATTCTTGTGCGTAAACAATGAGTCACCTCCGATTTTCCATACTCATGGAGCCATCGGGGGAATCCCCTTCAAGCTTGAGCTGGTGAACTAGCAAAGAAAAGTGCTGATGCCAGTGTCAGGAAGGGAATCTTGTAAACTTAAAGCAATGTGGAAACGTAAACGTAGGGCTGGGCGATATGGACCAAAAGTCATATCTCAATATTTTCTAGCTAAATGGCGATACTCGATATATATCTCGATATTTTTTCTGTGCCTTAATTGGGGTTTCCCCCAAAACATTATAGCATAGCATCTCTGTTAGCTTCATTTTTTTCTGAGGCAAACCCTTAAAAAAACAGTCAGTTTTAATACAAAGCCTCATGCCAAATGTCACACAGGTTCCTTTATTAAAAGAGGTCTGCACAATATCAACATGTATAAAACAAATGAAATAAAAATAAACTTCCTGCATATATAGAATAAAAATGCTTCTTGAATAAAATAAAACAAATATCCCTTTCCTGCATAACAATTAAATTAAAATACACTGTGCAATTAATACAATGTAGACAGTAACAGGCAGACTTTTCCACTGAGGTTGACAGTTGTGCAAATAACAAATAAAACATTCAAGTCAATTTTATCACAAAATAAGCTATATTAAAATCATAAAAAAAAAATGTAAAAAAAAAAATATATATATTTTTTTTTAAATCGATATAAACGATATTGTCTCGTACCATATCGTGTTTGAAAATATATCGATATATATTAAAATCTCAATATATCGCCCAGCCCTACGTAAACGCAATGTGCCATTCCCCAATTCAAATAGGCAACCACTTTATTTGTATTATTATAAACAAATGATGTTTAATTCACCCTCTTGCACAGATTAACTGATGCCTGGACAGGCTAATGGATTCATTTACCTGTGTTTGTTGTCTTTTCTTTTTCTGATCATGTTCTGAGCAACTCACAGTGCAAACAGCAGCGCAGCGTGCACTGTTGTTGCTTCCATTATTCAGCGTGTTGTTGACAAAAAGGGTTTGAAGACCAGTTAGGAAACCAAATAGCTCTCAGATAATAAGTGACCACAGGCAGGCTACAAGTTTTATAAAATCACAAATGGACTGCTAAGCCACTGCCAGCACTCTTTCCCATCTAAAACCTAAGTCTAAGACAAGATTAAAAAAAGAACATATATACATATATTACTATTGCTTTTCCAATGGAGAGAACTCTTGGCAAATGAAAAAAAGGATTTACTCTATGATCCAGAAATTGCATAATTTCTCCCAGATTGGTTGGTAGGCAAAACTGTTGTTAACGTATGCTCATATTTAAACTGAATATAAAATGCTGGTCATTGTACAACGGCAGCACTCTACTGTATTTCTACAGTTGTTACTCTTGGTTTCTATTGTGATTCTGGATTATGACAAGTGGAGTGGCACTTTTTTGAATCTCACACCAGGGACTGACCCACAAACCTTCTTATGATATGCTGCATCCATTTGGTCTCGTGTAATATCGCTACATACACTGCCTTTCAATCTCTGGCAGCTTTATCTTCAGCTTAGCCATGTGCTGGGTACCAATACAGAAAAGGTCATTTGGTAATCTTGGGTCACAACTACCAACTGCTATTGACTGTTATATCCTGTCCACGTGACAGGTAGTGGTTATCAGTCAAAACAATTGTAGCTTTTGATAAGTTGAAGAAGAAAACTGGAATTTCATTAATTTAATGGTACAAATGCGTGTACATGCATACATCCTCTCAAGCACACAGGTAAAGACCTACAATATTAAATAAACGGGATGGTTTATACTCCAACAATAGGACTTGTAGAAAGATGCATATGTCTAACAGCTAAATGTTTTGAACTATGTGGTCTGTACGGGTTTATAAGAATTAAAATAGGAACACAAACAAACATATACAAAAGCACTACCATCATCATCAATACTGTCATTAAGAGCTGCATCGCTATCTGGATTCCATAACTTATTGTTTCTGTGCCCAGGGCTGGAGTAGATAGAGCTAAATCAGGCTTCCCCAAACTGTGGGTGCATGTGTCTGCCGAACACTGATGGATGTGTCTGGTCACTGATAGAATGTGTCACTGGTATGAACGAGAGTCTAAAAGATGCAAGAGGATGGAAAGACAGGAATGGATCGACTAAATGAGCGAACTGGACGCAAAAGGAGGGGTACAAGAAAAGATTAAGAGAAATGGACATTATATCAATACTTGCGGAGGGGAGGATGGTAGGAGTATATTTTAAATGTACAAAATCAGTTTTAAATGTATCATGACATCACTTTTCATTTGAAAGACTTTTAATTGATCAAGCTCAATCAGCTGTTGCCTAGCAACTGCAGTCTGGGCTAACAGGGTGGACGGAGCAGGGGAAAAAAAAATAAGGGGGGGTGGGCAAAAAAAAGTGAGCGGACAGGAAAACAGCAATGCGGTTGAAGGTCGAGATAATTTACTCTGCTTATTTTCTTTGAGAGAATGAGAGACAGTGGTGGTCGGGATGGGTGGGTGGCGTGGGGGGATCACTGAGCATGCACTGTGGAGGTGAAAAGGAGGTAAAAGAGCGGAGTGCTGCCACCCAATTCCATTTTCAACAGATTCACTTGAACAGGCTCAGTCATGCACAACCACACGTCCAATTTACCAGTTAGCGTGTCAACAAACGCTGCACCTCGGAAGCAGTCCTTAGAGTGCTTCCCTGCACGATTCACCGATAACACTGTCAGCTAACACATATCACACTCTCCTGTCCCCCACGAGACAAATTTGACTGCATTCCCCTCCAAAACAAAAAAAAAAACATTGACTGGACGAGTACAACCAGCACCCAGTTTGTTTTTGGGATGCAGACACCCTTTCTACCTTGAAGATCAAGCTTAAAACCTTCCTTTTCAATTTTGCTTATATTGAGGGGCCACCTTGGGTACCCTATGCAGGACTTTTCGTTATGCCCCTGAAGACCTACGTAGCCGAGAGCCCTCCGATTAGCCTGGGTAGTTTTAAGGGGCTTCTGTCGTTGGTGCTTCTCCATTATCATGAATGGACCACAACGATGGAACCTGTGAACTAGGCAAGTCCTTGCCGTGGGTTATGTGGGTGGTCCATTGCAGGAGCTGATTGGTTATGCTGTAGGCCAGCAGAAGTTGTGTATCACTGACACCAAGTGCTCTGGAGCATGAGTTTGGAAGGCCAGTGGGTTCTACCTGCCCCTGAGTTTTACTTTTACCAATACAATTATTTGAAGTCTATTCTCTTCTCGCCCTCTCATTCTGCCTTTTTTTTTGACATCACATAACAAATGAATTACTATGATAGAATTTATTGCATACATGCCGATTCTTTATTCGCCCTTTGAAATCCATTATGCATATTCCACAATAAATTCAGCTATTTCACCAGTTTATAGTCGCACTATATTTCATGCAGGTTGAGATAGCTCTCCTGTCCTGGTTTGGTTTTAAAGTAGCAGGCCGAGACAAGCGCAGAGTAACTAAAGGAGGATTTAATCCAGAAATGACAGAGCGTAAAGACGCATGCAGAGACACAGTTGAGCAGGTGTAGCCTGACGAACATAAGACACGTGGACCAAACAATACTATACGTTGAGCTGGGGAATGTGCAGGGTATAAATAAGCATGAGACCAGGTGAAATGGATGAAGGTGAGGAGGGCACAGGTGCAGTCCATGATGTGGAGAACTGAGGAATGCTGGGAGTTGTAGTGTCAGGACCGGTGATCTGGCAACGGCGACCGTAGTAGCGTGGGAGGAGCGGGCATGACAGAGAAACTGAACAGCTGCAGGCTAAGTAGGGTCAAAACTATAAACACATGAGTATGCTCGCTGTAAAACCTGCAAAACACCAAGGTAAAAATGGCTTAGCCGTAATGCGCCAGTAAAAGATGGAAGCTGCTCTGCAGTTTCTGTGCTGCAAATCCTAGCAAAAATGTGACTGTCAGGAACTATGATACACATGATATTTCTTACATTTGCTACAATTTTTGCGCTCGATATAATCTGATGATGCAATACATCGAGCTACAATACCTTACTATCAATGTAAATGTCATGCAAAACCATCCTAAAGAGTTAAGGATGGGTGATTAGATGCTCACAGAGCCATAAAAATCCCCAGGAATGTGTGAGATCTATGTACACTTTTGTTCTATGCCTCCAAGCCTTCCTCCCTCTGGAGGTGGGCGATGAGATGAGATGTAGGTAGGTGGTGGTTATCCCCTCATCACCCATTTTACTTTAAAGAGGCATTGATCTCACCCGGTGCTTTACTAAATGCTGACAAAGAGGCTTCAGAGCTCACCAAAGCGCACCAAAACTGATGCCGCATAAAAAGTGTTCGATATGACACGACGTTCCATTATGCTGGTCAGATACTTGGCCATCGTTGGCAGTGAATTTCATTACTCCTTATAATCTGAAGCAGATTGTGAGAAACAGGGTTGGATTTTAATTATATGTGTATTTGTGTATTTGAGATAAAAAAAAAAAACACATTTTGAGAGGAAATGTCAACTAAACTCCATGAAATATAAACAGACACATGCCTCATGTCCTTCAGATGCATTCAACTGTTAACTAGGACAACTATTGAGGACTGTGCAGGAAGAATATACATTTGGATCACTTAATACTTTCTTTTTTTTTTTTTTTTGCTTCAACAAGTACTTGTATCATTGCCTGAGTCGATTGCTGTAGTTTAGTTTTATCTGCCTCGGGATGCTCTCGTGGGTAGAAGTGGCAGAGTTGCCATGCTTTCAAGATTCACACAGTTGCAAAATGTGCAAATAGACACAGTGAAGAAATAAAAAAAAACAACAGTAGCAACAGCATAGCAAATGAAAAAGAAAGTCATACCTGAAAAAGAAGAAAACCAAAACAGATTTCAATGGATTTTGAATGTTCTTGGGAGATGCAAAGTTGATGCAGCACATGGAGCTGCGTGCAATTTTGGGAAATAGAAATTCAATGCAAGTAATCCAAACATTTCAGAGTCATTTAAATGACATAAGAGAAGACGTGACTAAGACTCCAACAGCCCCCCGGAGAGAGCTCAGACTGGTGCTGCATCTCAGCCCTCGCCTCTTTGCTCAGCCTGACAGTGAGGTCTTTGCCTCAATCCTCACCGCTAATGAACACAAAGTGATACGACATCCTCTCACCAATGCTAAGAGGAATATTTCCACATTAACTGCGAGCATTGAGTCATACTTTTGCACGCTACTTAAGTCAAGTGAATTTCAGAGCAGGTGAATGCACTGGCTCAAGCTCCCCTCCCCTCCCTTCTTTTCTTCCTCTTAGCGGTGCTGCATACAGGTGGGGGCAGCAGAGGCCAGAGAGCTGAGAAAAATCTCAGAATTTAGATGAAAACAAGAAATCATACCTGTGTGTGTGTGTGTGTATATAGACCCGTCATAAAGATTTTACAAATGTATATATGACATGCACTTCTATATGGATACTTAAATTCCTTCCATCATGTCAGCATGTATTACAGTGATGAAGTGGGCGCCTCAACCGGTTATTTTTGTCTCATGAATCAACAGTGCCGCTCACTGCGTTACGGATGTCAGGAACCATAGCCGTTGCCATGGTAATGCCACACTGCAATATTCTGTTGCAGCTTGTTGCCTGCCAATGCTTGCAGCAGCTTTCAAGCCGGGGGGAAAAAAAAAATCCTCAGTTGAGGGAGGGGGGATAAAGACTTGAGGAGGAACTAGAGTAGTGGGGGTCCGCGGGAGAATCCACCAGCATGCTAATCGCTTCCTTTCTGGAAAGTTAGTTCTTTGTTGTGCAGAAGTCAATGTCCAGGACGACTGGAGAGGAAATTAATGCAAAAGTAAACAAGCAGGTGCATGCAGAAAAACAAGCCCAGAGTCCAATTTAAACTATAGATGCACAAATGAAGACACATTTGTGTATCGACATAATTAACATCCTAAAAAAAAAGAACCACCACGACCATAAACTCACATGCTTCCACACACGTGTATACATTGTCAATACAACATGTGTCTGCACTGCAAAGGCTTAATCTGGTGGCAGACAGCAGCCCATTAACAAATGCTCAATTATTAAAGAGCCACAAAATCGATCTAATTGCTCACTAAGCCCAACCTTTCTATCAACATTCCCAGGATGTTCTTGGAGCAGCCGGAGCGATTCCTGCTTGTGAGGAAGCACTTTAAGGAAGGAAAGTCACTGTGCCGACATCATTCATGAGTCAGTGAGTGAGGAGGGAGCGCTGCAATTATAATATCGTCCAATTCTTAAACTGCGTTGGCTTTTTTTTGTTTTTTTTGTTTAATAGAATTACACATGTTCGGTTGTGTTTCATGAACAGCACACAGCGAAAAACAGATCAGAGGGTTGTTTAATATGGCCGGGGACAAAGTCAAGGTCACGAGTCACGTCTGGTAAAGACGCATCATCTGAAGCTGTAATTAAAACTGCAGCTCGAATTGCAGCTATGAAACAAGACCCCTGGGTCACTTTCCCTCTCCAACACTTCATTCTCCACATGATCGCTGGCCATTCTTTATTTGTATTGGTGACGGTATTAAATCAGTCACGCTTTATGAAGCATTCCACAAGAATCTGTTGCCAGCCTGTTTAGCTTCATCTTGTCAATGCTAATAAAAAATTCAAAGGGGAATGGCCTAGTTTAGCTGATGGTAACTCATTAGGCTTAGCCTGCTGGATTCAGGGAAGAGGGGATTGCCTTTGCAGGACCGACTTTGTCCATGTTTCTGCTGGGTAAATCCCCTGGTATGTCATGAGCAGGATTATTTCACTCAACATCTCAACAATAGCCATTCCTCCTCATACAATATACAGAGAGGTCTGGTTGTGACCTCACTTACACTGATCATCATCCCTGGATGTTGAAATTTCAAAAATCAACTGCCCCCCCTGCAAATTACATGCTTCTCTCATTCCGTATTCACAGTGAATGAAGAGCTTCTCCTGTTGTATCATGACTGCGTTGTTATTGCACAAACACTCGTACACAGTAAGTACACGCAGGCTTGTGAACCCATGATCAACTCTCACACTTCTCACTGGGAGATTTAACCGAATACGTAATTGGCGCTAAGGATACAACCTAATCAGGACAGTCCTATAGTTTGCAAGTAGGATATGTTTGATAATCACAAAAATATCAATCAGAAAGCACAAAGCTGGAGAGTTTGGTGTTTACACATCCTTTGCCCATTAATAATGCATAACTTCAGTTATCCTGCCAAGCTGCACTTGCATCACGCAATTACTGACATCCCACAGGGTTAGGGATACAACAACACACATCGGTCGGGACCCTGCAGAGGTGAGAAAGTACTTGTTGTACACCTCAGGTCCGTATGGATAAACGTTGATTCTTTCAACTTGTATACTCTTAAGAAGCATCTACCGCGTTCCGTGTGACAGGATCTGTGCATCCGGATCCATCCAGACTGGCCAACTCGGCCTGCACATTTTCCGGCCGCACACTCCCGGCCTGTGAGGAGCCCGGTGGGCCCTTGTGGACCGGTCCAAACGAAGACGATGTCACACAGGCCTTACACCTGGATGAATGTGAACACTATATCTTCATGATCATGTCTCATACCTGTTACAGTTTTTCTCGATTGCTTTGACACATTTTGCGCATCATGGGACAACTTTATCTAATGCTCACACCTTCTTTGCACAGCAAGAGTCCTCTCTGGCGAATCAGTTAACTATTTCTCATTGCTTTCACACAATTTTCTTTGACTTTTAATACACTTTTCAAAACAGTTAACACACTTCTCACAAAGAGACACAAAACATTACTGATTTACCATGGCAACACATTGCAGACACTTTGTAGCAGCCAATTGGAACTGCTCTCTCAATTCTAAAAATGATCAGCACCTGTGTGAACTCTCTTTGCAAAACAAAGCAAGTAGTCCTCAACCTATCAAAGAGGTCAATAGCTTGAAGTTGACACCAAGCATAGATCGAGGAGGACGTGGACGAGGACATGTGGCCTGATCGTCAGGCCCGTGTCGACAATGCGTAATTTTCCTGTATTTTTATTTTTTTCATATTTACAGGGTTTCATTTGATTGTGTTTCATTTACAGTACTTTCTTTGAGAATTGACCTTTGTTGTACTGCATATTGAACCCTGTCATTTGGATCGCTTACAGTATGTGCATGTGACAAGTACTGCAATGAATATTTTTCTGTCAGAATCTTGCCATTTTGTACACAGTAGAACAAATGTAAATCAATGGTGTTGACAGGAACTTCAGCAATACAAAAACAGATCTACAATATTTTACTGTATACACATTTTCTGATTTTACTGTAAATACTCTGTGACAGTATATTTCTAAGTTATATAACTAAGTTAGAGTGCTCAATACAAAACCCAAATTGTAGTATGTTGTCAGTTGTAAAATAGTCAATACTATGAGGGTGTTGAACAAAAGTTGATATTGATAGCTGTGGTTTCAATTTTGTTATCCATTGTTAAATAAATGAGAAAACATACATGTTCAATTGAGAAAAAATTGTAGGTTTTGATGGAAAAGTTTGGTTTTGATGGATGTGTGACAAGTTTTGATAAAGTGGTGTCATTCTGCAAACATCATAAAGTGTTTTGGTTATTTCAGCTTCTGTTAAGGGCTTTGTGTGAGCTGTTTTGAAAAAGTAAACTGTGAATGGAAAAATGGGCCAAAACGATCGAGAAAAACTGTAATACGACTGAATTTCTTGGTTGCGTTATCTGTTTCAGTTCTTGCGTTAGTCTGTGCATTAGACTGTATTTATTTCTATCACTATGAAACTCACCTCAGCGCTGACATTTTTTGTTAAACTGCATTATAATTATTCCTTAGTCCCTTTCTTCTCCATTACTAGTCTCAGGGTGTTTGGATCGCCTTCTGGTTTCTGGTCCCACCTGATAGGCTCGGGGGCTCTGTGTATGGAGGAGCCCCTGCCTGTCTCTCCCCCAGCTCAACCCCACAGGTCCATTGCTGCTGGTGCTGGGAATCTGGCAGGCTGGGCTGGCATTTGAAGCCAATGCCTCAGCTCAGGCATGCAGATTCACTGTCCCAAGGGGGAAGCAGACTCCTACACTCAGTGGTTTATAGATCCACAACACTCCTTTGGCCACTGGCTTACAGTTAGTGAATACTCCATGGCTACCAGACTGCACACACTGAAAATATTCACAAATGTACGTGTTAAGCAAGATTTTGCTTCATCCCTCAAGCCGACTTAAATATACAAGGGGGAGTCGGCACAAAGGAAATCTGGCTCTGTCTAGAGTCATACAATTGGAGAGAGACTATGCTTTTACAGTGCACTGAAAGGGGCATCAAAGTGTCGACATCTATGGTCTTCCACAGGAATCTCAAACAAAAATGTTCTCATCAGGGACTACAAAAGGACCTATGTGACCTGCTGAGAACTATTTATCACTTCAAAAGATTTTCATTATACAGGAGATTCAAAAAGATATGTACAAATATGGCAGAGGATAGGGTCAGGTACATTCCAGGCCCCCGCAGGACCTTGAGGGCTGAGCAAAGCGGCAACAAAACATTTCATCCAGGATAATTAAGAGAAGTCAGGCTAAAAATCATCCAAAAGAACCTGCATTTCTTTTCATAACCTTCCGGTTACCTCTGTTTAGCACAAGGGTCGATGTGGATCTACTAATGCAGTCTATTCCTGAGGCCTCAGGGCTCTCAGGAAACAGCCCTCTGTTAACTAACTACATAGTAATATCTTTGAAACTTCAGATACGATTCACTGCAGAAAGTCCTTGCTCAGCTGATGGTGGTTAAAGACAGAGGATTTAATGTGAACTGAAGTGAAGCAGCAACTTCTGCTTGTCAAATGTCGGAATACAGAGAAAAGTGCATATAAATTCAGCCGTTTCTTTTGCTATCTGCCCACTAGGGCTGCACGATTAATCGTTAAAAAATCGCGATCTCGATTCATGCTTGAACGCGATCTCATTTCCAAATGACAACGATTTAAAAAAAAAAAAAAAAAATTTTTTTTTTTTTTTTTAAAGATGGCTGCATAAAAAAAGGACTAGGCCTATGTTCTAGGTTGTTGTAGTCCTGTCATGGTCAATTATCATGTTGTCATGTTTGTTATATTTTGTTAATGATTGTGGATTACATTTGGAGAAACATCTACCTTTCTCATCACCTGACACATATTGCACATAAATATTGTTAAAATTGTTATTGTTAAAATTATTTAAAGACAAGAGAGATGTTTATTGTTTTTATGTTCAATGTCAGCTATTACAGGAAAAAGCAGCCAGAGGAATAATTTGTTGCCTCAGAACTACAGGATCTGTTACAAGTCCCCTTTCTGAAAGGGTGTTCAACTCAGGGAGGAACAAATATTGTTCAAAATTGTTATTATTGTTTAAATTATTCAAAGGTTTGTGTAAAGAAGACAAGAGATGTTTATTGTTATTATATTTTTGTTCAGCTGTTGCAAAGTTAAAGTAATAAGTGCAATACATTTTATATTGGAAAAAAATCGTGAGAGAATCGTGATCTAAATTCTAAGCAAAAAAATCGTGATTCTCATTTTGTCCAGAATCGTGCAGCCCTACTGCCCACGATATCGAATCCATCCACATAGGTGGAAGGCGGTGGTCACTCAGACGTAACACTGACCTGCTCAGTGCTGCACACAGATGGACAAATAATCCAAACCAAGCACATAATGTCATGTGTCATAATGGTGGAGGTAATGAGCAAACTCCACACAGAAAAGAGCTCCACATGACCAGCAGGCTCAGTACCAGAATGTCTTTGCAATGTGCCAAAAGTGCTTATAATGTCACCATCTTGCCACCCTAGGAGAAATTCATATGCATGCAAGGCCACTGGTGTGTTGCTCTATCACCATATTGATAGAAATAGACCAATAAAATCGAGTGAAATGATTAAAGCCACCAGAGACTGTGGTGTGATTAACAATACAGCTTTCTTTTACACAACCAGCGTTTATTGCATCACACAGATTTGATAAACAAGCCAGTTCTCAATAGTTGCTCACAGAACTGGCCCTTTGTAACGTTTGAATGTTAAGCTGGTCAGAAAGACAAAATTAACAATCGATAAACCCACTTTGCATGACATTTAAATAAGCGGAGTCTGTCATAAGCGACACCTGCTGATTCCTAGTCTGGACACTTATGCACAAGCGCTGAACGTCATGTCTGACATAAAAGATACCTCACACACCATCTGACGCCAGTGCTGCAGAATGTTAATTTGAGCCAGCTGGAACCAAAGCTGGGCTAATCCTGAATCAAGACTCAGGAAATAACAGTGTATTCTTTCCAGTCAGAGCGTTGCAGTGTTAATATCTACTCAACAGCACGCGACCTCTCCAGCACAGAAAAAAAACATGATGCCAAGTACCTACTTTTCCAGTGGGCTTTGCCAACGTCTCCCTTTCCGAGCTGGCAAATGTCCGGCCAATGGGTGAACACAGGAGGGAAGCAATGGCTCACATCCTGACCCAAAAATATCGAGCTCAACGGAGATGCTCAAGCTACACCCTAAGGCAGAGTCTTGGCATTCCTCAACTCTTCAAATAAATGAATAACAGGGATTCCTATCAAGGATCTGTGTCACCAGCACACTCTCAGCTGAGGCAAGCTTTAATTTAAAAAAAACAAAACTGTCATAA
Source organism: Cololabis saira (assembly GCF_033807715.1). Taxonomy (NCBI): domain Eukaryota; kingdom Metazoa; phylum Chordata; class Actinopteri; order Beloniformes; family Belonidae; genus Cololabis; species Cololabis saira. The sequence goes on along the minus strand of NC_084601.1, from coordinate 13,175,131 downwards.
TGGAGTGCAAATTTAGACAAGATAAGAAGTTTGACCTCCAAGCTGTATTCTTCCACAGTCCTCCTGAGTGGGTCCACAATCTGCCAGCAGATGAGAATGCACAAGTCGATTAGCAGCATCCCACCAACGATAATCAACAGCTTCTGGTCCTTTATGATCTGCAGAGAAGAACAGATGAGACGCTCGTATTAGCCAAACAACTCGCCACCTGCTGATGTTTTGTACTAGCGTGTGTGCCTGTGGCGGTTTCAAGCAACATTTCATACTGACCAATGTAATTATGAGAACCGAGTGACTGCCATCCCACCCACTTTCATCCTTATCACTGAGCAACTTACCTCCCAATAACGTAGGAAACAAGCCAAACGGGCAGCACAAGACACTTTTTTTTTGTTTTATTTATTTTATTTGTAGACAATCAGCACGTACGGTACATTTAAGAGATCGTCCTTGAAGGGGCAACTGACCGAGGCCCGTCGATGTTGCACCAGTCGTGATGATACTCGGATGTTATAAAGCTAATTTCATTTTCCTTTTGGTGTGAGAATATGGAAGCGATCCATCAAACGGGAGCCAGTACTGTCAATTATTGAAGCTTCTCTTTTGTACCCCGGACTTGGAGGGATGAAAGCCCTGACCTGTTTGTGATCTTGATTTAAATAGTGTTTAGCTGTGTGGAAGCACAGATCAAAGCAAAGGTCAGGGATTACAAGCCAGGCCCTACGTGGAGGATATATAGTCAACCCACACCGGCCGTCCAGCAGGATCAGGATGTGGCACACGAGGGGGTCGTTTTTTTTTGATGTGCTGCCTTTTGAAGCTGCAGACGTTGATCACAAACAGGCTCGGACAAACAAATAATATTTCTCACTGAACAGTTTTTCTTTTAACATATTTTAGGGGCGACCGTGGTTTACAGAATAGACCGTCCACTCACTGTGATGGGCTGTTGTTGGATTCTTGGCTCTTTCAGTCTTGCATATCAAAATGTTTTTAGGTCAGACAATGACGCGTGTGAAGGACCTGCTGCTGAGTAAAGACGAGTTGTAACACAGAAACAGAAAGGTGGAAGCAGATCTGGTCGAAGTGATGGACAACAATTCAAATATTCTAATGAAGTTAAACCAAAACCTCTATTATTCCAAATACATGGCGATAAAAACAAACTCTTCACCACCATCTGCTAACCTGTGATGTGCTACTGTGCCAACAATTTGCTTGACAATCTACGGAAGTAATGATTCTAAATTACTTCAAGTGTTATCTGTTTTCCCTGGTAACACTGGGCGACAATGACTTCCTTTTAAGCAACAAATGCCACTTGACAAAGAGTCAAAGAAAGCGAATATGCACAGTTTGTGTGAGGCCTTGGTGTGGCTGAGAACAAAACCAGCGATAGCTGCCAAACAGCACGTCTCTCTAGTTTGTATGTAGTGCACCTGCGGTTATCGAGCGTCTGTCAGTGTTGTGTTTTCTATGTTTAAAAAAAGGCTAATTCATTCAACTGCGAGTAAACAAAAAATACTATTAAAAAAACTAAAACTGGTTGTTAAAAAATGTTTAATCTATTGTGAAGCCTTTACAAACAAGACCAGGAAGTGCTGTCACCAGAAAAAAAAAAAAAGGTTGTTGATGATGAAACATATGCTGTCGTTGTACTATGAGCTGACTGAACTACACGTTATGTATATTCATGTGACCAACGCTCAATACAGAGAAGTCCTGTCCAGGTATGCAGACTGAGAAGCAGCTGTTGCAGAGGCCGGGGGGATGAGGCGTGTATAGGAGCAGGACGCCGCTGGGGCTTTTTAAGAGGGGGGGGGGGGGTGTCAGCTGGAGCCCACCAAGTGAATCCCTTATCAAGCCTTGATTCACAGCCCTCCTGGTATGCACAAAACAAGGAAAGGAAGGATGAGCGAGGAGCAGGGATGCAGTTTCAGCCCCACAGTTTGAAAAAACATGGCTAAACACTTGTGTTTGTCCCTTCTTGGCAGTAGTTGGCAGGCATTTCAGGGCACCGACAGGAACGATCAGTCTGCTGAAGCCAAAGCACCTGCACTCAATCAGTGAGGATGAAGTGGAGTGTGTGTGTGTGTGTGTGTGTGTGTGTGTGTGTGTGTGTGTGTGTGTGTGTGTGTGTGTGTGTGTGTGTGTGTGTGTGTGTGTGTGTGTGTCCTGCACACAAACGTGGACTCTGAGCCAACAGAACATAAATCTTGAGGGTTAAGGGCTGAAGTATGCAGTCAGGGTGTGCTGCCTCTGAGGAAACATTTGTTTTGTCTTTGTTAGTTCGGGACGGAGGGGGAAAGGAGGGAAACTGAGTCGAAACAATCAGGAATTAAATGTCAGGGGGATCCTGAGTCTAAAAGAGCAAAGCTGTTTTGCTTTATGAAATTATCATTTTCAAAAAGGAAAATGTAGAAGAGATAGGCCAGGTTGGGTGGCATACATTTTTAATTTGCAGTGGAAAACCTCAAAAAGTTTAGCCGGGTAGCAACTTCTCATCTTTTATTCTCTGATCTAGGTTCTGCTAATCTACTCTATCATTTGCCCCATTTCCCCAGCTTTTTCTTTCTTCCTTTAATAGCGCCCAACCTACTTTCTCTACCAGCGAGCCCACAGTGTTCATCTCGCCCCTTACTGTGGCCCGCTTTACCTCGTAGCATCCCCTCAGCCACTACTTTCCTGCATCCCTCTCGCCTCATCCACTCCTTCAACCATCCCTCTTTCCTTGCTCTCTTCCTGCTTTTTGGCAGGCCACCCACACATCCTCCAGTATGAAAGGGTGAGAGAGAAAAAGAGAAATAGAAGGAGATAGAGCAAGGTCTATAAATATGAAAACACGGAGCACAGTTTCAACACACAGAGAACAACACTTTATGTAACTGGGCCAGCGAAACAGATTGTGTGAGATGTTTAAAGAGCCATTTGTATTTATAAATCTTTTTTTTTTCTCTCTCCCTCTTAGAACAGATTTTAAAAGCAGGTGCGAGGGGCTGCCAGTTTTTCAGACTGGTTGTCATAAGGCACGAGTTTGAGCATAATCACCCACACGCCCCCGTGTTAGGGTTTCAAGAGACATGTGAGCCTCCTGGGTAAGACCAGCTCCGTGCATGTTGCTGTGGAGATGTGCAGTATGTTATACATAAGTTGACTGAAGAGCTGAACAATATGTGAATATGACAAGTTAAAAAAAAAGAGCATTTGCTTCAGGCTATTCCTTATTTGGTTCTGTATGTCAGCTATTCACCCATTTGCTTGAGGCTACAATAAGAAGAAATAATAAGTACTAACTATCTTATGATGTGAAAAGTGAATAAAGCTTCAGAACTCAATGTACTACATACCATCAACAGCTCTTGCATACGAGCGCAAAAAAAATAATTTACACAAAAGTGCAGAAAACAACCTTAAGACTAAAATAACAATTAGGATTATGTTGAAAAAATTAAAAATATACATAAAAAAAATATCAATTCCTGAGAAGTGAAGATAAGCTGATTGCCTCTTCAAAATCTCAAATACTCCAAAGAAAGAGTAGACAGCTGTAATTCCAGCTAATGGCTTTAAAGTCAGTTTCTGTACTACTTCAGTTGCTGTGACTGCTACCGGTAAGCACTGCATGTTTAGCAGCAGAGAGCTGCTCTCGAGACACTTCTAAAACATGCTTTTATGACGTCTGAGGAGGCCACAGAGTTTGTCTGCTCCAGCTGTCACCAAGCAACAGGTATGATCCAGCGTGGACGCCTCACCGGTCCGTCACAGGGCCAACGCCAACAGACACTCGCGCTTCCAAGCACCCTTGTCTGCAGACTGCAGGAGCAAGCACACGAACTCCGTGCACGAGAGAAGCAGATGCCTCACAAAAATCCTTCCGTTCGGTTTAAGCACTAAATAGTCATGGCGAGGTTGGAGTTAAAATAGACAATATTGGATGTCAGGGTGACATAAACGTGGTAATTTAGCCTTGTAAAACTATCAAACATTACTGTCCTGTCTGCTGAGGACTGGCTGCAGTGTCCTATAATATCCCATCATGCAATGCAGATTAATGATTAACAAATCCTTTGTGTGGATTTATCCAACATAGACAGTAATGTCTGGACGCACCTTCTGATGCAATCTCAGTAGCTGTGTGATGTTTATCAGTAAACTGTAAAGCTGTGGACCTAAATACATGACAGTCGTAGAAATAGCTTTAAATGTGTATACATGATCATTTTCAATACCTTCTTCTTCATCTTCACATTTTTGAAGATGGCGTGCACTCTCCAGGTCTTGGCAAACATGGCACCAAAAGCTGTCGTATACCCAACGATGAGAATCCACGTTCGGACCTGTCAAAACCAAGACAACACACGTGATTATTTTATGTTATAAGCCCAGTGAAAATAAGAAGCTATCACCTTATTATCTATTTGTTTATTTCTGTCATCCTGGGTTCAGAAAGAGCATCCTGGACCACTTAGCCGTCTCATTACCGAAGCACTTGGGTTTCAAATAAAACAAAATCAGATCCTTTTACATTGTTTCACATAGAAGGAAGTGCTGGATGAGCTCCAAAAGCTACACATTTGAGTGTAATAAAGAGAACTGTAACAAAATAAACCTTGAATGACTGTCCTTCTGCGTTTTATTATCCATACGATGCACCTGTGTGGTTGTTGCATTCTTTTTTTTTTTTTCAAATCTATGTCAGCCTCTTGTCTCCGACTACACATTAAACCCTGTGGTTGCATACGTACCTTACAGGATACACAAGAGGTGACACTATTCTCTTCCCACTTCAAAGGCACAGCAAACACAGCAAAATGTGGACTTAGTTGGAGATAAATATTAATGAGCTGGATGACTCCACCTCTACGGCAGTCTGCAGCATCACATGACCCTGCAAATCTCTACCTTTCACTGAGCGACATATTTTCAGACTCAAGTGGAGCCGAACATATTGAAAGGGCTGTGTTACCTTGAGCACAGAAAAATAATCTTTTTTTTCATGACATATCCTCCTTAAATATTTATCACACTCAAGGGGCTGTACCGCCACGCAGGACTCAGGGTACTAGAAAAAAGTAAAAGGGATAAAAATCAATTGCGGCATCTATTCCCCGGGAAAACAGCACAATATTTGGCGGTGCGTGCACCGGCGTCTGTGCTCCTTTCACAGAATCTCCTCTGACGTGACGTGCAGCAGAACTTCCAGGCAGCTCGAGATGTGTGCTGTCTATCAGTACTTTCATATGCATATGCGTGTGTGTGTGTGTGTGTGTGTGTGTGTGTGTGTGTGTGTGTGTGTGTGTGTGTGTGTGTGTGCGCATCTGTCTGGTAGGGTGTTACCTCAAGGGAAACTAGTTATCGCTGTAATCAAAACTCTCTAATTAATCCAGTATCTACATAGTCACACAGTAATGCTACCTGGGGGGGAGACGCTTAATGTGCTTGGTGCTAGCTGGAGACCTGCATGGAGATTCAATCAGTCTTCTCTTGATCACATAGCGCCCGAGAGTGGCTTGCAGGTAGTGGCAATATCTTAGCAAATTTCACACCTATGAAACCGTAGGTAACATTGCTTGCACATGACCTTCTAAAGTGGTAGAATTTGGCATTAGCAATTAATAGGCCGGGGATCAAACCCTGGCCTTCGTACCATGTTTTATCTCTAGCACTTACTGTGCACAAGGTTTCAAACTCCTTGTCAGAGACAAACCCGCCATCCAGACCGAAGAGGAAGATGGAAGCATACGAGAGCATCCCCCCTAAGATGATCAGGTTGTTCATGTAGGGACTGGACATCTTGATTAGTCTGAAGGAGAAAAATGGAAAACTGGATATTAAAATCAATTAAAATAGATGATTTTAGATCATTCTCAAATATACATGGACTAACATGCTGTAAAATAAAATGGGCAGAAAGATCAAGGCTAAACTATTCTCGTGTTCATAGGCCCCTACGACTCCTCTCATCTCCATCCATCCGTCATCCTCCTTAATGGGGGATGACGTCATCCTCCTTTGTTGTTGTTGTTTTGTTTCCCTGCACTGCATATTCTGCGGCTAGCATTTCATTCAAAAGATGTCCTTCACCAGTGGGGGGTACTGACCTGTGGTTTCGGTTCTTTATGTTGAAGAATAAGAAGGCTCCCGCCATGAGCATGCCCAGTATGGTGATGGTGGACAGGATGCTGTACAGTGGCACGTTGATGTGGCGCCGCTGTAGGCGTACAAATGTACGATCCTTGGGAGGCTCCACACCTACGAGAACAAGAAGATAAAAGATGATTTAGTTGTGTATTATTCTCTCTTAAGTGTTCTTGGGACCTCCTTCAAATCTTTTACTCCACAGAATGCCGACACTGGAGCAAATACTCAGGTATTTGTGGTGTGTGATGGTTTTTCTGTGTACCATAGTCGAGCTGCTGTGGTTAAACCTTGAACTTTCCTATCTTTTACTCTATTGTCCTCTCACCCACGTGCCAGTCCATCACAATGGCATCAACTTACATTTCTCCTCCGACTGTGGTCAGGGATATGGAAACACTTTACGCTCCCAGAGCTTCTTCGTGAGGGGGGGCAAAGGAGAGAAAATGGAGCAAGAGTGGCGAGGGAGGAGAATTGCCAGAAGGATTAAACAAATTACAGCGCGTGTCAACACAGGCATGGGAGAGGTGCAAAAAGGACTAATAAATATTTGAAGTGGGAAAGGACAGTTTAGGCAGCGTGAGCCTAAACTAAGTGGCACTGTTGTTTCAGTGGGTGTGAGTGTGTCTGCAGCTCGAAAGAAGGGAGGGCTAAGGTGGGAAGTTTGGCACTCTGTCACACCCAGATATATATGACTACTGACAGTTTGTTTCTATGTGTGTGTGTGTGTGAGTGTGTGTGTGTGTGTGTGTGTGTGTGTGTGTGTGTGTGTGTGTGTGTGTGTATGTATGTGTGTGTGTGTTTAAGATAGATATGTGATGACTTCCAGACAGGTCTGCACAGGATTCTCAACCAAAAAGATTATTTATATCATCTAATTACTTGTTATGCTCCTGAAATAAAGTACATATATTAAACAAAGCCTTTTTTAAGCACCCTCAAACTACAGGGGCTATTTAAATTCATATTCATGATGTAATTATAAGTTGTATGTAATTTTGCAAATGATGAAAGCAGTGTCCAAATGCATCGAGACCCAGACAAGCAGATCAGGGATCAAGAAGAACTTGGACTACAGATCCTCACACAACTGCACTGGGTAAAAGATGTGCTTCTTTCAGTATTTTGGTATAAAACGCCATCTCTCAGGGCACCCGGTGACCTAAATGCTTGAGCTATCTCACTTTGACCAAAATATAGCAGACGTATTGATCGCAGCGGGGGAGGTTTGGACTCCTGACTTATGGCTACATGTCCCGTCTTCCTGTTTCTCTCCACTTAAGCACCGACCAATACAACCCAAAAGTCCTTCGAAAAAAGAAACTCTTTGTAATTCACTCAAGCGTTCTGCATAATTAATCCATCTCTGGCATTTGTAAGAAAACAAAAAAAAAACAAACTGCACTTATTGTATCTCCGTGCTGTCACCCGTCGCTAGTCATCCACGGGCTTGACTCTGGAGATGTTATGCTTTGGTTAGGATCCATCCTAACTCATTTAAACACAGTAAATTAAACTGATTAAAGCAGGGTTAGGTCAGCAACCCCTGTCTCCTGGAAGTCTGGGGTCTAAGAAGAGAGCGCGAATGGAAAAAACTGTTCTTCAACATCTGTGACATCTGGCGTAACTGAATTTAGGTGTGCTGGCTCTGACCTACAGTACTCCAGTGAACAAGACTGTACATACCTGTCAAATAGTGGATTTACCCAACTCTTCAAAGCTCATGTTCTTTTCTTTTTTTTTTTATTTTGCTTTCTGCGAGTCCTGATATCTGTACACAGTCACCCAAATATTAACTGCCCTTGCGATCTCAGTTTGCACCTTTAACCTGACGTCAAAACTTCCATTAAATACAAGCACGAAGCTGCTGCTCTGCACCAGTAATGCCTACCTTGGAACCTGATGGAATTATTGACGAGGTCCAGAACATCAGCAATCGCGTTGTATTCCCCCACTTTCACCTCCTGGCCTTCTGTAGACAGGGAAAAAGAAATAAAACACATTTTATTGACGATATTCTTTAAATGCCATCAACTTCTTCACAAAAGATTGAGTGAGATACCCGTTCACTCTTTTTACAGCTGGGGATCAGTAAGGTCGGGGAAAACATCTATGAGAAACACAACGACCATCCCTCCACTGAATGACAGCTGACAGGCTGCACAGCAGACTGGAATAAACTCAATTAAAACTATACTTTGTCCCACTAAATGCCAGAGATGAATCAATATCATACACTACAGTATTTTAAAACAACTGACCTTCCAAAGCACCAAGCACAACAGCAACAAGCACAACTTCAAAATGCACATTTGCGAGGTAATATGAGCAGGAACAGACCCTTCTGGATGACTGGGTCTCCGTTACGAGCTTGTTTTAGCTCAGTGAAAAGAAAAGACAACTCACAAACCAGCTAAAAGCCAAATATACAAAAAGCTTAAATGCAGAAACATCGTATTAAACAATAACTTATGTCGTCGGAAACAATAAACATATGCAATCACACTTTGAAATCCAAACCACAATTTACATTGGCTGAACATTTTATTGGTTAAAATGAAGTGATTTCCAAGGGCTGTAAAGCCCAGCTGGTAACAATCGCTAGCTCTCTGGAGCGCTGCTCAAACACAGCTATTCTAGAGTTGAATGGTTTCTATTTTACAAACAGCGATCCGTCTCTCAGCTGTATTTTGCAGGAAGTATGACCTCGCCTGACAAAACCTGGGCATTCACTCATGAAGTTTACTCCCTCACAGATTATAAGGAGGTCTGAAGGAAAGGCAGATGAACCCAGTTCTTTTTTTAAGCCTTGTTACGTACTGTACATGACTTGCTGTTAGTTATGCTGTGCATATACAGATCTCTCTGGTCTCCCTGTTATCGTTTTTTACGGGCCCATTTGGACTCTTTGCAGCAATGTCCTTGACAGAGAAAATGACAGTCGATACCAGCTCTTTCAGCATCACAGGACAGCACGAATCCCTCTGCCTTCCAGTCTGAGAATCACCTCATTTACTTTTCAGCTCACATCATGAATCACAGCTTCAGCAGATGTTAAAAATACGATATATATGCATCAACTTGAGTAAATTAAACAGACATACGTACACTATCTCTCCACCGTGTCAGGGCTGACCACCCAGCGAAAGAAATGGAAGGATGGATGGATGAAGGTATGGATAGATGAACTCTTACTACATTACACATAGTTTACATCTGTAAGAGTACAGAATACTTTACAGTAAATCCTGTAAATCCAGTAAATCCCAATGAGGAGCAGGGTATGTTTTAAAGGAATTTATTTAAAAAAAAAAAATTATTTCATAAACACTGAAAGAAAAAGAAAATAAATTATCTAAAAAAAATATATATATAGACATATAACGGCCCATAATAGACATGGCTGGAAGCATTGCTTTCATGTTCGCAGCCAACCTTCAAATGAGAAAAGCCAATATGTCAGTAGTGTAAAACAAAGAAGCCGAGGAGAAACCCAGTATTACTTTCAGAATCTGAAGGAAGAACCGAGAACGAGACACAAATATGAGTCCACACTAAAAAAAACACTAAAAAACAAAGCGTCAACTGTCATGGAGACGGATAGAGATTTAACCGGCATCTTGAATGTTTTGAAACAGCTGACACATATTTGCAGGGATATCAATTATGATTCCACTCTATTTAGAGGAACAGAAAACACTGTAGAAACAGAGGAATATCAAATCAAGAATTACTTCCTATCAGGGCCGTCAAAGTCAATGCTTTAATAACAAGTAATCAAAAATTCTGTTTTACACTACTATTGTTTTTAATGCGCGATTAACGCACATTCTGGTAAACATTAACCTCAGCCCAACCTGTAGTTTCTCGACTGGCCACTAAAGGCTGGCTCTAAAAGCCAGTCCATTCGGAAATTAACATATTTACAGCCTGGATAAAAAAACAAAACAGTTTTAGTCTCAATTCAACATCGTTGCATCCCGTACAAAGATAAACAGGCTTCACAACCGCTCTTCAGAAGCCAATGGGTCACGTGACCTAAATGCTTCGTCCATTGTTTTATACAGTCTGTGGCTGCAACCAAGGCTGTAAAATGTAACGCTGAAGAGCATTCTTGAAGCTTATTTTTCACATACTGTAGACTTTTAATTAATACAAATAAATAGATAAACAAAGATTCACTTTTTCCTGTTGCTCTGGAAGTTGACAGGAACACGCTCGCCGTATGTCAATCAAAGTTTGAGGCCTCCAGCCATCAGTGCAGGAACAATTATTCATATCTCCACATTGGCCAATCCTCCACGTCAGAGGAGCTGCAGAAGTGCAGACCTGCAGAAGTGCAGACCTGCAGAGCTGCAGAAGTGCAGACCTGCAGAGCTGCAGAAGTGCAGACCTGCAGAAGTGCAGAGCTGCAGAGCTGCAGAAGTGCAGAAGTGCAGACCTGCAGAAGTGCAGACCTGCAGAAGTGCAGAGCTGCAGAGGTGCAGAGGTGCAGAGGTGCAGAAGTGCAGAGGTGCAGACCTGCAGAAGTGCAGACCTGCAGAAGTGCGGAGCTGCAGAAGTGCGGAGCTGCAGAAGTGGAGAGCTGCAGAGGTGCAGACCCGCAGAAGTGCAGACCTGCAGAAGTGCGGAGCTGCAGAAGTGCAGAGCTGCAGAGGTGCAGACCCGCAGAAGTGCAGACCTGCAGAAGTGCGGAGCTGCAGAAGTGCAGAGCTGCAGAAGTGCGGAGCTGCAGAAGTGCAGAGCTGCAGAAGTGCAGAGCTGCAGAAGTGCAGAGCTGCAGAAGTGCAGAGCTGCAGAAGTGCAGAGCTGCAGCAGTGCAGAGCTGCAGAAGTGCAGAGCTGCAGGCGGATGTTTACAGCAGAATATTCACTTTCAGTTACTGTGTTGGAGCCAAAATACAGAAATAACCCTGATTTTAGCCAACACTGGATTAATATAAACTGCTGATAACGTCCTTAACTTTTCTAGTCTGATGAGGAAGTGATAATGGATATCAATCAGCTGGGCTGACTGTCAATCAAAAAGCGGTGCCACATATTAGAAATAAACGTTCTCTCAGAGTTAGTCAAAAATGGAGACCGAAATAGATTTTTATTTTATTTATTTTTTTCAAACCAGGCTGTAAATATTTCTATCTAAAACTGCAAGTGATAATTAACTGGGCAGTATTCGTGTCAGAATTACTCAGATCAACATCAGTTGTTTTCCCCTTTTCAGACTTTCACAACGTGGTTTTTACATATAATAATACCACAACCCCCATCTGTGCTGCCCCTACATGACTGGAATCTAAAAAAGATCTTTTTAAGGTAAACACAGTTGTAAAAAAACAATTAATCGCAAGTTAACTATGAAAATCTTGTAACATTTATTGATTGGCTGCCCTACTTCATATAAAGAATAAAGAAAGGGGGAAAAGATGACCAGAAAGCTCTGTTAGAGGTCCCACAGTTGAACTGTGCATCTCTCATATGCCGGTTAGTTTCAGAGGTGAAATAAGTCCACATCTTACAATCAAAATTAAACTCAATTACAGCGAGGTCATCATCATTTTGTGTTAATAATAAATACACTGAGGCTTGGTTTGCGTCAGGGTTGCAGAATCTTACACCTTTAAGCACTTTGGGGAACCTTTTCGAAGACTTTTAACATCGTTAAAATCCACTGAGATAGATAGATAGATAGATAGATAGATAGATAGATAGATAGATAGATAGATAGATAGATAGATAGATAGATAGATAGATAGATAGATAGATAGATAGATAGATAGATAGATAGATAGATAGATAGATAGATAGATAGATAGATAGATAGATAGATAGATAGATAGATAGATAGATAGATAGATAGATAGATAGATAGATAGATAGATAGATAGATAGATAGATAGATAGATAGATAGATAGATAGATAGATAGATAGATAGATAGATAGATAGATAGATAGATAGATAGATAGATAGATAGATAGATAGATAGATAGGCTTTCACTGGCTGCCAGTCAATTATATTGATTTTCTTTAGACTTTAATGATTAAATTTGGAGCACTTCATGGCTTTGCTCCAAGCTGTAGAGCTGAACTGCGACATCTCTGTGAGCCAGAGCGCAGCCTCATTACCTCAGACGGGGCACTTCTGGCCGTTTCTGAAGCCCAGTCCAGGACTAAAGGTGACGAGGATTTATTGAGTCAGATCCTCACGCCCCGCTGCAGAACTCCCTAATGGTTTGAGACTTGCACAGTCAGAGACATTTTCAAATGACATAATGATAATCATCTTTGTGTGTGTGTGTGTGTGTGTGTGTGTGTGTGTGTGTGTGTGTGTGTGTGTGTGTGTGTGTGTGTTTCATTCTGGATTTACAGTAAATCCCTTTGTGTGTTTCCAGCCGCAATTTATTTCTGTTGGTCTCTTGAGGCATAGTAGGAGTAGCAGGGGCGTTGCCATGTAAAATCACAACTGGTGATAATGGAGAAGCTGGAAATCAATTTCTTATTAGGGATCTCTGTTGTAAACAGTGGAGCACCTTTAACGACGCACACATTTCATTTTCACCTTATTAAAGATAATGCATTCTCATCCGGCCGTGTAAAGATTTAAGGTCTGCGAGACTATGGCTGCAATCAAAACGTCCAGCCGGGCGTCATCTCTCACGACAGTAAGAGCAAGAGAAAACAAAAAGGTCTGACACGGTAAAATGAAAGATCAGGGGCTGTTAACTTGTGATAGGATCATATTAAGAATGACTCCCAGAGCTACCCCCCCCCCCCCCCCCCACACACACATAAACCAGCAGAGACTTTTGCGCTTCATGTCAAAAGGGGGACAAAATTCATAATTGTGACAGGTTGGATGAGGGAGCAGGGATGGAAAACCAAGAGGAGGTTGGAGGAGGGTTGGTATTATATATAAGTTAATGTATACTCATATGCAAAAATGTGTTATGAATTAATAGAAATGAGAGGATGTGGTATTCCTATGTTTGCACATGTGCGGGGAGGGTGGACTGTACACCGTTTAACAACATACCAGTGTGATCCAAAAATGAAGAGAACGTGAGAGGATTGTATCAGATACCATGGGCACAAACAAGTACTTAGACTGAGACTGGAGGAATGCAGCAGGCCAGTGGGGGGTCAGGAGGGAAGGTAAATCGTACCTGGGTATCGCATGGTGCGACTTGGCTAGTGTGAGAAGCAATGCCTTAAGGTGGACCTACTGTATTATGAAAAACACGTTTTCTCTTGCTTTAACATATATAAAGTGGTCTCCCCTCAGCCTGCCAACTAACTCGCACCAATTATGTTCAAGGACTCAAAACCAAGTCCAATGACACTTCCCACGACTCTCTATATCAAACCATTCAAAAGTTATAGCAGAAAGTAGGAACTATCAAATATGAACCAACACGCTTTTTGGCGTCTATCGTCGCCACTGTAACGCTTTTGACTGAGAAAAGTAATGCCCATCGTCGCAGGATCTGGACGCATATTTTGATGTATAACACACCTGGGTGCACATTACGGTTCGGGCCGCATTAACGGCCGAAGAAATGGCATAAATTGTGCCAAAATTACACAATTAATTCAAAATGGCCGACTTCCTGTTCGGTTTCAGCCATGGCGCCAAGAGACTTTTCTTTAAAGGGGACCTATTATGAAAAACACGGTTTCTCTTGCTTTAACATATATAAAGTGGTCTCCCCTCAGCCTGCCAACTCAGAGAAGGAGGAAAGTAACCAAATTCTGCAGTGTCTGTACAGCCGCCCGGATGAGCCATCCAGTGTGATGTGGCTTCTACGAGCCGTTCAAATTCTGCGCCCGTCGTTACGTAACGACGGGAGCGATTTACATAGGTTGCCCTCCGATGCGTGAAACCACGCCCACAACTAACTCCGCCGGCCGTGGCTTCCGCCATTTTTTCGTAGCGGTGTATCGCATCATTCAGGCAGCCAATCAGCACAGAGCCTCATTATCATAGCCCCGCCCACTCAGAATCCCGCATAGATAAAGAGGTTAGAGAATGGGAAGATAAAGACATGGCTCAGAGGCTGAATTTCTAATTTATTTAGCAAAAACAATCAAAAGCTTGTTTTTAAGACATTCATGGCCTGTTTAAAATAGGTATTAGATGCCATAATAGGTCCCCTTTAAATACCACCACAGCTAGATGCTGACTAAAAAAAAACTTTCTTGCACGAACAGACTCTCTCAAAGCAGCTAGTTAGATATTCAAAAGGATAAACCTAAGATACATTTTTTTCCAGTTCTATTTTCCAACTCCACATACTTCTGATATTGACACCTCTAACTCTTAATACACCAACAGTAATAATAACTGAATGCCACCTTACAATCTATAATAGGAACATTATTTTACCAACATCACAAGTAAACCTTTTGTCCCTGAATGTTCAAAACTTTTTTTTCGATTCTGTTAACTTTGCCAACAGATTTTACACCTGCTGATGGACATGTTGACATATGACCTCGGTTTAGCTCATCACGTTGACGTATATACTTGTTAGGCAACAGAAGCAGTTGTGGTTAAAACAGAGGGAAGATAACTGGATGAAATAGAATTGCTGAATTTGAGATTAGGCAGTTGTGGCGATGGCATGCTGCACCATCTCATGCACACAATCCTCTCCTCGGTCAACGCGATGAGATGGTTGGGCAGAGGATTTAACAGCCCCATGTTGCTGTCTTTCCTGCGGCCTGGGAAGTTTGGGAGCTTGGGATTATGTACATCAGGAACGTTACCGGGTGCATTCAAAATGCAATAGAAACTATTTTCTTTCTCTTAAGTTTCAGAGTAAATCTTTTTTTTTTTTAAATGTTCAGCTCCTCTAAATTATGCACAGGTTGTGGTCCTGCTGCTTCTTCCTGCAGCAGGGTGCCAAAGCTTTTTGGTTGCCTGGCAACTGGGACCCTAACTGAGGGGGCCTTGTAATAATCCTACAACATTGTTGAACAGTAGTTAGTAAGGTGGGAGTAAACAGTAGGGAATGAATTAGAAAAACATAGAGAGTAAATTGATGAGGAATATTAGCAATGCCAACAAATACCTTGAAACTGGTTGAATTTTATTGTCCCCATCCTCTCTCCATTACGAAACATGACTTGACCCTGAAAAAAAGACAGGGAAAAACAAATGAATATACTAATTTAACATCACACTTGAAACACATACATTAGTGTAAGTTAATGAAGCATATTTTACTGTAGAAGATGCGTGCTAAGCAGTAAAATGAACATGGAAGCAACTAAATTCATCTTAATTTATGCTCAGTGATTCTTCTGATGCGGGGGTCCTGGCAGGGAAACAGTTCTTGCACACACTCTTTCATTTGATTAGAACTTGCTAAAATTGATCTGTTTATGGAGGTAAACAAAATTATCCTTTAGCTAATATCCTCGGAACAGCATCACAAATAAACTGTGTGTTCTTTGTACTCAGCTATATAAATATGTTTATGTGTGTATATATATATATATATATATATATATATATATATATATATATATATATATATATATATATATATATATATATATATATATATATATATATATATATATATATATATTTATATGAAGATGTTTCTCTTTATCTTCTCTTTCTCTATCCTCTTTCTACACCTTCCCTCTCCATCTTGTGTTTATCTCTTTCACTTCATCTACCAGCACTGTTCCAGTAATTCAGCTCACCATCTGCTCTCACAGAGCTCCTTAATTACGCTTTTAACTGTATTCACATATTAGCTGCTGGCTAACAAAACTGTGTGAGAGACAGACACACGGACGGATGCAGGTAGATAGTTTGCCTTGGCTGATTGAATGGTGGCTGAGGGGAAATGGAGAGCTGCTTTCCCTTAAAAAGGTGTCGAGCTTTGAGGTTTGCGAGCAGAAGCCCACCCCTCCGTCTCATTCCCAGTGTTTGTTTATGTTGGGATGTCTTTGCATTCAGGTCAGGATGTGTTGTCACACAGCAATGTGTGTACTTGGGAGTAACACTAAAGATGGATACATGGATGAGCTTCTCCTGGGACGCAACGCCTTCAAGATACAAAACTACTTTTAAAGCGGGGGTGCACAGCACATCCTCTTTCACCAACTTAAAAAAAACTGTGTCAATGTGACTTGTCTTGTGACGAACAGTGACAGAGCCATAAACCAAGTGTACATTGCAGCACACCGGTACCTCAGTTCAGCTCATTATGTAGAACATTGAGGTAATTAAGGGTGTGTGTGGGGGGTGGGGTGGGGGGTAGCTTCGCTTCAAGCCATCTGGGTTTCTAGAGCATCTACGTTGTTTTTCCTCTCCGTTTCTCTCTCTGCAGTCACATTACCAACAGAATTGGCCTTCAAAGCAGCAAAACTGGAACTATCGCAGCGATTTCTTAACAATTATTCAAGGAAATTAATATTTTCTTCAAACACTGTCGTGATATGTGATTATCTTGTTCAAACTAGTAGCTCATAGTAAAAGTCATGTTTATTTTATTTAATCAACCTTTATTTAACCAGGGAGAAGAAAACTATTGAGCTTTAACATTTCTTTTTCGAGTGAGCACTGGCTCAGGCAGCTGCTGAAATAACATTAGGTACTGTATAAAAACACACAGTATAACATCAAATACATTTTTTTGTGATACGCCACAAAACATGAACAAAAAACATCAATTACTGCCTGATTGATCAGTCATAATATCTGCAGCCTGGTGTTTATGCAGCTATATACCGTCAGGGTATGTTTAAAAAGTATGTGTATTAGAAATATAAAACAGCAGATATAAGGAGTTTGAATGGGATTGGAACTGATTCCACGCGTAGAGCGGTTTATTTAAATGTCTTTTTTAACCATATCAGTTCAGACTTCAGGCACAGTTAAAAGAATGAAGTCTTGGGAGCAAAAACAATAACTTTTAGAGCTTCTTTGAAGAATGTAGGTCTGGATGGGAGAACAAGAAAGCTTTGTAGATAAAAAAGGAACTGAAACAACCGACCTGAAAGGTGAGTGGTGACTCTCACAACGACCAGACAGACTGTGTCCAGAACATGGGAATATTGTGAGAAAGGTGGGGTTTAAATAAAATCAAGTCTCTTTTTTTGTTTTAATAAATTAATAAAAACACAAGATAAAACAATTTCAACTTGGGGTTGGACCTTCCTCTCCCTCAGGGCCGCCGCAAGGGGTGTGCAGGGATTAAAGCAAAAAAAATATTTTTGACTGAAAAAAAATTTTCATGCCAGTTCATATTCCCCCAGTTCCATCTCTGCGCTGCACCACACTTTAAGAATTGCCCTTTTCTGCTGTGCGGTCGCTTCCCAAAGGTTTCAAGTAAAAAAGTTAAATGCTGTATTAGCCCTTCTGTTTTCTAATACGGCATTTAAGGTGTAATAAGACTTTAACCAACACTATTTAAATACTCGAGACCAATAGCATTTTATAGGAGGAAGGTGTTTTTGAGCAGTTTTATTATTGTTAGTTTGCTTTTAATTTATCGTCCACATCAATTGGTGCAGTCCTCTCATTAAAGCCTTTGGCCTGTTCTCCTAGATCTGAGTCAACCTGGTAAACTCGCACTTGTTCATCCAGTTGACCAGCTGCTCTGATGTCACTGCACTTGGCAAGGCTTTGGCCAAGGTGATGAAAGCATCCTGGACTGTTTCATGGACAATCAATGATGGTGTTAGTGCAGACAAAGAGATGATGTTATTGTTGAGAGGAAGGTTTTTCTAAATCACATCGCGTCAACACCCCCACGTGGGCCTTCGAGATGCTTTGTTTTAATTAAAGAGTTGGATTCCCCTGGTCCACACCAGTTCTAAGTCAGCTGCTAGGTGCCAGCCGAGGCGACTAGGCTCGCCACCCGTCCCTTGAAATACGGAATTGTTACGTAATTGCGAATTAAAAGTTGCGTTCTGTATTGAACCAATACGGACATATATTATGCTCTTATTTATTGATGTCATAATCTACAGGTAAAGGTCGGAAAAGTTGAATATATCACAAAACTTCATTCGTAGTAAATTCAACTAAAGGTGAAACAAATATCTTATTTCCCACTACATTTAAAGTGAGATACTTCAAGCCTTTATTTGTTATAATTTTGGTGATTATGGCTCAGTTTATGAAAACCCCAAATAAAAAATCTCCAAAAATTTGAATATTTTATGAAATCAATAACAATAACAATCAATAACAATTCAACCATCAAAATGATAACAAATAAAGGATTAACATGTGTTGCTTTGTATGTATTGAGACTATGTAAATATATTAGTTTCACCTTTTAAATTTAAATAAATTTACACCATATTCTAATTTTCCGACCTTCACCTGTAGCTGTATTCTACACCTGGGCTGATGTGGACATACAGTAGCATAGGAGCAGAGGCTATGGTTGGCTGTCTGTACAGTCGTGCAAGTTCAATGCTATTAAAGCACTTTAAACTTTAAATCAAAGCATTTTGTTTTTTCATATAAAATAAATACATTTCTATGCAGTTTAGAAGTTTTGGGGATGTTCCCTTTTTTGGCGCCTGCGCTGCTGAAATAAGACGTTCCTTATTTTTATTTCTGAAATGTGGTAAACCTAGAGGCGACCCGCCGGGGCCCGCGTTAACGGGTCCCCGACGGGCGCCGCAGCTGGGGAGATCCTTGAGAAGGGCCCGGCGCGCGTCCAGAGTCGCTGCCGCCGACCGCCGTACCCGATCCCCCCCACCGGTCCGCCTTCTGCGCGTCGCCGGACACCGCCCCGCAGAAAGACCCCCGCCCGACGACGCGCGAACGCCGAGGCGGGCCGGACGACCGCGCCTCCGGCGGCGGGGTGAGGAGGGCGACGGGGCGACTGCTCCCCCAGCCGCGGCTCGAGCCCAGCCCCGCTTCGCACCCCAGCCCGACCGACCCAGAGTCAATCCTTATCCCGAAGTTACGGATCTGATTTGCCGACTTCCCTTACCGATCCAACACCGCCTCCTCTGCTCTGATTGGCTAATCCAAGGCTCTGGCAGTTTTATTGGTTTACAACAGCGTCAGTTTAATGCCTAACATGATTTCATTGGACAGTCTAAAACTATACCACAACAAAACTCACATGTAAAGGTTTTTTTTGTTTTTTTTTTCCCCCTCATTTTCCAATTGACGGAAATCCGTCCAGACACGGAGAACTTTAATCCCTGGGTGTGCGAACCGTGCAAACGCACGGGGCCTCGCGCTATGGGCCGTTTTTTTTTTTTTTTTCAATTTTTTTTCTTCAATTTTTTAGTTTTTTCCCTTATAAATATCAACAGTCACGTTCCATTACAGACCTAAATGTGTACTAGTCTGTGCATATCAATAAATGTGTGCAATGATGCGCGTGTCTGTTGTTCAATACAACTGCGTCAGACCAAGCGCAGACACAAGCTGCTCTGATCGAGCCGGGTGGAGTTGGAACAAACTGTCACACAATGTCGAAAGAACGAGACGGATTTAGGAAATTTCCATCAGGGGATGAAAAAAGAAAAAAAACTAAAGAAAATGGAAGAGTTTAATGCCTCTCTGAAAGGCTTGTTTGATAAATTTGTTACAAAAATCACCGATCCGACCGGGTCTCAAGCATCCACGGGGCCCCGCGTCGAGGCAGGCCAGATGATGATGAGGCCGGGGAAGGTATCCAGTATTTTGCTAATTGGAGAGTTAAAATTGCGCATATAGACACCCGATCCGACCCCAAAAACCCAAAAAATTTTGCGCAAGGGAACCCCCCCCCCAGCCATTTCGCACAGGGCCTCGCAAATCTCCCAGGCGGCTCTGCTCTCCCTGGTCACCACCTTCAGGTAATATTGAGGCATATAATCTCTGCAGTGTGCAGCGTCCACATTACTGCAGATGTTGCACCAATCCGTCTGTTAGTCTCACGTTCTATTCTTCCCTCAATCGTGAGCAAAACCCTGAGATACTTAAACTCCCCCTTTAGAGGCACCACCACACCCCCCCACCTTTTCTGTCTGAAATTAAACTACAATGCCGTCTACATAAAAGTGAAGGTTAGAATGACATGTTTGTGAGTCGAGGTTGAAAAAAAACAAAAGAAACAGAAGGCTGCATGGGAACCACCAGCGGCATGTCCGGATAGTCCAACATTGAATGTTGTCGTCAGTTTGTTGTGACTGGCTCTATCAAAAGTGTTACAGATATAAAAAAAAGAAATAGTTGCACAATGTTCTAAATCCAAATTGATAGTTTGGTGAGATATTGTTATCCAACAAACACTTTTGTAATTATTCTCTAACAAAAGTACGTGCAACAATTACAAAAGCACTTCAGGCAACTTTGTCCCCATATTTATTCAAGTCGACCTGCATTGCATACAAATAGAAGAAAAGACCATTTCAAAAGAGGATGGATTTTATTTGTTCATGAGGAGAAAATGTGCCCTAGATGACGCTATACAATCTTCAATTAAAAGAATTAAGGCTCCAAATTGTCTTTTAGTTTAGAGGGTTTTGTGAACATCTGAGAGTTAGTCTGGATTAAAGCTAACATAATATAATAATACTTTTGGGAGAATCATTTAGGCAACCAGAGGCTGTAATTGAACATTTGGCCTCATCAGAAACATTTTGTGTGTTTTTGAAACTACGGCGTGAGTTCAATACTAACCGAGTTTCCAGATAATACATTTATGATCTTCCAAAATACTTCAGGGTTTTTTGAATCTGAAAGAAAATGTTACATATTTTGATCATCTCATTGCAAACGTGCACTTGTTGCATATCTTCCCAAAAAGCCACTGATGCGAGTTCAGGCTTCTCATGAATCACGTTGCACAGTTTAGATGTCAATCAAAGTCCGTTTCAGCTAGACTTTTTTCAATGTTTAAATGAGAAATGATGAAAGATTTTCTCAGAAATGTAAGTCCAAGAAGTCACGAGAAAACGTCTGGTCCTGGAAATGTTTAATGTCTCTCTCGACAATAGAATGAAGATTACATTTATGAATTTTTGCGTCTCTGACTGTAGCTGAAAAACTGTTGTCGCTGATATTGTGTGGGAATACGTAAGGCCCTGTGTATCTGTGTGGAGTGTTTGAAAGGGATTTAAAGAGTTATAATAACCATCATCATGAATTCAGCTGCTTCACATCTGCCACAAAACAATAAAAGGAGAAGTCAAGAAACGCTGGGTGCTAATGGTGAATGAATAAGAGAAACAAGCAAAGCTAAAGATCTTTGTGACGCTGCTTGAGAACTGCACGTTACATCACGCAACGTTGGCGAGCGCAAGACATTCCCAGGACGGTTTCCGATCAGTCAGACTGCAGTAAGCTGCCGGCCATCGATGACACTCAGCTGTGCTGAAAAGTTTTGTTTTAAGTCTTTTATGACAAAAGTGCATTTTCTTTGCTTGTTTTTTTAATTTTTAAAACACTTTTTTTTTAAATAAAACAGTCTATTTTGTTAGAACATATGGGGGTACTTACTGAATGAAAAGTAAACATTGATAAAAATTCAAGTGACTCAGATAGTTGTACTGTTTTAGTTATAAGAGAGCGGTGGCTCATGAAGACATCATTGAGCTCAAGTGTGTGTGTGCTTGTGTTTGTGTGTGAGAGGCGTTTGTGAGAAAGTGTCTGGGTTGAGACTGGGGAATCACTTTGTCAGTGGGGATGAGAATACCATCAGTGACAGGGAGTGCTGGGGTCAAAATGAGATGCCACGCTGTGGGCTGCAGGTGTGATGTCCTCTGGGATTTAAGGTTTTCAGGTTACAACGCAACTGATGTGAGTGTGAACGTGTTGTACACAGATACACAAATATCCACACACACACACACACAAAAACAGATGCCTCGGTCTGTGACACTCACCATTACCTTTAGAGAGATTGATGCCAACCGCTGAGTACAGCTAAGAGAAAAACATCCACCAAACCATAGCGTTTCTCATCGTCCAAAACCTGTCTGGTGTGTTTTTTCCCATGCAGCCATTTCTGAATTTCACTATCCATCGTTCTGTGGTCGCAGCAGCTATCTGAACTCTCTTTGTTGTGAAAGGCTCCTTCTCCGAAGCCCTGACAGCAGCCAGATCATTATCACAAATCCCTTGCTGATCACTCTCCTGCTGCCGCGGCTGCCTCTGCCACCAGTTCAGGTGCAGGACTGAAATCAGCCCAGAATGAATCCAACTCTTCTCAAAATCCATCAGACAAAATATCGCTGTAAACAAACAAGGCTCCGGAGTGTGATTGGAAGTCATCCTACACTGCACAAACTCAAAATCTTAACAAGAATATTTGTCTTATTTCTAGTTAAAATGTCTCATTTTTAGTAAAATAAAATCTCATTACACTTAAAACAAGATTCACCACTGGAAAAAAACACAATTTTCACCTGTTTCAAGTAGATTTTCACTTTAAATAAGTAGAAAAATCTGCCCGTGGAACAAGATTGTTTTGCTTGTAATGAGAAGATAAATCATCTCCCACTGGCATATTTTTATACTTATTTCAAGTAGAAAACTTTTAGCACATCGGATATGCAGAAAGGTGCGTCGGAGGAGGAAAGCTGCAGCCAATTTTAAAAAGAAAACTCCCGCACACCTTCTTCTCACCGTACTCGTCTTTATTGAAACACGAGTGCGGTGAGAACAAGGTGTGCAGGAGTTTTCTTTTTAAAATACTTATTTCAAGTGAAAATGTACTTGAAACAGGTGAAAATTGTAGAATAAGTTATTTTTCTGGTAATGACTCTTGTTTTAAGTGTAATGAGATTTTTTGACTAAAAATGAGACATTTTAATTAGAAATTAAAGCTGCAAGCAGCGATGAACGGGCCCTCGCACTCACAGCCACCGCCCCCCATAAGCATATCAGACATGACACCACCCACGACTTCCTATGTCAAACCATTCAAAAGTTATAGCAGAAAAAAGGGACAACCAATCAGAAGAAGGGGCGGGGCTAATTCAAGCCAATGAAGGTCAAGGACTCCATACAGAGTCTGATGACACCACCCACGACTCTCTATGTCAAACCATTCAAAAGTTATAGCAGGAAATAGGGACAACCAATCAAAAGAAGGGGTGGGGCTAATTTTCACTAATTATGGTCAAGGACTCAATACCGAGTCCCATGACACCACCCACGACTCTTTATGTCATACCATTCAAAAGTTATGGCAGAGAAAAGTTTTCCAGGTGGCGCTGTTGAGCCATTTTGCCACGCCCATTAATGCAAACCATGAAATATCAAATTTGGCTTGCATGCCAAATTTGGTGCCTTTTGGGGAACTATCAAATATGGACTAATCAGATGAAAGGGGGGCGCGCTTTTTGGCATCTAGCGTCGCCACGGTAACACTTTTGAAAGAGAAAAGTAATGCGCGTAGTCGCAGGATGGAGACGCATATTTTGATGTATAACACACCTGGGTGCACGTTACGGTTCGGGCCGTATTAAGTCTCGAAGGAATGGCATATATTGCTCCAAAATTACGTGATTAATTCAGAATGTTCAAAATGGCCGACTTCCTGTTCAGTTTCGGCCATAGCGCCAAGAGACTTTTCTTTAAGTTGCGACATGATACAGGTGTGTACCGATTTTCGTTCATGTACGTCAAACCGTATTATGGGGCTTGAGGCGCAAAGTTTTTTCTGTCTGAACGAATCAGATGAAGGGTGGGCGCGCTTTTTGGCGTCTAGCGTAGCCACGGTAACGCTTTTGAAAGAGAAAAGTAATGCGTGTTGTCGCAGGATGGAGACGCACATTTTGAAGTATAACACACTTGGGGGCACATTACGGTTCGGGCCGTATTAACTGCCCAAGGAATGGCATAAATTGCGCCAAAGTGACACGATTAATTCAAAATGGCCGACTTCCTGTTCGGTTTCGGCCATGTCGCCAAGAGACTTTTCTTTAAGTTGTGTACTGATACAGGTGTGTAGCGATTTTTGTGCATGTACGTCAAACCGTATTGTGGGGCTTGAGGCACAAAGTTTTCAAGGGGGCGCTGTTGAGCCATTTTGGCACGCCCATTAATGTAAACCATTAAATATCAAATTTTTCGCCAGGCCTGACTTGCATGCAAAATTTGGTGACTTTTTGGGCACGTTTAGGGGGGCAAAAAGGCCCTCCTTTCGTCAGAAGAAAGAAAGAAAGAAAGAAAGAAAGAAAAATTCCTACAGATACAATAGGGCCTTCGCACTGAAGGTGCTCGGGCCCTAATTAAAGCTGCAAGCAGCGATGAACGGGCCCTCGCACTCACGGCCACCGCCCCCCATAAGTATATCAGAAATAACACCACCCACGACTTCCTATGTCAAACCATTCAAAAGTTATAGCAGAAAAAAGGGACAACCAATCAGAAGAAGGGGCGGGGCTAATTTTCACCAATTATGGTCAAGGACTCTATACCGAGTCCCATGACACCACCCACGACTCTTTATGTCAAACCATTCAAAAGTTATGCCAGAGAAAAGTATTCTAGGGGGCGCTGTTGAGCCGTTAGGCCACGCCCATTAATGCAAACCATGAAATATCAAATTTATCGCCAAGCCTGTCTTGCATGTAAAATTTGGTGACTTTTGGAGAACTATCAAATATGGACCAATCAGATGAATGGGACGCGCGCTTTTTCGCGTCTAGCGTCGCCCCGGTAACGCTTTTGAAAGAGAAAAGTAATGCGTGTTGTCGCAGGATGGAGATGCACATTTTGATGTATAACACACTTGGGTGCACGTTACGGTTCGGGCCGTATTAATTGCAGAAGGAATTGCATAAATTGCGCCAAAGTGACACGATTAATTCAAAATGGCTGACTTCCTGTTCGGTTTCGGCCATGTCGCCAAGAGACTTTTCTTTAAGTTGTGTACTGATACAGGTGTGTAGCGATTTTCGTGCATGTACGTCAAACAGTATTGTGGGGCTTGAGGCACAAAGTTTTCCGGGGGGCGCTGTTGAGCCATTTTGCCACGCCCATTAATGTAAACCATTAAATATCAAATTTTTCGCCCGGCCTGACTTGCGTGCAAAATTTGGTGACTTTTTGGGCACGTTTAGGGGGGCAAAAAGGCCTTCCTTTTGTCAGAAGAAAAAGAAAAAGAAAAAAAAAAATTCCTACAGATACAATAGGGCCTTCGCACTGAAGGTGCTCGGGCCCTAATAAGACACTTATTCCTGGTAAGATTTTGAGTTTTTGCAGTGTAGTGCCTATGCATGAGTTAATTTGACAGCATACCTATTACAAGCCAAAGCGTTTCACAAGCGAAACAAGTTGCAGAATGGTTTCTTTTGAAATCTAAATTGGAAATTACCATAAAAATGTATGCAGTGTGTCTAGAAATTAAACCGCCTCCCTCAGTATTTGCTTTGTGTGGGTGGATGTTTCTATTCGCCAAGAGTGTGCTATATATACACAGGGCACTGGATTTTATTTCATATAATCTTTTAAGCGAGCAAGTTATAATTTTCACAACATCGTAAGCCTGACGCAACAAAGATGCGTTTAACTAACTTTCTACACCAAAATATACCACTATTTTGTGTTTGAACTAAATCCTTTTTAGAACACTTTTACTCCTCTGAAGATTGTTGTTGAATTTACCCGCTGACGCGACATACGACATTTGCTATTGCCCATTTTTTCTTTCAGTCCAGTTGACAATGTTTGGGTCTGTGTGATGGACAAGTGATGTGCTGTTATAGTATGAGACCCTCCATGTCTCCTGGCCGTTCAAGCCGACAGCAGCATAGCATCCTCAAACGGCTCAATGGGAAGTGAGAGTGATTGTCTTTCTTCCTTTGCTTGGCTCCAGTGTGTCAAATAAGACACCAGGTACTCTGACAGGTACTCATATGATTTCAGCATTCTTTTAAGTTATACATTTCCTTTGAAGTCCAGACTGCTCCTGTAACTCACCGTAACGCCATAGAAGTTAGTCTCGTTCATGACATCCAGCATCATTTTTCCTATTTCACGGTCATCCACGCTGAAGTTGTGGTAGACGTTCTGCCGTTGTTTACTCTGGAGCAGTTCCCTCACTCGGGTCAAGGTTTTCGCAATTACCCAGATGCCATCATACGCAAAGCCGTGAAACTTGCTCGCCTCCACTCCTTTCTGATGAAGCTCTTTGCTATACTCCATCTCATACTCCCTCGGGGTCTGGAGGACAAATAAGAGGGATGACCAAGTTGGAAACATGTCTAATGAGAATAATAAGTTCAGTCTCAGGTACCAAAACGCAAAGAAAAGTTCAGAAATTGAGCCTTTCAAACAAAACTGTACAAGAACACATCAGCACTCGCTTGTGATATATTCAGTAAATACCTCAGGTTAATAAATTATGAAGTAGTCTCTTTCCAGTGCAATTTGACTCTGTGCTTATCTAGCACAACCCAAACTTATGTATCACTGTCAATTTAAAACCCAGAGTAAAAAGCTGTAATTTGACATTTATGAAATGCAATATGCTCGTATAGAAAATAAGAAAGGTTGTTAGTATGTTTAAATATTTTAGTAAATAAGTTTTAGGAAGAAAAAATAGGTCAGGTTTGAGAAAAGATCATGGATTAACGTATAATGAAACCTCAGTCAGAACATAATCCATCCAGGTCTCATCTCACATTCAAGTACACGTGCAATCGAGCTGTTGGGATCCGAGCCGCTGGCGTGACTCACCATCCCAGAGATGCCCTTGATCGGCCGAGAACTGAGCGGCTCAAAGTCCACGCTGATGTATCCCTCCATGGCTGTGAGAAGCTTCTTGGTGGTGCAGTTGGTGCTATTAGCCTGTTCCCACCAGTTGCCTTGGTACCAGCCTGGAATAATCCATTGGTATTTACTGCCAAACATGTTCAAGTTATACGCCTAGGAGAGGGTCGAAAGAGAAAGGTTAATGCAATAATGGGACATTAAATATGAACTTCGTGTTATGTGATGTCGCTCTGACAGTTTTCTTGTAAAATCTTGAATGAAGCCACAATTGTAAAACATTAAATTTAATCGAAGCCACAGGCGTAAATATTGGTGCAGCTGCATCGGGGCCCAGACGGTATCAGGGGTCCATGAAGGAGGGAGGAAACAAAAAAGAGTTTTTGTGAATGGAATCACCTTTGTAGGCTACCTGTCAGTCATGTTAAGTGCATGATGACGGGATGACGTGACGTGAGTTTTCAGCAAGTAAAAAAAGAAAAGAAAAAATAGCGTAGCATCATGTTTAGCAAGCCCAAACAAAAAAATTGAGCTCAAAAGGGAAAAGGAAAAAAAGAGTCAAGATGATGTTGAAGCAAAAATGTTTTTTACTCCAACTGAGGAAAAATCCAGTGTCCGGAGGCGAGCTTACCAGCTACCTCCATAAATGAAATGGCATTGACACGACCGCCGGGGGGTCAGGAGGAGACTTCCACTTCCACTGCTTTGCAGGGTGAGTGTGACCAGTCACAACATTAGCCTACATGGCCAACATTGTGTCTACAATAGCAGTTCTATATAGTGATTGTGCATGTGTGTATGCATGCGGTTTGCACTTTTTTTTAGGGCAAGCACGCAAAAAAAATATTTGCACCAGGGCCTATCGCCGTGATGTTACACCACTGATCAAAGCATTACGATTCAAACCTACAGTAGGAACAAAAAAATTATATTTTCAATGAAATATTTGAGTTCCAATAATACATATTCACAAAAATAATACAAGCTGAACATAACGGGTGACTTGACTTACGCAGCAGAAGACTTTGGATGCAAGGTTCTCATCAAACTGACCGATGATGATTCTCACATCATTGTCCTGAAAAACAAAAAAAAAACAGATTGATTACATTTAAAATGTCACTGTAACAAACAAAAACTTTGATGAATTACATAAATCTGTTTTATCACACAATCAACCTTTGAGAGACCATTTCATCATTGAAAGCTGCAGCACCCCCTCTCTTACTTCGGAAAATCTTTCGTTTAGTTTTTGTCTCGTTAAAGACTGTTAAAGTGTGTCACAAAGCTTTAATAGAAAACAAAGAAAAAACATAATACGTCTTGTCTAAGCTGAAAAACAAGGTCTTATTCAATGAAGTTCCATATGCCGGAAAGTTCTTCAGCCATTAAGGGAAAAAAAAAAATCTGTATTTGTGTGATACTTACATGACATAAAAAAATGCTGCATGTTTAACAGTTTCAGGAATGTTGCATGTGCTGTTTTGTTCTCGTCGGTGTACACACCAGGTGAGTGGCTATAAAATATGCTGGTTCCAAATGAGAGAGCAGGACTTGAGAGAATATGGCAATATCAAACCGCAAAGTCCATTAATAACAATGACAGTGTCAGCGGGTAGAATCGCTCACAAACCTGGGTGGGGAGTGCAAATTTACTTGGGAAATCAGAGCGCAACATGGTCTTGGTGATTGACTCCATAAATAATTCAGATTTCCCAGGTGGAAATTCTGCATGTTTCATGGTGTGAAAAAAATAAGAGGGGCTAGGTCATTTAGTGAGGACACAGATACAGTATGTTCAGCACCAAACCTCATGTTGAGCAGAGACCAGTGCGCACACGCACACACACACACACACACACACACACACACACACACACACACACACACACACACACGTACGCAGAGCAAAGAATTTCCCCAAATGGAATCAAATAATACCGACACAGATTTACAGATTTTGATAGATGTACACGTGTTCAAGGCTGGATGTGATGCTGCACACTTGCAGAAGCCGTTGCAGAGCTCTAATTCAATCTTGACAGTGCAGACAGAGAGTAACAACATTTATGTCAGTTTTCACCATGTAATAGGAATTTGGAGACTGAGACTAATCGTTTATGTTACTTGTAAGAGCTGTGTGGTTTCTTAGGTAGTTCCTGACTCGTGTCATGCCTTTTATCATCATTCAACACTTTTTATTCTTCCAAATTACAAATCAGTGATATGTAACTAAAAACAAGTCAACTGTCATTTCAACTGGTTTTCACTTGTCATTTCTAACGTAACTAAGACTACGACAGATTACATTGCTACACTGCACTACAGTCAGAAAAGATGTGGCTTCCAGCTGCCGAGCATGCGTCAACAACGTTGAAGCCGACGCGGAAATAAGAAAAGGTGCAATTCATCGTCTGACCAATGGGGGCTGGCTCCAAAGGCGAGTCAATCACCCATGACCTCCATATCAAAACCAGTCCTCTGCAGCACAAAATGAACACATTTACAGCATGGTTTAAAAAACACTTTTAGTCTCCATTGTTAGATTTCACATCCATGACAACAGCATAGGGAGTATTTGTCACAAGATTAGGTAACATGACATTAGGGACGGGCGGTATGGACTAAAAAATGTATCACGATCATTTCTGGCATTTATCCCGATAACGATAAAAATGACGATAAAAAAAATACCAATTCAACTCCACCTTTGTAACTATCAATCTATCACCACATTCAGTCTTTGGAGCCCCCAAATCACTGCTCTAAAAGATACTAAATACTACTAAACTACAACAATGGGAATTTTTCTTTCTTTCTTTCTTTCTTTCTTTCTTTCTTTCTTTCTGGCTCATATCTTTCCTTCCTTCCTCCCTCCCTTTCTTTCAGGCTCATATCTTTTCTTTCTTTCTTTCTTTCTTTCTTTCTTTCTTTCTTTCTTTCTTTCTTTCTTTCTTTCTTTCTTTCTTTCTTTCTTTCTTTCTTTCTTTCTTTCTTTCTTTCTTTCTTTCTTTCTTTCTCATATCTTTCATATCATATTCATATCAGGCTCATATCTTTCCTTCCTTCCTTCCTTCCTTCCTTCCTTCCTTCCTTCCTTCCTTCCTTCCTTCCTTCCTTCCTTCCTTCCTTCCTTCCTTCCTTCCTTCCTTCCTTCCTTCCTTCCTTCCTTCCTTCCTTCCTTCCTTCCTTCCTTCCTTCCTTCCTTCCTTCCTTCCTTCACGTACGTTGTGCGTGGATTTTACGCAGAACCTTCCTCTGTGTGAAGCTTTAAATCAGCTTCACACAAAAACGTCATCAACAGGAATTTATCATTTTTATCGCGAGATGACAAATTCTTACCGTGGGGAATTGTTTTGACGGTTTATCGTGAACGGTAAAATATCACCCATTCCTACATGACATAAAGCATTACATTTATGTATGATTAGGGGCATGGACATGTGATTGGCGGCCGGCTTAGCTGCTATCACTTCCTCCTCAGTTGTCAATGTTGCTGTGAAGCTTAGCTAAGCAGCTGGCAGCTAGTGCTACTCCGGCACAGACTAAAGACAGTAGTCATTCCTGACTGTGCCACCGAAACAACATTTGGAAAAAAGATATTCTGCCGCAAAGGTTCACTGCTCAACAGCTCCTCTGGCATGGATCAGCTGAAGGAAGCGGGAGCCATGGGTAACTTTGATTGACATGAGGTGGGGCTGTTCTCTTTTCAGAAAAACCTATGGGCGACATCATGGAGGGTTTGTCCAGTAAAGCAAAAACAAATAAACATAGCATTGAAAAGCATTGCTGACAAAGGCATGAAAACAAAGGCTGGACTCTAAAGAATTGAAAATGTGAAGCAAGGTACATCAGCTGTAATCTTAAAGAACCTGCAGTTATCCTGCAGTTATTGGGGATAATGAGAAACCATTACAAATACAGTTCATTAAGTCATCCCTCAGGCAGTCCACCATATGTCATGCATCCTCAAATCAGAGAGAGCAACTAATCACTGTCATCTTAATTCCTAAACACTTCTCTGGTGCCAGAGAACATGCAACGATATTTAATAGGTGCTTTGCATAAAACCCTCTTTGTTCCACAGCTCGAGTATTTTCAAAATGTGTATGTGTGCAGATGTGCAGGTAAAAATGCAAGAGTTTTCGGGAGTATGTTTTTGTGTTTTATCGTGTGTTCGTGCATGTGTTTATGTGTCGATGAGACATGCCGGTGGAAACTCAATAATGCCGCTCATCCCTGAAGGAAAGGCACTTAACCCAAATGACTCCAGCCATGGCCATAGGCGGCAGACTCCGTATAAATTCAGGCTTGCCTGGCAACAACATGCAAAAGGCTGCATAGTTACAGGCAAGGGCAAGAGCGAGCATGTTGTGTTACTGAATTACAAATGGACTGGGGCACTGCAGGGCCCCAAATTACCGCCATTGCTCATGCTTTTATGTAACTGTAACAATTATTGTTCTCGAAGAGGGTAGCATTAAGGACAGCCTTAACTGGTTTATTCTTGTCAGGGTTATTTGTAACTTTATAATGGTGATTAACATGAAGAACAGTGGGCAAATTATAAGCACAGTCAGGCCCTCTTAAAGTTTAATAAACGCACATTCACAGCAATAATGCAGTTTTTAATGAGTTTGAGGGACATGTGATTTGAGAATTTGGTGACGGGCTTCAAATTATACCATCCCACATCTGTCTGGGATGTTTTCTGTGCAGTGTGCAGACGTAATCAAATCCTTACTCTTGCTCGTGTCTTAGAAGCCATAATGGCCTTACAGATAGCACACAGTATGCAGTGCACGTGCTGCAGGGCCTCGGGCACATCACAGGAGAGAAGGGTGCACATGGCCAAATTAGGTCTGTGTAATTGGTTGCTAAAAGTTTCAAGGAGGTGGTTAAGACATATTAACTACTAGTTGCAGTAGTCAGGTGTATTTCAGGCTGAACCGAGAGCAGTTTGAAAGAAGCAAACAGGCTAATAACCCCCCCCATAAGAACAGTTTACAATTCTTTTCTTACTCATAGAGCTCAGGGGACATTGCCAAAATCAGTTCTTCTTATACTGTCTTTGTGGTCCGTCAAGTTCTCTGCAAATGGATGCCTTCAGGTGTTGTCACAGAGCACTGTACCCAACATGCACATCCTTGAATTCAGCTGGAACAGTGAGATCTAGGGCTGAAAGATTTTTGAAAATAATCTAATTACGATTTTTTTCCTCAATATTGCGATTGCGATTTAATATGCGATTATTTTTTTCAATGTCCTTTTCTCATGTATTTTTCAACTACACAAGCAATAAATCAGTCTGTTTTATAATAAACAATGCCAGATTTATTTAAAGCACAGATTACAACAATAAAGAAAACAAAACTGTGCCTTTACCTCTTTAACACGTCTACACACGGGTCATTCTCTCTGAACCCAATCGCACGACACCAAACCGGGTTAAACTTTAGCCAAAACGAGCCGTAGTTTAATAGAAAAACACAGAAAAACTCCCACAGGGAACAAAAAACCTTCCTCACAGGCAGTACTCGAGTTGTAAAAAAAAAAAATCAGGGGGGATGGTGGGTTTTATCATATGGGGACAGATAATTTGTGCTGATTACAAATAATAAAATATATAACAAATATTAGCACTGACCTGCAGAAATACTGCAGGAATGACATAGCAGCAGTTAAATGCAGCCTTCTGTAAGCTTTAAATATCCACTGGGCTTACATCAAATACATCAAAACACAAAAATAAAAACAGTTTTCTGAACTTATCAATATGTCTCTGTCCTTCACAGGATAAGGAAAATGGATCACTGCAAAAACTCAAAATCTCAACAAGAATATTTGTCTTATTTCTAGTGAAAATGTCTCATTTTAGTAAAAAAGAAATCTCATTACACTTAAAGCAAGACTCATCACTGGAAAAAACTAATATTTTCACCCGTTTCAAGTAGATTTTCACTTGAAATAAGTAGAAAAATCTGCCAGTGGAACAAGATTTTTTTGCTTGTAATAAGAAGATAAATCTTGTTCCACTGGCAGATTTTCCTACTTATTTCAAGTGAAAATTTACTTGAAACAGGTGAAAATTGTCAAATAAGTTATATTTCTGGTGATGACTCTAAATGTTGAAATAGCAGTAAAACCACATTCATTGATGAAATGACATAAGGTATGGAAAGGGGGGATGGCAGTTTTACAGGGGGGAATGATTTGGACATCCCCCTTCAACTCGAGTACTGCTCACTCAGAACTTCTTCATAAATAACTCAAAAATCACAGAGAAAAAAAAACACCAGCAAACTAACAAACAAAGCAATAAAGCTCACAGAGTTAACAAAACGAACCAGCAATGAACAACTCGCAGCCGCTCTTTAACTCCTCCTGATGAGCTGACGGGCTGCAGGTGGTTTAAGGCTGATTTATGGTTCAGCGTTACACCAACGCAGAGCCTACGCTGTAGGGTACGCGGTACGCGCATCGTACAGCACGCCACGCCGACTCTGCGTTCATATATTTAATAAATGTATAAAGCCCATATATTTATAAAGCCCTGCCTGGCCGAGCCCTAACACTGTGAGGCCATGGTAGATACAGTAGGTTACATGCGGACACGCGGCACTGTTGACTTTTTTTCCCTGCCAGCAACGTGACCAGATCATGTGATCTGGTCAAATCACAGCCTTTGCGGTTAGAAAATCTTGTTTTATCACATCGCGATATTATCGCAAATGCAATTAATCGTTCAGCCCTAGTGAGATCCTATTGTATGTGAAAGGGTTCCAACGCAGAGCTCAGCAGGAACCGCATCGCGCCTGAAAAGTCAGTCCAACCTCTCCTTCCTCTGGCGTGTCTGATCGTTAGGTGAGGCAATGATGACATTCACAAATTCTTCATCGTTATCAGAGATGAACAGAACACTCTGTTACATTCCTCGTGGACATTTCTTTAATTGAAGTCATTAAGTTGAATGTTTTCTCAACGTCTTCTCATCTGTTAATTTGCAGTATTTCTGCCTTTAAAGCTTAAAACACAGTAAAAGAAACCAAAATGTTGGGATGGGAGGAATGAAAGATTAGTAATGATGAGTAAGGGTAATGATTGATTTTGGGTCTTATTTTAGTGTTATTTAGTTATTTTTAGGTTCCATTAAAACCAGTCCCCCGTGGCGCTGCATTACTAGAGGACGTTGAATGGAGATCATCAGCTCCTCAGTGTGAACCTTCACTACATAGTACACTATGTACTGCACTATTTATTGAGTAGTGGGGGATTTCAGACTCTCGTTTGTCTGATTTTAAAGTTTCTGTGGGATTTCTGGTTCGACTTCTTTGGTGATCTGTTCTAATCCTTCACACCTGCTTCTGTTGATATTTGTGTGTATTTATAGTCCTGTGTCTCCTTCTCCTCTTGCAAATCAGTCTCTTGTGCTTCCAGGTTGTTTATCTATTTATTTATTTATTCATCCATCAGTATTATTTTGTTTGGCATATCTGAACAGCCAAAGTCCACATGAAACAAGATTTTTCCAAATGGACTCGAACAACATACCGGGGTGGAATTGGATTTTCACATCTCAGGTAGGGCTGGGCGATATGGCCTTTTATTAATATCTCGATATTTTAAGGCCATGTCACGATACACAATATATATCTCGATATTTTGCCTTAGCCTTGAATTAACACTTTGATGCTACAGTCACACCAGTATGATAATTCTATATGTCTACATTAAAACATTCTTGTTCATACTGCATTAATATATGCTCATTTTAAACTTTCATGCAAAAATGGGGAATAAGTCAAATTTACCAAAACTGTATTTATCAAACAGTTACTAAGCAGTGAGTGGCACAAACATAAAAAGTGTAATTTCAAAAGTTCTTCCGTCTGAAGAACATCTGCTAAGAACATGTTCTGGTCCTGGTTTTACCAGGATGACCAGGTTTCACCTGGTTTTACCTGGTTTTACCAGGATGAGCTGCTCTGAGCAGCAGGGGCCCCTTAGAGCACCTTTATATTAAATTGTAGGTGCAGGGACTGCAATGTTTCATCCTCTCCTCCTTTACTTTGCATCACTTTCACTTATTGTTAGAAATATGACGTCATATAGTCTTGTTTGACTTTGTTTCAATGATAGTGATTGATTTCATGTGGCCACATTTAAGCAACACTAGGGGATGTTTCTCAGTTCTGGAAGAGAAAGGCCTGAATTATGGTTCCGCGTTAAATCGACGCAGAACCTACGGCGTAGGGTACGCGGCGATGCGCACATTACGCTGTAGGCTCTGCGTTGGTGTAACGCGGGACCATAAATCAGCCTAAAGGCTCGGCTGCGCGTGTCGCGCTAAGCGGCTCCTCGGCTCTCCACAGAGCCGTGCACGTCGTGCGAGGAGAAAACATCCCCTCCCGTCTTTACAAAGCCGGTTAGCTTTGGAAAGAGTCCGCCGCGCGTAGCAACCGCGCAGATGAGCTCACGGCGCAAACAGTCCGAGTTTGGGAAAGTTAAGTTAAAGTTAAAGCGGGGTGGAACTGAGCGGCGGTCCCGACACCAGCAGCTGGTCGGGGGCCAATGACAATGCACACACGACAGCACGTGACTGATGTATGTGACAGGGTGCGCTTGTTTTATGTCTCAGAGAAGGAGAGACGAGACGAGAGAGCGAGAAAAGTCTGTCATTTAATGCCCGCGGCTAAAAGCACAATGCGTGAAAATTTATATTTGAATATGCACGATAGAGTAATTTTGTACATCGCACAGAGTAGAAGCCGAGGTACATCGGCTATACTCGATATATCGCCCAGCCCTAATCTCAGGCCTCGTTTACATGTAGCAAAAACGGTGATGTTTTCATGCGTTTTGGCCGTTCGTTTACACGAAAACGGAGCTCAAAGTCACCAAAAACGATAATTTCTGAAAACTCCGGCCAAAGTGAAGATTTGCAAAAACTCAGTTTTCATGTTTGCGTCTAAACAGAGAGAAACGGACATTTAGGATTCAGAACTTCACATTATGCGACAGAAACGTCACCAGCGTCATGTGTGCGACCTGTGTTTACAATTTGTTTGGCCACCGTCAATATTTTCTTGTATTTTACCTGTTTTATATTCTAACGTCACACTTAAAAGTAACTCCACTTCTCTGTCACTACAAACGAAAGACTCTCGTTCCATCTTGGAAGTAACTGGAAGTTACATGTGTCATTTGTTGACGTTTTTTTCCAGGATTTCGATTGGCTAGCATGACTTTATGCTTCTCATTACACTCCCGCCTGTAGGTTTGGCTGCTCATAGCACCTTAACAGCGTATTTATGTAAATGATGGTATTTTTCAAAACGTAGAGGGGGAAATATCAGTTTTTGTAAATACCCAGCTATGTGTAAACGTGGCTTCAGTCTGGATCGTCTGGTTGCTCAAACAGGATTCTAGATTGCCTTTTTAAAAAACACATGAAAACAACTACGTCCACCAGTAAATGGAAGTGAGGGTGGGGATTGTGCTGACATCTATCTTTAGCTGTCTGTAAGCCTACAGCTAAACGGCCTGTGCCATGCACCCCACTGCACCGATGACCTAAAATAAAGCTACACCAAGAAGCATTCTCCCATCGCTGACACCTTTTCTTGTAATTCCTGGAAAATTAGCACATAACAATTTGTAACAGGGCCCAAGCCAATTTCCCTTCCACCTGTTCTATACATGTAGGTTACCATAGCAACCATGTGGATTTGGGAACATCAGGAAGAACAAATACTGACAATATGCTGAAAATGCGAGATTGTATTCTGATCATATATATTAAGGTTTAGATGTGGCCTGGCTGTGTAAATGTAGCCTTACTTCACTTTGTGCTGTTAGGATAATAATGAAAGACCATCCATTTTTTTTATGGAAAAGGCAAACTTATTGGAGTGCAAGCCATTTATTGTCAGTTGGTTTTGTGTATGTCAACAGGACAGGTTGCTATTATGTGTTCTTACCATAACATTATTATTGCATTTGTATAATATAGTGATGAGGGGTGGTAACTTGATATGCAATCATATTTGTTAACATGACTTTTAGTAGATAAATATTAATTGTACATGCGTGGTACTCTTCCATGAAGAAACAGAGACAAAAGCATGATAGCAAAGAGAAATTAACTCATTCTTTGTGTTTCATACTTCAGAGGCATCATGACTGAATGTGTAATGAATAATTAAGTCATAATAAATAATAAAGTGTTTTGATCTTATTTTAGATTTTAGGACATGTTTTCCTCATTTGACCCCCTATTAAAAGCAAGCTGCTGAATATATTTTGTTGTGACTGAAACCTCAGTCAGAAGATATGTATTTTTTTAGATGGCAACATTGATATCTTATGTTCAAACTTATAAAGAATAAACTTGAGTGTTACTAAAATTACAACATAAATGTTAGCGTTTGTCTCTTAAGTAAGCAGGCCTTTGTTTGGATGTTATCTTCTCTCTTTTTTTCCTCTGTAAGTGTGTTTAAAGTACCACAACACAGAAGGCTGGCGAGAAACATAGAGGACTGCTATAATGCCCCACACCCTGTCTGCACTCAGCGCGACTGAATATTTCAGATAGAATTTCACAGAAGTGAGGGATCTATTTGTGGATTACAGTGAGGCCGAGGCCCTCTTATCAAACTTCACCTCCCCACCTAACACTTACACATACAAAACAGCATGAATATATATATATATATATATATATATATATATATATATATATATATATATATATATATGTATTTGCCATAGTTGCTGTTGAGACACCAAAACATTGTTTTGTGAACATGTTTTTAGGGACTCAGATGACCCACAGCCACCGTCCAGGTGATTTTACTTTAAAGCTAAACTGATAAGCATACTGTTTTAGCATATTTTCCTTCAACATAGCAGAAAGGATTTTTCGCTCATTTTACTCTATTCGTTCCTTTTTGTTGCTCTTTTTTATTTTGCTGTGCTATTTCTGCCAATGCCTGCTAAAAATGCATGTATAATTCATCAAACGGACACATGGCGTGCAACCAGGTAACGTCACCGGCTACAAGTTAGTTGGATGAGATGGCCTTTACGCTGTACACTTTTGGACACCAGTGCCACACAGCAGTTTTTACAGACAATCTTCCTCCATACTCATACACAAAACACATCCAGACAAACACATATTCAACTAACTATATATGCATCGTTCATAAAGAAAATGCTTACTTTTATCCCGAACCATTTGTCTCAAGAATCCAAAGGAATTTGAATAACTAATTTAACAACTGATCTCATTTTAGCTGTCTTCCCCTCATAATGTCTCATTAACATATTTTATTATTATGGTCTGATTTGTTCTCTCTATTTTGGTTTAGACAATAGAAAGGATACATGCATAAATGTGTGCATATCTATGTGTACAGTAGACTTAAATGCCCACAAATTCTGGTTCACCTACCTTCAGCTTTTTGACATTGACACAGGGATCGTTGGAGAAACTTTCTGTGTCGGCGATCTGAATGTCTGCTTTTTCCAGCTCATTAGTCAGATCATTCCTCACCTAAGAGAGGAGTAGAGAGGGAAGGATGGAGAGAGAAAAGAAACAAAGCACATTGGTGAGCATGCTGTAAGAATACCATTTCTGATCACTGCTCATCACTTATATCTTACCCAGCCCTCTTGCATGTCCCGGTGTTGTCAAGGGATTTGCATTACACAATGGATGGACGTAGCCAATATGATAGCACCTGGTAATTTAAGCCATCGAGTTCAGATACTGAATTTGTTGAGAGCACATGAAGAAAAACCCAGTGATGCTCTTTAGAAGCTGCCAAGCTATTGTACTTCTTATTTCTGCAAAGGCAGAAAATAGGTTTCTGTTTAGATCTTGGGTCTTTTAGTGTTTGAGCCATTTGGAGACATACTAAAGTGGATCCAAAAGCTGTGTCCATTCAGTTCATGGTAGAGCAGTTTCTGGCACATCCACGCTGGCTCAATGTCTCTGCCCAGGCGGCTGCTGCTTGGTCGGGAGAAATGTTGGAGATGAAAAGAATGCTAGAAATGGCAGACTTAAGATCCATTTTGTTGTCAAATTTAAATGATTCCTGAATAAAATAAATATATTTCTGCCGCTTAGTGATCTGAAAGTGGTTCTGTGTGTGAAAAGATGGTAAAGGTACTAGCTCCAGCTTTTAAAATAACAGAAATCCACTCATGGAGGGCCTGAGATCTCATCCTGCTGGATGCATGAGTCTGAGGGATATGCATTTGTTTCTTGCAGAATAAGAAAAGAAATAGCGTACTGTATGTACAATTAGAGTAATCCAAGTTTCTTTGCCGGTGATTTATCAGTAGCTGTATGTCTGCTTTGATGCATTGATTCAATGGGATGGTGAGTAATGTGATCGTGAGGGAGAGAATGGAGCAGGTGCCCCACTGGGATTGTGAGCCCGAGGTGGTTTATCATCTTTCACACTCTCTCGTCACTTACAGACATACATTTGTCCCTCCCGCTGGCTCTCTTGCAGCCCTCTAACATATTGCGCTGTTATAGCAGGAAAACTACAGGTGTACCGAGGGTTAAAATGGTATTTTTTATCTGTAGGGGGGGGTGAAGGTGGGGGTCAGGATGCTATTCCAAGCTTGTAGTAGGTGTAAATAATAATTAAAAAAAAGAAACATTGAGACACCTCAGCATTCTGCACATCAATCATATTCATCCCATATAAAACAATTTGTATAAAAGTAAAAATGGACGGCACACGTGGACTTCAACTCCAGCAGTAAGCCCTGTATATTCGAAGGACTGATCTGGGATGGTGTTTGTGCGTTCTTCTCGTTGCAGCCAAGACATAGTTGAAACAATTTAAGTTGCATTAAAATGCCTGGGAAATAAGGCACATGCACAAATATAGGGCGACCACACAGGACCTTCATCTGTTAGCTGCTCTGTGTTGCCACGGCCAACTGTCCTTGGCATGCACGTTCGAGAACACACACCCTCTGATGTCTCAGCATGTCCCAAGTTCCATGCTTTTGGCTGGGGGTGAAAAGGCTGATAATAGCTACAGGGCATGGCTGCAGGAAATGAGAATACTTTGGTCAAAGAGAGAGTAGAGGATGTCATTAGTG
Organism: Cololabis saira; assembly: GCF_033807715.1. Taxonomy (NCBI): domain Eukaryota; kingdom Metazoa; phylum Chordata; class Actinopteri; order Beloniformes; family Belonidae; genus Cololabis; species Cololabis saira. Next base: position 13,135,169 of record NC_084601.1, on the reverse strand, counting down.
AAGCCCAGCAGGATAACCACAAACATCCTAATGGGACACATCTTCTCTTCTTTTCCACTTATTTTACAGTATTGATTACAGCTGCCCTGTGTACAGGTGTACCCACGTTTGGGGTGGGGTGTTGGGCATGATTGTTTGTCAATGTGCCTAAAAGGGGCTGACCAAACTTTTAGCATATCTTGATCGTATGTCTTAAACTATGTGTATATCAAGGTTTCAGTCCAAAGCCAACATTCAAACTCACTCCCTCCATTCAAACATACACATGAACACACCAAAGCGCACAAGCACAAACACAAACACACACTCCACACCTACTTTAACAGAGACTACACACAAAATTCAGAGGTTGTCAGAGGCTCAGGATGCTCTTTGTTGTCATAGAAACTCAGAAACAAGCCAAATCTCAAAAGAAATAAAATGTAAAAAAAAATAAAATAAATGACGCATTGAAAATAATGAGAGTTATTGAGTCTGTGGGTTCTAAAAGTAGAACAACAGATATCAAATGAAGATATTAAGTATAATTTGTTTCCATAATTAGTTCCAATTCAGACTAACCAAACCCTTTATTCTTCATCAGAAAAAAGCTTTGCACCTTTCATACTTAATTGGTAGGTTTAAATAAGAGAAAGAAGAAAGAAAGAAAGAAAGAAAGAAAGAAAGAAAGAAAGAAAGAAAGAAAGAAAGAAAGAAAGAAAGAAAGAAAGAAAGAAAGAAAGAAAGAAAGAAAGAAAGAAAGAAAGAAAGAAAGAAGGAAAGCAAGCACTTGTAGGACCACTAAATCAAGTAATCAGGGATTAATAGAATAGATAGAATAGAATAGGTGGTGTGATGACTGACTCTGGGCTACCATAACTTTATTTGATCATATCCCTAGATGTCAGTTATCACAATCGCTCCACTCCTGTGGTCCTCTGGTTTGAGATCTAAATCACTCAGAGCGCCGCTCACTCCTCACAAGCGTTTCCTCCAATGTGCTGCTCCCTGAGCCGAAACAACAACAAGGCCAAAGCGGATCAATACCACCTGGTTTTGCTCTCTTGAGCAACAGCTGGCTTGGTGATCTAAACAAAATCAAATAACACGTCGTGTTGTTCTGAACATTGATTGAAAACGCCTGACTGTTGTACTGCGAAATGAAAATAGTACAAATATGAAAGTTATATTACTATGATTATGCAAATAATTATATTTTAATGAATACAATTTTAATGAATTAAACATTTATATAATTACCATTTGTGCATATTTTCTATTTCTATTCAATTCATTTAATGAGCTGGGGGTGGGTTATTACCTAGTAAAGGAAGAAGACGTGAGCATCGTTCCTGCTTAAAAAAAAACTGAAAACAACAAAAAAAAACATCCACAATTGTTTGGAACCACTTGGGAATCTTTACAGGAGAGAAGTAATCTTACTGCATATCTGAGTGTGTGTGCATGTACACACAAGCTGTGTTAGATTGAAAAGAGAGTGGTGACATGAACATCTTCTTGACAGTGTAAGACGTATTGACATGCCATATCGATACACCGCACATGCACGTCAAACTTGTGTCACAATGTGTTGACTGTAAATTTGGAAATGGGTTTAAAGAAATGATCTGGCTTAGATTTTTTGTCACACTATTAAGAAACTATTAATTCAAATTGATCGATAAACCAGGTTTTATCACCCTGCCCTTGTCCTGGCAATAGCAAACTGCTGCATGTGTCAGCGATCATGGTGTAATTAAACACATAGAGGGGTCCTGGCAGAGTCCTAATCCTGCTCTCCATCAGGTTTGACAGCTGAATGACTGATTATTGCTGCTCTGTTCCTGGGTGAGCCCTGGTTTTCTGTCAATTCCAATCATGTTGATTGCTGTGTGTGTTTTATGTGCACGTGTGTCGTGTGACTGGGCAACTTAATACTCGTAAATTCCTCCAAATTCCAAATGTGTGTGTCCCAGCGTGTGCTTCAATGGGGCCTAAAAATAGAAATAGCAAGCTGGCTTACAGGTTACATTGCCAGGGGACACCTTACTGTAGGTGTGTGCATGTTGTGATCTGCTGAATACTGAACAAGCGTTACATAACATTAACCCTGTGAGAAATCACTCTGGGTAGCAGCGCAGCGAGAGGTGGGGGTGGGGGGTAGATACGTATATGTTCTTGACATTACTTCATTGTTGATAGTAGACTCGTTATGCAGGGTTAAGTGTTTATGTTTGAGCATACATATGTAGACAAATGTGTTGGTACCCTGCCATTACAGAAAGAAAAACCAACGTGACTGAAACGACCTAAAACTGACAAATGTGATAAATAACAGCGCATATATGCAAGACGTGCAGCACAATTGTGCACTACTGTGTTAAGGTATGCTGCTCTGTTTCGTCCAGCAGTATTTATAAATGAAAATAACTTGTCTGATTGTAATTGCTGTTACATGTCAGACATGTTTGAACGGGATGTCACCGCCTACTTTTAATGCTATTGCAATTTTTTTATTACCGTATTTCTCTTTTTTGTTTTTTACACTTTCTGGAAATATCCAAATAAATCCATGTTTTTTGCATCTCACCAACAATTAGCCAAAAAGTGTGATTGCTACTTCCAAAATATGCCGTGCAGCTTTGAAATCCATTTCAACTTCAACAGTCAGGTGGGAATGAGTGCTGAATCAATACATTTTTCAATTTTTTCAGCACTTGAATGGGTTCTGCTTTCTGCTTTTCTGAATGGGAGATGGCTGTCAAACCACAGAATAGATGAAATATAGTTAATACCAACATAATAGGCTTCATATCACACAGTCCCATCCACTCATATTCTGCCATCAGAAGGAGTTGCACTTAGAAGATGTTCCAGTATAGCAGTGAGTTCTTTCAGGGGTTGATATTTTGGGCATGAGGCAAAACATGTTTGCAATTATTCTGAACAGCTAAGCTGAAGACAGAGTGAATCATGGCTCTGATGCTGATGTGTTTGGAGTATCTGGCGTGGTGCTTGATATAAAAGGTTCATCATTATGTCTGAGAGGTTCAGAAGAATTCAGTGAAACCCCAGTATTCATACTAATGCCCTACTCTGTTTCTTGTGGACAGAATCCTAGTCTGCAGCAGTCTTCAAGCCTTTTGTGCTGGAACCCCAAGACCAAGTGGTCCTAATGATTGGCTGATATTTTGCTCAACCATAAGCTTTTCTGTCTGTTTTATGCTTTAAGCTTTACAAATGGATATCTCTCTTGAAATGACAGGCCAATCTAAAGGCCGGGATACACCCACCCGATTATCGGCCGTCGGACGCCGTCGGGAAGTCGGGTGAGGTCGGTATCTCAAGTCGGGATACGATGCAGGAAACACTGGTTACGTGACACAGTGGTTCCCTGAAGAAAAAGGTTTTAAAATACCAAAAAAAGTTGATTGAATTTATATATTCTTTCCCTCATACAGCGTTGCCACCATGTAGCTCTGGAAGCCAACAAGAGCACACCCCCTGTATGTCACAGTAACTACCAGGTCCTTCGGCTGACTCATGTCAGAGGAGCTGCGAAGCTGCCGGTGGACGTTAACGCCAGAATATCCTGCTTCACATGTTGAGTAGATGATGAAATCAGAAGTTACTGCTGCGTTTAGCCAATTCTGGGTAAGTAAACACTGCTGGTGGCAAGTGATGATGGCTTACTATTGGTTTAGCCAACTATCAATGGGCTAAACGAGTTGTCATGCACCTAAAATTAAACAATACAAACCAAAGCGTTTTATTTCTATTTTTATAACCAAGCTGTAAATATGTATGTTAAAAACTGCCTATTCCTTCTTGGTCCAAATTTTGCTCTCTCTAGACTTTCAGGACATGTTTTTGACATATAATAATGCAACAACAGTTTTTAAATAGTATATACTGTTTATATTTCATAATTATATATTTTTTACTTTTTTACTCTTCCCTGCATGTGTGTGTTGAGTGTACTGCTACTGAAAAGAAATAAAAGATAATCTTATCGTATCTTATCTTATCTTAAGGTAAGCAGCAACATTAACAAAATATATAATTTATGTGAATTATTCCAATTAATCATGAGTTAACTATGCATATTGTTTTAATTAATCACAATTAAACATTTTAATCCATTGACAGCATTAATTAAAATTGATCAATTAAAGTGGGGACGACCTAGGGATCAGTAATAAGTAAACGGCACATTCAGACTCGACAGTAAGTAGACAACAACTAAATACATGAAAGGAAAATATTAGTATACACATGTTTGCAGGAGCAAATGTAATGTAATGTGTGTGTGTGTGTGTGTGTGTGTGTGTGTGTGTGTGTGTGTGTGTGTGTGTGTGTGTGTGTGTGTGTGTGTGTGTGTGTGTGTGTGTGTGTGTGTGTGTGTGTGGGCGGGGGGTACTTGGAAAGGACAGAATCACAGAAATTTCAACAAAGACAGTGATTCCTCACCCTCAGCAAACTAAGCTACTCAGCCATTTCCCACACAGACGCAACTTCCCCGTGTCACTCTGGTAAGTCAACTAGGAAACGATCGTTTACCACAGTGAGAAAACATATCAACGCGACTGAGGGTTAGCAGATAATAACTAGCAGTGGGCAAACACTCAGCAATAAAAAAATAAAAACACGGTTGCAGCGGGAACGATGGTTTGTCTCACAACGTGTGCAGCACAAGGAAAACCCAGACTGGGTGTTCTCAGACCAGACACAAACGCCTCTGAGGTGGAGCTCTCTGGAAGTGCTCAGAGTAAGTGTTGTTTTTTCGGGGTGGGATCCCAGCATTTCTCTTGGTTTGGGCAAACAGCCAGATGTTCACTTTCTTCCAGTGATCCTGACTACAAATGGGTTTTTTCTCACTCTCAGTCTTCATGAGGGATGAGAGGATGTAGCGTCGGTACAGCAGCTGCGCTGCATCCCGGGGTCGGCATGAAGGCCTTCGCATCAACAGGGCACGGGCAGGTGCCTCTGTCTGGATCAGTACATTAGCAGGTCTCGCTGTTGCAGTGTCATGGTGATAGGAGAGATGTTTTTGCCCGTTTCCAGGTAACCGGAGGGTCTGTTGAGATTGGGGGGCTGAATGAGTCAGGCCCTTACCTGGTAGCCTTTTGCACTACAGTAGGAACTGGGAGATATGAGGCTTTCACAGCTTTTCACAGCTCACAGCGTCAAGAGATATGATGTTGGCGAGAGTTATTTACTATCTCGCCTGAGCAGCTGCTCGTCAGCAGGGACCCCTGCTCATTTTTTGGGGGTGCAGACCTTTTCTGAGGTTTCTTTCTCTCAAAACCATATACTTGGGGCTAGAACTGTTTGTGCAGGCAGTTTCTTGGTGTTGACACAAGGCTGTGGAAATTAAATCATGAAGTTGTTGTGGATGTCAGAGGGACAGTTCTGATGAGTTACAAAAATGTTACCTCACAATGGTTTATCTTACGTGGGTTAGTGTACAGTATATTCAGGCCAGGCAAGTCATTAAGAGTTGTACAAACAGCCATTTTTATCCCATTATATCACCCAGTGCTCCTACCTAAGTGACAGTCCAGGGGCCTCATTTATAAAGCTTGCGTGCGCACATAACAGGGCTTGAAAGATGCGCACACCACCTTCTACGCAAAGGTTGGGATTTAAAAAAAAACAAAACTAACGGAAAAATGTGCGTATCTTTACGCCAACCCTGACCCTAGCGCACGAACATTTTGAAGATATGGGGAACTGGCGACGCAGGCGGTGAGGTGGTGAAATGAAGCCAGATTCATGTCATACTTTTAATGTCATCACATATCAGACTTATAGATCCATGTACACCCAAGCCGGTGTTCAGCCGAGTTGTCCTACCTTGGCAGAAAATACTACCGTACGATCCCTGTTTCTTTTATCTCAGTTTCATTTTTTTCAAAGGCTTTTTCATGCAAATCGATGATTTAACAACAGGAGGTCAGAATGTGCTTCCACATAGATCTATGTGTACGACGCTTCGGCGTAAGAAAAAAAAAACCTCAGATCACGCTTCCACATAGATAAATGTTGATGTCTATGTGGAAGCGTGGTCTACGTGGAAGCGTGATCTGACTGAGTATTTTCATCTGTCAAATCATCCTACCTGCCAATATCTATGTGCAGGGCTGCACATAATTATTTTGGTCTGGTGCTCAGAGGAGCCCCTGGTTATGTGACTTGGGGCTCCAAAAACGCGGTGACCCGTCTCGCCGGATCGATAAAAGAGGGATGCAGGAATAAGTTATTAGGCAAAACGATATTTATTCACTTATAAAGATGAATTAACAAATTATGGTGCGTGTTAGTCTGTAGAGTCAGTATAAAAGTTACAGTTTTTATCGGCCAGATTGGGATGCTCACGGCATATTTTGCACCTAGGGTTGCCAACTTTCAGAAATAGAAAAATAAAGGACGCCCCGATTTCAGCAGCGCAGGAGCCAAAAAAAAGCCCCAAAACTTCTAAACTGCATAAAAATGTGTTTATTTTATATGAAAAAACGTGTTCTTTAATAGCATTGAACTTGCATGACTGTACAGACAGCCAACTATATAGCAGCTGAAATAGCCTCCTATGCTACGTATGTCCACATCAGCCAAGGTGTAGAATATTGCTTCAGGTGAAGAATATGGTGTAAAAGTTAACTTATTTCAATAATTCAACTAGAATATGGTGTAAAAGTTAATTTATTTCAATAATTCAACTAGAATTTGGTGTAAAAGTTAACTTATTTCAATAATTCAACTAGAATATGGTGTAAAAGTTAATTTATTTCAATAACTCAACTAGAATATGGTGTAAAAGTTAATCTATTTCAATAATTCAACTTAAAAGGTGAAACTAATATATTACCTAGTCTTATTACATGCAAAGCAAGATATGTTGAACCTTTATTTGTTATAATTTTGATGATGGAATTGTTTATTGATTTCATAAAATATTCTCTAATTTATTTTTTATTTGGGGTTTTCATAAACTGTGAGCCATAATCAGAGAGCAGCGTCTTGCTGGTGCAGGAAACTGCTGCATGCAGTGACGGACACTGGCTGATTTATGGTTCCGCGTTGCACCAACGCAGAGCTTACGGGGTAGGATACGCGGGAACGCGAACGTACGGTACGCGTCGCCGTAACATCATGCAGCCACTTCTCGGCGAACACACGTTTTCTGTTCGATTCGGGTAGTGGTTCAGTTTGGCGTCTCTTTGTAGTTGGTGGTGGTGGAACGCCAAAATAATTACTTAATGGCGCTTGCTTCTCGGACATTTTGACGAGACGTGTCAGGGTTTGTTCAGTAAAGCTGCTTGTGACGATAGATCCTTCCATCTCTTCCTGCCCAACCCACCGCCGCAACGAGCATGGAGGGGGAGTAAGGACGCGCTGTGATTGGCCAGTACCAACTTTGAGTGGCAGTTCTAGGGAAAAGCTCTCACAATAGATTTTTTAATATTAGTATTCTGGTCTGGCCACAACCAATAATATGAGCCCCAGCTGTTGGTACGCAAAAGCGCTTCGCAGCACAAGATTGACAGCGCACTGTGGATTTTGACGGCGCATGCGCTCTGGCGGCCCACTTATGTGCAGCCCTGTCTATGTGGAAGCGTGATTTGACGGGTTTTTTTCTTCCGCCGAAGCGTCGTACACATAGATCTATGTGGAAGAACATTCTGACTTCCTGCTGTTAAATCGTCTATTTGCATTTGCCTTTGAAAAAAAAGAAACTGAGATTAAAGAAATGGGGATCGTACGGTAGTATTTTACCAGCTCGACACATGTCTCATTCATCCCGATGCACAGCAGAAACAGGCTGCAGGCACCTGCTGCGCATGCTCAGCAGGCTCATTTATATGCAAATACAGTCATCAAGTAGTTTGCATTGCCCATTTATGGTATGAAGTGGGCGTGTAGAGGGCGGGATATGAGGCGAATTCACGTGCGCAACCTTCCAGCTGGACTGTGATTTATAAAGAGAACATTGCGTGCAGCTGTGCGTGCACACGGTTTTATAAATCAGGATTTTTTTGTGCACACGCCATTTTCGGCTTTTGAGCGCACGTACACTTTTAGTATGAATCCTACCCACTCTTTTATAAATGACGCCCCTGGGCATTGCCATTCTCTACCAACCCAGGGAGGGCCCTGCACTGAGCCAGAGACGTTCAATAAACGAGACAGCCCACTACGGTTCGTTTTCCTGTATCTGTGTCACGTGACTGCCACGCCCCTTTAGGAGACCGAAAGTAGGTCCTGAGTCTATTGAGTCCTATGGGAAAAGTGAACGTGAGCACAGATTATTACCAATTCCTTCGCCCCATAGTAACTTAAGTAAATATGGGACCCATTTTTCAAAAGCCACAAACCTTCTGAACATTCTGACACCAAAATGGCAATTTTCAGACCGACAGATTAGGAGAAAATGAACTTTGTTTGAGACCTGTCTGTCTGAGCAACACACTCTCGCGAGATTTGGCTCTCATCGTTTTCCGATCGGATAAAATGTTTAAAACTAAAATAAAACTTGCTTCTTTGCTTAATAATACTGTTATTTTTATTATTTAAGTCTTTTTGGAAGGAAGTTGTACTGTATCTAGTGTTGTATGTTCCAAAACGATGTGGTGAGAGGGGCGACCACGCCCACTTATGAGACCGGAAGTGTATACCATTCCATACCATTGGCAGTAACGGTAATGCGCTATCTTCTGTATAGAGGATCTTTGACTGAGCTCAGGGGCCTCATGTTCGAAACGTGCGGTGCACAAAAAACGTGCGTACGCCACTTTCTACGCTAACGGTCGGATGTTCGAAAATTGATTTGAACGTAGAAAGTCTTTCACGCACACATCATGTCTGGCGTACGCACTTTTCTGAGGTTTTTCTGAGGTTTTGTCCGTTGGCGACACTCACTGGTGATGCAGTGAATTGCAGAATATGAGGAAACGTGACGTCAGCAATAAGTTCACGACCACGTGAAGGACACGACAGTCCCCACATCACCAGATAAGTTACACAAGAGTGGAGCTGCAACAATCTCACAATCAACCACATGATCTGAACTAGGGGTGTCACAATATATCGTGCCACGAGATTTCGTGATACAAAAAGTCATGATACGTGTTGTGGAGGTGACAAACTGTATCGCGATATTGGGTTATTAATATTAATCTATTGTGTTGACTAGTAACGCGCATCCGACCGCGCCTCGACCGGGGGGACCAAAATCTTACTCCACTCAGAAGAAACTAGTACCATTTTGCGGTCCCGTTTTGAGCTCTGAACCTTTACTTATGTAAGGCTGGTGTAGAGTTAAGCCTTACCTTATTAAATTAAACCTTTTTTGGGTCGTGAGTATTATAAACACGGGGACAACTTCTGCCGAGTTCGAGAGTACTTTACTGTCCGCTCAACAGTGTAGGATTTTAGAACATTTCATTTTCATTTCATTTTATTCTTTATTTTCATTCAAAAAACAAAACAATTCAATACAAACACAAATACAAATGTTCCTAACTTATGAATGAAAAGGGAGCAGAAAGAAGAAGAATCTTATCTGATCTGCCCCTTTCACAAATAACATCATTTAATAATAATTAAAAAAAAACAAAAAACTAAGTGAATAAAAACAACTAAAATAAAATTAAAATAACATTAAATAAAATTACCACCGCCTACGGGTATGTCAATCAAACTCAACATTTTTCGTTATATTTCCTTAACATACAGGTTTTAATTGTTCTTTTAAATGTAATGTTTGATTTGGATTCTTTGTTTTCTTTGTTCAGATTGTTCCATAAATTGATTCCTTTCACAGAAACACAACGTTCCATCAATTTTGTCCTGCATCTTGGTTTTATAAAAATCTCTGTTCCTTTTAAGTTATACTTGCTTTTTCTTTTTTCAAATCTTTTCTGAATGTTGATTGGTAAAGTTTTTTTATGAGCTTTAAACATAATTTGCAGAATACTATGGTCTACTAATTCATGAAATTTCAACAAATTTAACTGAAGGAATAATGGATTTGTTGGATCTCTATATCGTTTTCTACTAATTATCCTTATGGCTCTTTTTGCAGAATGAAAATTGATTGAATATATGTTTTCAACATCAACACAGCACCTAGTGCCGTACTGTGGCGTATCACTCCGCCCAATCTAAAACAGACTAATCACTACAGATAAACTGACTAGTGTCATTATAGTCCCTGATTTACATCAGAATATAAAGAATATATTTATAAAATAATGAACCTTGAATTACCAAAATAGCCTTCTTAGCAAAAATAAATCTCTTACACTTAGAAGGTGAGCATAAATCAATCTTTTTTATGATGTAAAATTGTATGTATTTATTTACTTCTATTTATTTATTTAATTTTAGTTCAATTTCTGGAAAAGAAAAAAGTCAAATCATACATGAGAGAAACTATTCAGTTTGTGGCAAAATATTTGTACTTGTATGAATCTGAAGATGCATAATGCAAACCTGACATTTACTTTTAGTTCAGTTTGTGGAAAATGGTTGGCCTGGCTTTCTCTTTAAAACTTAAACATTTATAAAGCATTACAAACTGTAACCATAGGGCAAATGTACAGTATTGTTTTGTATTTTGTGTCTTTCAAATAAAATACATTTTTTTCCAGTCATATGTTCCTCATTCAAGGTTGTTAAAAAAATACTGCTATAATATCGTATCATTATCGTGACCTCAATATCGTGTATCATATCGTGAGATTAGTGTATCGTTACACCACATGATCTGAACATACAACTAAAGGATGGAGAACAACGATGGAACCCGCAAATCCCGATGGAAGCTTTGGCTCCATTAGCGGAACCTGCTGATGCATCAGATCACACTGATCTGCTGGTCCAGGACTAAGACTGGACCATCAGCTGGTTCAGGTACCAAGAGGATCCTTCTGGATCTCTGCCCTGAACTGGACCAGCTGCTCCGGTTCGGACCAACATTACAGCTGGAGCTGCTACAGGTCGGACATCTCTCAGTCACCATGACCACCATATGGTACGAGTACTGGAAATAAAAGCCAGATCCTAAAACATCCCATAACTGTGTCTGGACAGAAAAACATTAAAATAAATTTTGCAGCGAAAAACCGGTTCTGTAAAGTTGTCTTTTAAAATAAAACTAAGATGTCACGGAAAGGTTGGTTGGTACGAACTGATTTGACTCAGAAATGAATGAATGAAGTTGAATGAAGGAAGTTTTTATTGAATGTTTATGCGACTTTCAGAGTCTGATATGGAGTCAGCTGCAGGTGCTGCAGGACTCCAGAAAGTATTTCTCCGGTGATGGATTGGGACTGAGACCGGTTTCTCCTCCTGCGGCTTCAACACTCCAACACTCCAAGTTACAGCGACTTTGATCTTTTTTTCTCACGTTTGCACCTCGATAATCCCGTTGGCACAAGTTGTCTTTATTTCTGCAGCAGATGAATCAGATCGTGATGCTTCATGTTTTAAATATAAATGTATATTGTTCACATTGTTATACTTATGAGAGAGGTGATCGCGGACATCCACAATGTGTAAAACTCAATAAACGTGTACGTTGGTTTTAATCCGTTAGAACAGTGGTCCCCAACCATTTCTGAACCACGGACCGGTTTAATGTCTGACAATATTTTCACGGCTCAATCTAAAGGTGTAGTTGATAAAAACTAAATAAAATGACAAGATCGGCATTAAAAACGGTGCTATTTTCTCTATAGTAATAATAATGAATAATAATAAAAAATCTGTATCGCCTTCACTGACACTATGTAACTTTGAGGAGCATGGTAGGAACCCTGCCACACTAAAAAACTACAAATCTTTACGGCTTTGACTGCTTTACGGCATACGTCACTTCCCCCTCCTTCCCGAGTCGCAGTCGAGACGAAAATGGGCGGGACTTGGAGCGCAGCTCCGCAGAAGCTGGTAACCGCGTTGCTGCGTTGTGGCTGCAGCAGCTCCACATAACAGACGTGGGGAAAAGATCGCTAATGGTTTAACTTTTCACCGGTTTCCTGATCGGAGGCAGAACCACGGAGGCCAAGTATCTGATATAACAGAGTAAAAGAGTGAAAGAGTCATTGGCTCGCTTGGATTCCGGCTGTAACAACCAAACACCTTCCACACAGTACCACAAACACTCACACAGACCGGGTCGGATCAAAACACGGGTTTTATTCCCCACTTCGCCAGCTAAACGCAGTTGCTGGCCAGCTCTCTGCGGTGCAATTAACCCCAATCTTCAGATAAAACTAGTTTGTTGAGGAAAAAATATTAACTCTTATTTGTAGCTGCAGAGGAAAATAATAATCTCACGAGGAAAACAAAAATATTGCTCACGCCTCGGAGCCTCTTCAGCATAATATAGCAGTCAAAAAAAAAGAAAAGAGAAGTAAGAGGGATACAAAACATGTACTGTATGTTGTACTATTATACAAATTTATTGAAACACATGGCGAATCAAACATTTACCAAAGCAGCTGCCAAACACTCCTAAACAAGGTAGCCGGAGACGGTGCTTCTGCAGAACTGCGGCAGTAAATCCTTTCTAAGTGCTTTGGAGTGCAGCTCCGACGAGGAGCTCCATTCTTTAGTAGGGATTTCATATGGATCCAGACCGTTAATAATCATTATTTTCTCGATATACCGCTCCCTGGCTTCCTTGTTTAAGGTATCCCGGTAAATTTCAGTTCCTTTCCAGCAGTTTAACATCTTTTTTTTGCGTTCCGTCTGTTCACTTGGTGAAACAGAAAAGTCCGTCCCGTCTTCATTCGCTATCAAAACAAATGCACGCGACGGGACAGGATCTTTCCGGCAGTACGCGCTGGTGCTCATGGGAAACGTAGTGTTCTTTCTGGTAAAGCACTACCGCTTTTGTCCAAAAGATGGCACCAAACTCAACAAAAGCTGAAAGTTCCGTTGTGCTGCTTTAACGTTATTTAAAGCCAGGCTTTTATTTTATTTATTAAGGAGACCGATATTTAGTGCTTTTATTTTGAAGATATCTCGCCGAAACCTTGTAAACATCCGCCGCTTCGGACTTTAATGGTAAAGTTTAACGGCAGTAGAAAGTGTGTCTGCAAGACTAAACTAGTGTCGGGAATGCTAAAGTGGTGCCCAACTGACACAAAAAGCACCTTCTGATAAGGATTTGTTTTCTTTGCAAATGCTATGCCGTATTTATGTACATATCGAGTTTGGCTGTCATGGTTATTCATGTATTGTGGTTAGCGGTAGGCCTGATTTATGGTTCCGCGTTAAATCGACGGCGTAGCCTACGGCGTCGCCGCGCACCCTACGCCGTAGGCCCTGCGTAGGTGTAACGTGGAACCATAAATCAGCCTGTGTAGCTGTTATTACCGAGCGAGCGAGCAGCTGCGTCGGTCTTTATTTAAGTTAAATCAAACTTATATGAATGTAGAAAGACTAACTCTATTTTATTTTATTACTTTATAGCTCTTACAGTGTGTTTGCAGTGTATTTATTGTACATCCAAGGAATAAAAACATTGTGAACCATCAGTTTGAGAGTCATCCATCATCAGGGGATGCTACAGAAATTATTTTTTCTTTCTGTGCGGCCAGATGACCCACGGCCCGGTACCGGGCCGGGGCCCGGGGGTTGGGGACCACTGCGTTAGAATATAATATGCGGGACAATAAAGCGTAACAAGGAGCCGTATTTCATCCACCAACTTAAGTTCTGGTGTCGGTTCTTAAAATACAAACAAGAAAAGCAGGGTGTAATGATGCACTGACGCTGCACATAAACATTCACAAACCCGTACGATCATAATAAAACCACAACTCTTCACAGAACGCAACACACACCTTATTACATGAGGCCCCAGGACTGTTGCATGTTGTTGTGAGGGTAGCTCACATTAGCTACCCAAGGGAACACGGGGAGAACATGCAAACTCCACACAGAAAGGCCCTTTCGTCAACCCCACCCAGCTGAAGTCATGGGGAAACTTAACACGCACTTCAGCGCCCACAGCGTGCCCGGCGTCCGCGGCGGGAATCAAACCCAGGACCTTCTTGCTGTGAGACGGCTGCACTACCAGCTGTGCCACCGTGCCCCCCAAACAGCCATTTTTCAACACTAAATGTTTACACCTCTCTCTACCCTACTGACCGTATCTGACGTGAAATTGCTACACTGGTCCACAGATGTATTTTTACAATAAAAGGCTTGAAAATGTACTCGTAATGTGTTTTCTTACTCTTCTCAGTTCAAGTTCAACAGCACATTCTGGTTCCTGCATCATGACATCTTTCCACATCTCATCACTTCTCATTTCTCAATAACTACTACTACAAAGAGAACGCTCCAATCCACAGACATTGATGCCAGAGAAGTGACTGACCTCTGAGAACCTCTGTACGTCCTGCGTGAGGGTCCCCACACGGGTCCAGTTGTAATAGTTGAGAAACTTCACCACTGCCGGATTCACAGCGTTGTCAGATGGAACAGTGCGGAAGAAGTTGGGGTACTTTTTCTTGTCTGCTAGAACTGGGGTCGTTGCTGCGAATGACAGCTGTAATAAAAAAAGAGGAAGAAACACAGTCAGCATGGAGTCTTTCTGTAAAGGTTAAAGGCAACAGTCATAAAACATCCTGGCATGTCAATCAAACTAATGCACTAGATGGAATGGTCTCAGACCACCCTGGCTTTTGTTTGCAGGTTCCTCCAGTTTCAGGGATTCAATCGTGGAAATGTGGTCTTGACACATGTACAAAGGCATTCATTCATAGTCTAAGAGACTGTGAACAAATCACTGTTACTTTACAAACATGACTTTAAATGTCAGCACACAATAGCTTTGAATAGATCTATAAATATTCTGGATATATTCTAATGACAAGAAAAAAGTATTTTGAGAATTTGATTCATGCCTTGCTTTGTAAGTGTTTACTCTTTTCACATCAAATTCCTGAGATGCAAAGGTATCTAACTAAGCATGAAATATCCTAGACCTAAAACACTTATTGCCTTTTTACAGACAGATATTGATTTAAGTAAATCTAGGCACAACTCTTGAGAATCAATCCACATACACAATAAGAGAGAGTCCACTAATTTCAACACTAAAACTATCTTGCTATTGCTTAAGCTAATGGACTAAAACTCTTATGTCATAGCAAGTCTTTAATCAAAAATTCTTATGATGCAGCAAAGCGAGAATCCTCACTAAGTGCAATATAGCCATGTTTTTTAATGTATTACATTTTTGGTAACATGAATGAGACATTTTTAAATGTGTGTGTATATATATATATATATATATATATATATATATATATATATATATATATATATATATATATATATATATATATATATGTGTATATATATATATATATATATATATATATATATATATATATATATATATATATATATATATATATATATATAAGAAGTTTAAAAAAGACTCAATATTTAGACACTAGCAGCTGAGCTGGGATAATAGGGCACTTTTCTCTATTTTCAGGGTCCTATCTGTGTTAATTTAATGAGCGATATGAATCAGTGCAGGGTTAATTACATACTTTGTAAAGATTAAGCAGAACGTTTGATTCATGATAGCAATCCATACAAGGATATTACGATTCTGTCTGAGACCAGGAAGTAGACCAGCAGATTTCCTAAAAGTGCAACACAGCCTTGAGGAGTTTAAGCACCTCTTCACTTTAGGGATGAATGTGATCTGCTCCTTAAGCCTAAAGATTGTTATTCTTCATTGATTTTAGTAAAGTTAATATAATTTCACATTCATGGAAACTTTATTAAGAGGGTACAAGCATGGTTACAAAAAAGTGAATATCTGAAAGAGTGAGGGCTTGGAGGTTAGCCCCGTTCCCTCCCTACAAGAGGGTTCCTGGACTGGATTCTGACTGGAATCTATCCGTCTGGAGTTTGTTTGTACCCGTGCTTGCTTGGGTTTCCTAAAGGCACCTAAAAACATGCACGCTAGGCAAACTGATGACTCCAAGTTGCCCCTGTGAACTATAATTGCATCTGCAAGTGTCTGGCAACCTGTCAGGGGTGTAGGATTAAGGAATAATGAATAGCAATAAGTGCCTTTGGATAATGGATGGATGGATGGATAGATGGATGGATGACATACAAATAGTGCATGGTAAGTTTGAAAATTGGCTGAATGCAGGAACTTTTATACTGTAAATGAGATGAGGGAAAAAGAAAACAAAGTTACATCAGCTTCACACAAGGAGTGAGATATTATGACAGCTTTTATACAAGTTTATCTTGACTTAGACACTGTTACAGAAAAAAACTTTAGTTTCCGACCCTGAATATTCAGAAATCGATTGGTCTCACCCATGTGCTGTACAACTTCCGAACAAGGTTAACTAGGCTCAATTTCATCTACTTATTCCAGCCGTGGAAAGAAAACCTTGAGCTGAAGTTTTTATGTGTGTGCTACTATTCAGCGTTAAAACCTTCTGAAAAAGAACCACAGAAACGACACCAGGAAGGAAATTCTTTAGAGATTTACAGGAGGAAATCTTTCATGGAAAAAAGGGAAAAGAATCCAAGTTAATTACGTATCACTGCTGCTTTTTCTACATAAATCACCAGACATCACCTTCTGTCTGTCTGTCTACAGCAAGCCTGTCTTGACTGCTTGTGTGCTTCTGGAAACAAAGAGGCGGTTTTACTTGTGTACCACAGTGGGATCCAGCAACAAATATCAGACGGAAACCCTAATTTTGCCCCACAAAATCACCACTCTCTACACAGATCCACAGGGGTTTGTATCCAAACATCAATGAAACAGGTTTTTAAACAACACAGGGATTACAGCCATCTATTAGGCAGGAAGAAAGGCCTTTAACTTGCCATTACTTTTAAATACAAAAATCACCCATTAGTCCTCCAGTGCTGTTTAGTAGGGGTTTGTTTATCTATCTATCTATCTATCTATCTATCTATCTATCTATCTATCTATCTATCTATCTATCTATCTATCTATCTATCTATCTATCTATGTATGCCAAGCTACTAAACTAAATCAAAGTCAGATGCTTTGCAGGTTTTGGGTCTAAGAATTATTTTGAAAAGACCTTTATTTTCCCTGCGATATCTTCAAATAGGTCCAACTCTGCAGGTCAATCAAGGTCAACTTGCAGAGAATTTAAAACAGAGAGGAGTATATAAAGAGGCAAGAACAATGTGGGCAGGACATCAGTGTACTGTCTTAAGAATAAACTAGTCTTTTTCTAAATCTGGACAGCTTCTTTTTTTCTAGGAGAAGAGCCAAAAAGGTTCCATGATATCACACATTTGAGAGTAATATCTTATGTAAGAGGTTTTAAAAGAAGATTAGCTTTTGGTTTTTGGTTGGGAATCCACTGCATGTACAAATTCTACTCTCACACAAACACACTGACACACACACACACACACCAAGGGCCAAATCTCTTTTCAGATCTTTCACAAACTACAGAAATCTTCCTTTGCCGGCAGTAATTAAAAATGTGGCGATGGACTCTGGGCAGCTTCTCCCTGTCATCTCCCTGCAAGCTCACAGAGGCTCCCCGAGTCTCTCTTGCCCTACAGAGCCCCAATGTTTTTTCCGAAGACTTGAGATGAATTACTGATCATGCCATCACAGGGCTGATGTATTTAGACATTCTGTATACGCAGATTCTTATTACTATCTGTCTGAAGTGAATGCGAAAGCTTTGCTGCGTCACTGTTCGAACTTTTGTTTTTAAGACGCAATCCAAGCTGATTTTATATTCATGCATAGATGGAAACACCGAGCAGGGACGAAAATTAGAGAATAAAAGGTTTTGGAGAGCTGTTGATTCACAGAGTAGCTGACTGAATAAGATTTTCTGTATTTGATTCAATGGCAAATAACTGAGTGAAACAGCTACAATTCAAACATCTTGAGTTAGTCATGGCTTCTTTTGTTGAACGGCTTTTCCACTTGGAACTGTCACGAAGCTTTCCAGTGATATATTTGAACAATAGTTCCCTTTTGATTACTCAGTCTCATCGTTTGGCTCACCTGCTGAGTTCACAATGTGCATGGTGCTCCGCAACCTGGTTGCTTGAAGACGCCAAAGATAAACTCACTCAATAAACTGTCTTCTATCTTATATTCATATTTGGTTCAAGTTTCCCTGTTCATTATGATTGTTGGTTGACAGAATTGTGAGATGTTTAATTTGTGATCTGCCATGAAGGCTGTTAGTCAAAAGGTTTTATCCATCCATGCATCCATCCATGAATCAGTTCAGAGTCCACCTTCAGAGGGAACATATCCAAAGCACCTCACCTAAAAGTCGTCTAGAAAGCATCCTGAGCGGATGCCTAAACCAACTCAACGGACTCTTTTCAAAGTGGAGGAAGAGCAGCGGTACTCAGCCCTCCCTGGATGATGGAGCTCCTCACCTTATCCCATAAGATTGGGCCTTTCACCACGTAAAGTCCTGTCACTCTCCATAAGATTGGTTCCACAAGTCTTCCTTGTGCATTACCTCTCAAAACCATAAACATGTTGAGGCTCTTTCTATGTCCCGATAGCCACTTCCGGCAGTGGAGGATTCAGACCAAGGTTTCTGCCCCAGACGTCAACCCAACTGACCCTCATACACCGCAGTTGATATGCAATCAGGAGCGGAAACGTTTTAATGTGAAAGAAAGAAGAAAAAAGGAGAAATTAATCCACCCCTTGACATGGCTTTGACTAGTTTTCTGCATGACTAAAACTCAGCTTAGCATACTTCGCAGTTTGATAGCTTTTTGTTTTTCTAAGGTCTTCTGGTTTTTCTGAAATTAATTAATAATAACATTAAAAGAAAGCAGCTGCTTTGGAGCTGGAGATAATTGTCAAAGTGCTCATTTCCAAGATCTACCACTGATACCCCTTTGTTTGAATATTCTTCATAACACCTGTCAGATCTGGCATGGGACTTGTTATCAGCAATTGAAAAATAGCAGTCTTACAAGCTTCCCTAGTACACCCAGGGAAAATAAGGACAATGCATTAATGTGTCTCATCCCCCCCATGACAGATGTAAGAGCATCGATTCGTACTAGTGGGACTTTCTCGCAATTTGATCTGCTAGTGCCAATTGTGAGGCTGTTTGTTGAAAAATGAACCAGTTATCGCTGAGAAGTGAAGTATAACCACCTGAATAGCAGGTGAATATCAGCTCATCTTACTGAACACTTCTCTCTCCAGGGGTATTTTATTACGGACTAATCTTGGACTAAGACAGAGAGACACACCAAAACTGAAGTTTCCACACAGAAAGCACTTTAATAATTCTTCTAAAGCACAAAATAAATGTTACCAAACCAGTGTTTTACACCAGAGGTCACACCAGATCAGTAACGACTAACTCCAAGACAAACTGATCGAAAATTCAAGGTAAATCTAACTTGGAGCGCTTAAGTGAGCTGACAGATCCCTTTTTCTAAGTAAAAACCAAGCAGCAAAATTTGCCAGGGGCATTTAAGCCAGTGAAGCAGCGCTTTAAAAAGAGATTTACAAATGCATAAAATGTGCTTGCATGATTCCAGAAACCTCCAGCTTGTTTGGGTTCATGCATTTAAACTTCATACTCAGGAACCACTGACATATACTCAGATCATATCCCCGTCGTTTGATAAAGGAGGTGCGTTATTCAGTGAAGGACATGCAGGGAAGTAGACCTTCCCTTGATCAACACCTGAAATCTCTGACGTTAATACATCACTGTATAAGAGACGTCAATATACTAGCCCAATTAAGGACTCAACACTCACAGTTGATGCAAATGTGAACATATTTTGCAATGACACAATAAAGTTTCTGTGAATATCAAACACTTGAGAGCCCACGTTTTCAGGGGAGGTAATGAATATTAGACTCAGTTGTGTTACCCTTGATGTGACGTGATGCATTCCAAGAACACAAAATATAAAAAGCCATATCCACCCATCCTTATTATCACTGCCTTTGCTCGTAACACAACAAAGCCCATCTATTTCATGCCCAGGGAAACAGCCCGGTCATGGTAGAGCTGTTGATCAGGAGGCACAGAGGTGGTCCTGGGGTTTATTTTTATATTCAAAAGAGGCATTTGCCTCACTATGGGAGTACGCAGCTGGGGACATAGCACCAAGGGAGACGCTTTATACCCCACACAGACTATACATCTAGAACTCATTAGCACCAGGATGCAAGCGGGAGAAAGATGAATATTAGAAGCAAACAGACGGTGAATTCCATTGTCAATAAAAGAGGTTAGGACGCAGTGGCGGAAAGAGTACAAAGAGGGAATAAACACATGAAAGAAGGAAAGATGACACAGAATGGATGACACACCAATCATTGTGTATGATTTGATAACAGTCAGTAATATTATGTATGCACTAGTGCAGGAGTTACACACTTTTACATATCATGCAGGCATCATATAGCACAGTCAAGGAACCCATTTCTCTCCAGCGACTCAACTAAACTGCCATTTAGCACTGAATTGTGAGCATTATGAACAACATATTACTTCTTGGAACCAAGCAAGAGAGCAAATGTGCAACTAACACACAAAGAACTAAACGGCTTCAGATCCCCAATTCTTTTGGTTGCCCTGGCAGCTCACTTATCTCTCCTCTGTGTTTCTTGGTGTGTCGAATCAATCAAGATGTGTATGTCAATGTATCGGCTATGGAGTGAAACATGTATTTCTAATTCATCATCTATTGTGCTAAATTAATTTTTGTGGAGCTGTATATCATAAACTGGACCCTTTCCCCCCCTAATCCCAACAAGAAGCTCTCCTTCATAAACCCAATCTATTATAGTACCTAATCCTAACAGGCTTAATCTAACCAAAATAATGACTGCTTAATGAAAGAAGCATTTCATCGATGCCCTGTGTGTGTGTGTGTGTGTGTGTGTGTGTGTGTGTGTGTGTGTATATTGGATCATGGGAATATTTAGTATTTTCCATGTCACTTATTTAATTTTCTTCTAAATAAACAAATGACGTGGTCAAAAATACAGTCATATATGTTTTATTTGTTTGGAACAATATTTGCTTAATATTAAAATCAGATCAGATTATTTTTATTGTTTATACAGAAAAAATAACAGGTTTAAATGGTATCAACTTTTGCACTATTCACCTGCGTATTGTTATTTTTTACTATGCACAACCGTTACAAGCACAGGTGCAAGCAGTGCTTTGTTTCAGCCCCCATCGCTCTCTCTCTTTCTCTCTCTCCATCTCTTCCACATTCACACACAATCACAGAGAAACACACATCGCAGCGACCCTTCCCCTCTTACTGACGGCAGCCTGATCAATATATGATTCTCAACTGGTTTTAGAACCTTTGAGACTTTTTCAGACACTTTGTGAAAGTTTAATGTCAGGATGAGCTTGAATCTAGTAAAAAATGTTCTAACATTTTGAACAAACTGTAATGTTTGCCTCTCCTCTTGCTCAAATACGGAGAGGTCAGTCTTTCATCTGACCATTATGTGCGTTGTATTAATGGTTATGGACAAAAACAGGGGCTGACCCAAGTGCAGCAGGATAATCTACGTGTGGTAAAAAGAACAAGGATCTGTGTGATGAAGATGGGATAGAAGATTTAAAGATTAGATTTTATACTTCTGTATAATGTGAACGCTAACTTCCATACACCTGCACCCTAACATGCATTAAAGATTTATCCACAGGATTTGATGTCTGGATGATGCAAACAGGGACAAAACCTGCACTCCATGAGTATTCAACCTTTTCTTTGCCATTTGGATAGCCCTGGAAAAAAAATGCATTCAATGAAACACGGACTGCCAATGAATCACCACTGTGGAGGCATTCATTTGCCTCTTTTCTTTTCTTTCTTTCTTTTTTTTTTCTTGTTCCAGGCATTTCAAATCACTGCGGATGGACATTTAATCATTGTTATTGCTCCCTTGTTCAGTCTGTTCTGACTTTCCCAAAATCACACATCAAAGACATCGCATAAGAACAAGGTTTGCAACGAGAGCTAGACCAAAAGGCTGGACACACCGATTACAAGACGGGAGAGAACAAAAAGACTGAGGACAAAGCAACCTGTTCCGTTAAAATCAGCAAAACAATCAAAACTCCACGATATCAAGCTGAAACTTTTAAAGTCACTCCTCAGGGCTGAGGCTCTAATTAAAACAACAAAAAGCTGATCCTTACTCGCCTTGTTTGTTACAATTAAAGGCTCAAAGTAGCTGCAGAGATATATCGAGCTTAAGTTTGTCAAATATTCTAATACCAAAGACAGGAAATGAACTTGCAGTGAACAAGATACACCTCAAAATTCTTGATTTTAAGTCATTAACTATAGCTGTTACTCAGAAAAAAACATGGATGCGAGAAGCAGTCAACCACATCCATCCCATGCCACCCCATAAGAATTATTTATACGGGACTATTTGTCGTAAATTATGGCATGTGCTTCGCAAATTAGATATGGCAGTTTCATGGAACATGAATCAGTACCAGGTGTCACCTGTCACCGCCGTATCTCTGGGATTGAGAGGCAGGAAAGATGGAAAATCCACCTCACGCCACCTCTGCCATGAGATGAGCTTACGAGACTCCATTCTTCATTTGTCAACAGAGTGACCTTGAACGGTGTGGGGGAGTGGCAGTGAAGCATCGCTACCGCGAACAGAGGCGGGTAAAAACACTTTCTCTTATCAGTCCCGGTGTGATGCGTTTGGCACATTTAAAGAAGAAAGGATGATGCACTTACAACAACGATCAAATATTACAGTTCATTATTTCCTACTGTTTGAAAGTTCAGTCGATGAAGGCTCATTTATAGGCGAGCATGATGAGCAAGCCTCATTAGATTGCTATAATTTGGCGGCCGATGACCAAGAACATTGCTGTAGAACACAGGAGAAATTGTGTAATATAAAATACTTTATAATTTCATCACTTTTGAAAGATCTGTATTTTAGTGACAATACATTTTTAATGTCTTACACAAGAAAGAGAAGAATTGGGTAAAGACCCAGGGGGAGGTGGGAGGATGGATTGGTGATGATATTTTGCCTCCTAGCTCCATAAACTTTTCTATTAATAAACTGAAATTTGATGCCATAACCTGAAATTTCACTGTGCTTCCTCCTGCTGTCACTTGGATGTCTATAAATGATTAATGAGCAGATGCTGAACTGTAGGCCATTATTGTTCCTTTCTCTCCTACCTCCCTTCCCCGCCTCCCCATCCATTACTCCGCTCAGCAGAACATATTGCATGAGAAAGTATTTTCCTCCTTTTTAATTGGAGTGAACTTGAACTGTGGTTGTGACACGATAGTTTCCGCTCCGTGAAGAATTGTTGCGGTCAGCTTTTAGACACTACACTCTTAATCATTTGACTACCTCTTATGGGTAATGATTGGAGACTCAGGGACAAACAGATTGTTTTGTTTCGTGCAAACTTAAAAGAGTCTTGATTAATTTAAGTCTCATTTATTGATCCTCTGAAAAGTAATGACTGCCAATACCAATGAAATGAGGAAAAGATCATGGCTTAGCTTGATATAAACAATTTTACAACAGTAAGTTTTTGTGAATGGAATAGTCCGATCACCTTAATAGGTTACTTTTGTGTGTGTCCATGCGGTTTAGGGCAGGGGTGAGAGCACAAAAAAAATGATTTTTACCATGATCTTACACCACTGCCCTCACGGCTGAATGTGTGTCTTTACTGATGCACAGTAAGTATGAAAATACAAAACAAAGAATAAATCGGTGCTCTGTGACAGTCCGTCCATCACATACTACGTGTGAGCGTTGCAGGGGAAGCCCACTCATGAGCAATTTATGTTGCGAGTGGGCAAACATTTCACTGGAGGGAGCCAGCATTTAAAAATGACTATCTTTTAAGTTGGCAAATATCTTCTTTTTTCCCCTCTTTTTCCTGTCGTTTTACCACACACGGCTTGTAGGGTTCTTTCTTACACGACTTCATCAGTCCTATTTGGTTGAGTAATATTCAAATGTGACTCTTACCCTTGATTTTCAATTAAATTGTTAATGAAAGCAACAATAAATAAAACATGGGTACAACGCTCAGATGGTGCATGTAGGAGAGAGAAAGAGAAACCAGAGGATTATGTGGGGAACACCCGGATACTTTCATGTTTCTTCTGCTTCTTTTGCCAGACTCCTCAAAAGACATCAAGATGTTGTTTTTATGCAAAGCAGACTAATAATATATGAAGACAGGAAGAGAGTGCATGCTGATTTTATATAAAGACTTAAAGCTTAAATATATGTATGTAAATAAAAATAGGCACAGGTGCTTTCTGTTCATCCAGCGACCTGATATACAAGAATAGAAAACCAGTAGTGATTCATTGGAAACGCATGCATAATTGAGTATCTTTTCGGGGGAATTTAAATGGCAAAGTAAAGGTTGAATGCTTGCAGAGCATAGGTTCTGAGCAGGTTTACATCAGTCAAACATAAAACCTTGTGCAGGAAGTCTAAATGCATCCAAACATAAATGCATGCAGAGTCGAAATGCATGTTTCTTGCGGGGTCCAATGGCTTTATGCAGACCAAAATGCTTTTACCCCCTAAGTTTTACTGGGTCAACTGGGACTTTAGAGGTTAGTGTTATGTTTGTGAAAAGAACAACTATGAAGACATACCGACGCAGAGGATCAGAGAGAATGAGTTTTTACGGAGGGCAAGATGACAATGGAGAGCCCATGCCAAGTAAGACTATAATGTCTGTGTGGTTGTAATATCTGCCTGTATCATAAGTCATGATTTCTCTATGCCTATTCAAGCCTAATTTAATCAATATTAGCTCTTTAATCCTATCACATATTTTATATTGAGTCTATTGAGTCTCTATATGTTTTGCAAACAGAAAACCAAGCAATAAAGTTGGTGTATTTTGAAGATGCAGGATGGTGTTTTCCTTCTCCTAACCAATTACTTTTACCACACATTTAAGTATGTGTGAAGAAGCCGCCACTGATGTGTGTAGAAGTATGTGTTTCAGCACTGAATTCTTTGGTTGCTCAAGAAAAGGATTCCATTACTGAGGTATGGTAATATGAAATCCAATACAGCTCCGCAGGAGTTGTGTTGACTCGTTGCAAAGAACCTCGTGGCGGGAGCACTACTGTAATTGGATATGCATCCTTGAAAATGTTTGCCACAAGTTAATATTACTCATACCGCCAAGCCCATTTCCCATTTTTACTCCCCCCTTCACTTAATCCCCCCAAAAATAACAATATAAAATTCCAGATTTATAACAACCGTCACCCTCTTCACCTTCCCCTTGTCTTTCTTTTTTCCATCTCTGTCCATCAGATGGCTAACATGAATTGCCGAATTCCTTCTGATGGGGCTCAATTAGAGAAGGGGA
Organism: Cololabis saira; assembly: GCF_033807715.1. NCBI lineage: Eukaryota > Metazoa > Chordata > Actinopteri > Beloniformes > Belonidae > Cololabis > Cololabis saira. Next base: position 13,109,751 of record NC_084601.1, on the reverse strand, counting down.
GCCTCTCTGAAAAACGTCTGATAATGCTTAAACTCGTAAATATTAGAGATGCACCGATTTACTGGCCAGGGACTAGAATTTGCTGGGTTCGGTATTTGACTGGTATTTGACCGGCTGGTCAAGCCAATCACCCTCCCTTTTTTTTTCTGATTTGCATTCCGGTCTGTTCATGCACCATATGATGTACGCAGCACATTAAAACTATACTTGAATGTACAGATTATTTTGGTATTTTGGTATATTCTGATAGCCCTTCAACATTGTAAATGTACATTATGTTGAGAGCCACCCACTCACCCATATTAGGGTCAATAATCAAATATATCTCTCCAACCAGCTCTGTTTTTGTAACATGTGACCAAACACAGGCTTCCTGGATTACTCCTAACAGAGCATTACTGGAGAACCAGAGAGTTGTGTCCTAAGGTTCCACCTGAGACAGTAGTCCTCTCTGACTACAACAAGGCAGATGTCATGGCCGCTCCTCCCACGCTACCACGGTCAGCATTGCCAGCCTTCTGCTGCCGTCAGAGTCCTTACAAACACCAGGAAACTGGACCACATTACACCGGTCATGAAATCACTACACTGGCTTCCAGTGAGTCAAAAGATAGAGTTTAAAATCTTACTGCTGGTCTACAAAGCACTGAATGGTCTTGGACCAAAATACATGCTGGATCTGTTAGTTCCTATGAAGCTCCCAGACCCCTGAGCTTCATCTGGATCTGGTTTGTTGTGGTTCCAGAACCAGAACCAAGCAAGGTGAGGCAGCGTTCAGTTATTCTGTTCCTCACGTGGAACAAACTTCCTGTAGACCTGAGGTCTGCTCCAACTGTCAGCTCCTTTAAATCAGACCTAAAAACATTACTGTTTACTCAAGCGTACTCCTAAATTAAATACTTACCTGCTGTACTCTACTGCCCTTATTTTTAACAGCTTGTGCTTTTTATTATTTTACTTCTTTTCTTATCATCTTATTCTTAATTTTTTCAATCTTATTTGTTATTTACTGTCTAATTATGTTTTGCCGCTTTTAATGTCAATGTAAAGCACTTTGAATTACCTTGTGTTGAATTGTGCTATATAAATAAATTTGCCTAGCCTTGCCTTGCCTTCTGATCACCGGCCCTGAAACTACAACTCCCAGCATTCCTCAGTTCCCCACATGATAGGCTGCACCTGTGCCCTCCTCACCTTCATCTGGTTCACCTGGTCTCATGCCTACATATGCCCAGCTCATTGGGAAGCACTGTTTGGTTCACACATCTAAAGCTCGCCAGTCTACCCCGACTTACCGGCGTCTCTGCATGTGTCTTTACGCTCTGATTTTTGGTTTCAGTCCTACTTTAGTTACTCTGCGCTTGTGTCCACCTGCTACTTTAAGATCCTGACAGCAAGATGCAATTCTGAGTTTCAGGTTTTGTTCATCATTCCTCTAACAGGAGAAATAACTATCATTTACATTGACATACACTCAGTTTATATTCTTTATCTGCAAAAAATACACTCCTTATAATAAACAGGAGATAGGGAATTACGCTTCTATGGGTCAAACATGTCAATCATTTAAATTGTGGTACCAATTCTTGTTTGAGGACGGACAATAACAACTATTGATCATATTTCCTTAATCTATTGTAAACTGTATACTTTTCCGGCTCCTTTGTGCGCTTGTCTATCCAACAGACAAAACGATGACGGTAAGATATAAAGTTATGGTGTAAGAATATCGCTTTATTCTAGCAGTTTTCATACCGACAAAGTGACTCAATCCCAGTAACAACGAAACTGTAAACTATCTTTCAAATTAACCACTTAAAATCAATCTTTATAGAGTTGATTCTGTAGTCTTTATAGGAATACACTAAAACAGTGGTCCTCAACCTTTTTTCAGTGATGTACCCCCTGTGAAATATTTTTTCAGCCAAGTACCCCCTAACCAGCGCAAAGCACTGTTGGTTGTAAAAAAAAAGACCTAATACAGAGCACTGTGCCATCAGTAACTGATTTATTAAACATAAAAATATTGCTGCTATGCTTCAACCACGACTCCATCGTTGGTCCAAGTGATTGACAGGTGAAGCCAGGTGATTGACAGGTTAGGTGGAACCATCCTGGTGTGGGGGATACTCTGCAGTTTTAGGATAATAAGTTGAATAGCCTACTCCTGAAGATAACATTCATTTCATGAATTTAGACTTATATTTTCCTCAATTCCTTTTTAAATATATGTATATTTTAAAATCTCACATACCCCCTGGAGTGTCTTCACGTGCCCCCATTTGAGAACCACTGCACTAAGAGATGTTACCGGTATGTTGATCTTTGTCCATAACTATCCAAAGTATAGGCAGTGCACATCAATTGTGAACAAAAAATAGAGAAAAATGAAAAAACAAAGAGGTATAAAAAGAAAAGGAGACCCATCAGGCAGGTTCTCTCCACATAGAGATCTTTTTCAAGAGCTGCTAGTGAGACTTGGACTGAGTGTACCATTGATTGCAACCTTCTGCATGGGGATTGTATTTTGCAGGAACACTGACTTTTGAATCTTAGCTTGCCAAAGAAACTCCAAGCAAGCACCTTGTGCCTTTCTCTCCATATCCTCCCAACACATGTCCGTTTCTTTTGAAGAACAGTGTTAAACCTCCGATACCGATGACATCCAGAAACAGAAAAAGGTTTTCCAGCACATCATCACGTGGTTACTGAGCCTACACTGGGACAGTCTTGGCAAAATTGCGCATAAATAACCCAGAATGTTGTATCGATGAGGATGCTCAAAAATCCTTAACTTCTGCCTCTGTTTCATTCGTCATACATAACCCTCCTGAGAACTTCGTAAGAAAGAGTGTGCAAACACCACTCCTCCCACTCCTTCAGTCGGTCAAATGTGCTTTATCCTCGGCCTCTCTGTAGAATACTATGATCATCTGATCTCTCTAAGTGACACCTACACACACCTTCACATAACGCACTGTTTATCTATTTCACACTGCCACATTCCTGACACATCACTTATGAGCCAAAGACAAGCTTAAAGGAAGAAAATAATCATCACATTCGGCCTTTGACAAAATCTGAACTTCCCCTGGTTACGGGGGAAATGCTATGTACCAGCTGAATGTTTGTGTACAGGGTAAAAAGGCTGAGTTTACCATTATTTATCTCCTTTACTTTCCTGGCAGATGTGGGCTGGGCTGCATTTAGCTGAACTGACTGAATTTGGATGCTTGAGAATAAAATATGTAGTGCCAGTTGGGTGCCAAGCTTGCAGCTTCATTTGGCTAAAGATTGCAGTGTCTTTCCAATAGTTTGTGCAGGCTTCAGTGTGTCTTTTTGTTCTTGCGTCAACAAAACAGTAATGAGAATATTAAAAGACAAAAAACGTTAACCACAATTTGTCTAGAATTGCTAATTGAAAACCATTAAAGCATTTACCTTTTCATCAAGGAGCTTAAACAGTTTCAAGCACCCAAAAACATAATACATGTGTAAAACATTAGATATAGCACACCTTCTTTTGATTTGATGAACCTTCCTCTCTCTATTTTCTCTACTTCTAGTACACTTGGCATGACTCGTTTTTTTTGCACGCTACTTCATCTCTTATCCACTTTGAATAAAGCCAGCTTCTCTTCTTTGTTGATTTTAAGAACTAAGGTTCTATTCACCTCACTTGAGCATTGCCGGAGGGTGATGCAAAACAAAATGGGTTGGTTTAGGAAAGATATTCAGAAAAACAACTGAATGCAACAAGGAGGTTGCTAGTGGAGACAACACAGCTATCAGATTCTTCAAAGGTGTCTTCTCAAGTACAAAAATAGAGAGGCTTCAAAAAGTTGATCTTAAATAACTGTCAGGATGTCCTCAGAAGAGGACATATTAAAGGAATGATACGAATGTCATGTTTTCTGTTGGAAAATGGTATGAAGGTTGGAGTAACAGCAGACAGCAGACACCAGTGTTGTACCCAGCATTGTTATGATGACTGACAATGGGGGGGATTTTCAAATTGTAATGGTGCACCCTCTTGCAAAAATGTTTTTTTGCTCTGCGTCATTTAAGTCACAAAACGGGACTCAGTGGTCACAGTCTGGAGCCCTGGGAAGAAACCTGGGAAATGATGGTGTTGTGAAAAAAGTTGATTTTAAAATAAGCTTGCAGCAAGCAATTAGGTAAATCAAACTTCATAACTCTGACTAAATGATTCACATTTGACTTTATTAATCCCTTCGGGAGGTTGCCTCTGGGAAATTGACATCTCCATCTCACACACCCAGCACTGTCATATACAAATAAAACACCCCCAAAAGCAAACACCCATATAAAGATAAAAAGATAAAAATAAATATAAAATAAATAAAATATTTAAATGTGCTAGATATGCAAAAAATGAGGATGAATATCTGACGAGAACAGAAACAAGTATACGTGCAACAAAAAAAAGGTAGTTTTCAAATGCATATAATCTTATATTGGTCTTTACAAGAGTTTTTATAAAACATCTTTGTTTTAAAAACATTATAAAACTAACCTGGATGTAGAGGGTCTTGGTATTAGGCAACGCAGACTCAGATAAACAACAACATATCACTTTTTTCACTGGGCTTGTAGTTAAAGAAACATAAAACATTAAAATGGTCAGGTAAGTATAGGGAACATACACTCCAGTGAAGATTGTCATCTTTTTTGAATGCTTTCATCTAGTGAATAATCTTATGGATAGTTGAACTCAGATTGCTTGGAAATGATTTTAGAACCTTTTTTTATTCTGATGTGCAACAATGATGGGCTCTATAGCGACATTACTAAAACCTTTCCATCTTGGCACCTGAATGCTCCCAATCAACAAGCTGCCAAACATCTACTTTTAGAAAAGTCTGCACACTTGGTGATGGCCAGTTCATCACGGGATCACGATTAGTAGCATCTGGCTGCAACGTAACCTCTTAAAGGCAGGGTAAGCAATGCTATTGGACTCACAATCAATGACTACCTCTTCACCATCCACGAGCAAAGCATCTCTGTTTAAAAAAAAAACAGAGGAAAAAAAACGTGTTTTCATTCACAGCTCCGGTTTTGTAAACTAGAAAAAAAAAACGAGAGAGGGAGGTCGTCCCCACACCCCTGGAAATCAATAACAAATGTTGCTCCAGCCAACCACTGACGATTCATAATTACGCAACTGGTTTGGCTTTGGAAGTGTTCATGACGGGGCAAGCAGTCTGGGGAGCACTGAAGGGAGGGCAAGGGAGGAGCAAGACCTCCGTATTTTGTTGATGTTTTGTTCAAATATCCTTGTGCAGATATATCGCTTACAATACCTTGAAATCCTATGGAAGCAGTCGGGGGTACTTGCCTGCATGATTTTTCTTTTTTTCTTTTCTGCTTCACATCTGTTGAATAAATAATGGTGCAGTAACAGATATGATATGCTGTTGTTCGTCTGGGGTTGTATTGACCTGATACTAAGACTGATACAGTACAACGTCTGGATGATTTTTCTTACGTTTTAAACACAAGAAAAAAAAGAGGTAGTATTAACATTTGCATGGCTGTAAAGTTGAAAACAAAATGTATGTACCAAACATTTGATTTACAACTGCAGCGAGCAGGATAATGTACTGGAATCAAGTATCCTCAGATTTCCTCTGTGCATCCAAATCAGTGCAGGTTGTGATTATAGTGAAATCTGTGAAATCTAATCTAGCATTTGACTTTGCTCTTGTCGGCCTATGTCGGTCCCTAATTCAAATCCAAAGCACATTCCAAGCTTCAAACCTTCTTTCCTGTTTTGCCAGATTTTAATTATTTGTTGTGTTTCAGGCATTTTAACGCAATAGTGTGACTGTTTTGCTGTTCTGCTTCTGCCTTGAGTGTTGGTATTACATGCTTATGAGGGGATATACACAAACATACACATATAAGTATATAATAAGTTTGTCTAAATTTATTCATGCCTGGAATAAGTTAAAAACAAATCATATGTCAGCCACAATCATGAGCTCCTCAGAAACGTTATTTTCACAGAATTGTTTGAATATCTCCATAAAGCCGCCTGCTTCTTACCATTTTTTTTTAATTCTCACCTCCTTTATCTGTTTCTTCTATAGTCTGACCATGATTATAGTGCTATACAAACCTCACAGCAATCGTGACTCGGATGTAAATGTCCTTTTCCACACTCAGTGTGTTGGGAATATATCAGCGACTCATCTCTGAGACACAGGCTTCAAGGTCCCTCAATGTGAGCCTTGCCATTAGGTTTCTTCATCTTTTTTGTCTTCACACTTTCTTAGGTTGAATTCTAAGATGCCATATCTACGACACCTGTGTAAATGTAGTTCCCCTGCTCTTGGTGGCCAACATGCAAGCAATACTTTATCATATTAGACCTAAACATTATGGTGTGCAACCTAAAAAAACAGCTAAATTCTCCTCCTGTGGCCTCAGCCACTTTATATTTATAATATGCTCCCAATTTTATGATAATCTGAGGTGTTATTGTCCACCAGTAATTCATCCAAATGTCCTACAGCAGTTTCTGCTTTCCTCTCCACAGATGGACGTGTGCCAACCCTCCAGAAAGCATCCCTGTTGACCAACCTCTCTCGTGCCATGAGGAGAAGCAGCAAGGCAGAAATCACCTTGAGCATCTTTAAATCGTTCTTGTTTTAACAAACAAGTTAGGACTAAAGGGCAGAACTGGGAGTGAAGCAGACAGGAGCCGAGGTTCAGGCCCTTATTTTGCGAATACATTTATGTGGCCACAGATTTTTAAGTTTCTCACTGTTCCCAATAGAGCAAAACATTTCAACACAGAGACAGTAGATTGCATCTATAGTTGCAGAGAACACAACTGTCAGAGTGCAATAAGACTTGAAGTAAATGTTAAAAGTAACATCTAATCGCTCTATTTTATGCTGGGATGATGTTAACCATCACGACCACGTCTGAAGTATTACATTTTGCGAACAACAAGACGATTGACGACTGAAGAAGAAGCTGATGGAAGGCAGTCTGGAACAAGGGATCCAATATTTAGCATCTTGTAGAGCAAACAAATAATAAACAATAGCATATCTTATGTTCTAAATATGAAAAAGTATCCCATGCCATGTGTCTCATGAATAAGTTGAGCCTCAATCAAATTGGAGCAACATTGTTCCATCAAAAGTGGACTCATTTCAGGTAAAAAAAAAAAAAAAAAAAAGAAAAAAAGTGATGGCATCTAGAATGCGGCTACTGCTGCAGATGGTCACTTGGGTTCTGATGCAGATGGTCACTCTGCTGAGCGGGGAGGAGAGCAGAGAAAAAAGCAAATGCCCAAGATCTTGCTACAGGCAAAATACAAAAAGGATGTTAAAAAATACAGTAAAAACTCTCTCCCGCAGTTTCACAGACTCCTTCCCTCTGTCTTGCCTCAACTTCCCATCTTTACTCTCTGACTTTTCAATTTCTAGAGACCTGCACGGGCCAAAAGCATAGCTCAAAGAGGACTGTAAATTTTTAAAATTCCATCTCCTGGGATGTGAGAGAGACATAGTCAATGTCTGAGGTGGCCTGGCAGCCTAACAAGCAGAAACATGAAAGACCCCTGAGCATGAAGACGCCAAAGACTGAACACCACTCAAATCTTGGGTCTCCGCAGGGCTGAGTTACACGTGTGCAGAATACAATCTTACCATACTGCTGTTGCAACACTTGCAGGATTGGAATGGGACTATACGCATTGTACTGTATAAGATAACCCTGTCCTCTCATCCTCGGAGTACATGCAGCTCTACCTATCAATCAGGGGTCCAACTACTTTAAAACTTTGTCACTAGGGTCACATAGTTAAGATGTATTTATTCTTCTTCTAATACAGTGCAGTAATATCCTGGTGGAACACTGAAAGTCAAACAATAAACATAAAACAAATCTTCAGTCTTCCTGTGACAGTTTAATGTGCCTACTGTGTCCATCTGTTGGAGAGTTTGGGGAGGAGATGCTGGGATGAACAAATCAATGCATAAACTAAATAGTTCACAGTAACCGATGAAAAAACCGTTTTGTTCTGTAGCTAAAATCTCAAGTTGTATGTAGTTTACTTTTAGTTTTACCTTTTACTTTTAGAAAATTGGAAGAGGCACGCATTTTTTGCTATTTGTGCTATTGAAAGAACATGTTTAAATTGGATATAATTGTATTTTTGACCAGGCTTGGCCAGTATTTCCAGTGTCCCAATGGCATTAGGACACTGACAGAAAATGTCAAGAGGGGGTTTGGGGGGTAGAAAGTGCCAGTGGTTACTTTCAATTATGTCCTTTTTCATATTTAATGGTGTTTATCTGAGCTAAAGGTCAGTGGCGCTGAGCTTATGTGCTTTTCCTAATGTTGTGGGAGATATCTGGCATCATGCTGGTAAGTCTGCGCTGTCTCTTTAAAAATGCACAGGGTTCCACCACAGGGAACATGGACCCCCAGGACGTTAACCTATTGAGCGGTAAATATCAGGTAGCATAGCCTCGGTAATTCCACAGCTCACTTTTTTTTCCTATACAACCTTTTTCATTTGTCCTTCAGATTTAAGAACTGCAGTACCAGTTCTAAACTTTGGAGCACTATATTTATATCTCCTTTAATCCTGGACACGCTCAATATCATTATATTGATCCAAATGAGCTGGTTGCAATTTACTAGCAAAAGCATTGAAGTGGCCTTAAAGGCTGATCGTATCAGTATATAAGAATCTTAATAATTGCTTTATTATTTTTATGCACCTGCAGATATACCTTGATTCATTATAAAACTATAACTGCCATCAGTGCATGCAAAAGTATGAGCACTGGTCTTCAGGAAAGCATTGTTGGACATTTTCTTACTGAAAATGCAGTTTTGCTGCTGGAGGAGCCGGCATCTACAATCCCATGCTTGAGAAAGTGAGATTACTATGCCATTTCTATACCGTGAACTAGAAACCTAACGGATTACTTCCATTTCTTCCATTAATAAAATTATTTGCATGTTTCTTTAGCTAAAATGGTTTTGCTGTGATTGTACGCCCACAGGTGAAAAATAAAGAGACCCAGCATATTTAGATTCAAGAATCTTAATGCAAAGTTGACTCAGCCGCAGGGCAAGGCTCTCTCTGTATTGGTCAAGCTGTGGTCTTGTGCTGCATGTTTTGAGTGAAACAACGAGACTACAAATACAAGACTGAAACAGACTCTCCCTCAAAAATAGGATGAGAAGATTAGTCATTGAGTCCTTGGAGTAGAGCTGCTGCAGTTCTTAATCGAGAGGAGCCAGCTAGTGCGGTGCAGGCATGTGCGCGCCTCCTGGATGCCTTCCTAAGGAGGTGTTTCAAACATGCCCAAGCAGCAGAAGGTCCCAAGGCAGACCCAGGATGTGCTGGAAAGTTGGACCTCCACCAGCCAGGGAATACCTGGTCCAGGAGCAGCTGGAGGAGGTGGCCATGGAGCTGGAGGTCTGGGCCTCTCTACTTTGACCGCTGCCGCCATGAGGCAAACCCACAGAAGAGCAAGTTATTGGATGGATGACCGTAACAATCTCGGAAAGCATTTTTATTTCTGTGGTTTTTACAAGCCAGACTACAACTGATGAAGCTTAATTCTGGGAAAAAAGACAATTTATACCTTTCAGTAATACTCAAAAAAGAATGCGGTAAAGCATGTCATAAATATTGTAAATGTAAAAAAATATATAAATATAAAATCCATTCCAATACATCATGAGTTATGAGGTAAGATGTTCTGAAGCTTTGATAGAAAACCAAATGTTCATAGTTATATAAAGTAATCTAATGTAAAACATCTTCCAATGAAAACTCATTTGGATGTTGAAATGCTCAGCACAGCATATCACAATCTTACTTTTAATACCACAGGGGTATTTATAAATTTAGTGGATGTACAACTTGAAAATGCATCTACCTAGACTGTGCTCCTCTGTCAGCGTCAAAGCACATACACGTCATAGTTCGAGAAGAGCAGACCATATGCACGTTCTGTTCTCAGTGTTTAGGAACATTCTCCCCCACTTTTCCTTTTTCTTCTGCCAAACTGCAGAATTCCCTGGTTGTTGTTTAAGCGTGTGCACAACGGCACTAGCATTAGCAGTATATCACTGTGTTTATGTGGCTACTGCAGGTGGCTACTGCAGGCAATATCATATCAGCCAATGTGACTTTCTCCCTCTCTCTTTGTGTATGTGTGTGTGCACATGCAAGACAGGGAGGGATTCAAGGACAGACAAATTCCACTCTGCTCTAATGAGCTAGCAGTGCTGCACGCTCTGCTTTGTCTCTCAGGTTTTCTTCCAAGCTAACCACTAAAAGGTTTGAATTAAAATTTTAAACAGAGCTGTGTCGTGCAGTCTGCATCTCAGAGCATTTATATATAAAGCACATTTCATATAACTCTGAGCACTGATGAGTCATATAGTTTTTGTGTCTCTCAAAATCAAAATCTGCTTCTTTAATCCTTACAGCTGATCTGACAGTTAAAATAACTAAAAAACACTGAGTGTGTTAAAGTTCTGAGGCAATTCATCACTATAAAACTTCCATAAGCTGTCATGGTGGAGGGTTTTTGTCAAGGTTTTGTTTTTCTAGGGTGATTTTGTTTTTCCTGCTTTTAGTATTTTCTTGGTTTCTTAAGTTCTAAGTTGACTTTCTTTGTTCCATCAATCCTGATTGTTTGCACCTACGTCTCGTCAGCCCTATAAGTGTGTATATTGTTTTATCTTTTCCTCCCTCGCTGCTGGCCCGTCTGTTTGTCCATCCCTTCTCTTTGCCTGCCTGCCTGCCTACCCACCCAGTCCTTTGCTTTTCCTTTGCTCTCTGTTGGAGCCCTTTCTGTTCTGTTTTAAAGGGGACCTATTATGAAAAACACGTTTTTTCTTGCTTTAACATATATAAAGTGGTCTCCCCTCAGTTTGCCAACTCAGAGAAAAGGAGGAAAGCAACCAAATTCTGCAGTGTCTGTACAGCCGCCCGGATGAGCCGTCCAGTGTGATGTGACTTATACGAGCCGTTCAGATCCTGCTCCCGTCGTTACGTAACCGAAATGTGATTTACATTGGTTGGCCTCCGATGCGTGAAACCACGCCCACAACTAACTTCGCCGGCCGTAGCTTCCGCCATTTTTTCGTAGCGGTGTATCGTGTCATTCAGGCAACCAATCAGCACAGAGCCTCATTATCATAGCCCCGCCCACTCAGAATCCTGCATAGATAATGAGGTTAGACAATGGGATGATAAAGACATGGCTCAGAGGTAGAATTTCTAATTTATTTAGCAAAAACAATCAAAAGCTTGTTTTTAAGACATTCAAGGCCTGTTTAAAATAGGTATTAGATGCCATAATAATAAGTCCCCTTTAATTTTTAGATTCCTGCCCAAGAAGTGCTTTTTATCAAGAGAACCTTCGTTTGCAACTCCTGCCACCTGGAGATCTCCTGCATACTTAAACTCCTCCACTTGAGGGAAAATCTCAATCCCAACCTGGAGAAGGAATTCCATCCTTTTCTGGCTGAGAACCATGGCCTCAGATATAGGTGCTTATCCCCGCTGCTTCACTTGACTGTGAACTGCTTCAGTGAGCGCTGCAGACGATGCCAGCAGAACCACATCATGCACAAAAAAGCAGAGATTGAATTTTGACACCACCAAACTGGGCCTCCTTTAATGCTCGAAATCCTGTCAAGGAAAGTTACAAATACAACTGGTGACAAATGACAGCCCTGGTGGAGTCCAGTCCCACCTGGAATTAATCTAGATTGTTACCACCAATAAGGACCAAACTGTCATTCCACTTGTATAAGGACTGAATAGCTTGTGGAAACATAGCCAGAATCTAATACTTCTAGAGCACCCCAAGGGACACAGTAAAATACCTTCTCAGAATCCAGAAAGCACATGTGGACTAGGGATGGGCGGTATGGACTAAAAAATGTATTACGATAATTTCTGGCATTTATCCCGATAACGATAAAAATGACGATAAAAAAAAATACCAATTCAACTCCACCTTTTTAACTATAAATCTATCTCGCTCTCAGATCCGCCATGTTTGTTACACAAAAAACGTCATCAACGGGAATTTATCTTTCTTTCTTTCTGGCTCATTTCTTTCTTTCTTTCTTTCTTTCTTTCTCTCTTTCTTTCTTTCTTTCTTTCTTTCTTTCTTTCTTTCTTTCTTTCTTTCTTTCTTTCTTTCTTTCTTTCTTTCTTTCTGTCTTTCTTTCTTTCTTTCTTTCAGGCTCATTTCCTTCCTTCCTTCTTTCCTCCTGCTCTCCTTCCTTCCTCCTTTCCTTGTTTTCTCCCTTCCTTCTCCCCTTTCCTTCTTTCCTTCCTTCTTTTTTTCCTTCCTTCTTTCCTCCTGCTCCCTCCTTCCTTCTTCCCTTCCTCTTTTCTCCCTTCCTTTCTCCTTTCCTTGTTTTTTCCCTTCCTTCTCCCCCTTCCTTCCTTCCTTCCTTCCTTCCTTCCTTCCTTCCTTCCTTCCTTCCTTCCTTCCTTCCTTCCTTCCTTCCTTCCTTCCTTCCTTCCTTCCTTCCTTCCTTCCTTCCTTCCTTCCTTCCTTCCTCCCTCCCTCCCTCCCTCCCTCCCTTCCTTCCATCCTTCCTCCCTTCCATCCTCAGGAACCCTCTAGCTAGCCAGGATCCATGGAGGGTAACAGCCAGCAGGGCCACCTCACACCTGCTGAGGAGACAGCAAATGGATGGGGGGGGGGGGGGGGGGGGGGGGGGGGGGGCGTATGGCATGCCCCCCCCCCCCCCTGCCCAAGGCAGAAAGAAGGACCCACCAACATTTGGGATCACCACATCTCGCCCCCCAGAAGGCCAGGTGTCAGGTCAGTAGGAGCCACCCAAGCAAACCCTCCAGGACGCCCAGGATCTCATGTCCACACCCCCTGCACAAACTTCACGAGGAGGCTGATGAGTTTGATTCCCCTGTAATTGGAACATACCCCCTCATGTCCTCCTCCTTATAAAAGAGGACCACCATCCGAGTATGCCAAGCCAAAGGCACCATCCTTGATGTCTACGTGAAGTTGCAAAAGCATTTCATTACTCAACCACCCCAGACTCAGCTCTAATGTTGGGCCCTGATAGCCCTTGTTCAGGCAAGAAACATTAAGCTCTTTGCCTTTACCTATCCATATGAACCCCCTGAATCACCTTGGACCGGCCTGTACCGCAGGTTCAGTTTACTTTGGGAGACCCATTTTTCACTAGACAACATGGTTCCTGGGATCATTCAGGCAGACAAACCCTGCTATCACCATGATAAGGTCGCAATTTAAGGCGAGGCTGTTAAAGATTTAATTTAAAAATAACTATCTCAATAGTACACAAAAAAACTTATTTTGCACACCATGCTTTGAAATTTACATATAAATGTGATGCTCAAACATTCAAAACAATTATGAAAAAGTGACATAACCATACCAGTGCTGCACAAAGAATGGTGTGACTGGATGAAATAAGTCACCTTTCATGTTTTATGGCCACTGAAACGGTACAAGCCCATATTTTTGCCAGCAAAAATGGACTGAGACATTTTGATTGAGCCAAATGCTTAGCAGCGTCTTTGCCAATTATAACAATCCCTGCTTGGTGTGCCCAAGGGTTTCTGCAGCTCTTTGAAAAAGAAAGCCCTTTTGTTACAGAAGTGATTTAAGATGGAAAAAAGGGGATGAAGGTTAGAGGAACAGAGAGATCTGACTGGGTGTTAGGGAAAACATGTTGGACTGCACCGGCCTGACACTGTCTGCATGTAAACGGTGCACTCCTATCTGCTTCTGCATTTTTATTTGTCTGGGCTTGTTTATTGATCCATCTGAACAATTGTTTGTCTCCCTGAGTCTTAAGCCTCAGTGGCACCGCTGTTTAAAGATGACACCAACTGGTAGCATGGTTTGTGATTTCAGAGAAGACGAGCCTCTAACCAACTGAAAAGAGGAAGACATCTTCCAACCCAAGCATAACATAAAACTAAATGTACTGACTGGGCAGTTTTGGGAAAAGATCAATACAGAAAATGTATTCAAAGTCATTTATATTTAGCTTAACAACCTCTGAGTACAAAAATAGCCCGCACAACAAAAAATGAAAGGAAAAAATAAATATTTGATCCAACACTTCCCAAAGTAGGCATGGGAAGTGAAAATCAGTGTGAGAAAGAATAACTTAATGATACAAAAGATCGATGGAACTTCAAGATCAGAGTATGGAGCTTTGGCAACTCTGAAAGGACGTCACACATGAACAGGATTATAAAATAACATATGCCGAAGCGGAGAAGACACTGAATTGTTTACAACAGTGTTTCAGATGTCGTCATGACTGAAATCATGGATTCCATTTGAAGCCAGAGGTAAAAAAAAAAGTACGACTGAAACAGTGGGAAGTGAAAATAGCACTGAGTACGAGTCTCAAGGAGGCTTAATGCTTCCGCATTCTGATGCAGCGATAAGGTGAAAGAGGATTCTGTGGGAGGAAGAGGAGACGGAGAGGACGGGAAATTTAATCAAATAAGATGATGAAGCAAGTCTTGAGGCCTCTCTTTCTTGAACTGATGTTTTTCATACAAAATACAGTAACTGGATGCACGCAGACGTATTCAAAAGTGTGTAGGTATTCAGGTAGGCAACGATTCATTAATTAATGTAAATAATCTAGCCATCAACATGCACTGGCTGCGTCTTTGTGACCCTTGGTGCACTGTGAGAGTTAAAATGGAAATGTAATTTTTTTAAATATATATATAGTTTATATTGACAAAAATACAATTTTCGGTGTGAAACCAGCAATCCTACCACAGAATGAAGATACTACACATGAGGAAGGTGTGAGGGAGAAGACAAAGGGGAGCAATAGATGATGGAAAGCACTCAGTAATAATCTCTTTCCATTTCCCTTCATTCACTAAGTTTGTCCTCCGCCTCTCTCTCTTCCCCTTCTCTCTTTCACTCTCCTCCCATCATCCTCTGAATGGGAGGTGGTGCTTCAGATATTAGTGAACTGTGTCAGAGAGTTAAACTGCCTTTTATTGATCCTCTGTGCCTCGATATTTCCAAGCAGCCGTTATGGTTTTAATGGCCTGTAATGGAGCAGGGCACTTTTTGACGTCCAATTGCTCAGGAAGCTCTTGTTTTTTGATAGAGTTTCAAATGATCTTCTCAATAGTGGTCTCAGAGCGGCGCGTTTCCTACACAAATATCCTGATGAGGTACATAGATCTGTGATCCCTGAATGTCTATACAGTGGGAAAACAACTCAAAAGGATATTAGGCTTTGTAAAAGATTACTGTTAACTGGACATCACTGAAAACAGAGCGACTCACTTCGGTCAAACATGATCTCTCATGTTCATAGAAAAAAAGGTTTTCTTGAACCATGCCACAGAAATCTTTAATCTCTTTTGTTTTCTTTTCAGTTTGTAACTTCAGACAGCAACTTTGCAGTTTTAAAATATTGGAGCTCTTTTCATGAATTTTTGCCTATCACAACTACAACTGGCAAATAGGCATACAAGAAGATACAGAACTGGGCACATTTGTTTTTTGCATAAGAACTTCCTCATATGAAAATTCAACAGTATTTAATGAGACTTGTTTATTTAGAGCTGCTCATTTTGATTCTCTGTCTTTGTTGTTGATATACGATTGCAGACTTTTGGTGTTGTACTGAGAATTTAGTATTTAAATTTTATTAGATTTTTATTCAGTTTTTTAGGGCCCGAGCACTGACAGTGCGAAGGCCCTATTGTATCTGTAGGAATTGTTCTCGTTTTTTTATTTTTTTTATTTTTATTTTTACGAAGAAATTAGGGCCTTTTTGCCCCCCTAAACGTGCCCCAAAAGTCACCAAATTTTGCGCCCAAGCCAGGCTCGGCGAAAAATTTGCTATTTCATGGTTTGTATTAATGGGCGTGGGCTAATGGCTCAACAGCGCCCCCTAGAAAACTTCGTGCCTCAAGCCCCACAATACGGTTTGACATACATGCACGAAAATCGGTACACACCTGTATCATGTCGCAACCTAAAGAAAAGTCTCTTGGAGCCATGGCCGAAACCCAACAGGAAGTCGGCCATTTTGAATTAATCGTGTAATTTTGGCGCAATTTATGCCATTTCTTCGGCCGTTTCTTCGCCCGAACCGTAACGTGCACCCAGGTTTTTTGAATGGTTTGACATAGAGAGTTGTAGGTGGTGTCAACAGACTCGGTTTTGAGTCCTTGACCATAATTGGCGCAAATTATCCCCGCCCCTTCTTCTGATTGGTCGATATTTAATACTCTTTATTCTCTGCCATAACTTTTGAACGGGTTGTGATTAAGACATGTGGGTGGTGTCATCGGACTCGGTTTTGAGTACTTGACCTTCATTGGCCTGAATTAGCCCCGCCCCTCCTTCTGATTGGTCGATATTTGATAGATCCTATTTTCCGCAATAACTTTTGAATGGTATGACATACTGTACAGAGTCGTGGGTGGTGTCGTTGGACTCGGTTTTGACTCCTTCACCTTAATTGGTGCAAATTAGCCCCGCCCCTTCTTCTGATTGGTCGATATGTGATAGTTCCTATTTTCTGCAATAACTTTTGAATATTTGACATAAAGACTCGTGGGTGGTGTCATCGGACAAGGGTGTGAGGGCCCGTCCATCGCTGCTTGCAGCTTTAATTAGTTTTTTTGTTTGTTTGTTTAGCGGTGTGATTGGCATTAATTGTGTCCCTCCCTCACATAATATTGCAAATAAGTCTTTTTTTTTGTAAAACAAGTTCCTCCCTGCTAAACAATCTTATTGATACTCATACCAACTCCCAAACACCTTAGAGCACTGCCAGAGGGTGAGCAGCAGCAACAACCACTTTTAGGATTCTACAAAATTCTGATATTTCTTTAAAAAATACCAAACAAGTCTTGAGTTGAATATCCCTCATCGATAATTAAAAATTCAAGAACACCTTTGGGTTCTTTAATTGCGTTATCTATTTTGCTCTAGCACATCTTCTTATCTGAAGTAATGTTAATACAGTCATAAATTCATTATAGTTGACGGTTTCAACTTTCCTGCTGATATCGAGGATGGCCATCTCTGTGCTGCACTTAACCCCTTATTGGAAACAATCTGCTTCTGCCAAATGGCCACAAAAACCCTAAGCAGTGCAAACACTTACTCCCCTGATTTTGTCTTGACCTTCAAAATGAAAGTAGAACAGGTGGTGTTTGCAAAGGAGGATCTTTGTCTTTGTCTGATATTTTTCTAAAAATATCTGAAATTACAATCTCAAGAACTGTGTAGAATCCGGTTAGTCGTCTGGTCCGCCTGGCTTTGCTGTGACCACATACAAGGAACTGTCATGAACAACATTTCCGAGACCCCCATGCTCCACTCCCCCTCAACTGGACCGCCTAGAGCCTCTCTGCAGTCAGTACCGTTGACAATAATACCCTTTGGTACAGTTTTGTGTAAATCAAAGATGAGGTTCACAGATGAAGACTGTCAACTAAGGCTCACGTCGTTGCGTTTCATGCGTTCCACTGTTTGGTATCACTTAGAAAGTGATATTGAGTATCATTGCTTTTCGTGTTTGTTTGTTCATTTTTTTTAATTCTTGACAAACTGTGGCTCTTCTGGCCACCGTTGGTCCTTAGAGACCTAGGTCTTTCATGGACACTGCATTTTCACTAAATCGTGATTAAAATCTCCCACTATACGTGTCTGACTCATTATTGACCTCACGACTATTCAAACTGGCATCAATCCTTTTTGATTTTATTTTAATGCAGGAATGGATGAATGTGAACACATTAAAGGATTCAATGGGATAATAAATATCTTGGGTTTATATTTTGGGATTGTTGAAAGAGCAGAATTTATTTTAGACCCTGAAATAAACACAAATAAGACTTCATTTACATTTGAGCTTGATTTTTAACACTTTGTGTTGGATACACATGAACAATTTCCGTTTAACAACTCAAATGTTTATTTTTATCTGCAAGTCCAAACTGTAACAGCTCTTCAGAATGCTATGAAGTCTCTGACCTAAATAAATATCAAAGCTGTAAAAGTTCAAAAGAAATTATATGAAAATAAAAAGAGAAAGAGGAAGTCTAAACCTTTAACAGATGAATATGTGATAAAAATCAAGTTAAAACAATAAATTTGTCTATTGTGTTTGCTATTTCTTCTGTTGTGGTGCTGGTTCCTGGCAGGTCCCCCACCATCGTAATTTTATCAGTTCTTTTTGAATTCCTTTTGAATCTGCCTCAAGTCACTTTTGGAGGGGTGTGTCAGTATCACAATTAAAAATAGAAGAGAAGTTTCCTGTTCGCTGTCTCCATTTCACTTGGAAGAACCAAAGCGGCAAAAAGTGTTTCTGTCAAAGATTTACTTCTACGTGCCTCTGAACTTGGATGTTTACTCAATATGTGTTGAGATGCAACACGTTAACAGGCTCTATTCCACAAATGTTGCTAATTAACTAATGACTGTTTCCTGTCATTTTGCATGCATTCAGAAGCTGTGAATCGGTACAACAGTGAGTGTGAACTCTGCTACTACACTGGTGCATTCATGCCAAACAAACCGTTAAAAAAAACTCTGATTAATGTAAAGTAAAGCATATAATTAATAACACCCCTTCATCTCTTTGCATTCTTTTTCCAAAGGCCATTAAAAACTGAAATCGGGGCAGACTTGCTGTGGAGACACATGAAGCCATCTTCTCATCTTTAAATGTCCCCACGTTCGTACGAAGTCAGATTCATAGAGGAAGGACCAGATCAGAAATGAATCCCAAAAGAGTCGCCCCATACGTGCACATGAAGCAAACATATATGTGGACTGGTTCTAAATATGCAGGAGCGGAAACCTGAACTTTATGTGTAATGTTGATTATATGATGATCAGTTGTGATGCTCACACCATTTCTGCACTTGCTCTCTGAGATTTTAGCCCAAAGTTTGGTGGTGATGAAATATTGATATGGTACACATGAGGATTTGACGTAAGCGGGGCCGCATACTGCAGTGCTAGGCATCGCATGTTTTATTGAAGCATCCACTGTAGCACTCAAGGAGAGAGAGAGAGAGAGAGAAAATGGAATAAAAAGACCTTAAAGGGATGGTGGAGGTTTAGAAGACAAGAAAGCTGCACTGACGTAGCAGGGATGCGATGTGCTATAAATTGCCTGATTTAATGAAGCATCGACAATCAATACAGCAAGTACAGAAGAAAAATGAGCCCTGTGTACTGATAAATATTAGCTCCACGTCCAGCTCTTGACCGTAATACCTTGAGAGAGCACATTCCCTTTCTCTCCTTCCGTGAATATTGGTATCATTTTTCAGTGTCCTAAAAAAGAAAATTAAAAAAATTGTTTTGTCATTTTGATTTTTTGGGGGGGATTTGAAAAAAAAAAAGTTTTCACATTGATGCTAGGGAGCATCTGAAACAGCCACACCAATGATGGAGATGTGTTTTCTAATGAACACAGTGAAATATTTTTTTCTTTTTGATGTCGTTTGATACAAAGAGAAAAGAAAAAAAAGAAATGTATGGAAGTAAGACAGCGCTCTTGTCCTTCCTCCCAAATTGCAAGAGGTAAAAGAACCAGGGAGCATAATTTTTCATTACACACTCGATGTGGCTGAAAATGAACAGTGCCAGCTCTGATAAGCCTTAATGGTGATGACGAACAGGCCGTCAACAGGGGACGGCTGGGCTCGGGCTGTTTCCTGGGGTCATTTACAGAACCAGACAACACTGCTGAAAATTTAAAAGAAAAAATAAATTTGGTTGAATTGGACTAGTTTCCTTTTGTCAGCAATGATATAAAAGCTTGTCAAATATTTGTTTTCCCTGATTTTATTGTTGACTATAAAATGTTTTAAATCGTTTCCTTTCAAACGCTCTGCACGCACACAACTGCTGCTGCATGTTCAGAGATCAAAATTAAGACATCCCGAAGTTCGAGTATTTGTGCTGCAAAAGCAGTGAATTAACCTGCCTCTTCATGTACGTTGAGGTTGTACTGTTATTACGGTTTGACTTTTTATCTATATAATTTTTCTATGTTTTTATGTCTAAACAGTTTAAAATCTTTATTTGGTTGTGAAGAACTTTGGTCGACTTTGTTGTTTTTGAAGGAATTTTACCTTTGACCTTTTTTAATTGCTTTTAGGGAATTACAGGATATCCAGGCGGGGAAAACACTGGGTTACTCCCTCACGCAAGTTGTCTGCAAGGAGCTCGGCTTCAGCTCCGCCTGTTGCGGCGCCGCCACTGCAGCGAAACACGTCTGATGTGTTTATGTTAAGCTGCAGCCTTAACTGCGCTGGGTCCAGAAGCTGATCAAACGGCGGACTCACAATCACAAAGGAACCTTTAGCTTTACCAGCAAAACATTTAAATTAAAACAAAAAACCTAGATCCACAAGAGGAGGAAAAAAGGTTTACTAAACAATTTTGGACTACAAATGTATGCAACTTAAATGCCTATGATGATGTCTTCCTCATGGTTATAGCAAAATAATCTCTCTAACCCAAAACATCAGTTTTTACCTGATATTTGTCCAGGCTGATGTTCATGTCAAAGTTATAGAAAACGTTTTATGATGAAAGAGCTTTGAAGACAATTCAGAGAAAGCTAAATTGTGATGGAAATTCTGGGAAATCTTTTTTTTTAATTAAAGTCTCTGCTTTTATGTAAAATGTCAACACGAACAGTTATGCTTGTTTATCAACCGGACGACTGAATTTAATTATTAATCATTATCTGTAAACGAATAGCAGGTTTATGCCAACAGATTAATAATTATGGGCATGCCAGTAGCAGCCGCCCATATTAAGAAGCAACAAAAAATCAGGGGGTGCGGTTACATTAACAAACCTTAACCACTTTGAACCTGCAAAGCAGGGGGTACGGTTAATCAACAAACCTAATCACTTTAACCTGGTCCATTAACAACCTTGAACCACCAGAACAACACCCCCTGCTTGACATGTTTTGCTCCACTTAAATGTGATTATGTGCATTGAAGTGTGTGCACGTCCTATTAAAAAAAACGGTGTAAAGTGTTTACCTTTTACCTTGTATTTCATCATACTGTACTGTCATACTCTGTTGCTTTTTACTGGATTCCTGGAAGCCTCATCATGGCTGGACAAAGGCTGATTGTTTTTTTTCTCTCTTTTTTTCTCAACCCACATTTTGTTCTAAAACCTAAGCATGTAATAAACTTAACAGAACCTTCATAAATCTTTTATATTTAAACTTTTCAGGAGACGGATAACTGGGTTTTCAAAAGAGTAGCTACATAAAGAATACATTAGAAGAGAGTTTGAAAGTTTTTTTCTAAAGTGCAACGAAAAGTCAATCTGGAATTTGGTAAACTACTTCATCTTAATTTAACAGAAAATGAAAGTTGGGCTCAGCGTGCCAAAGAGAACAAGCACCAGCATCTGCGTCATGAAGCGCATTCGTGTAAATAGAAAACTTTGAAGGGACATGTGCGCTTGTCAAGGTGGCACTTTTTGCTGGATATCTGTTGTTACTCCAGCAGGATGATGCCAGACTTCGCTCTGCACGACTTACAGCTTCATGGAAGCGTGTGCTCCACCGGCCGGTCTGCAGCAAAGATCTGTCTCCCTTAGAAAATGAATATTACATGGCGACGACCACGGGCTGTTGAGCAGCAGGACATAAGATTTCTTTAATTTTGCTAAAGTTTTATAAAATACAATAAAGCTTTTGGGCAAAGAAAACCAATGTATTTTTAGCTGAGTTTGTTAAGTAAAGACTAAAAATAAATGTCTTTACTTTTCTGGTTTGGCATCTTAATAAAAAAGTGTGTGTGCAGGCTGACGAGGAAACGCACACAAATGCAGTTCCAGACCAGCAGGAGATACTGTAAATGCATGTTGTGTGTGGTCTCGGAGTGCCCTCGCACCTCCACGTCTGTGGGACTTGCTCTTCACCTGCTGTTAGATTCAGCCTGGCATTAATGACACACTCCCACAGCCATTTTTTTTACTTGCTGCACTGTATTTAGGCAGCTTCAGTGTATTTTGGAACAGACTGGCCTCATTTTGTTGGTGTCAGTCTGCGTTATGATAGCTAAAAACACCTTACTTTGTAAAGTGCTCTGGGGAAAAGCGTGTACCAGACAGAGTGTTCTGCAAAGCAGAAGATTGCTACTCCACTCCTCAGAAGTATCGTTGCCAAGCAAACCAATAAAAAGGGACGGGACCAGGGGTCCGTTTCACAAAGCAGGTTTAGTGAAAACTCTGAGTCTGTTAACCCTGAAATGAGGGAAACTCTGAGTTTTCCGTTTCACAAAGGGAGGTAACTCAAACCAGAGAAAGAGGAGTAACTCTAGCCTGTTTCACAAAGAGAGGTAACTTAAGCTCTCTGTCAGTTACCGTAGTAACAGACGCTCTGAACCTAACCTGGTCGGGACCAGGTTAGGTTGATTTCCTCATTCATTCAGTCAGCAGGCGAGTTTTGGCGAAGTACTGCCGTCTGTCATTAAAAACAGAGTCAGTATATATATTAGAAGTCCATTGTCACGAACATGACATGTCCTTTTGATGAAGACACAATTGATCAAGGTGAAGAATTAATGCGCAGAGAATTAAATATTCGTCGGGAGATGGTTATCAGACCGCGTAATACATGTACATTATACATAGTCTCATTACAGGCAAAGCAATATATGTTAATCCTTTATTTGTTATAATTTTGATGATTGAATTGTTTAATGATTTCATAATATATTCTAATTTTTTGAGATTTTTTATTTGGGGTTTTCATAAACTGTGAGCCATAATCATCAAAATTATAACAAATAAAGGCTTGAAATATCTCACTTTGCATGTAGTGGGAAATAATATTTGTTTCACCTTAAGTTGAATTTACTACGAATGAAGTTTTGCAATATATTCACATTTTCCGACCTCCACCTGCATATTACATGAATAAATAAGAGCATAATACAGGGGTCTCCAACTCCGGTCCTGGATCCACCTATCCAGCATGTTTTAGGTGTCTCCCTGCATGAACACACCTGATTCTAATCAATGGTCATCATTAACTTGTCATCAAGGTCCGGACACTTCTGTTGCTGACACAGCTCCTTGTATCATGGTGTGCTGAAGCAGGGAAAGATCTAAAACATGCTGGATAGGTGCTCTCCAGGACCGGAGTTGGAGAACCCTGGCATAATATGTGTCTGTATTGGTTCAATACGGAACGCAACTTTTAATTCTCAATTACGGAACAATTCCGTATTTCAAGGGACGGGTGGCAAGCCTACATAAACCTGTCCAAGCCATCAAGGAGTTCCACAGGATTGCAGGTGAATGATGTAGAGATCTGTTAAATTAATTTTATATTATTCTGTGCTGCGGTGTTACTCTTTTTTCGAAAAACATGTTCAAATTCACCGTATGCGCGCATTAAAATCTCTAATTCCATTCGGGTGAAAAAGGACACGGCGTGAAGTATGTGGATCTTCAGATGCAAACTAATGTTTCCTCAAAGGGATTTTGTAAATTAAAATAATAAATAAAGTTTAAAAGAAAAAAAAGAAAAAGTATGTCGCTCTTTTGTTGTCGCCGGTTGCCATGGTGAATCCTTGTATCAGCGCTCTACTGATGATGGCTTTTTATTTCCCTCACGCATGAGCTTAACTCCAGGTGAAACTACTTAGAGTTGAGTAAATTACCTCAAATCCGCTGTTCTGGAACCGAAAACTCAGAGTTTCCGATCTCAGAGTAGATCAACTAAGAGTTCAAGATTAGACTCAGAGTTTGTTGAACCTGCTTTGTGAAACGGACCCCAGAACTACATTTGCACACTCAAACACAACAGGAAAAAACATGAAATCAAGAGTTCTTAAACCTCAAGCACGACACCTTCTGTCTTAACTGGCATAATTAACGCTGACCGGAAATTAATACTTAAAAAAAAAGATATAAAACAAAAGATTAATCTTTTTACTTCCTTTTTACATGTTTTTTTATTTTTTTTTGGGGGGGGGGGGGGGGTAAAGCAGCAGTTTAGCTGTAACTGCGAGCAAAAGAAATATGACACATTCTATGACATTCAGTTTAAAAAACAGCCTCTTGAATTACGCTCCGTTTCAAGCATGAGCCTCCTCCCGCCCTTATCTGTGCCTGATAACCTTTGCAGCATTTTCAGCAATAGTAATGTATCATTTCGATGGAGGCGTTTGCCGTCTCTGGTACTTACAGAATTGAATCAAAGATATGGCGAGCAGTAACTCGAGGGGTCAAATGTTGAAAGGAAAAAAAAATTCAATCCAAGAACTAGAGGTGTTTTAATTTCTCCGTTGAGCTGTCTCAAGGCTGTACTGAATTAAAGGGTGAAGACGCCACTTAGGAAGCAACAGCAGTCGAATGATGATTTATAAATATGGGTAGTTTTGGATTTGTTCCTGCCATTGAAAAAAAAGGTGCTGCATGTATATTTTCAGACATAAAATGGATTAGCATCAAATAAATGCCCGGACATTTTCTATTTATTTAAATGTGGATTTTAAAACATTTTGACTCTTTTTTTATTTTATGTAAAATGGAGGGGGATTCCACGGATTAGAGCAGTGAATTAGACACTCACCCTGACAAGGTTAATAAGGGATTAAGTCATGAGTTGGAACCCCATTTGAAACCCAGGACCTATCTGAAAGCAGCAAACGTGAGGATCGACACTTCCCGGAAACTTAGTCGAGCAGCAAGGCTAAGCCCAGAGGGGTTTGCATGTCACATGACATACAGGCAATGCAGCATAATACAAATAATCATGAGGAGAAATGAATTTCAGCACCCACCTGCACCAGATTCCAGCCCTCCAAAGACTCCGCGATGATGGATGTCACAGACGGGCAGACGCCGCCAAAGATCATCAGGTGTTTGGGGCCGTAGCATATGGCATCAAAGAAGGCCCTCAGCCCCTTGGCGTTGTCACACTGCAGACAGAGGAAGAGGTGGTGTGGGTGAGTGTGGGGAAGAAGGCTGTGAACACGATGACAGAGTGGAATATGACAACATTTGACTTGTTAAACTGTCTTGCAACTGTGGTACACAAATTAAATCTCTAACGTGTGTGTGTGTGTGTGTGTGTGTGTGTGTGTGTGTGTGTGTGTGTGTGTGTGTGTGTGTGTGTGTGTGTGTGTGTGTGTGTGTGTGTGTGTTTTGTCAGTGTTCTGAAATGTAGATGTAGAATGATGTAGTTTAGAGGCTGCAGAAGCAATTCACCATTCCGGTCCAGTGCTGCAGATTATAGCCATTTCACGTCACCATGGCAACGCTAGAAACGTGTGAGAGTGAGATAAAAAGAAATGAGAGGGAAGAGGAAAAAACTGCGAAGGCTACTATTGATTGCTGTATGAACTGGCTTAGTAGTTTTGCTGTGATTCCCCGATTTCCGGCATTTGTAATGATATTCTTATCGAGAGCAGACACTTCTCTGGTCAGTTCTGCATTATAATCGCCTCTGGAGGTAGAGCACGTTGCCTGTGTGCAGTTGAAACACAGAATCACCAACCGAACGTCAGGTAAAGTGTGTATTTGCACCTTCTGACACAGCACATCTCTTCTGGAGAGTCATTTAACCCTGTTAGCCATCAGCTAAAAATTCAATGAGATTTCTTTGTAGTGAGCACCAGCACAACCTCCTTCACTTAAATTGAAAATGTGGAGGACCTGAGATCTGCTCCAAGATTGACACAATCTTAAATCTGTGATTTCTTCTCTTGTCTTCCGTTTTTGAGAGGAGGGTGGGCGGTCATCTCTGAGTTCAGATATTTTCCTAGTTGGGTTGAAGTTAAAGGCACATACAACTACTACTACCTAGCAAGTTACTTTAAGTACTTCTAGAGATGTGTTCCTACATCACATCCACCCCTAAACTGTCAGATATGATCATGTGCATAAATTTAACTCAGCGTCTTTGTGAGTGAACGCCTGTGGACTTCTCCCACCAGATACTGGGTGATCTAAAGTGATGCTTTTCCCCAATGGATACCAGTAAGTAGAGAGCATGTTGCAGTTTCTAGTCAAAAATAGAACTGATTGCAGATATGCCTCAGGTGAAATGAGAGGGATACAACGTGATTAGACGCAGAGGGGTTTCCTTATCCCGAGTCACACGGCTAAATGAGAGCAGGTTGGTGCAGGGGATTTCCTATTTGCACAGACGTATCATACATTTCTCTCCAGGAGGCCACGACAAGGTGGGATTGAGACACAGTTGGTTACCATCCAACAAAGATGAAGCGCGGGCAATGGAGTTCATCAAAGTCAGTGCAATGGGGCTTTTTGATATACTCTCTGTGACTGTCAGATCAGACAGCCTAAATCTTCCGTCTCTGTGTGCTTCTGTGAACATCCTGTTTTGGATGATACTGGCCTCCCCCTCCGCCCCTTCTACTGCAATCTGCCGTTATTGGTTACCATTATAAACCAATAAATCAATGTACTGCCAGTCATGTGCCACTGAATTGGTGGATGTTTCTGACAGAGCTGACCCCACATGGGGAAAGATGCATGGACTGGGTTGATCTGAGCTTGGATTTTAAAAGGACCAATCTGTATTTTTTAAATCAGAAAAAAAAAATCATGTAAGTTCAAGGGAAGCCTGCTGTTTCGAGACTTTTATCTATGTGCACTTTTTAAAAGTCAAGTTTCAAACTTTGACAATCAGGATAAGGATAATAATGGGATATTTCATCTGATATTGCATTACCATACATTTATGAATATGAATGATTAACAATCAATAATAGTGTCCTTAGGACACCACTTCCTAAAAGAAGAAAAACATTAATATTCTTCAGTATCTCATTTGAATTTATGAATTCTGGCTTTTCAACACAGTGAGCAGAAATATTAAACAGTTGTATTAATAAGAGTATATGGTTATAGCAAAAATGAAAGAACCTGGATGTTGAAAAATACTTAAAAAATTGGGAACAAAGCATAAATGAACAGAATAGAAAGGATTTAAATTGTGGTGGTTTTGGGACTTCCAGTGATGGAGTAAGACGTGCCTGCAAGGGTTCCTGCAAAACTCTCTTGAATTAACGATAGGACTTATTCACAAACTTTTTATCATTATATTTTGACTCCACAAGCTCGTTGTGATTGCACTGCATGTCGATATGCCTCCAAAACCGAAAAGTAGGAGCAACCCGGCAGCTGCGCTAATGAGGCCTGCCCCCGCTGCTCTTCGGGAAGAGATGGTAGGCATGTTTAAGGCTGAATTAGAGGCAGCAATAACAAACAACTTGACCAAGATAAAGTCCGAGCTGCAGAGTGCGAAGACGGAGCTAAATGCTAACATGGCGGCTATCAGGTCGGAGGTGGATGTGCTTAGAGTGACTGTGAATGATACGGAGGGCCCGCTGTCGACGTGCATGATGTGATTTCACTCAGACGTAAAGTGGACAAGCTTTCGGCCCAACTTGTCACTCTTGACAGTAAATGTGAGGATTTGGAGGCGAGGTCCCACCGTAATAACATCAGAATAATGGGACTATCCGAGGAGTACGACACGGTCAACGCGGCCACGGTTTCCACCCTGCTTAAAGATGCTTACTATTATGCTGACTGTGCCAATATCCTACAGCGTGCCAGAGCCCAGCAGCGGATCAAGGTGAAGGATTCAACTATCTCCATTTTCCCGGATCTCACTGCTCGGACGGTGAAAGCCCGTGCAGCCTTCAATGATGTCCGACGCCAGCTCAGGGACATTCCGGGCATAAGATTTGGACTGCTACATCCAGCCCGCCTCCGAATCATAAGAGGGGACGTCACAAGGGAGTTTACATCACCTGATGAAGCCGCAGTGTTTGTGAAAACACTCAAATAGACTTGGGTTTGTTACTGCAACGTTATTTGAGTACAGGTTTGGGTGTAAGTGCCACTGTAGCCTTATTATTTGTTAAAACGGTGGTGCTAAAATGACTTCTAACAGCACTGTCTACAAAAATAGTTTTGAATATTATAATCATTATTGTAGATATATTCTGTTAATCTTGATATGAATGGCACCATAATTCCCACTGTTTTAATAGGCAGTCAACACACTTATGTTTGCACAAGTTTTTTAGATGGTTCTGAGTTTTGTGTTGTTAAATATTCCAGCCCTATCTTTAGCTATACATTTCTTTTATCTTAATGTCAGCAGGAGCCCCAGTTAAGTTGGAGCGAAGTGAAAATGACTGTTTGGTCCAAGGCCTTGGGGTTGTTCTTTTGGTTTATGACTCCTTGTGGAGTTAGCACTGGTGTCCTATCGTTTGAGGATGGGATAATGGAAGGTGCTATGGAGGGAGGTTGTGGGATTTGGGGTGAGTTAGTTGTTATTTTTGTTTGTTTTGTTTTTTCCCCTTTTTTCCCTCTATTTTTTCTTTCTTTCCCTGGAATGTGGAGGTTGGGAACCTGGTTGCCTCCTCTAGTTTTATTCACACTTCCATCCATCCATCATCTATACCCACTTTATCCTAGTACAAAAGAGACTTGGGAGCGTGAACTACGATTAGCTTTTGATCAATATTGGTGGGAAACCGCACTGACGGTCATTCACAAGACATCCATTTGTGCCCGTTTGACCTTGATACAATTTAAAGTTGTATTGAGGTGTTATTATTCAAAGACAAGGTTGGGAAGGATTTTCCCAAATATGTTAGATGTTTGCGACAGATGTGCAGGCTCACCTTGCAATCTTACGCATATGTTTTTCTCTTGTACAGCCCTGACAACCTTGGCAAGTTTACTTCGACACCATGTCCAAGGTTTTCTCAAAAACTATTGACGCCTCACCACACATTGGCATTTTTGGTCTTCCTGAGGAGTATACCCGATACTCTACTAAAGAATTGGAAGTAATAGATTTCACCTCCGTAATTGCTAAACGCCACCTCCTTCTTAACTGGACAGCTCCTTCCAGTACACAGTGGATTAACGAGGTTATGTCATTTTTAAAAGTAGAGAAAATGAGATACTCAAGAAGGGGAAACTTGAACAAATTCTAAAATAAATGGCAACCGTTTATGGACCTTTTTGCGACAACGTAACCCCCCCACATTCCCTTTTTATTTTTCATTTTTTACTTTTGTTTTGTTTTTGTTTTTGTTTTTTTGGTTTCTTTTGTTTTTTAAAACATTTTTATTTTTGTCTATCCTTATGTTTATGTGCCCAGTTCATTATTTCAGACTGTGTCTATTTTATTGTATTGTTTATCTAGTCTTGTTTTGTGTTATCGTTATTTGTTCTTAAAAATTATGTAAATTTAAATCCACTGGTGCATACAACCATGTTCATTGCTGTCCCCAATGTGCCCTGGCATATGGAAGTGCCTTTGTTACTTCTGCATCAATAAAAAATATGAAACAGAAATTGTGGTGGTTTTATAAATGTAGATTTTTTAAGTAAATGGTCTATTCAATTTAGGGAAAACATCTGGCCAACTGCATGAATGCAGGAGCTGTGTGTACCGGCCGTCTCCTGCTGAAGTAGAGCCAGTTTGGATTGTGGGGCAGGTTCGGACAGCAGCGCTCCTGGGGCCTCATGTACAAAACGTGCGGCGGACAAAAAACGTGCGTACGCCACTTTCTACGCTCACGGTCGGATATACAAAGAATGATTTGAACGTAGAAAGTTGCGGTCTTTCACGCACACACCAAGGCTGGCGTACGCACATTTCTGAGGTTTTGTTTGTTGGCGACACTCACTGGGGATGCAGTGAAGTGCAGAATATGAGGAAACGTAACGTCAACAATAAGTTCACGACCACATGAAGGACACGACAGTCCCCACATCACCAAATAAGTTACACACGAGTGGAGCTGCAGCAATCTCACAATCAACCACATGATCTGAACAAACAACTAAAGGCAGGAGCTCAACGATGGAACCCGCAAATCCAGATGGCAGCTTTGGCTCCGTTAGAGGAACCTGCTGATGTATCAGATCACACCGATCTGCTGGTCCAGGACTAAGACTGGACCATCAGCTGGTTTAGGTACCAAGAGGATCCTTCTGGATCTCTGCCCTGAACTGGACCAGCTGCTCCGGTTCGGACCAACATGATGCTTTCAGCTAGAGCTGCTGACAGGTCGGACATCTCAGTCACCATGAGGACCATAAGGTACGAGTACTGGGGATAAAAGCCAGATCCTAAAACATCCCATAACTGTGTCTGGACAGAAAAACATTAAAATACATTTTGCAGCGAGAAAACCAGTTCTGTAAAGTTGTCTTTTAAAATAAAACTAAGATGTCACGGAAAGGTTGGTTGGTACGAACTGATGTGATTCAACAATGATGAATAACGTTTTTATTGAATGTTTAGGCAACTTTCAGAGTCAGATATCGAGTCAGTTGCAGGTGCTGCAGGACTCCAGAAAGTGTTTCTCCGGTGATGGACCGGGACCGGGACCGGTCTCTCCTCCTGCGGATGCAACACTCTGAGTTACAGCCACTTTGCTTTTTATTTCTCACGTTTGCACCTCGATAATTCCCGTTGTACAAGTTGTCTTTATTTCAGCAGAGGAATCAGATCGTGATGCTTCATGTTTTAAAAATAAATGTACTGTATATTGTTCACATTGTTATACTTATGTGAGAGGTGATTGCGGACATCACATTGTGTTAGACTCACTACACGTGTACATTGGTCTTAATCCATCCATTATCTATACCTGCTTTATCCTTTGCAGGGTCACAGGGGTCTGCTGGAGCCTATCCCAGCTATTTTCAGGCGAGAGGCAGGGGTTACACCCTGGACAGGTCACCAATCCATCGCAGGGCTGGTCTTAATCCGTCAGTTTATAATACGGGTGAAAATAAAGCGGAACGAGGAGCCGTTTTTCATCCACCAACTTAAGTTCTGGTGTCGGTTCTTAAAATACAAACAAGAAAAGGAGAGTGTAATGATGCACTAACGCTGCCCATAAACATTCACAAATCCTTACGATCATATTAAAACCAAAACTCTTCACGGAACGCAACACAAAGCAAAGAACAGCATTACCCATAATGCAATGCAGCTGAAATCGGAAGAAATGCCTCCAAATAAATTATTTTTTCCATGTCTCAACTTTTGACAGGACTATCTCCAGCTCACAGCTGATGTTTTTTTTTATTTGTTTTACCTGTTTTTGCTAATTTCTTGTTAAGATGAGCGCTTTTTAATGGATAATTATCTTCATTATCATATTCAAATATATGTATTTGAGGGAGACATATGAATATTCATTTTTTTTTTTGTGTACGCAAGAATTCCACGCACAGATTCACGTTGAAATCCACGCACTCTTTGTACATGAGGCCCCTGCAGTCAGGCGTCGCCCTGCGATGGCTCTGCTGGCTGCATGTCTGTCCTGCCAGAAGCTAGATCTCATGAGCAACATGTGTATAAGCTGGGGATGCTTAGAGAGCAGAATACAGCAGAGCTGTTGCTTCTGAGAGCTGTAGTTTTTTTTCTTCGTTTTTTTTTAATCATCCATCCATCCATTTTCCGTACCCATTTAATTAAATACAGGGTCATGAGGGTCTGCTGGAACCTATCTCAGCTCTTTACAGGCGAAAGGCAGGCGTACACCCTGGACAGTTCGGCGGTCCATCGCAGGGCACTTAACATTAAAAAAAAAGATTAAAGGGGACCTTTTATGAAAAACACATTTTCTCTTGCTTTAACATATATAAAGTGGTCTCCCCTCAGCCTGCCAAGTCAGAGAAGGAGGAAAGCAACCAAATTCTGCAGTGTCTGTACAGCCGCCCGGATGAGCCATCTAGGGTGATGTGGCTTCTACGAGCCATTCAGATTCTGCTCCCTTTCGTTATACCTATTACATAGGTTGGCCTCCGATGCGTGAAACTACGCCCACAACTAACTCCGCCGGCCGGAGCTTCCGCCATTTTTCCGTAGAGGTGTACCTAATGAAGGTCAAGTACTCAATACCGAGTGCGATGACACCAACCACGACTCTCTCTGTCAAACCATTCAAAAGTTATGGCAGAAAGTAGGAACTATCAAATATGGACCAATCAGATGGAGGGAGGGGGGCGCGCTTTTTGGCATCTATTGTCGCCACGGGGCAGTGGCAGCCTAGTGGTTACAGAGGAGGGCTGGAGTCTGGAGGACCCAGGTTCAAGCCCCTGGATTGCAACCAAAGTCAACCACCTTAACCCTTACTGCTCCCCGGGCGCCGTGCCATTGCATGGCAGACCACTGCTGCTAGTTCAACTAGAAAATGGGTTAAATGCAGAGAAAGAATTTCCCCATTGTGGGAGTACTAAGGGAAGCATTTATTAAATTTTTTTATTTTTTATGCTTTTGACTGAGACAAGTAATGCCCATCGTCGCAGGATTGAGACGCACATTCTGATGTATAACACACCTGGGTGCACGTTACGGTTCGGGCCGCATTAACTGCCAAACGAATGGCATAAATTGCGCCAGAATTACACGATTAATTCAAAATCACCGACTTCCTGTTTGGTTTTGGCCATGGCGCCATGAGACTTTTCTTTAAGTTGCGACATGATACAGGTGTATACTGATTTTCGTGCATGTACGTCAAACCGTATTGTGGGGCTTGAGGCACGAAGTTTTCTAGGGGGCGCTGTTGAGCCATTAGGCCACGCCCATTAATGCAAACCATTAAATTTCACATTTTTCGCCAGGGGTCTTCAGCTACGGCATAGGCTCTGCGTCGGTGTAACGCGGAACCATAAATCAGCCTTGACAGGTGAAGAGAGACGTTGCAGACGCAGATGATGATCCCTTTATTTATCATTATTTGCGGGACATTTACACATCGTCTCCCAAAGAGTCCGACGGTAGAAATCTAACCTTTCTTTGCAAATATGTCCACCTGCGCTGAGAAAAAAAGTCTGAACGTCTGCCTCGTCAACTTCAAATTTGAAATGTCATGTGGAGTTAAAGCATCTGTCCAGTGGGAGAAAATATATGCGAGTCCTTAATAATCAAAAAAGTTCCCAGAAAAACCAAGAAGACCCAACGGCCCCAAACGACCCCAGTCACACTGCTGCAGCCTTCAGGGGTCTAATTTCCCAGCAACAGGTAGATAAACTGATAATGGACTACAATGTTGGAGATTTACAGCCTCTAAAGTTGAAAAGCCACTAGAACAAATACATGATTGCATACAGCAGGGGTCTTCAACCCTGGTCCTCGGGACCCCTGTCCTGCATGTTTTAGATGTTTCCTTGCATCATCACACCTGATTCTAATTAATGGCCGTCATCAGCTTGTCCAGGTCTGCACAAGTCTGTTAATGACAGTCATTTTTATCAGGGTTCTGAGGGGAAATATCTAAAACATGCAGGACAGGGGGTCCTGAGGACCGGGGTTGAAGACCACTGGTATACAGTGAACAGTTTTAGGATAGGTGGGCTTTTCATTAGTACTTCTGACCTAAAAATATTGAAATGAACTGAATTTGAACTAGTTCAAAATGAAAATGGTGAACTATGAACGTGAACTGTTCATTTTTAAACTATGTGAACTGAACTTTGAACTAGTTCATGAGAAGTATGAACTTGCACAACACTGTCCTACAGATACAATAGGGCCTTCGCACGTCAGTGCTCGGGCCCCAATAATATAAATAGTGATTTAAACATTGCTCTGCTCCTTTAACAGCTAACTCAATTGAACATGACACATGACTAACTAAGCTACAGTAACTACAGACTACATATCATGAACACAACGTAAAGTAATAAATGCAACTCTCTCATGCAATCAATATTTACTTACGTTTGATACACACATAACATTGCAGTCCACAGAAACAGTTAACACTGGTACTGCACTCGTCGCGGTCTGCTTCTACAGCTCTCTGGCTGCATGTGTGACGAGCATGTGTCCCCATGCGCTGTGGCTTGCTCCTGATTGGCTGAGAGCGTCTGAGCATGCAGAGACCGCGGGGCACTGCGTGAGAGTGAGAAACTTGCGCAGCTCTATCCTTTTCCACATGTAGTTAACAAAGGCATAGATTAATGTTTCCTGCATCCGTTTGTGTCAGGATGCTAATAACTTTCCAAATATCGTGCTAATGAAAGAGAGCTAACTTTGTGACCTTTTTTATATCACAGTTAAAAGAAAAAAAAGAAAAAATCATTCACATAAGATTCGCATTTACTACGATTCAGAACCAATTATAAATATATAATTATAATTATAATTAAAACTGCAAGCAGCGATGAACGGGCCCTCGCACCCTTGTGCACGTTCAGGCGTGCCGCAGTGGAAGCGCTTGTATGACTTGCATGTAAATTCTTCAGGCCTGGACATTTAGGGGATGAAACCACCCACGGCTCTCTATATCAAACCATTCAAAGGTTACGGCAGAAGGTAGGAACCATCAGACATCGACCAATCAGAAGAAGGGGCGGGGCTAATTCATGACAATGAAGGTCAAGTACTCAAAACCGAGCCAGATGACACCACCCACGACTCTATGTCAAACCATTCAAAAGTTATGGCAGAAAATAGGGACTATCAAATATGGACCAATCAGATGAGGGGGGGGCGCGCTTTTGTGCGTCTATCGCCGCCACAGTAACGCTTTTGACTGAGAAAAGTAATGCGCATTGTCACAGGATGGAGACGCACATTTTGATGTATAACACACCTGGGTGCACGTTACGGTTCGGGCGAAGAAGCGGCTGAAGGAATGGCATAAATTGCGCCAAAATTACACGATTAATTGAAAATGGCTGACTTTCTGTTCCGTTTCCGCCATGGCGCCAAGAGACTTTTCTTTAAGTTGCGACATGATACAGGTGTGTAACGATTTTCGTGCATGTACATCAAACCGTATTGTGGGGCTTGAGGCACGAAGCTTTCTAGGGGGTGCTGTTGAGCCATTATGCCACGCCCATTAATACAAACCATTAAATATCAAATTTTTCGCCAGGCCTGGCTTGAGTGCAAAATTTGGTGACTTTTGGGGCACGTTTAGGGGGACAAAAAGGCCCTCATTTTGTCGTAAGAAAAATGAGGATAAAAACAATAGGTACAATAGTTACAATTAATACCATATGAATATAGTAAATGCAAAACAAAGATGGTGCTGCTGATCGAAAATGTGGCAAGTCAAAATAACTAACGTCATCTCACACCTCACGAGGAACCTCTTTGCAGCACATCATTGCTGCACAATCACATTGGCCCTATTAACCCCCCGACTTCTTCCCTGACGCGTTCTAGTTTGATACGTCAAACAGAAATTGTTAAAATGAACGTAGGAAAGCCCATCAGTAGGCGCAAAACACCTTGATGACGAATATCGCTTCTACATTTTAAGCATTTTCCACTGTAAAAGATTTGAGTGTGTTGTGAGCTGTGTAGTCAATTTGTCTGGGAGTTTTGCTGGTATGAAGCACTTCCTGCCACCCTGCACCCCCACCAGAGCAAGAAAGCACAAACCATTTGACATATGCCTTAGAATGTCTACTGTATTGTATCTATCTTGCTTAATACAAAAGTGCATAGAAAACAGTCACCCATCCCCAATATGCAAACCATCAGCCCCTAAATCAATGAAAAGAAAGAATCTCAAACCCTAGAATCCGTATTCACATTCATTTGGGATTATCAGACTAATCCCTTAATTATAACATGATAAGCATCTCACTCGTGTCTTCAGTTTATGAGCTTTTCATCTTGTTCCCCTCACCGTGATCCATTCTCCAGTAACTTGACAGGCCCACATGCACACAATCTGTTGTGACTGCTCATAAAGCCTTGACCAGTGTGTTGTCATGCCAACAGCGTGACTATTCACACTTTGAGCTCTAGATGGAGGGAGGATGCCGCAGCAGGAACGTTGTAGCAAAGGCTATATTTAGCCTGTCATTAGATAGCATGACCACTTCAACGTTAATCAATACCTATTCTGCTACAGATATGCTGTAAAGTTCTGATAGACAAAGTGGGGAAGAGAGGCAATGGAGTGTTATATTACACAAAGAGTACTACACATGGAGTAGAGAAAATTAGATGTAGACAAGAGGGTGAGGGAGAAAGTGAGGGAATCAAGCAGAGAGAAGATGAGAACGGCGGGAGTGTTGACATAGTAGTCTTGAATTCACCACACAGCCAGTGTGATAAACCTGCCCTCTTTTATAACCTAGGCAAATCTCACTGCATCTAAATCTCATCAACTGCAACACAGATTTGCTTTAGGTCCCTCAAATATGGAAACTACAATATAATTTAAACGCGTGTAGTAATCTTCACAGGAAACTTCAACATTTGCACAGAGGGAGGCTGCGTATTTGCCCAGAGATGCTTTAATAAAAGTACAAACTGAGGCGAATGTTAGTAACAATAAAAATAGTGGCAAACTGTCCGGCGAGGAAGGCATCGCGGCACTTAACTCTGAGTCAAAGCAGCAAAAAATACTACAGCACTTTATTTCCCCCTCCTCCCATTTGAAATGTAATTCCTGGCATTTGGAGGCCATTTGGCGCGGATCGATGGGGTTAACGCCCGTAGTAATCTGTTTGACTGCCTTGGGAGGCGGCCAAGAAGGTGTGTGTGGTTGCGGGGAAGGGAGTGGCGGTGGAAGAACGTGGAAATGGAAACTCAAAGGAGGCATATAACCCTGTCTGATGTTGATCCATAAACGGATAATTCACTTCAAGCGACCACAGACTCTCACGGTATCTGCGTGTCAAACACACAGCATCGTCAGGCTGGAGCTTGACTTCAATAGCTGCATTTGCTATTCAAAAGTTGAAAAAAATGTCTTTGTCAGTCTGATATTTCGATGCAGTGCAGCACTACACTTAACATTTAGAGGAGATCACTTATGCAACAAAACTTTATTTCAAATACTAATACCTCAATATTAAGTCGTAAAGTCTTTCGCAGCAACCTTTCCAAAGTGTGACTGATGATGGTTGTTATTATGATATTTATTTTGATGATATTATTTTATAATGTTGATATTAACCCTGTTGTTTCTAATATGATAAAACGGCCCTGTTGTCACTGTGTGACTGATAAATGTGGGATGACAGCTCCTCTGGAATGAAGCCACAGAAGCGGCCTCTTTCTCACTGTGTGTGATACATTGCTTGTGTTATATAGCTTTAACCATAACTCCAGAAAAAAATAAATAAATTCCCCCCAGGTCAACATGCATTAAATCTTTAGATCTACAAAAAGTTTTCTTCTTGAACATATTCAAAGTAAATTTTCGCAGAGAACAAAAAACTGAACAAGTTTGTGGTACATTTCCCAAAATACAGTAGGCTATTCGGCGGCGATAGACCAGTATATTTCATATACTGCTTCAATCAACTAGTCTTACTAAAGACCTGAAAACCTGTTTTACTTTTTAAAAAGAACATGTAATGGATTAATTACTGAAAGTTAACCAGGCTTTGCTGCCAGGTCAGCTGCACTTGCAGCAGTGATGGTGTGAGGGCTAATATTATCAGTCTCCGCACGGAAATCCTCTAATCCATCGCTTCTGCATGCAAGATGACTGTAAAACCCACAGCAGTGTCAACGCTTGTGCTGTGGGTGGCCATATGCGTGTAATGTATATATGTAAACATATGTGTTATACTGTGATAAGAACTTGAGCTGATCAGAGCAACGGGCTGGAGCTAGCCATGACAAAATGCCTTGTTAACGCTGCTAGCAGAGGCAGCTGCATCTGTCCCTCAGCTAATGACCAATTACTGCTACCAAATCAGCAACCTGAGGTCGAGTACTGTGCATAGACATACATGCCAGGGAAAAATGGGGAGAGATCAAGGACAAAAAGGGAGAGAAAAAGGGAGGGGAGAGCCTGAAATGTTGTTCAAGGCGGTCCGGTCTGCTCACATGCTGTTTGTTCATGACAAAGCCAAAAGCGCAGATGATTACAGGCCTAATCTGCAAGAATGGCGCCCCCGAATATCTTTCAGTTCACTGGTTGAATATACAGTGTATACATATATTAAATGCCTCAGGGCTGGCTTTTCAGACAAGCCTTTTCTGGCCACTGGTAGGACTTCTCGGTGTCAGCCGCTTCCTCCTGTCGGAGATACATGCCATGCTTGGACTTCTCTTTCAGTGATGGTTCCTCCTGCCGCTCCTCTTCCTCCTCGCTGGATGCCCGGTGCCTGAGACTGTAGGATGTACTTCTATATCTTCTTGGTTTTATCCTAGATGGTGACTTTGACACTTTCTAATCCTCGGCCTCCCTCCCTCCCTCGTCATGTTGTTGTGAGATCCTCGGTTTTCTTTCGTGGAATTGCACGCCCAAGCACAGGCAGCCCATTCAGTTACCTCTTCAGCAATAATTGGCTGTCAAGATCCCAATAATCACCCAAAAACTACAACTCAGTGAGAGTAGCAGCAAAGAATAAGTAGTTTTATGTGAAATTCAGGCACTCTTTAGTGAAACAGAAAAAAAATAATAATCTGCGTCTAATCTGGTGGCGTTAACCAATAAAAAAAAAACAAAAAAAAAAAGATCACAAAAGGACCCTGGCCAAGGTTAAAGAAAAGAAGGATGAAAAGGATCGCTTCACACAAAGCTGGTGTCAGGGCTAGCCCGGTTCCTAACACAGCTCAGATGGGCAGCACTTGGACGCCTAAAGCGCTGCATGAGCCAACTATCATCTTGTGCCAGATTAAAGCAATCCGTAAATAGTTGTTCTCTTAAAGCTTCATTCGCAAGGTTTTCCAACAACGCCAGGGCTGCCATCATTACGCACAACCTGCCGCAGCTATTTATACCACCCACTATTAAATGATTGTGTTATGAAAACGATCAACAAGAAACTACAGGAGAAAAATACTAGGAAACCTCTGTGAAAGTCTGTTTTGTATGTAATCATATCGCCTATATTACCTTTTTTAACCTGCTGTATGTGAAAACAGCCAACAAAATTCTTGATTTGTATTCACTATCCTTCCCCTGTTGTGAGTCAATAGATTTGTCACTGAGAATAATAATAATAAAAAAGAGATGTTTAGTCACATAACCCATGTATAATCGAAGTGCCCCTCCTTAAATGAATTGTCTTACAATACATAACTGCATATTCTACCTATGTAAGACAATTTATAAAGAATAGCATTAAATATCAAATGAATCTTTGCACTTTTTTTGATAAGGCATCTGTGCCACACGTGCGTCACACTGAGCAACTTAAACAACTCCAAGCAGGAAAGGGAAACGAAGGCATGCTGACTCCTCCAGTCCCCACGACATATGGTGTCATTACTAAAGCCTTATAGAGTCAGCAGAGTGTCGCCCAAAGGTCAGATATAGAGAAGATTATCCATTTTCTCCATGTATAAAACCCACCTAATCCTCTAAGTTCTGTCACAGCAGACAATGCCGGCTACTGCCTGAAGTGCAGGCAGAACAAAGGGTCTGTTGTGTTCGTGAAGCAGCTGAAGATACGAGTACGTTTTTGTGCAGGCAAACGTAAACGTATCAACTTGAATTCATAAATAAGACTCCCTTGAAGTCACTCAGGGTTGTTGAGCTGTTATTTAAGGTCAGTACTCCCTACTGCTAAGTGAACTTATGCAGTGCAACCTAATTTCCCTGCTGCCATCCGCATAAGAGCATCAAGACGCTGCAGCTATTTGTTCCCCAACAATGAATCCTGCGGCAGCTCAGGGCCGTTCTGGGGTGCAACACATCACCCACCATGCCTTTTCTCACTCTTTCTAAACGGCCAGGAAGGTATAACTGATTAGGCAATTAACAGTTTTAGGAAAAAACATTAAAAAAGTATAAAACCAATATGTCAAAGCTTTCAGAGAGCCAAGAACAGAAAAGCAGAAGGAGGAGAAAATGAGACAACCATCAAAACTCCTTGTGGTAACATTTAAACAGGAGACCCCAGAGTGTCTGAACAGAGTACACATTGATTGAGTGAGTGCGGATGAAGTAAAATGGAGAGTAGAAACACAGAGAGAAGAAAAACACAGAGGAACCCACTACTTGTCTGGGGAGAGATTGGCCTTTAAAATCCACGGCAATAGACTGACTGAGCTCGAGCTGATGGCTGTCTTCCCTCCATCTTCCTCCACTCTCCAGGCAGTCTCGTCCCTCGTTATCTCAGTCAATCACTCAATTTCTCAGAGAACTCAGATGGCCACCAGGATAACCACGATGGCTCCTCGGGAGCCTCTTCAGCGGTGACAAATCTCACTTTTCCTCACCGTCGCCCCCACGTAAAGTGCACGCCCCCCTTTAGTCATGGGTAATCTCAAATGCACTAGAGAAGTCATGCTTACACAAATGCATGCTAAAAGCATTTTTTTCTTATTTGACAACAAAACAAAACACAAACAATAATGCACATATCAGCTTTCTGACAAATTAGAGATAAGCTGAACTTGGCCAGTGGTGCTAAAATCCCGGCGAAAACATTGCACCTTTATTAGCAATCTGTGCAGTGCAGAAAGCAGATGCCGCGTTAAGCCTATTACAGAATGTTGTGCCATTCACGAGGCCTGAAAACAGCTGGAACATGTTGTGCTTTTGAGTGAGAGGGAGACGGGAATGAGACCCTCCTCGAAACGATCGGTCTCAGGAGACTGTGTGGGGGAGAGGAGCGAGCGAACCGTCGCGAGGATCTAAAAATGTGTTCTTCTCACGATGCAGTTTTCATGAATTGTACAGTTATTGATGAACCAACCTTTTACTTTGCACGGCAGTCATTTCGCTGAGCTGTTAATATCGATTTAGATCAGTGAAATATGCGATTTACATATGGTTTTACGTGGCTTAGAAACTCATTTTTCCAAGCTTTTTCAATTTGCAACAAGATCAATGCAGGCTGAAACAAAGGGAAGAAGTACCTGATGTTTGTATCAAAGTTAGATGGAAGGGCCGGCTTTGGCTCCAAAACCATCTGTTGTACTTTTTAATCCAGAAACCTTGAAGATGAAACCTTTTACATAATGAAGCAATATTTATGTTTCCTGTGTTTTAAGAACTGTAGTAAATGAGAAAGATGATGACACAAGAACATGGACAGCAAGTCAGGAAAAGAGCAAGGAGATCCAAACAGAGCCCAAAGAAGAGAATAAGGTAGAATAAAGAAGGCTGATTCTGTATTAGTAGTCAGTGTGATTGGTTGTTGGATGTCTGAGGCTTGTGGAGAGAGAGACGGACAGACACATCTGCAAGTCTCTCAGCCGTGTTTGTTTCCCCAGTCCTCTTCATCTGAGCCACAACGAGATTCATCAAGTCAGTTTTGAAACGTTAACTTCCTCGTGTTTTTTTGTTACTTTAGTTTCATCACTGACAGCGTTTCCCTCCAAAAGGAAGTCCAAATGAAATATTTATGCTCTTCGGGAAAATTGTTCAATTGTTGTTTTGAAGTTGTTTTGAATGGCAGCCTATAAACTGGAAAAAGGGGTATCAGATGAAATCAATCATTTTTCTTTTCAAACAGGGATTTTAAATCTTTATGGACAACCCAATATTTATCAAAACTGCTTGAGAATAAAAGCAATAATCTGGCTTTATGTAGTGTAATTCTGCTTTCTTGAAAAGTCTCAGCCTCTGCATTTTACAAGTCTCATCACCATGCCAACTCCCTATTAGCCTGTTTTCGGCTAAGATCTAAATGTTTTCATCTTTCTCTCACCATCTGACAAGCAGAAAACCGTCAGAAGCCGAGTAGAGACAGAACTTCACGGCCCATGCAGACGGCACCGAGTTGACTGAAGAGTCTGATGGGGAAATTCAAAGTGGCTAAAAATATAAAGCATGTGATGGGTTTTTCATTTGTTTTAGTATTTGCCAATGAATACAATTCAGATTGTATTTGTACAATTAAGTTTGTATTGAAGATAAGACTTTATTATCTCAACACACGGGATTTAAAATGCCATTTGCTATTTTGCTTGATAATAAAAACCAGAGGAGTCTTAGTGCGACCCCAGACAATGCTTTAACGTCTGTGGTCAAAAATCTTCTCTTCTCTTCTTGCTTGATCTGTCTATTCCCCAAAACTTAAAGCGACACTAGAGTCGTCGGCTCGCTTGGATCGCGGCTGTAACGACCAAACACCTTCCACACAGTAAAGCCTGAATTATGGTTCTGCGTTAAATCGACGCAGACGTACGGCGTAGGGTACGTGGCGACGCGCAACGTACGGTGAGTGTCGCCACGTACCCTACGCCGTAGGCTCTGCGTCGATTTAACGCAGAACCATAAATCAGCCTTAAACCACAAACACTCACACAGACCGGGTCGGATCAAAACACGGGTTTTATTCCCCACTTCTCGAGCTAAACTCAGTTGCTGGCCAGCTCTCTGCGGTGCAATTAACCCCAATCTTCAGATAAAACTAGTTTGTTGAGGAAAAAATATTAACTCTTATTTGTAGCTGCAGAGGAAAAAAATTATCTCACGAGGAAAACAAAAATAATCACGCCTCGGAGCCTCTTCACCATAATATAGCAGTCAAAAAAAAAGAAAAGAGAAGTAAGAGGGATACAAAACATGTACTGTATGTTGTACTATTATACAAATTTATTGAAACACATGGCGGGTCAAACATTTACCAAAGCAGCTGCCAAACACTCCTAAACAAGGTAGTAAGACGGTGGTTCTGCAGAACTGCGGCAGTAAATCCTTCTAAAGAGTGGAGCTCCGACCAGGAGCTCCATTCTTCAGTAGGGATTTCATATGGATCCAGACCGTTAATAATCATTATTTTCTCCATATACCGCTCCCTGGCTTCCTTGTTTAAGGTATCCCGGTAAATTCCAGTTCCTT
Source organism: Cololabis saira (assembly GCF_033807715.1). Taxonomy (NCBI): domain Eukaryota; kingdom Metazoa; phylum Chordata; class Actinopteri; order Beloniformes; family Belonidae; genus Cololabis; species Cololabis saira. The sequence continues at coordinate 13,066,919 of NC_084601.1, read as the reverse complement.
CCCAGCAGTTTAACATCTTTTTTTTTGCCTTCCGTCTGTTCACTTGGTGAAACAGAAAAGCGTCCCGTCTTCTCTCAAAACAAATGCACACGACGAGACAGGAGTTTTCCGGCAGTACGCGCTGGTGCTCATGGGAAACGTAGTGTTCTTTCTGGTAAAGCACTACCGCTTTTGTCCAAAAGATGCCGCCAAACTCAGAAAAGCTGAAAGTTACGTTGTGCTGCTTTAATTTTGTCATCTCTGACTGACACTTTTGTGTGTATGAGAGAGAACTGTGGTGTCGAGCCATCAGCCGAGGCATCCGAGCAGCTTTTCAGCTCGTTGCTAAACCTCCGAGGTGCAGAGTCGTGTCCAACTCCTGGTAAACGGGCGTTTCCCTGGTTGTCTTTCCTGTTCATTTGTTGACTCCTGTTTCCTTGTGCCATCCCATTCTTCCCTGCCCTGCTGTCACCCATGTAATCAGTTCATTTTCTGACACGGCCTGCTTCTTTTTTTTTTTTTTTTCTTTTTAAAGAAAATCTCCCTGCCGTGCCGGGAACTTTAAGTTCTGTATATGTGTGTGTGTGTGCACGTGCTTCACAGGACCCAACACAGCACACTTCAGGCTGTCCCCTCTGCAGCCTAATATATCTTGTGTCCATGCACATCGTTCTTGTTAAAGTAAAACGCTCCTTCCGGGGATTCCTGGGCTCATCCCCGTCAATATTCAGGACCTCTAGGACCAGACCTTCTTCCAGCCAGTGCTCCTTTCTGTGTCTTTTCCTCATCATCTGTCTTTCTTTCCCCCTCTTCATGTCTAAAATACCTGGAAAGCCTTTTCCCTCTCAGACATTGGTGCCTCTTTCTCAACAACCATTTCCAGCTTCCCAATCAACCTATCTGTCTCTTCTCCAACCCTCTGCTGCAGCAGAGTTATTAAAGGTCGCGTCTGCAGACGACGTGTCATGAGCGCATCACGTTGAGGTGTTAATGCTGCACTTTTCTGTTCTGTCCAATTACTTTCTTCGTTAATCACCTCACCCTGTATTTCAAGGATGCTTTAAAAAAGTGGACTGACATATTGTGGAAATGTAAAAGGGATTATACAGTCGTTGACATTAAAGCACCGAGGAAGGCAGATTAGCGGTCCTAAATCTATGTGCCAACGCAAACTCTGTCATGCTCTCATCACCTGAGGCATCACTGCAGGTGAAGTTCACGGCTGCCAGTGAATGAGAGCTCTGAGCAGCTGGATGTTTGTGGAAACAGAATTAAAGAAAAAGAAACTAAATCCTCAAAGTCCACTTAAGAAACAACTGTCAGGATACCCGATTATTAAGTTTGGGATGTAACAAACATTTCTAATTGTTCAGATGTTTTCCTTTTTTTTCCCACACTGAGACATTACTATGCTGCAATAGTGATAAACACATTCAGATGCAAACACATCAGAGCCGGGCCGGCGGGGCGGGGCATATGACCGGGCCCTTTGCAGTCTGGAGCCTCTCGTCTCATGACCTCCTGTCTGGCTCTAGGCTGCAAAAATACCCGTCTCATTATCACAGCCTACAAATGCCCAAAAACGGGCACAATTGTTAATATAATACCATTTTTTTTTTTTTTTTTAAAGCTATTTTGAATATTCGTCTTCCTCAATGTCCTGTTGTATGTTTATTGGGGAGTGCAGTGGAGAACGTGCATGGGAAGATTATACAATGTATCATTGCTCTCGCCTTCCTGTCTGTAAAGAGGTCAATACTCATGAACTGGAAGATTCGCAAACCAAACTGCTTTGACAAATACAACTGGCTGAATGACTTTCTGGACTTATTATCAATGGAAAAGGCAACCGCAATCCTCAAAGATAACGAAAATGACCAATTTGCCCCATGGGCTGTCATTAGACAACACTTGACAATAATGTGATAATGATATGACCTGATGTGTTAGTCACATGCTTCTTATTTTATTATGGGCATGCCAAGTAGTGGCATGACCATATTGCAATCGTCCAGAATGGCCCAAAAAGCAATGTTGCTAGCGTTTCGCTAACATGCTAAAGTCGCAAAGGTCCCACTGCGCACCAGCGGGTGTAAAGCATGACCCCGCTCTGTTGTGGAAAAAAAAAATCCCCAAAAAATGAAACACGGCCGAGAAAACCTGAAAAATGAAGGCGTTAAATTAGTATCTAGAAAGGTTTCCCTTTTCTTATTATTATTATGGGCATGCCAAGTAGTGGCATGACCATATTGCAATCGTCCAGAATGGCCCAAAGGGCAATGCTGCTAGCATGCTAAAGTCGCAAAAGTCCCACTGCGCACCAGCGGGTGTACAGCATGACCCCGCACTGATGTGGAAAAAAAAAATCCCCAAAAAGTAAAACACGGCCGAAAAAATGAGGAAAAACATGAAAATGAAGGCGTAAATTAGTACCCAGAAAAGGTTTCCCTTTTCTTATTATTATGGGCATGCCAAGTAGTGGCATGACCATATTGCAATCGTCCAGAATGGCCCAAAGGGCAATGCTGCTAGCATGCTAAAGTCGCAAAAGTCCCACTGCGCACCAGCGGGTGTACAGCATGACCCCGCACTGATGTGGAAAAAAAAAATCCCCAAAAAGTAAAACACGGCCGAAAAAATGAGGAAAAACATGAAAATGAAGGCGATATATTAGTATCTAGAAAAGGTTTCCCTTTTCTTATTATTATTATTCTTATTATTCCGCACTTTTTTTCGTCCATTAATACGGCCCGAACCGCAACGTGCACCCATGCATGGCATACATCGTTGGATGCGTCTCCATCGTGATTCGATGGGCATTACTTTTCTCAGTAATAGGGGTTACCATGGCAACACTAGTTGCTAAAAAGCAAAAAAAAAGGCGAAAATTCCCGCGCTTATTGCTCGGCCGAACTTTATCGTAGAGACATCGTTCAAACTTTGAAACACTCGGCCCGATAGTCTTTAAAGGACCATACAACTTCATCATTCTAGTTATTACGGTTTTTGCGATATTTAACTTTCAATTTAAAAAAAAAATCACTTTTATTTTGGACGCTTGTTGCTAGGCAACGGTTTATCGTACAGACATCATTACAACATTGACCAACCCGGGACGCTTTGTACTGCAACATATTTTAGTCTCGTCATGCTTGCTATTACGGTTTTTGAGATATTCCACATTGTTCATTTTGATGCTAACGGAACTTCGGATGCTTGTTGCGCGGCAACGCGGTATCGCAGAGACTTGGTTCCAACGTTAAAAGACTCAGGTTGATGTGGACTACAACATACTGAGGTCTCATTACGCTGTCGTTTACAGCTTTTGAGATATTAAAGCCAAATTGTCCCATTCTATCCTATGGGGCTTGTTACCATGGCAACAAAAACCAATGCATTTGTATGGGGGACCATGTGAATAAACAATCTGTTAATGCTGCCCGAACCGGAATGTGCACCCATGCATGGCATATATCGTTGGATGCGTCTCCATCGTGCCTCGATGGGCATTACTTTTCTCAGTCAAAAGTGTTACCGTGGCAACGCTAGATGCCATAAAGCAAAAAAAAAGGCAAAAATTCAGACGCTTATTGCTCGGTCGAACTTTATCGTAGAGACATCGTTCAAACTTTCAAACACTCGGCCCGATTGGCACTAACGGGCCGTACAAGCTCATTATGCCAATTATTAAAATTTTTGCGATATTGACCTTTCATTTTTTTTTTAAATTTCCATTTGACTTTGGACGCTTGTTGCTAGGCGACAGATTATCGTAGAGACATCGTACAAATGTTCCCCGACTCGGCACGCTGTGGCCGTCAACATATTCAAATTTCATGAAGCTGGGATTTAAGGAAATTTTATGTCAAAATCCATGCCAAATGGCCCCATTCATTCGGATGGGATTTTTTTACCACGGTGAAACAAAAACCTATCCATTAATGTAGCCTGAACCGCAACGTGCACCCATGCATGGCATACATCGTTAGATGCGTCTCCATGTTGCCTCGATGGGCATTACTTTTTTCAGTCAAAAGTGTCACCGTGGGGGGCGCTAGACGCCAAAAAGCGCACACCTTTAATAACTATTGGGAGCACAGGAATGAATGCAATACAACTGTAAACACCTCAAACTGACATAGAACCACCCCGAACACAACCACTACAGCCCTAAACCAAAGCAGCTGGAGGGGTCGAATGGGCCGTAGGGCATGCCCATGTCAAAATTTCGTGAAATTTTCTAGTTATGGGCATGCCAAGTAATGGCATGACCATATTGCAATCGTCCAGAATGGCCCAAAAGGCAATGTTGCTAACAAGCTAAAGTCGCAAAAGTCCCACTGCGCACCAGCGGGTGTACAGCATGACCCCGCTCGGATGTGGAAAAAAAAAATCCCCAAAAACTAAAACACGGCCGGAAAAACGAGGAAAAACATGAAAATGAAGGCGATATATTAGTATCTAGAAAAGGTTTCCCTTTTCTTATTATTATTCTTATTCCGCACTTTTTTTCGTCCGTTAATACGGCCCGAACCGGAACGTGCACCCATGCATGGCATACATCGTTGGATGCGTCTCCATCATGCCTCGATGGGCATTACTTTTCTCCGTAATAGGGGTTACCGTGGCAACGCTAGTTGCCAAAAAGCAAAAAAAAAGGCGAAAATTCCCACGCTTATTGCTCGGCCGAACTTTATCGTAGAGACATCGTTCAAACTTTCAAACACTCTGCCCGATTGTCCCTAATGGTACGTACAAGCTCATTATGCCAAGTATTACAGTTTCTGTGATATTGACCTTTCATTTTTTTTTTTTTTTCCGTTTGACTTTGGACGCTTGTTGCTAGGCAACAGGTTATCGTAGAGACATCGTACAAATGTTTCCCGACTCGGCACGCTGTGGACTTCAACATACTCAAATTTCATGAAGCTGGGATTTAAGGAAATTTTATGTCAAAATCCAGGCCACATGGCCCCATTCATTCGGATGGGGTTTTGTACCATGGTGAAAAAAAAACCTATCCTTTAACATAGCCTGAACCGGAACATGCACCCATACATGGCATACATCGTTGGATGCGTCTCCATCGTTCCTCGATGGGCATTAGTTTTCTCAGTAAAAAGTGTTACCGTGGCAACGCTAGACGCCAAAAAGCAAAAAAAAAGGCAAAAATTCGGACGCTTATTGCTCGGCCGGACTTTATCGTAGAGACATCGTTGAAACTTTCAAACACTCGGCCCGATTGGCACTAACAGACCCTACAACCTCATTATGCTAATTATTACAGTTTTTGCGATATTGGCCTTTCATTTTCTTTTTTATTTCTGTTTGAATTTGGACGCTTGTTGCTAGGCAACAGGTTATCGTAGAGACATCGTACAAATGTCCCCTGACTCGGCACGCTGTGGACTTCCACATACTCAAATTTCATGAAGCTGGGATTTAAGGAAATTTTATGTCAAAATCCAGGCCAAATGGCCCCATTCATTCGGATGGGGTTTTGTACCACGGTGAAAAAAAAAACCTATCCGTTAACATAGCCTGAACCGGAACATGCACCCATGCACGGCATACATCGTTAGATGCGTCTCCATCTTGCCTCGATGGGCATTACTATTCTCAGTCAAAAGCGTTACCGTGGCAACGCTAGATGCCAAAAAGCGTGCCCCATTAATAACTATTGTGAGCACAGGAATGAATGAAATACAAGCGTAAAAACACCTCAAACTGACATAGAACCACCCTAAACACAACCACTGCAGCCCCAAACCAAAGCAGCAAGAGGGGACGAATGGGCGGTAGGGCATGCCCATATCAAAATTTCCAGAAATTTTCTAGTTATTATTATTATTATTCCGCACTCTTTTTTCGTCCGTTAATACGGCCCGAACCGCAACGTGCAGCCATGCATGGCATACATCTTTGGATGCGTCTCCATCGTGATTCGATGGGTATTACTTTTCTCAGTAATAGGGGTTACCGTGGCAACGCTAGATGCCAAAAAGCAAAAAAAAAGGCGAAAATTCCCGCGCTTATTGCTCGGCCGAACTTTATCGTAGAGACATCGTTCAAAGCTTGAAACATTCGGCCCGATAGTCTTTAAAGGACCATACAACTTCATCATGCTAGTTATTACGGTTTTTGCGATATTTAACTTTCAATTTAAAAAAAAAATCACTTTTATTTTGGACGCTTGTTGCTAGGCAACGGTTTATCGTACAGACATCATTACAACATTGACCAACCCGGGACGCTTTGTACTGCAACATATTTTAGTCTCGTCATGCTTGCTATTACGGTTTTTGAGATATTCCACATTGTTCATTTTGATGCTAACGGAACTTCGGATGCTTGTTGCGCGGCAACGTGGTATCGCAGAGACTTGGTTCCAACGTTAAAAGACTCAGCTTCATGTGGACTACAACATACTGAGGTCTCATTACGCTGTCGTTTACAGCTTTTGAGATATTAAAGCCAAATTGTCCCATTCTATCCTATGGGGCTTGTTACCATGGCAACAAAAACCAATGCATTTGTATGGGGGACCATGTGAATAAACAATCTGTTAATGCTGCCCGAACCGGAATGTGCACCCATGCATGGCATATATCGTTGGATGCGTCTCCATCGTGCCTCGATGGGCATTACTTTTCTCAGTCAAAAGTGTTACCGTGGCAACGCTAGATGCCAAAAAGCAAAAAAAAAGGCAAAAATTCAGACGCTTATTGCTTGGTCGAACTTTATCGTAGAGACATCGTTCAAACTTTCAAACACTCGGCCCGATTGTCCCTAACGCTACGTACAACCTCATTATGCTAATTATTACAGTTTTTGCGATATTGGCCTTTCATTTTTTTTTTTATTTCTGTTTGAATTTGGACGCTTGTTGCTAGGCAACAGGTTATCGTAGAGACATCGTACAAATGTCCCCTGACTCGGCACGCTGTGGACTTCAACATACTCAAATTTCATGAAGCTGGCATTTAAGGAAATTTTATGTCAAAATCCAGGCCAAATGGCCCCATTCATTCAAATGGGGTTTTGTACCATGGTGAAAAAAAAACCTATCCGTTAACGTAGCCTGAACCGGAACATGCTCCCATGCATGGCATACATCGTTGGATGCGTCTCCATTGTGCCTCGATGGGCATTGCTTTTCTCAGTCAAAAGCGTTACCGTGGGGACGCTAGACGGCAAAAAGCGCGCCCCATTAATAGCTATTGGGAGCACAGGAATGAATGAAATACAACCGTAAACACCTCAAACTGACATAAAACCGCCCCCAACACAAACACTGCAGCCCCAAACCAGAGCAGCGAGAGGGCTCGAATGGGCGGTAGGGCATGCCCATATCAAAATTTCCAGAAATTTTCTAGTTATTATTATTCTTATTATTCCGCACTTTTTTTCGTCCATTAATACGGCCCGAACCGCAACGTGCACCCATGCATGGCATACATCGTTGGATGCGTCTCCATCGTGATTCGATGGGCATTACTTTTCTCAGTAATAGGGGTTACCATGGCAACGCTAGTTGCTAAAAAGCAAAAAAAAAGGCGAAAATTCCCGCGCTTATTGCTCGGCCGAACTTTATCGTAGAGACATCGTTCAAACTTTGAAACACTCGGCCCGATAGTCTTTAAAGGACCATACAACTTCATCATTCTAGTTATTACGGTTTTTGCGATATTTAACTTTCAATTTAAAAAAAAAATCACTTTTAATTTGGACGCTTGTTGCTAGGCAACGGTTTATCGTACAGACATCATTACAACATTGACCAACCCGGGACGCTTTGTACTGCAACATATTTTAGTCTCGTCATGCTTGCTATTACGGTTTTTGAGATATTCCACATTGTTCATTTTGATGCTAACGGAACTTCGGATGCTTGTTGCGCGGCAACGCGGTATCGCAGAGACTTGGTTCCAACGTTAAAAGACTCAGGTTGATGTGGACTACAACATACTGAGGTCTCATTACGCTGTCGTTTACAGCTTTTGAGATATTAAAGCCAAATTGTCCCATTCTATCCTATGGGGCTTGTTCCCATGGCAACAAAAACCAATGCATTTGTATGGGGGACCATGTGAATAAACAATCTGTTAATGCTGCCCGAACCGGAATGTGCACCCATGCATGGCATATATCGTTGGATGCGTCTCCATCGTGCCTCGATGGGCATTACTTTTCTCAGTCAAAAGTGTTACCGTGGCAACGCTAGATGCCATAAAGCAAAAAAAAAGGCAAAAATTCAGACGCTTATTGCTCGGTCGAACTTTATCGTAGAGACATCGTTCAAACTTTCAAACACTCGGCCCGATTGGCACTAACGGGCCGTACAAGCTCATTATGCCAATTATTAAAATTTTTGCGATATTGACCTTTCATTTTTTTTTTAAATTTCCATTTGACTTTGGACGCTTGTTGCTAGGCGACAGATTATCGTAGAGACATCGTACAAATGTTCCCCGACTCGGCACGCTGTGGCCGTCAACATATTCAAATTTCATGAAGCTGGGATTTAAGGAAATTTTATGTCAAAATCCATGCCAAATGGCCCCATTCATTCGGATGGGATTTTTTTACCACGGTGAAACAAAAACCTATCCATTAATGTAGCCTGAACCGCAACGTGCACCCATGCATGGCATACATCGTTAGATGCGTCTCCATGTTGCCTCGATGGGCATTACTTTTTTCAGTCAAAAGTGTCACCGTGGGGGGCGCTAGACGCCAAAAAGCGCACACCTTTAATAACTATTGGGAGCACAGGAATGAATGCAATACAACTGTAAACACCTCAAACTGACATAGAACCACCCCGAACACAACCACTACAGCCCTAAACCAAAGCAGCTGGAGGGGTCGAATGGGCCGTAGGGCATGCCCATGTCAAAATTTCGTGAAATTTTCTAGTTATTATTATTATTCTTATTCCGCACTTTTTTTCGTCCATTAATACGGCCCGAACCGCAACGTGCACCCATGCATGGCATACATCGTTGGATGCGTCTCCATCGTGATTCGATGGGCATTACTTTTCTCCGTAATAGGGGTTACCGTGGCAACGCTAGTTGCCAAAAAGCAAAAAAAAAGGCGAAAATTCCCACGCTTATTGCTCGGCCGAACTTTATCGTAGAGACATCGTTCAAACTTTCAAACACTCGGCCCGATAGTCACTAAAGGACCATAAAACTTCATCATGCTACTTATCACGGTTTTTGCGATATTTAACTTTCAATTTAAAAAAAAAATCAATTTTATTTTGGACGCTTGTTGCTAGGCAACGGTTTATCGTACAGACATCATTACAACATTGACAAACCCGGGACGCTTTGTACTGCAACATATTTTAGTCTCGTCATGCTTGCTATTACGGTTTTTGAGATATTCCACATTGTTCATTTTGATGCTAACGGAACTTCGGATGCTTGTTGCGCGGCAACGCGGTATCGCAGAGACTTTGATTCAACGTTAAAATACTCAGTTTGATGTGGACTACAACATACTGAGGGCTCATTACGCTGTCGTTTACATCTTTTGAGATATTGAAGCCAAATTGTCCCATTCTATCCTATGGGGCTTGTTACCATGGCAACAAAAACCAATGCATTTGTATGGGGGAGCATGTGAATAAACAATCTGTTAATGCTGCCTGAACCGGAACGTGCACCCATGCATGGCATACATCGTTGGATGCGTCTCCATCGTGCCTCGATGGCCATTACTTTTCTCAGTCAAAAGTGTTACCGTGGCAACGCTAGATGCCATAAAGCAAAAAAAAAGGCGAAAATTCAGACGCTTATTGCTCGATCGAACTTTGTCGTAGAGACATCGTTCAAACTTTTAAACACTCGGCCCGATTGTCCCTAACGGTACGTACAAGCTCATTATGCCAAGTATTACAGTTTTTGCAATATTTACCTTTCAGGTTTTTTTTAAATTTCCGTTTGACTTTGGACGCTTGTTGCTAGGCAACAGGTTATCGTAGAGACATCGTACAAATGTTTCCCGACTCGGCACGCAGTGGACTTCAACATACTCAAATTTCATGAAGCTGGGATTTAAGGAAATTTTATGTCAAAATCCAGGCCAAATGGCCCCATTCATTCGGATGGGGTTTTGTACCATGGTGAAAAAAAAAACCTATCCGTTAACGTAGCCTGAACCGGAACATGCACCCATGCACGGCCTACATCGTTAGATGCGTCTCCATCTTGCCTCGATGGGCATTACTATTCTCAGTCAAAAGCGTTTCCGTGGCAACGCTAGATGCCAAAAAGCGCGCCCCATTAATAACTATTGGGAGCACAGGAATGAATGAAATACAAGCGTAAAAACACCTCAAACTGACATAGAACCACCCCGAACACAACCACTACAGCCCTAAACCAAAGCGGCGAGAGGGGACGAATGGGCGGTAGGGCATGCCCATATCAAAATTTCCAGAAATTTTCTAGTTAGGGCCCGAGCACTTGCAGTGCGAAGGCCCTATTGTATTTGCAGGAATTTTTATTAGGGCCCGAGCACTTGCAGTGCGAAGGCCCTATTGTATTTGCAGGAATTTTTATTAGGGCCCGAGCACCTTCAGTGCGAAGGCCCTATTGTATCTGTAGGAATTATTTGTATTTTTTTTATTATTAGGGCCCGAGCACCTTCAGTGCGAAGGCCCTATTGTATCTGTAGGAATTTTTCTTTCTTTCTTTCTTTCTTTCTTTCTTTCTTCTGACGAAAGGAGGGCCTTTTTGCCCCCCTAAACGTGCCCAAAAAGTCACCAAATTTTGCATGCAAGTCAGGCCTGGCGAAAAATTCGATATTTAATGGTTTACATTAATGGGCGTGGCAAAATGGCTCAATAGCGCCCCCCGGAAAACTTTGTGCCTCAAGCCCCACAATACGGTTTGACGTACATGCACGAAAATCAGTACACACCTGTATCAGTACACAACCTAAAGAAAAGTCTCTTGGCGACATGGCCGAAACCGAACAGGATGTCGGCCATTTTGAATTAATCGTGTCACTTTGGCGCAATTTATGCCATTCCTTCGGCAGTTAATACGGCCCGAACCGTAACGTGCACCCAGGTGTGTTATACATCAAAATGTGCGTCTCCATCCTGCGACTACGCGCATTACTTTTCTCTTTCAAAAGCGTTACCGTGGCGACGCTAGACGCCAAAAAGCGCGCCCACCCTTCATCTGGTTGGTTCAGACAGAAAAAACTTTGCGCCTCAAGCCCCATAATACGGTTTGACGTACATGAACGAAAATCGGTACACACCTGTATCATGTCGCAACTAAAAGAAAAGTCTCTTGGCGCCATGGCCGAAACCGAACAGGAAGTCGGCCATTTTGAACATTCTGAATTAATCGCGTAATTTTGGAGCAATATGAGCCATTCCTTCGAGAATTAATACGGCCCGAACCGTAACGTGCACCCAGGTGTGTTATACATCAAAATGTGCGTCTCTATCCTGCGACTACGCGCCTTACTTTTCTCTTTCAAAAGTGTTACCGTGGCGGCGCTAGACGCCAACAAGCGCACCCCCCCCTTCATCTGATTGGTCCATATTTGATAGTTCCCCAAAAGGCACCAAATTTTGCATGCAAGCCAGGCCTGGCGATAAATTTGATATTTCATGGTTTGCATTAATGGGCGTGGCAAAATGGCTCAACAGCGCCCCCCGGAAAACTTTGTGCCTCAAGCCCCACAATACGTTTTGACGTACATGCTCGAAAATCGCTACACACCTGTATCATGTCGCAACTAAAAGAAAAGTCTCTTGGAGCCATGGCCGAAACCGAACAGGAAGTCGGCCATTTTGAATTAATTGTGTAATTTTGGCGCAATTTATGCCATTCCTTCGGCAAATAATACGGCCTGAACCGTAATGTGCACCCAGGTGTGTTATACGTCAAAATGTGCGTCTTCATCTTGCGACTACGCGCATTACTTTTCTCTTTCAAAAGTGTTACCGTGGCGGCGCTAGACGCCAAAAGGCGCGCCCCCCCTTCATCTGATTGGTCCATATTTGATAGTCACCAAATTTTGCATGCAAGCCTGGCCTGGCGATACATTTGATATTTCATGGTTTGCATGAATGGGCGTGGCCTAACGGCTCAACAGCGCCCCCTAGAATACTATTCTCTGCCATAACTTTTGAATGGTTTGACATAAAGAGTCGTGGGTGGTGTCATGGGACTCGGTATTGAGTCCTTTACCATAATTGGTGAAAATTTGCCCCGCCCCTTTTTCTGATTGGTTGTCCCTATTTCCCGCTATAACTTTTGAATGGTTTGACATAGAGAGTTGTGGGTGGTGTCATCAGACTCTATGTGGACTCCTTGACCTTCATTGGCCTGAATTAGCCCCGCCCCTTCTTCTGATTGGTTGTCCCTTTTTTCTGCTATAACTTTTGAATGGTTTGACATAGGAAGTCGTGGGTGGTGTCATTTCTGATATGCTTATGGGGGGTGGTGGACGTGAGTGCGAGGGCCCGTTCATCGCTGCTTGCAGCTTTAATTATTATTATTATTCTTATTATTTTTCTGACGAAAGGAGGGCCTTTTTGCCCCCCTAAACGTGCCCAAAAAGTCACCAAATTTTGCACCCAAGTCAGGCCTGGCGAAAAATTTGATATTTAATGGTTTGCATTAATGGGCGTGGTAAAATGGCTCAACAGCGCCCCCTTGAAAACTTTGTGCCTCAAGCCCCATAATACGGTTTGACGTACATGCACGAAAATCGCCACACGCCTGTATCATGACGAAACTTAAAGAAAAGTCTCTTGGCGTCATGCCCGAAACCGAACAGGATGTCGGCCATTTTGAATTAGTCGTGTCATTTTGGCGAAATTTATGCCATTCCTTCGGCAGTTAATACGGCCCGAACCGTAACGGGCACCCAGGTGTGTTATACATCAAAATGTGCGTCTCCATCCTCCGACACCACGCATTACTTTTCTCTCTCAAAAGCGTTACCGTGGCGACGCTAGACGCCAAAAAGCGCGCCCACCCTTCATCTGATTGGTTCAGACAGAAAAAACTTTGCCCCTCAAGCCCCACAATACGGTTTGACGTACATAAACGAAAATCGGTACACACCTGTATCATGTTGCAACTTACAGAAAAGTCTCTTGGCACCATGGTCGAAACCGAACAGGAAGTCGGCCATTTTGAACATTCTGAATGAATCACGTAATTTTGGAGCAATATATGCCATTCCTTCGAGAATTAATACGGCCCGAACCGTATCATGAACCCAGATGTGTTATACATCAAAATGTGCGTCTCTATCCTGCGACTACGCGCATTACTTTTCTCTTTCAAAAGTGTTACCGTGGCGACGCTAGACGCCAAAAACCGCGCCCCCCTTCATCTGATTGGTCCATATTTGATAGTTCCCCAAAAGGCACCAAATTTGGCATGCAAGCCAGGCCTGGCGATAAATTTGATATTTCATGGTTTGCATTAATGGGCGTGGCAAAATGGCTCAACAGCGCCCCCCGGAAAACTTTGTGCCTCAAGCCCCACGATACGGTTTGACGTACATGCACGAAAATCGGTACACACCTGTATCATGTCGCAACTTAAAGAAAAGTCTCTTGGAGCCATGGCCAAAACCGAACAGGAAGTCGGCCATTTTGAATTAATTGTGTAATTTTGGCTAAATTTATGCCATTCCTTCGGCAATTAATACGGCCCGAACCGTAACGTGCACCCAGGTGTGTTATACATCAAAATGTGCGTCTCCATCCTGCGACTACACGCATTACTTTTCTCTTTCAAAAGTGTTACCATGGCGACGCTAGACGCCAAAAGGCACGCCCCCCCTTCATCTGATTGGTCCATATTTGATAGTCACCAAATTTTGCATGCAAGCCAGACTTGGCGATACATTTGATATTTCATGGTTTGCATTAATGGGCGTGGCCTAACGGCTCAACAGCGCCCCCTAGAATACTTTAATCTGCCATAACTTTTGAATGGTTTGACATAGGAAGTCGTGGGTGGTGTCATGGGACTCTGTAATGAGTTCTTAAGCTTCGTTGGCCTTAATTAGCCCCGCCCCTTCTTCTGATTGGTTGTCCCGATTTTCTGCTATAACTTTGGAATGGTTTGACATAGAGAGTCCTGGGTGGTGTCATCAGATTCTTTATGGAATCCTTGACCTTCATTGGCCTGAATTAGCCCCGCCCCTTCTTCTGATTGGTTGTCCCTTTTTTCTGCTATAACTTTTGAATGGTTTGACATAGAGAGTCGTGGGTGGTGTCTTTTCTGATATGCTTATGGGGGGCGGTGGCCGTGAGTGCGAGGGCCCGTTCATTGCTGCTTGCAGCTTTAATTTGACTTACTCTTCTTTTAGAGCTGGACCTGATCTGACGCTAGAGGCACCATCATTTTTAAAGTTCATCTGTACCAACCCTTCTCCCCCAATCTCTTTTTTTTTTTTTTTTTTTAGGGCCCGAGCACCTTCAGTGCGAAGGCCCTATTGTATCTGTAGGAATTTTTTTTTTTCTTTTTCTTTTTCTTTTTCTTTTTCTTCTGACGAAAGGAGGGCCTTTTTGCCCCCCTAAACGTGCCCAAAAAGTCACCAAATTTTGCACGCAAGTCAGGCCTGGCGAAAAATTTGATATTTAATGGTTTACATTAATGGGCGTGGCAAAATGGCTCAACAGCGCCCCCCGGAAAACTTTGTGACTCAAGCCCCACAATACGGTTTGACGTACATGCACGAAAATCGCTACACACCTGTATCAGTACACAACTTAAAGAAAAGTCTCTTGGCGACATGGCCGAAACCGAACAGGAAGTCAGCCATTTTGAATTAATCGTGTCACTTTGGCGCAATTTATGCCATTCCTTCGGCAGTTAATACGGCCCGAACCGTAACGTGCCCCCAAGTGTGTTATACATCAAAATGTGAGTCTCCATCCTGCGACAACACGCATTACTTTTCTCTTTCAAAAGCGTTACCGTGGCGACGCTAGACGCCAAAAAGCGCGCCCACCCTTCATCTGGTTGGTTCAGACCGAAAAAACTTTGCGCCTCAAGCCCCACAATACGGTGTGACGTACATGAACGAAAATCGGTACACACCTGTATCATGTCACAACTTAAAGAAAAGTCTCTTGGCGCCATGGCCGAAACCGAACAGGAAGTCGGCCATTTTAAACATACTGAATTAATCGCGTAATTTTGGAGCAATATGAGCCATTCCTTCGAGAATTAATACGGCCCGAACCGTAACGTGCACCCAGGTGTGTTATACATCAAAATGTGCGTCTCTATCCTGCGACTACACGCATTACTTTTCTCTTTCAAAAGTGTTAACGTGGCGACGCTAGACGGCAAAAAGCGCGCCCCCCTTCATCTGATTGGTCCATATTTGATAGTTCCCCAAAAGTCACCAAATTTTGCATGCAAGGCAGGCCTGGCGATAAATTTGATATTTTATGGTTTACATTAATGGGCGTGGCAAAATGGCTCAACAGCGCCCCCCGGAAAACTTTGTGCCTCAAGCCCCACAATACGGTTTGACGTACATGCATGAAAATCGGTACACACCTGCAGCATGTTGCAACTTAAAGAAAAGTCTCTTGGCACCATGGCCGAAACCGAACAGGAAGTCAGCCATTTTTAATTTATTGTGTAATTTTGGCGCAATTTATGCCATTCCTTCGGCAATTTTTACGGCCCGAACCGTAACGTGCACCCAGGTGTGTTATACCTCAAAATGTGCGTCTTCATCTTGCGACTACGCGCATTACTTTTCTCTTTCAAAAGTGTTACCGTGGCGACGCTAGACGCGAAAAAGCGCGCGTCCCCTTCATCTGATTGGTCCATATTTGATAGTTCTCCAAAAGCCACCAAATTTTACATGCAAGCCAGGCTTGGCGATAAATTTGATATTTCATGGTTTGCATTAATGAGCGTGGCCTAACGGCTCAACAGCGCCCCCTAGAATACTTTTCTCTGCCATAACTTTTGAATGGTTTGACATAAAGAGTCGTGAGTGGTGTCATGGGACTCGGTATAGAGTCCTTGACCATAATTGGTGAAAATTAGCCCCGCCCCTTTTTCTGATTGGTTGTCCCTTTTTTCTGCTATAACTTTTGAATGGTTTGACATAGGAAGTCGTGGGTGGTATCGTTTCTGATATGCTTATGGGGGGCGGTGGCCGTGAGTGCGAGGGCCCGTTCATCGCTGCTTGCAGCTTTAATTTTTAATTGTTATTGTAATGCCTCTTTTTTTATTTATTGTCTTTGTCTTCACTTTGAAAAATGAAAAATTATAAATATAAAAAAAATATATATATATAATACAATTTTTCGGAATAATTATGTTTACTTGCAGCAGGGTAACATATAATTTAGTGTCCGCTCCTATGACTCGCGTTTGATTGTATTTATAAGCAGCACAGATAGCGGAAACCCACTTCATATAATGATATAACATAACAAAGTCCAACAAACCACAAGAACAACAAAAACATAGCCTAATAAAACAAATACATTTCAGACATTGTAGGAGTTCGGCACCACGGATAGCCAGCAGATCACTCTGAAATCACCATCTTCATCCTTCATCCACTTCAACTAATGACAGTAATGTAGTAAAATTGTCACGACGGCCCATAAATTCACAAAAAAGTTCAAATTAAATTTGAAGTATTGTGGCCTACTCACCACTACTTGAAGGAACTCGGCGAGCCTTGCGCTCCGCGAACTCGCCCAGGGGCCCTAGGATGAATCGCTGCTAACAACGTGGTTCATCTCCCACATGAGGAGGATTAGGGCGAACAAAATATGCGTCTAGCTTGGGCAATTTGCCTATGTCTTGCTCCCTTTTTTCTTTTTCTTTGCGTTTTATAGCTCCACTTTTGTGTTTCTAACTCATGTTTAGGCTGTAGGATTACTGCGCTCTGTGGACAAGTGATTGATGATGACGGATGATGTTGATAGACGGCTGTTGATGACGAACCATTTTACCCAAAATACATTTGGAGATTATACTTAAATTTAACTGTGAGTGTGAAAATCTCAGCACAACATATTATACAATGCTTTATACCTAATTTGAACCAAGTGGTGCAAACACACTGGACTCTGAGATCCATCAGCTTGCGCATATTTAACCAGACTGGGATACATGCCAACAGTGACCCGAACAATGATCAATCATGAGGAACTACAACTCCACCACACACACACACACACACACACACACACACACACACACACACACACACACACACACACACACACACACACACACACACGTTGCAACAAGGTGGTCAACTCGTCTCACAATAGCAACAGTGATTTCTGGCCCAAACAGTCTATTTGAAGGGAGAAAACGCAGATGGCTTGTGTTTCCTAATGAATTACTCATCGACCAGTCTTTATTGAGGTGACAGGAAAGCCAGCAGAGCTGCACCCCTTTTCTCCAGCTCTGCGGGGTGACGGTACAGCAGGCCTGGGACAGCCTTGCACAGTTGGACAATACCGTATCGCCTGGGAAGCTGACATACAGTACTGTGTTACCATAGTTACCAAGAAAGGAGAGTAAAGTGGTGACGGAGAAGGAAGGGAGAGGAGGAGACTAGACAGCCATGGAAAATGTATTTGTATACATGACCACATCGCAAGGAAAACTTCATTTTTCCCATAGATGAGAACAGAAAAGGATATTAGTTTAGTTTGTGTGTGAATAATTGTGTGTCTTTGATGTCAACAGACATCCAGATGCAATCTCAGTGGCTCGAAGGCTGAAGTGTTGAAGGATGTCAGAAAACAGAAAACAGAATAACAGAAAAAATAGGCTTAAATGAGAGATGCAGCTCAAGGAGCAGGCTGCACACTAATCCAAAGTTTACAGTAAATTGAAACAAATGGCATGAAAAAAAACACTCTCCCATGACGTCCTTATATGCACGTGACATATCTCCTCGCTCACACTCCAGCAGGTGAAAGCGAGCGGGTGTGAGAGCACCCTTTGCACACTTTTCCATGACAGATCCAGAGAGTGAGAGACAGATTTTTCTCTCTTTGTGGCGTGACGAGTCGTCAGAATTCCACGGCTCTCTAAGTAGGTCATGCTGCCTTTTCAGAGTTCCACTCCTCCCCACATTGCATCAAAAATGCATAAATCCCTGCACATTCTTCCTGCTAGCAGCTTCCCAGGCTGGCGAAAGCTCATCTTTAGTGATTCTAATCCCATCAAAGGTGGTTCTGCTCGTATGTAAACACAACGTGGAATGAAAATGTGATCTCTGGCAGCTGCCTCGTGACGGCTCCCCATTTTTGACGAGGAAGTTGGGTGAACCTGCAATAGAGTGGCCGCATTAACAGGTGCCAGTTTTTTACGTTTTTAAAATAAACAGTGAGCCAAGCATTTTTGTTCCCGCCCTGGTTGGTGATGCTATCTGTAAAGACACACTCCACCGTGAGACGAACTGAATGGCGCCGGTGCAAAGTGAGCACACGTGAGATAAGCACGGGCATGTCTCCTGACTACAAGGGAGACATGAGGATGCAGGGCCTCCACGGAGCCCACTGTGACAGCTGTGAGGTTTTGTCTTCAGGCTTTTTACATAAAAGATGAAAAGTATGTCATAAAAAAAAACTACTTTGTCGTTTAAGAATGAAATTAATGACATGGAACACCAATTTAAAAACGAATTGTTGCCCCCCTCCCCAAGAGTCACATTCAAATATGGGCATTCATTGTTGCTGGGGCAGCTTTGCTTCTGCGCAGCCCTAAAATCATGTCTCTTGAGCTGATATAGATGTTATGCATAGATTAATAACTGAGTAGATTCCAATAATGTTGTTGCTTTTATGTCCCAGTCTTTGACCACTGAGCCAGCCGTTTAACCGCAAATACCAGTCCATTCGCGTGTTTGTGTGTCTAGCCTACGTGGTTGCATAATTCCAAGGAGCCAAAAGAACTTGTATAAATAACACATACAATTATTAGCATCAATTTATAACGTCTGTGATTTTTTTTAAAGCTCTCTTTTTGTGTACTCATCATCTCCATATAAATTTAATAAATTTGAGCTTTTATTGTAGACGTAGCTGTTGCTGTGACAACGGAAGAGACTTTCATCTCGCCCTTCTTCGTATTACCAAATACAACGGAAGCAAAAAGGTAAATCTTGAAACAGCAAACATCCGTACACATACGAGTTAGTTTGGGCTTTCAACCACAGCAGGGAGAGAAATAAAATAAATAAATAAATAAATAAAATCACTGTCTTCCTGTCAAAGTTTAAGGTGAAAATACCAAAAATGTTATGATGAAGAAGAAAACTTCCTCTTCTGGGGGGTGAATATCTGTCAGGATGTCAAGATGTAACATTAATGAAAATAGCAAATGCTGTCCGCACAAGCCTTTTATAAGAGGGGCAACCTTAAAAGAAGCCCCAAGCTGATGGTGAACTCATAAATGAATACATTTCTGTCAGTCTTCTTCAGTTTCTCAGCCAAGAAGATCCACGCAGGACTTTGTATGGAAGAGACACACTCATGAAAATGTGTAGGTCTATTTGGAGATGTATGCATTTCAAATTGTATATAAACTTTTCATCCTTTTTGGATTAGATAGATTCATCATAACCAAGTTAATTAATGTAATGTGGTGCATATTTGCCAGTTAAATGTAAATAAAACAATTAAGAAAGAGGTACCTGCAACAATACCAATAAACCCACCATGTTTCGAGTGCATAATGACAGATTTGTCTTTATTATTGAAAAATTAAATTTTTTCCAAATAATTAAGAACCGTGCTGAAGACATACGTTGATTTTAAGTATTTGAAACAAATGAGATTTCTGAATGATAAAAGGATAGAAAAAATGTATGCAACTGAATTGCATGAATCTTGGAATTAGGCCTATATATTTCCGTGAGTGCCGATTATGATGAAAGGAAAGAAACAAAATTCTAAGAGGAGGATGACAAAGCCTGCAAGAGCATGTCTCTTCACCCAAAGGCCTTCCGGTCTGTAGAAACACGCAACACAGTTGAATTTGTCCATGCTTTTCTATCGAAAACGGATATGAAGTGCCGGAACCATCGCTTTTCTGTGAAAGGTCATATTTGTGTCATAAAAGTGTCACCAGAGTGGTTACAGGTTATACCACAAGACCGAACCACAGAGGCCAGACTTCGCAGCTCATTAGATGCAAAAGAGACACTTCCACAGGTTCCCTTTTTTTTTTTTTTTTTTAATATTTTACCAACAGAGGAATTTGCTCTCAAACAAATGTCTAACAAAGGCCTAAAACTGTCCTTTTTGATAAATCTCAAAGTTTTAAGTTATTGCTGGTTCGGGTCAGTCTGACCCAACCCTTTTAGTTTTGCTGCGATGGCCTGAGGTGCTCCCATGATGCAGTGGGCCAATTTCTCTCCCACCTCCCTGTTTTTCCACTTATATTTATTTCCACTTACTGAAATATCAGTAAAAAAAACACCTGTGAGGAGGGGGTTGGGGGTGGTGGGGCTGGGTCAGGTGCTGACTTTAAGGTAACAAGGCCAAACCTCGTTACCTCATCACAGCGTAGGACCCCGGTACCGTCCACTGCCCTTTGGTAGAAACGTCAACACGCTATGACACTTTCAATTCAAATGAAGTCGTTTTTTGAAATTTTGGATGCAACTTCACCTTAAACGTCAAGTAGGTGTGTGAAAAGAGAACTAGAAGAAATTAGATGTGTTTTTGTTGGTGTGTTTGAATGCATGCGGTTGAATAAGACACCACTTACAGCTGAAGGGGACAGAATGTCTTGTGCCTACAGTATATCAACGCTTTTGCACTAGTACCACCTCAGCTCGGTTCTACCCGTTTTGCGCTTTTGCACTAGGGCTGAGACGGGTAGAGCCGCTCCAAGTCGATACTTTTTTCTGTAACCATTTCAGCCAGGTTCTATACACGAATCCGGCGACCGGTTTGTGTGCGCCGCCATCTTGCGGCGGCGCCATTGCTGCGGTGGCAGGTGTCAATCTGCCACCGCAGCGCTGTTATTGTAACCTGACGCTACAGCATCATTATAGCTGGATTGATGATGTTAGACAGTGGCCTTCCATAAATAATGAAGGTATCTTAAATTAATGCTGATGTTAATTTATAAATAATGATTTGTTTGAGCGATAAGCAGGAAAGAATAGAGGAATAGGGAGATAAGGGAGTGTATGATTAAACACTGTAATATAGCTCTCTCCACCTCCTCTCCTTACGAGGCACGTCTGCACAATTAAATATTACCTGTTTATGTTTTGTTTTATTTTAGGTATCCAAGAATATTTTATTGATCGCCTGGCGTCCGATGACGAAAAAAAACGCAATTACAGGTCTCTAATTGAAGGGCAGAACTATCTCAGCTCCGGATGATACAGAATACATACATACATAACCCCAATCTTCAGATAAAACTAGTTTGTTGAGGAAAAAATATCAACTCTATTTGTAGCTGCAGAAGAAAAAAATAATCTCACGAGGAAAAGAAAAATATTGCTCAATCCTCGGAGCCTCTTCAGCATAAAAAAAAAGAAAAGAGAAGTAAGAGTAATAAAAAAGATGTACTGTATGTTGTTATATTATACTAATTTATAATTAGGTGGTTCTGCAGAACTGCGGCAGTAAATCCTCATCGGAGCTTCATTCTTTAGTAGTGATTTCATATGAACCCAAACCGTTAATAATCATTATTTTCTCCATATACCGCTCCCTGGCTTCCTTGTTTAAGGTATCCAGGTAAATTCCAGTTCCTTTCCAGCAGTTTAACATCTTTTTTTGCGTTCCGTCTGTTCACTTGGTGAAACAGAAAAGTAGTTTTGAAAGTCCCTCCCGTCTTCATTCACTATCAAAACAAATGCACGTGACGGGACAGGAGTGTTCCGATGATACAAATACATTAAGAGAGCCTGGCAGGGAGCGGAGTAATAGATCCATACGTATATATGTCACCACCCTCCTCGCCACCGATTGGTCGGGGGGCGGGGCCGTTACCACCCACCACGCCTCTGATTGGTCGGGGGGCGGGGCCTTCAAACGTTTGAATCAGGAAGCGGGAGTCAGCGCGAGGGGACTCGCGGCTCGCGGCGATTTTATTATAAAGCGCAAAACGTCTGTTTGGTGATCCAACTCTGAGGTGCAGATGTTCATAAACCTGGTGGCTGTCGAGAAAATTAAAAAAGCGATGTAGACGGGCTGTTTTTTTCTCAGCCGCTCCCGGCTCCAGCTGATTTCTCATCTGCGCCGACACAAACAAAGGTGTTGCGCAATCGAGTACGTCACAGCAGCTTCACCACAACCCCCCCACTTATTCCCTGGCAGTGCGAAAACACACGTGTGGAGCCGGGACGAGCCGCGCCGCGCCGAGCCGGGCTGAGCCGATACTAGTGGAAAAGTGCCATATGTGGTCAAAACAAGGCAAACCCTAGGCTTTCAAAGCTGCGCTGAAATATTAAACTAAAGGCCCGATCTTCTCTTGGCTCAGGAGTTCTTGTTGCACGGCAGTTCTTGAAAATGGAGATATGAGGCAGACGTCAAAGCCCAAGGAGACTGGCCTGTACCTCTCATCATTGAAACCTGCCTCTTCATCTTAACTTCCATGTACCATCCTGATGTGACCCAACATTTCTTAACAGGTTGTTGGATGAGACTTGGCAGGAAATTAGCAATGCATCATGAAATGTGATGAAGCTATAGAACCAAACATAATATTTACATCATCTTGCACCAGTTCTGAAGTTCCCTAAAAACAATGTCACAGGGAAGGGAGGTGCATTTTTGACTGGAGGTTATTGCTTACGTTCATGTTCGACATTTCGACGCAGCGACTTGTAGAGCGTTGCCCTCAGAGCCATCCACCGTCTTAAAATATGCCTTTGTAAGCAAGACCACGGAGATGTAAAATCAAAACGTATTTATCTCTCAGGAAAAGCCAAAGAAAAATCGTTTTAATTCAGGAGGTGTTTTGGCCCCCAAGGAGTGGCTCGGCGTCTCGTTCGGTTTGAATCTGAAAAATATGTCAGAATAGGCAGCTGAGCTTAACGAGCGCTGCCTCGCTCCGGTAAGAATGGACTATGAAGCATTTACACAACACTCTTCCTTCCTTTTTGCCAACTCTATTGACTTCACAGCGGCCGATAGCTTCTTGTCTTTCATGGCGACGGAACAACTCACGCACAGGAAAATTGTCATACAAAGAGCGAGAGGCAACATTGAAGTAACAACACCCCCGGGGGCTTGGATACTGTGCTGCTTCTTAGCGCTTGCTACCTTTTTACTCCGTGCATTTCTTTTACTTTTCTTTTTTTCCCTATGTGTGTGTTACAAATGTGCCATGGCTTATTCAAGCGAGTGCCACGGGGTTCCCTCTGACCGCAGCACAGGGCCGCAACAGTTCATCTCCAAACAAAAGGACAAACACAGTGCAGACGTGGAGTTCCTTTATTTTCATTTAATCCTCTCACGGGCTCAGAGCTACTACTTAGAGATGTTTTTAAAGGCTGCGAGCACCTTTTAATGAGCCTATGTGACATGTCCAACAAATATAGAGAGAGACAAACAAGAATACACGTTATGAGACAGAAATAGAACAGGAAATGAACTTTAATATTTATATCAAAGTGCATGCTGCTGCTTACTGTATCTACCCGCCTGCTGTGTGTGTGTGTGTGTGTGTGTGTGTGTGTGTGTGTGTGTGTGTGTGTGTGTGTGTGTGTGTGTGTGTGTGTGTGTGTGTGTGTGTGTGTGTGTGTGTGTGTGTGTGTGTGTGTGTGTGTGTGTGTGTACACTAGGAATGGGCGATATTTTACCGTTCACAATATACCGTCAAAAAAATTCCTCACGATAAGAATTTGTCACGTCGCGGTAAAAACGATAAATTCCCGTTGATGACGGAAGGAAGGAAGGAAGGAAGGAAGGAAGGAAGGAAGGAAGGGAGGAAGGGAGGAAGGAAGGAAGGAAGGAAGGGAGAAAACAAGGAAAGAAGGAAGGAAGGGAGAAAACAAGGAAAGAAGGAAGGAAGGGAGAAAAGAAGAAGGGAAGAAGGAAGGAGAGAGCAGGAGGAAAGAAGGAAGGAAGGGGAAAAAAGGAAGAAAGGAAGGAAGGAAGGAAGGAAGGAAGGAAGGAAGGAAGGAAGGAAGGAAGGAAGGAAGGAAGGAAGGAAGGAAGGAAGGAAGGAAGGAAGGAAGGAAGGAAGGAAAGGGGAGAAGGAAGGGAGAAAAGAGGAAGGGAAGAAGGAAGGAGAGAGCAGGAGGAAATGAGGAAGGAAGGGGAAAAAGAAGGAAGGAAGGAAGGAAGGAAAGAAAGAAAGAAAGAAAGAAAGAAAGAAAGAAAGAAAGAAAGAAAGAAAGAAAGAAAGAAAGAAAGAAAGAAAGAAAGAAAGAAAGAAAGAAAGAAAGAAAGAAAGAAAGAAAGAAAGAAAGATAAATTCCCGTTGATGACAAACATGGCGGATCTGAGAGCGAGATAGATTCATAGTTGAAAAGGTGGAGTTGAATTGGTATTTTTTTCATCGCCATTTTTATCGTTATCAGGATAAATGCCAGAAATAATCGTGATACATTTTTTAGTCCATACCGCCCATCCCTAGTGTACACATACTCCATCTAGAAGTGATGAATAAAATAACCGTGAACCCGTCAGCCAAACTTGCAACATTGGCTTCGAGATGGTTAAACTCTGTCTTCCTCCTTGAAAAGACAGTAACCTCCAGCCCACCCCCATCTCTATCCTACCATCACCACCACCCAATCCAGAGCTTAAAGCTACAGGAACATTTAACGATCATTTGTGGCTAAAACCTTTTTGAAAAGCCAAGTCAATAAAAACAAAGCAACATAATTTGAGGTCATTCCAAAAGGTTTGTGTCCAAAGTATCAATGGAAATAATAACCCGCTGCTCAGAGATGATGGCAAATGCAACGGCGGAGCAGCAGTTTGGCTCTGGAGGTTGTTTCATGTGTTTGATGTGGCCTCAGGGGAGCAGGCCAGGCCAGAAGGCCTTTGATGAGGCACCTCCACTAGCTGTGATCAGATAATGCTGCCCCTGTTTCATTCACACCTGCCCATTGTGATGATGCTGTAATTCTGGCGCTGGGATACGTTTGCTGGAGAACACAAAGAACCTGTTTCTTTTTCTTCTCTTTTTTTATTAAGACAATTAGGTTTTATAAAAGGTATTTTATAAGATGAAGATTCTTAACCTTAAAGATTTTGCAGTACTGTTCAAGGTGTTTTTATTATTATTTAAGATAAAGAAATGCATGAAAGATAAAAAGTAAGCTACAGTATATCCTTGCCTTATTACATAAGAGTGGGGTCCTACTGTCTCATCTTCTGTTTGTATTGACATTTGCATTTCCATACAAAAATCGAGCTTAAGGACTTGATAATGATAGTCACACGGCTGATACTCATGCACGTAAATGACAGAAATCACATTCGGAGGACAGAAACATCGGAAATAAAAAGAAATAAAAAAGATGGCAGAGATTTTTCATGCCCGACAAAGAATGCGTAAGGGATAAAGTTACATCGGGAAATGTGACAGATAGTAACAGCAAAAGGATATATGAAAAGGGGGGAGGAAAGCGGCGGAGAATGAAAAAAAAGCAGCAAGAGAGGATGCAGAAAGTTCCATCAGTGTGGAGATGATGTGGGTGGATGGCAGCGCGTAGGCAGATGCATAGGAGAGGAGAATGCAGAGGGAGCTGGTTTATGACTCCCTATTTCTCTGACTCGCCTCAAATCAGCTCATCTGCAGAGATGCAGAATAAGCATGAGGTTGTTCTCCTTTCTTGTCTTTACATCCCCGCACACAGATACAGACCAGTGGTGAGGCAATAAGGGCATGCCCCATGCCTGTGATTGTGCATGTGCGCGTATGTCGGTGAGTGAGCTGGTTACATTACAGAACAAAGAATCCAGTCAATCAGTGAGAAGCAGGCCCGCCCCTTATTTTACAATCAGTTTCATCATTTGTGGATCTGACACACACATGCACTATCGCGATCCCACTCATTCATCCTGCACCCATTCAACTGCACATACACGCACATGCAAACACGTTGACGTTTGTGCATGTCTAAGCGGTTGCCTAGGAAATGGGTTTTTCACTCATATCCATAGGTCAAGCAGCAGGATGTTGGCATGGCAACAGAGGACCTGTTGATGGGGCTAACTGCATTACTGCTGTGTGTGAGAGCTTTTCATGTGATGGTATTTGAGGATTTGAATAGCATCACTTAAAAGAATGCCTTTTGTGTGTGTGTGTGTGTGTGTGTGTGTGTGTGTGTGTGTGTGTGTGTGTGTGTGTGTGTGTGTGTGTGTGTGTGTGTGTGTGTGTGTGTGTGTGTGTGTGTGTGTGTGTGTGTTCTTACATCTGTGTTACCCAGCATGCAGTTCTGTGTTTGATTCTTGTCCGTGTGTGCGTTGAGGCCACAGTAGCGGAAGTACATATCATTCACTATAAATGTATTGTTGTGTGCTTCACACACACAAGGAAAAAAACAAGTGACACGTACACTCACTTATGTACCAATACAGAAAGAAGTTGTTACAATACACTGCCTGCATGTAGATCCGTAGCTGCTATGACACTGCCCGTTCTCACACAAACACACAAATATTTCCAGGTAGACTTCCATTACACTTTGTCGCAAAACAAAAGCAGAACTCTGAATTTGCGACAACGGTATTGAAACATGTGCGTTGGTGTCTATAATGAACTGCGTTTTTTTCTTTATGAGCGTAACTCTCCTAGCTTTCTCTCCGTTTCTCTGTAACTCTCCGTATCGTGTCCTGCGAGACTTCTCTTCAAAACAATGAAGAAGAGGAAAATCTCAACCCCCTAAGAAGACGGACGAATGCATCTTTAGTTTTCGACAAATAATTGCGATTGCTGCTACCACTGTTGAGAAAAGGCAGCGGACGATCACTCAAATGATTTTTCAAAGTGATGCATAATAATAAAGCTGTGTACGTCGTATTCATGAGGCCAAAAACAACTAACGTCACTCTCTACAGAAGACGTTTTTGTCCTCAGTCTGCTTCTGCAGTCAAGAACATCAAACTAATTAACTTTCGTCTCACTTTGAGTTGCCTTTTTGCATGAACTGTGCAGTGCAAATCAAATTGCCCTGCGTTTAACGTCAAGGTTACTGCCAATGGTGGGAAAAACAAAACAAATTAGAGCTGCAAGCAGTGATGAACGGGCCCTCGCGCGCGCAATTTTTACCAATAAAGGTCAAGGACTCAAAACTAAGTCCTATGACACCACCCATGAGTCTTTATGTCAAACCATTCAAAAGTTATTGCAGAAAATAGGAACTATCACATATCGACCAATCAGAAAAATGGGCAGGGCTAATTTGCACCAATAATGTTCAAGTACGGTACTCAAAACCATGTCCGATACACCACCCACGAGTCTGTATGTTATGGGCTCAAATTAATGCCATAAGTATTTTGTATCTGTAAATAAACTTTGTACTTGTAGAAATATTTTGTACGTGTGCAAAAAATATTTGTACTTGCAAAAAATATTTGTACTTGTAAAAATATTTTGTGCGTGTGAAAAAAATATTTGTACTTGTAGAAATATTTTGTGCGTGTGAAAAAAATATTTGTACTTGCAAAACATTTGTACTTCTAGATACAAAGCTACAAACTTTTTACAAAGCTACAAACTTTTTTTACAAAAGCTACAAACTTTTTTTCAAAAGCTACAAACTTTTTTTACAACTACGAGTTATGGCAGTGTTTTGACGTGCCAAAACTAAGAGCCAATCAGCGATCTTTGGCACGGGTTTCAAAGGGTTTCTGGAGAGCCAATCAGATCATTGCATCGCCTACTGACGTTGCCGCCATATTGGATGTGGCAAGACTGGGCTGTAAACTAATACAAGTAAATGGACTTATTTTCATAAAGCACCTTTCTACAAAGAAATTTACATTTTACGTCTCATTTATTCATTCACACACGCACTAATATACTTGGGAAACAGTTAGGCACCAAATATAATATATTTAATTTTCTCAGACGGCAAAAATAAGAACTTTATTGATCCCACATAGAAGTAATTCATGTTATAGCAGCTATGGAGAACAAGGTAGCGCCGAAAAACAATATATATCCCCCCTCACAAAAATAAGAAAAATACAGAAACATATTCTCTCATTAACAAAGCATATTTTACCTCTTTACACATTACATTACATTTTATTGTTATTGTTATTTTATTGTCTGAAAAAATTGTTCAAATATGTTTTGTTGTTTTGTTGATAAAAAAATATGTCTCTATTTTGAGGGGGGATATATATTGCTTTTCGGCACTACCTTGTTCTCTATAGCTGATATAACATGAATTACTCCTATGTGGGAACAACAAAAAACAGATGAATAAACTTTAGGTACAATAACTGTAGCTCGAAATACAGTAAACATTTCCCAAGCCCTTTTAATAAAGCCTTTATGTGCTTTTATATGACAGCTAACTAACAAAATCCTTAATAGATCTGCATTATATTAGTCTTAATAAAGCAGGAAGTAGTTTAAAATCTGACTTGTATCCGCTGTGTGCATGGGCAAATGCACATTGACTGGCACGCAAGCTTGAGTTAGTGATTGTTCATGCTTTCAAGTCTCTGTTGTGTCACTGCTGCTGGTCTCAGTGAAGAGCAAAGTCAGCCTCAGGCCCTTACTCTATAACACATCTAATCTAAGCACACACATCGAGCAGGGGAGCTGCAAGTGACTGCCTACAACTATGTACAGTTTATAGAGATGGTGAGATTGTAAAGTGGCAAGTGATGTGGACTGAGGAATGGCGCCCGTAGTTTCAAGACTACAGATCGTGGTGACAAGAATGGGAGACAGAACTAATGGTGTAAAATCTGCAGTTTTTTTTTAAGCCCATGCAAGGTACTAAGCCTCGGGTCAAAATGACCCAAGCCAGAGGGAAGGTCCTCAGTTGCTCAAAAGGCTTGCCTATCCCCGAGTGCCTTGAAAGGCAAGAGATGAGTTTCAAAACAACCAACATTCTTTCAGAGACTTTGTGTGGCTAAAGCATTGCTACTCTACACTTCACTTGTAACATCCATTAATCCATACAAGTATCTGCTATTCCTATTCAGGGTCACAGGGTCTCTTTGGGTGAAAGTCCCCATCACAGAGATACACAAGCACATGTCTCACTGCTTTTGGCAAGTTGGAACCACAAATTACCCTGTCAACCAGATGTCTGGGCTGTGGGATTAAGCCCGAGTACCTGGAGAGAACCCACTGAACGACCCTGCTGGGAGGCCAACCGGTAATCTTCTTGCTATGGAGCAACAGCGCAAACTGCTGAGCCACTGGGCCGTTACCATGTTTGTTCCCTGTGTAACAAATAAACAGAAATGGCTTCAATGGTTTTCTCAGTGAAAATGCAATAGGATGCGTGACTCATACAAAGAAAACACACACACACACATGCAGATACTGCAAGGGATCAATAAAAAATCTCTCCTTCCACAGAAGAAATTGAGTACAAATGTTTTAAGTGAGTGTGTTGCAGTTTGAAACCACAGACGTGTTTCTATGCCTCCTCATCCTCACCATCATCATCATCCTCCCTCAGAAGTTTAGCTTCATTGGTCTCATGTTGACATGAAAGTCTTTTACGAGATGCCACCTCAGTCCTAATGACCAAAGTTTTCTTTCAAAACCTCTGTGTGAGTCAAGTTATTTATAGAGCATATTCAAAAATAAGCTGTTACCAAAGTGATTCATAGAGAGCAAAAAATAAAATCAAAATTAAAAAGTTGAGTTAAATGTGTTGTAAAGTACTGATGCACAACTAATGCAAAATTACAACAGACCAAAGTCTATATCAATCCAGTAACAAAAACAGTCACAACAGTGTGAGACATGAAACAGTCAGACAAACCAACTCCAAAAACACTTCAATTTTCAATTCTCATACTCATATTCACTCTCTAGGTAACGGTCAATTCTTAAAAGCAAAGACCATCAACATTCCCATGATGCAAAACTATGTAAAAAAAAAACCTGCCTTTCTGACACTATTTTCCTCTTCCTCGGTTGTATTTCAGAACCAGAAGTTACTGTTAAAGCAGTAATAATGATGGTAAGAATCTGTTGTTCATGTGGATGTAAATACATCAACTCATTAAACAAAGTTATTTGTTTGGTTTTTTTTTAAGCCAGAAACATCAGACTGTAGTTTTATGATACTTGTACAAAGAAAAAAAGGTAGGGCTGGACTAAAAAACAATTAAGGAAAATTAGTTCTCACTTTCACAGATATCACTGATGTCCCTAAAGTTGAGGCTTGTTCTCTCTTTCCAGGAAGCAACATATAAAGAAGTACAAACCGGTAATCGTAGCAATAGAGGTAATTCTAACTGAAGTGGAGCAAAAAACAAACATCTGCAGACAAAAATAACATCAAGAACTAATTAATTCACAAAGATTTTTTTTACTTTTTACATGTCCCCCCAAGGAAACATGGTTTACCTATTAGAAATGACTCTCCAGTGTTGAAGTAGCCTACCAGTCCTGGTACTTACCTTTGGATAATTGAATAAGTTGCTACAGTAGCCCAGCAGCTTCAGCGAACACGTCGTGAACCAGTCCTGCATGTGCTCAGGTGCAACCGGGACCTCTGGCACTGGAAGGCCTCATTTCATTGCAGCATTAGCCGATATTAGTTTGTGTAGAGCTGGGTGCCACCGCGTTTGTCCAAGCAGGGCAACCTCACCTTCACTCCACCGGTCCGCTCTGTAACAGTTGGAGTAGCTTCACGGCTGTCTTTTTAACAAACTGTATCAAGTCGCTTTTGAATCGGAAGATTAATCATGTAAAATCTCAATTGATTATGAAAAACTGGTACATTACACATGTTTGATTTGTATCAGCATATTGTGGGTAAAAAAAAAACAAATTGAAGGGATTAATACTGTACAGTCCAGAGGCAGGAAGAGACTGGAACTACCATCATTTTCATGAACGTCAAAATGCTAAATTTCAGTCGGAACAATTTATGTCAAAAATTTGGTCTGCTCATGTGTCATGAAGGCCCTTGTTTTTTTAGGAAAAGCTCAGTGAGTCATCCTGACATCCTCCAAAAGGGTTGATTGTGTCTGTTGCAGATGCACATGTATGCTTGTGTGTACATTTGTCTGTGTTTATTAATGTGTGCATTATTCATTTTAATTTGAAACACTCAGATCTGCCGGTTCTTTCATCCCTGATTTCTGAGCTCTACTATTTCAGGAATTAGAAAAAGAACATTTTTGATAGATGCCGTGAGAGTTAAAATCAACAGTGTTACCAAGAAGTTAAAAGGATGCCAAGGTTTGCCCTAAAAAGATATGGAGGTAATAATTTGCAGAAATACAAGTAGCAGCTGCAATTCGTGTCAGGACATTTAAGATTTGCTATTCAGACACAGCTATTCTCGAGTCTGCACAGAAACATTTCCCCACCCCTGTGAAACCCCTTTAGAGTAGCGCCACCATTACTCCGTCACAATCTGCAGACTCCACCATTCCAACAGGATGTTTTATCAGGCAGAGCCAGTGGGGACTTGTACTGTCTGCCCTCTGATCTGTGTTCCCATCACTTTAGCCAAGCTGCCGGACTAATGGGCATCTGGGCCCATATTAGAGTGTAATGTTAACTTAATGAGAAAACACTAGTTCTCCACACTCCCTCTGACAGAGGAGTCAAGATGAAAAACAATGAGGATGGGAAAAAAAGTGGAGCGTCAATTGGAACACAGGAAAAACAATATCTTGAAACGAGGGTGAATAAAGGAAAACAGTTATTCAGTCAAATGTATCGCAGGGCTAAAACAGATTAAACTCAGGCCTTGACTTTGCTCTTCAGATTAGTTTGTTTTACTGTCGTCTTACATGGAAAACAGGAATGAAAAGATCTGCGGCACCAGAACGATAATCACTAAAAATGACATTTCTGTGTGAACGAGCGGCTGTTTTATCTCCATTTCTACTGAATTTGTTTTTTTTGTTAAAGGAGCTTGAGGCCGGATTGTGGCAAGATTTATGAAAAAAATCCGTATACATTTTAAGTTTTCTAGTAATAATGTGAGATGAAGCGTTCCAAACCCAACTCTAGTGTATCTCTCCTTTGCCTTGAACAGGCTGTGTGCTGCAAAATGTGCTGCAATTCGGTCCCGAATTTCCCGCGCTGGGCTGCGGATGTGACGTCACATGACGCTGCATGTGCGTTTTCCCCGTTCTCCCGTGCCGGTGTTGTGCCAAAAAATGATTGCCTGCCAGAATGTGATTTCTTCTGATTTCTGGCCGCGGGAGCGCGCACAGCAGCCCGCTGAACGATAGCGCTAAAACGTCAGATTTTCAGATTATGAAGCTCAAGAATGAGATCAAGTCATATTTAGTCAGAAACAACTTTTCATTAACTGTATTTCGCCTTCAATCAATTTTTGGCAGGTGAAAATGCCTATTTTGTGTTGTAATGGTCCTTTAAAAGAGTTAACAGCAATCATGTGAGCTCTAGTGTTTATATTATGAAGCTAAAGAATGAGATCAAATCATATTTAGGTAGAAACAACCTTTCATTAATTGTATTTGGCCTTCAATACATTTTTTGGCAGGTAAAAAGACCCATTTTCAGGGGCGAAATCAGATTCTGGCAGGCAATCACTTTTTGGCACAGCACCGGCTTCACTGTTGGCTGCAGTACCCCCAACGGCCGTCGTGGTGAAGGGTGGCGCTAGAGAGTCTCATTTCTTAAAAGGAGCCTCAAGCTCCCTTAAGCGTACAATAGTTTCACAAATATAGTCATAAATCAGCACTGGTAGCACTTTAAAATACCTTTTGAGACTCATTTGAATTTTTTTTTTTAATCCAACCTTGACAGCATGGACAGCCTGTCCAGATGATAGCCAACCTGTCACCTGGTGGCAGCAGGGAGAGGCTGTCAGCCTGTCATGTGGATTGTTGTAATGGAGGTTTGGAAATGATCCAGAGGCAGGGATAGCAAACAAAAGGTCGGCCGTGACAAGGAGGAAATCCAGGAAACTAAAGACTACCAAACACCAGGACAAACAACAAGAGCAGCAGGAGAATTGTGGACCAGGACCAGGGCAACAACGACGGCTGATTTTTCAGCATCCGCTGGTTTCTGTTGTATGGCTCAGGTAGCCTGGACAACACTTTAAAACCTTTAAAAAAACTTGTGTCTTGGAGATTGTTTATGCAAACAATAGAAAAATAAGAAATTGAGTCTGATTGATGTAAATGTCTTAAACACTCTTTAATGGGTAGATTTTTCTAACTATAAAACCCGCAACTGCAAATCCCAAACACCTCTCAGATCCAATATCTGTCATTTAACTCAGGTATACCTGTCCACTTCTGGCTGAAACAGTGCTTAAACTCGAAGCTCAGGAGATGCCCATACATTTCTGCTATGAAATGTTAAATGACTTACACAAGTGGCGAGGACCATAAAAGCTGCAGCAGCACTTGGAAGGGGAGGAGAGAGGGAGCTTGGCTGTGTTTTCTCTTCCTCTCTTCGGCACAAGTGTCAGCTGCACTGCCTGTCTTTTTAGCCACTGGTGTGGAACGGAGGCCAGCTTGTTTGGGGTTTGAGCGGGTGTGTGTGCGCACGTGTTTGAGAGTGAGAGAGAGATGTACATGCCAGACACTAGATGTGTGTGTGTGTGTGGGCTACAACTGCAGCCACAGCTGCCAGAAAACGACCCCTCCGGCCGGGTTCAGGTGCATATATGATATTTTAACCTCTTCCTATTTATTAATTTATCTATTTATTAATTTATTTGCTTATTTGTTGTTTTTTTTATTTGACTCCTTGGTTCTCACTCTGGATACTCACTGAATTAACATAATAACATGAGAAAGAAAGTTAACCATCGTGCTGAAGTATTGCTGTCTTTCACACACACATAACATAATAAATGTTACGCTTAAATGAAATGATTTAAAGATTTCCACAACTCAGAAGAACAAAACAAAAATCACATACTCTTTAAAACAAAAGAGAAACACAACTGAAAGTATGAGAAGAAATTGACACGTGTATATTAGATATTTGTGGGCAGAGAATACAAGGGGAACCCCAGTTTACCAGAGTGCTGGGACAAAACAAAGCAAGAAAAAGAAAAGGATATATGAAGCAGAAAGGCTAAAACAGTAAAAATACTGTATGTTTACACTGTGCAGCATGTTAGTACTGCAGTTTGAATCAGAGCTATATATAAACTGTGCCACACGCTGTACCTAAAGCAGATGTGAGCCAGATGAATAAGCTTGACCAGCCATGACAAATAGAGCTGTAAAATCAGGAGAAGGGGGGGGGGGGTTGTTTCTTATTGTTGCAAATCCCAGGGGGAGAAAACCCGGGAGTATTCCTTCCTGCTACGTTTGTGGAACTACCATCTCTCTGATGCACCACAAAAATTAAACAAACACTCACAAACCTGTATCTTTGAAATTAGTGTATATATTAATGGAAATGTAGATCCCACCAATGGAAGTGGATTGAAGTGGTTGGTTGAAAATAAATGAAGTAATTAGCATAATAAGTCCTGGTTGCTTTTTTGTCAAATGTAACCACTAGCCAGTAAGTTAACTAAAAGAGAAGATGTGCTAAACTGTTATTACAACATAAGATGAGTTACATTGTCTATTGAATCAGGTTGTCTGAACTGGAGTTGTGTCACCAACAGTTTCACAAAAAAATAACAAAACACTGTGACCTCCACTTACCCGCAAGGAGCATCTATTACCAGAGCCCCAAATGAAATCCCAACAACTCAATCAATAGACAACAGTTCTTTTCTTATCTTTCTACGTGGCATTTTTTCCTCTATCTCCTCCAAACAATTTTCTCTCCTCTCCCAACCTTTTACAATCAACTCATCAGTGCTCCGTCATCCCTCCGTGCCTCCTTCTCTCTATCTGCACTTCTGTCATCTCATCGCCGCAGCTATTCTCTCTCCTGCTCTCGTTCCTCCTGAACCTAAACCCTTAATCTCACGCAGGGCCAAATCAGCAGATTAGACAGAGCTTGACTTGGGCTTTTTCCGTGCTGTTTAATGTTTTGTTCAGAGAAAGTTAGAAGGAGATTAAATCCAAGAAATTTAATTTTCTTCTTTTTGTTTAATCCAAGTGCAGAAGAAGTTCACAAATATCCCATCTTGATTCCCTATTTATAATGTATAATTTCACTTTAGTGATTTTTTATGTAACCATTTAATGTAATGTAAGTCGCTTTGGATAAAAGCGTCTGGTAAAATAACGATAGTAGTAAATGACAGTAGTATTTAGCTAAAAGTAATGATTTACAGTTTTCATAAATCTAAGTTCGATTTGAATGCACACACTGCACCCATCACTGTCTTGTCTTTCTGTCCTGTCCTTTGGGATTTTTAATAGGTTTAGTTTTTAGTTTAATAGTTTTTTTATATATATATATATATATATATATATATATATATATATATATATATATATATATATATATATATATATATATATATAATAAACTAAAAATATTAGTTTTAAAAATAATAATACATTTAATTTTAATAAAAGTTTATTTTTTATTTAAAATAAACTAAAAACTATCACCCTAAGAGCCAAGTCTCCATCAAATGTGGTGTTTACCAAGGGGATTCTCTGTTCCCGCTGTTGTTCTAGATAGGTCTGACCATCAGTCACCTCCTCTACATGGATGACATCAAGCTGTATGCTAAGGGTCGGCAAAACATTGACCCACTGATCCACACCAACAGGATCTACAGCACGGACATTGGAATGTCACACAGACTGGAGAAATGCAGCCAAATGGTGACTTAAAAAGAGAGTGAAGGTAGTCCATACAGAGAGTGTTGCACTCCCAGAGGGCAGAATAGCAGATGTTAAGGAGAGTGAAATGGCACCACGCTCCAACAGTCAAATATCTGCAACTATTCACACAAGTCCTGACAAGTCAGTTCAATGGCAAGAACAAGATCTGGGCAATTAACAGCTATGTCCTGCCAGTGATTGGATACCCTGCTGAGATAATAAGTTGGCCAAAGGATGAAGTTCAGACCACAGATGTGGTAGACCAGATGGAAGCTGCTCATCATGCATGGATGGTTCCACCCCAAATCTAGTATCCAGAGATTATATGCTAAGCACAAAGAGGGAGGCCAAGGACTAGTGAGCATCAGTTCCACCATCCAAGATGAAACATCCAAGCTCCACAAATACATTAGGAAAATGTCCCCAAGGAAAGAAGCACTTAGTGAATGTCTCAGGCATTGGGAACTGGAAAATGAGTTGGAGGAATCATCATAGGAGCAAAAACCCTTAGAGCAAGCCTTGAGCACCAGAGCAATAGAGGCCTAGATTCACCACTCCACACAACCTGGCGTGTTTTCTTCTTTCTAGTGATGTGAACATACAGGCTAAGTACAACAGGGGGTTGTACATATACAGTATATCGGTTTGTGTAGTGCAGTAGCTAGCCATTGTGTCTGTGTCTCTCCTTTCTCTGTTCTTCATTCTCTCTGTCTGTTTTCTCTATTCCTGCTCTGCCCAGCTGGTCTTCAGCAGGAGGGTCCCCCCTTATGATCCAGGTCCTGGTCCAGGTTTCGTCCCTCCTAAAGTGGAGTTTTCTTTGCCACTGTTTGGATTAAGGCTTTTCTCCCACTAGGGGAGTTTTTACCTGCCATTGTTTATGTTATGTTTATGTAATAATTGCCCGGGGTTCATGTGCTGGGTCTCTGGAAAGATCTTAGAGACAACTTCTGTTGTAATAGACGCTATAAATAAAATTGAATTGAATTGAAAAAATTGAATTGTGTATAAAATATTATATGGTTTTGCTAACTTGGGTGGGTTAAAGAAACTGTAGTCACCTTTCCTGAAATATTGTAATTATTGTCCATAACCCAAACAACCATGCACCCTTTAGCAATTGTTCTTTGCAGAAATATCCCTCCTTGTTATCACATAAAAACTAATGCTAGAAAATCTATCAGCATTGCCATTCCCTTACACTGTGACACATGTGAATAAGAGCAGTATTACCTGGATGATATTGATTTTGTGGTTGTGCTAATCAATAGAGTGACAGGTTTAATGCAGAGCGGAGTGAAAGCAGGACAAATATTCACAAAGTGACACCCTAGCAGCCTGCCACTGAGATGGAAATGGCTGCTACCACTTGAGGGTTAATCAATCTCTTACACAATAATCACCGGTCGTAGCAGCTCCGTGGCTACCGGCTAAAAACACAGACCTCCTCGGGCACATAATGATGACGCATGACAGAATATTTCCTGGGAGTTGCAGTCCGCCACACAGAACAGACATCCATCATTACCAAGCAGAGGATGGAGGTGGTGGAGACGAGGTGCACGAGTGATTGGGAGTAAGAAATTAAAAAGGGAACAAGGGATGTTGTAATACAACTGAAGGCATGGGGATCATGCAGCGGGGATGAAGAGTAATAGGAAACTGTAGCCTTCAAAAGAAGTTTATTTGTATATTTAAAAAAGCGTTTCTTGTCTGCACATTAATGCGTGCCCTGAGTACACTGACATGCTGACATTCTTCACATCCAAGAAGGATAAATGCACGCAGCCAGGTTCCCTCTGGAGATTAAAGGGTACTCGGTTTTCTTAATTTTACTTTAACCTATCGGTTGTCACTTTGCCTCTCCATCTTTCTCTGCATGTATAATCCATTTTTAGGTGTTTCTTAACTAAATCTGAAATGCAGAAATAATTAATTTACATAATGAATATATTAGCCCTTTTGTGACACACTGAACCTCGATGTATTTGGGTTTCTTTGATCTTCTTTCCGATGCCTCTTGATCTAAATTAAGGCTAGACCTTGTTTAATAAAAGGCCCACACCTGATAGATGAACGTGTTTCAAATGATTATGTTTGTGTTTGTAAAGATTCAAACCTTAAATGAGTTGGTTTTTTATTGTGTTTGTTGGTTAACGTCGGGGGTATTCATTATTTTATAACGCCTTGTAAACCAAAAGTCAATAAATACTAGTGACTGAGAATACACTTATATCCAAATTAAGAACATCCTCTTTAATCTCATATTTGTTGTAAAAAGATCAGATTGCAGTGGGTCTTCGTTTAAGGCACATACACCCACAAGTTCATTGGTCTATTTAAAGAAGCAAAACAATGCTTATCTCAGCCTTGCCAACCAACACACAACTGCCAAGCTTCCTGCAGCTCAGAAATCCCACCAGTATCCCGGCATCCAACTGTAGGCTCAGAGTCCACATGGACCAGAACAGGGGGATGAGTTGTTACTCATCACTCCCAATATCTCAGTGTGGGCATTATGAGTGGGGCGTGATGATGTCGAATGCCAAATTAGCTTTGTTTGTATTTGTTTGAATGATTATGAATAAAAGATGCAGGGGAAGTTGTTTGTTATCCGTTGTTATTTTTCACCAAATAGCATCCTAAAAAAATAGAGTTTAAAAAGACATAAAAGCTCAATTTGACTCTGTTCTCACACTTTTTCTTTGTGGTTTTCCATAAATCGAGAGTACTTTGCACGTACATTGTAGATTCATTTCATTTTTTCCCCCCTTCACCTGACTTGAGGTCAAATCTGTTGAACCAGGTTGTTTAAAAATTGTCACCTAAGCGTAAACAGAGAAATTGACCTGGAAAATGTCCTGGTCTGAGTTGAATTGAGCAGTTCCGTGCAACAGTAAGCCGCTTACGTAATCTTCCTGTAATATCTAAACGTGTTAATGTGGTTGATTTGGGAAGATCTACAATACAGCTGAATGAATGGTGGATGTTAAGTGTCACAGATTTCCGCTTACTGCAGCGTCAATTAATTTATTTATGCTAAATAAATTACATTGACTATATTATGTTACATCCAATGTCAAGTTGTTTCCTTTGAAAAGTTTCGAGGCAGTATTCACTGAGTGAATGATGTATCAGTCCATGCACAAAATCCTGTGCACCAGAGTGCACATGACATCTTTTCATTTAGTTACAACAACACACTGGATACAGCCAAAAGCGAAGACTATTGTTCTCAAAATGTCTGAAATTCAAATGTCCAAATAGTGACTGTCAATCTAAAAGCCAAAATGTGACTGACACCACCATCTCAACACAAACTTGCAGTCACTTCACGTGTTGACGCTTCTATCAATTGAGTTAACCGAGTAATTTGCAAAATAAAATAGATATTGTACACATACATAGAGT
The DNA here is from genome assembly GCF_033807715.1 of Cololabis saira. Taxonomy (NCBI): domain Eukaryota; kingdom Metazoa; phylum Chordata; class Actinopteri; order Beloniformes; family Belonidae; genus Cololabis; species Cololabis saira. The sequence continues at coordinate 13,027,651 of NC_084601.1, read as the reverse complement.
CTGTGTGTAGCGCACGTATCTAGTTGTGTCGCTCTGTGGTACATAAGCGGAGTATGCTGGTCTGATTGTTCGTGACAGATCTATCCCTCTATGTTTTATTTTTTCCCTCTGATAAAGCCTGAGGAGAAAGTGCCAACTCTGCAGCCATTCTGCTCACCCAGCCCCCACGCCCACTGTTCCCGGTAGGTGGGTTTTGTTTTTTTTTTCCCTCGCCCGCCTGCTGCTCGCCCGCTACTGTGCCAAGTGCGACATGTGACAGAAGCAGCACATGGCGTCCCAGCACCCCCCACCCCAATCCTCTGCAGGCCTACCCCCCCAAACGTCTGAGAACACCCCTCAACAAGCCTGGCACACTTGTCATGTTCCTTCTCGCTCACCAGCCAGAAACCCCACACAGCAATCTCGAAGTCGCACACATTCAATATGCATAGATGCGCATCGCTGCAATAAATATCCCGTAACGACAGACGGATGTGGGCTTGTATAGGTGAGGGTAAAGCGGCGAGCCTCTTCGGATCAAACAATTTGGAAATTGCGGTGAGGTGTTGTGCCTCCGTCAGATTTTAACCGCACACATCTTTTTCCCAGCGCTGTCTTCACATCACTAGAAAGAAGAAAACACGCCAGGTTGTGTATGTACCAGTCACATCCAGCTGTCGTAGCTAAGCCGCCTCCCTGGCTGAAATCCTCTTTTCTCTAAATCATCTTCACATCACATCTTTTCCTCTCGCCTCACCTTTGCTTTCTGTGCGTACTGATGTACCACATTCTGACACCTTTTCTTCCCATCTTTATTTTTTTTTTTAAATCACGTCCCCAGTTCAGTTCCCTAACTAAAGAAGATATTTGTGCAAAGTGCAAGTGGTTTAGGTGGTCTGACATGTCTTTTGTTGCAACAATATATATATATATATATATATATATATATATATATATATATATATATATATAGTCTGTTCAAAGTTCCCTGGGAATAAACTCGTACAGCCAAACGTAGTCTGGGTTCCTGACTCTGACTGTGTGTAAATAAATGATAATTTTCTTGATGAGTTGACAAGGATTGGAGCGTTGAAGACACTCCGTCTCCTGTGTCTAACAAGCTGCATGTTAATATTTCAATTACCCTCACGAAGAAATAAATTAAATAGGTGCCAGCATTATTCCAGTCTGCTTTTGTTGAAGTGGGAGGAAGCTGTGACATGTGACGAGACTTCTGCTAACACCTTCCTTTCTAATGCGTTAAGACTGGGGGCTAGAAGTCCACAGCGATTTGGGAGATGTGGATGGATTGTTACCCCACCCCCACCCACTGAGTATTGCCAAAAATAAAAAGATAAAAAATCTAAACCCCAATGGAGTCTTTATTACAACAAAAGAGAAGTTGTTTGTCCTTCCAGCAGTATGGATTCTGGTTTGGTGACGCTTATTTTAACACTAATGAAGATTCTCATTGAATTAAAGCTTTTAGGATAATAAATAAATAAATGATATAATGTGAATAAAGAAGTACAATGTTGGCTTTCCTTCGCGTTTCCTTTTTGTCTTGCAATCTTGGTTCTCTTTTCCCCAGTTTCGCCTCAGTGTACTGTAGCTCGCAATGCTTCCTTAATCCGTCACAGCTTATTCAATGTAGCATCAGAGACTAGAAGACCTTTCTTTTCCAGACGTTGCTGACATTTACACTTGCCCTCTATCAAAAAAAAGAAGAACGGTCGCAACCCGGCCATCCACCCCGCTGCTTTTTTTCACGCATTCCGCCTTGAGGAGCAACCGAGCTAACGCTCCTCAACAGAACGTCGCTGACAGCCTCCTCGTGTGAGGAAAGCATGCAAATGCCAAAATTGAAGACGGCAGCTTCACAAATAAAGTTTAGGTATTCATTTTTTAAATTTTTTTTCCCCTTTGAACTTCAAGTTGTTCTGTTTTCATGTCACTGCCTTGTTCATTATTCGTGTTACGCCAACGAAGCAAGTACTGTAGCTATCGCATGTCAAGGTCAAATGTGTTTATATGGCACATTTAAAACCAACAAAAGTTTGTTTAACTGCATCTAAAATATGAAAACAATAAAGTAGAAGCATTTGAAGCAGAAGAACACCATAAATAAAATTTGAATACTATCAATATTTCAACACAAAATAACAAAACATCACAACGTAAATACGCTGATGGCTGTTTTAATCTAATTGAATCAAAAGCCGAAGAAAACAAGTGAGTCTGAAGCAGGTATTTGAGCGTGGGAACCATCTGAGACATCTGAGCAAACACTCCATCATCTGTTTAAATCTGGATCTCCAAGCATCTAAAAGCAATTGATTGGTTCAAGGCAGCTCTCTTACACTAGTGTGGGTATGTAAAAAGATCTGATAAAGATGATGCCAGGCCATTTAAAAACTTTAAAAGTCACCATTAAATCTTTAAAAAATCAATCAGAAAAGGGACAGGAAGCCAGTGAAGCGACGCCAAGGCTGTTCACATTCTTTAGTCGGTTAAAAGAGCAGCTGCAGCTTTTTACAAATATTTCAGGTAAGAATAATCTTAAAGCAACTTTGTTGTAGTTTAATCAAGACAGATTTTTTTGTTTTGTTTTGTTTTTTGGAAGGCAGATGAGGCTTGCACACTTTTCAGGGAAAAAAAAACAACTTAATTTTACCAGAAAAGCAGCTTTATGGAGCCAAAGAACCAGCAGTATAAACATCATCTGCAAGTGGATCACGCTTCCCAAATCAAAAAGCTTCCGTCTTGTTTTTATTAAGTGGTGCTTCTTCCATCTTTTAGGGTCACCAAGGCGATCCAGTCAAGGTTACAGTGGAGCACGCGGCTTAATCACCAAATAAAATCAGGGTATTAAAGTCTGGATATCAAGAACATAAAAAAAAAAAAAAGATTCAAATCTGGCAACACTGATCATTATTGCACCAAGCCAAAATCATTAGCATTTTGCTGACATTGTTCATCCAATGCCTCCTAACATATTCTTCAATGTGTGGAATGAATACGGGACGATAAATAAAACTGGTTTGACTACAAATTGAGCAAACATCTCACACAACAACTCACAAGTGGGATTAAATTGTGCAGAATGCCAGGAAAATCCACTGACTACAGCTAAATGCTTCATGAATACTTACTTTACGAGAGACACTCGGCACACAAGGAAAAAGCGGAAAAGCCATTTTCTGAAAATGCGATTCCAGTGAGCTAAAGAAGGCAGCATAAAGGCTTTCTTGAAATCAATAGAGGCTCCCCTGTGAGTAAGAGCAAGTCAACAGAGCAGAGAGCAGCTCAGACTCGTGGCACACAGAAAATATTTATGTAGAGGGAGGCCGCTAACAACCACCGGAGACCATATATAATTCTGATTCATTCATCTTAAAGGCAGTGATCTAGTGAATATGAGGACAGTTCATTTATTAACTAATGAAACATGCACAAGTTTGGCAGCACTGACGAATTGTTTTACATTCCACCTTTAAATATTCATGTCTGCATTCTTTTTTAAAGTTGAAATAATAGCTCTACACACACAATGCACTACTGTAACTTCCTGTGAATGTTGACCGAATGTGAGACTCAACCGACAGACATGTAGCCGCATCCTTCCTTAGATCCAGTCATAATGTAGTGTGTACCTCTGCTACATATATTCAGCAGAATCACCGGCCTTCTGAATAAAATGCACGGCCTATGCATGTCACTAGCTCAAACTTATCTCGTCCTCTGGCACAGTCAATGTTTGCCTGTCAAAGCAGAAAAAGGTGAAAAGCACAATCTAACGCCACCTGCCCACAATGGAGGTCTAAAAAACAAACATGTCAGGTATATTCGCGTTTTCCTTATCTATTTTTCCCCAAATGAGACCCTTATGGTTTTAATGTCTATGCTAATTGCCTTGTTCCACTAGAATACTAATAAGGGTAGTAATTGCTGTAACATGAACTGGAGCTCAGCGTGCACCAGAGTTGGATGTGCCTTTTAAAGAGTCTGTAAAATGGACCTGAAAGCACTGGCAGGAAATGGACATTTAAAATTAGCATTCGAATTGTCGGGCGTAATGGTAACAAACTTTGTACTTAACTGCCGTGCCAACAATGTCACAGTTGGAAGACCTTTTCCGCTGTCTGCGCTCAGATGCCACAGCTAACAAAACATCAGGATGACCCATGGCTTGTTTACAGTTTCATCAGCACAGGGCTGGGATGGCTATCTCTGTGAATATAGTTCTACAACAACCTTCATTCATCCAGATGGCCCCTCAAATTAATATCCTTTTAGGTGGTAAAAGGAATTAATTAACGTGACAAGGGTCCTTCCTTGTCGCAGCTTGGGTTGTCATCATTGAAACCAGTGATCCCCGTCCATTTAGCACATCAGTCCTGCCAAACTGAGGCGCTGAAAGCTAAAATAAACCATTACAGTATGAAAATCAGAAGGGAAGAGTAGCAAAAATGTCTTCTCCCGAAGACAAAAAAGGCTCTTCACTCTCACGTCAACAGCTCAGTATATGCTAACATTTTCTACATAATGTTAGAAAAAATATCCGGTAAATTCATATCCAAACAAGCAAATAATAACAACAATCTAGCTAACAATATGATTTGTAGATTCAGAATTTAGAATTGCACCACAGCTGCAACAATAAGTTTACTGACAATTTAGAAAAAAACTAACTATTTTTTTTCCTCCACATGCAACATTTTCCTCCGTGTGTGGAAATATTTCAAAATTTCTGTCAGTTATGATTTACAATTAGTTTTTTTATATGGGATCAGAAGGAATGGACAGCATGTGAGTTAAAGTGTCACAGCAAAGGGTCTGAATACTTATGACCATGTGATATTTCAGTTTTTCTTTAAGACATTTGCTAAAATTTCTATATTTTAGTTTTTTTCTTTCAAGATGGGGTGTTGAATGCACATTAATGAGAAATAAAATGAAATTTTTAGATTTTAACAAATGGCTGCAATGAAACAAAGAGGGAAACATTTTAAGGGTTCTGAATACTTTCCATAGCCACTGTATTTTCGATTTAGAAGCCACAGATTTGCTGAAGTCATGTGTATTTTAATGCGCAGCTCAAACACAAGGGCCTCATTGCACAACATCATATTGACTCAATAGGTTCCACTTTCATCTGTTCAAGCAATAACGCAAAAGTATGAACACCATTGAAACACAGAGCTCGGGAATGAGACAGCTTGCGTGAAAGAAATGAGCACATTTTAATGTGAAACGTGTAAATGAACCCCAGAACGACAGGGAAAGACGCCTGCTGAAACCAAAGTGTCCTTTTACTGGAGTGACCATCGCAAGGCAACGACCTTAATCCTGCAAAACCAAGCGCAAGCAAGAAGACCTACAAATAGGGGTCCGATTCCATCGGTCCTGTCAGGAGAAATGGGCCAAAATTCAAGTGAAGTTTTGTGAGAATCATGTGCAGGATTCCCCCAAACTTGTGAAACCCATAGTTGCAACCGCTTATACTGCCACTGTGATTACACAGCTTTTTCTATCTTGTTTAGCTCTGAAGAGAAAAATCTTTTAAAGTTGAACGCTGAATTTAAAACATGAAAGTATCAACAAGTTACAGACAAGAGGTGGTTTCAGTTCTTTATACTTTTTACTTTCACAAACGTTGAAGCAGGCACCCTGCCATTATCCTGTTTTTAGCCAGGAAAAAAAATGCAGCTACATTTAACAGCTACATGAACAGGTTTTTTTGGCAAATTTTCTATTTGTATGGGTCTAGTATTACCTAGGGAACAGCAGTAGTTTGTAATAATTGTGGAGTGTGTCTAACATTAATCTAATGCAAATGTAACATAACTAATTTGTATATTAAAACCCTCGCTGGGAATTACCAGCCATCTTTTAGCAAAAAGAGATCACAGGATCATTTCAATCCAAATCTCAGTAATTCAGTGGCCGGCAGGACGAGCTTTATTACAACTTTGTCACTCAACTTGGGTAAGAGAGCCACTCTATGAACTCTGATGCCTTGCTCAGAAACCTTGAGCGAGGGTTTGACCCTGGTCCTGCATGTTTTAGATGTTTCCCTGCTTCAGCCCACCATGACACAAGTAGCCGATGCAGTTCGCATTTAGAGCCAACAGATCCACAGAGGATGCTGGGAACATGGCTCTGCACTACGCACTCGAACATCTGGATACTGCAGGCAACTACGTCAGGTTCCTGTTTGTGGACTTCAGCAGCGCCTTCAACACCATCCTCCCTATCCGTCCTGGAGAACCAGCTCTCCCTGCTGCAGGTCCCAGTCCCCACTAGGAGGTGGATCACGGACTTCCTCACCAACAGGTTCCAGCGGGTGAAGCTGGGGAAGTGCATCTCCAGCCCCAGGTCCACCAGTACCGGCTCCCCGCAGGGCTGCGTTCTGTCCCCTCTCCTATTCTCCCTGTACACCAACAGCTGTGTTTCCCTCCACCCCTCGGTCAAGCTCCTAAAGTTCGCTGACGACACACCACCCTGGTGGGCCTCATTACGGTGGCCGAGACCCGCCATTGCTGAAAATGAAAGAAACGCTGCAAATAAAAAGAAAAGCCGCTTCAAATAAAATAAACGCTTTGCAAATAAAATAAACGCTGCAAATAAAAACAAACGCTGCTGCAAATAAAAGAAACGCTGCAAATATAAAGAAACCCTGCTGCAAATAAAATAAACGCTCCTGCAAATGAAAAAAAACCACGCAAATAAAAAAGCCACAACGGAAGTGAATTACTGGGGACTATTTTTGCTGATGCACCGGTGTTTTTTACGTGAGAGGAGAAGAAGAAGGCGAAGAGGACGTAAGTGAAAAGGAAGAAATAAGAAGAGCGAGGAATAAGAAGAACAACGAATGAGAAAATAAGTGAAAAGGTTAGTGTTCAACGTCGCTACGTGTCATTTTTAATGTGCAACACCAGTGCATCAGCAAAAATAGTCCCCGGTAATCCACTTCCGTTGTGGCTTTTTTATTTCCGTGTTTTTTTTTAATATTATTTGCAGCGGGGTTTATTTATATTTGCAGCGTTTATTTTATTTGCAGCGGCGTTTGTTTCTGTTTGCAGCGTTACTTTTATTTTCAGCAATGGCGGGTCTCGGCCACCGTACCTCATCTCCAGGTGTGACAAGTCGGCCTACAGGAGGAAAATCGAGCGACTGCTGAGTTGGTGCTGCCACAAAAACCTGGAGCTTAACACCCACAAGACAGTGGAGATGGTGTAGGACTTCCGAAGAAACGCAGCCCCTCCCCTTCCCATCGTGCTGGGAGACACACAGGTGGACTCTGTGGACTCTTTCTGCTTTTCCTCACCAGGGACTTGAAGTGGGAACTGAACTCCACGGCCTTCCTGAAAAAGGCCGACAGCTGAGGAAGTTCAGGCTGCCAAGGACCATGATGGCCCAGTTTTACACGGCCATCATTGACTCCATTCTTACCTACTCCATCATCACCTGGTTCCCCGCTACAGCTGCAAGGGACCTCCACAAGCTGCTGCGAGTGACACGCTCTGCAGAGAGAGTGATTGGCTGCCACTTGCCCTCCCTGAGGTCCCTGTACGACTGCAGGGCATTGAAGAAGGCTAGGAAGATCATGGCCAATCCCTCTCACCCTGGCCATGGCCTCTCCACTCTCCTCCCCTCAGGTAGGAGGCTGAGACTACCTAAGGCTGTCAAAGCCCGCCACAGACTCAGCTTTTTCCCCTCAGCTGCCAGGCTGATCAATGACTCAGGTTTCCCCCCTCCCGCTCCTTAGTGACACTGGCACTGCCTAAAAAACTATAACTGGACTATAACTTATTGTATATGCCTGCACTTTATTTTTTGTTTATTCCCTCACTGTGGTGTTATGTTTCTGTTATTTATTTATTTATTTATTTATTTATATGTGAAAATAATATTCTGAATGAGCACACTGTTACCACTGTGACAAATTCCTATGTGTTTAACACAAATGGCAACTAAAGTAATCTGAATCTGAATCTGAATCTGAATCTGTCATTAACAGACTTGTGCAGACCTGGATGACAAGCTGATAGCGACCTTTAATTAGAAGCAGGTATGTTCATGCTCTTAAGGGGTTGCCGACCCCTGACCTTCACCTGCTGGTGCCAACCCTCCTGCGGCAGCAGAAAAGCTGCAAATGAGAGCAGCAACAGCAAACTGCAGTTCCTCTCTCACTAAGGTAACTATATCTTCTCAGCCTGTCATGAACACATCAATTACATCCTGGCTTAACATTTTCTGCTTTCTCTGGAAAACACTGCACAGGAAATGGATTTTGATGGACTGCATTTTGATGCCACTAAGATCAGACGGGGAAAAAAGCAACTCATTCTGATGCTGTTAGTGCTTTCAAATACTCATTAACATTTGGATGAAGGACTAAGAGCAAATATGGGTGATCAAAAGGTGTATTTCATGATTTTCATCTTCTTAAAGTTTATTTAAAGGGGACCTATTATGAAAAACACATTTTTTCTTGTTTTAACATATATAAAGTGGTCTCCCCTCACCCTGCCAGCACAGGGGAGACAAAATACCATGAATTTCTGCAAGGTGTCTGACCCCCGCCTTACAGAGTCCCCCAGTGTCACGTGGTTTTTTTTGAGCCGATTAAAATCTGCTCCCGTCGTGACGTCAAGACGGGAGCAGATTTCCATAGGTTCAGCCTCCGCTGCTGAAACCACGCCCACAACCAGCTCTCTCCGTTGCTGGAGCGGTCCTTCCTTCAGCCAGTCGGACGCGCCGCCACGATCCGGGTTAAATCATCCAGGATCCCGGATGGTTTGGGAGCTGGGTCCTCGGGGGTCTGTCCCAGGCTGGACCAGCTTCACCCTCCGAGATTTTCAGCCAAATCTGTCGGTTTGATCCCCGGTAACGGGCGATGCGCCGCGGATGCGCCCCGGAGCCGATCTGTGCGCCTGCTGTGGGGTTGCAGCGCCCATCGCGCAGCATCCGCCGGGCAGATCCGGCTGAAATTCCGCTGGTCGGTCCCCGGGAGTCCCTGCTACCGGTCCAGGCGGGTTCCTGCGGTCCCGGCCGGTCGGAACGGTCAGATTCCCCCGTTAAAGCCGCGGTGATGCGCGCTGCTCCAGCAGCGCTGCTCCCGGGCGCCCGGCGTGGCTCCGGGGCCAGCGTTCAGCATCCGCCGGGTAGATCCGGCTTAAATAGTGCATAAATGTTATTTATATACAACTCATATTTTATTTTTTTAACAATAAAGTTTCCATTGATTTGTGAAAATTCAGTGTTTATTTATTTACAGGCTCGGGCTGCTCTGGCGGAGCGAGGTTTATGCTCCTCCCCTGCTACACGTCATGCAGGGAGCCAATCAGCGCAGAGCCTCATTATCATAGCCCCCCCTTCCCTAAAAATGAGGCGCAGAAAAAGAGGTTAGAAGCGGTAAAACTAGTGACAGGGCCCACAGGCTGGATTTGTGATTTATGTAGAAAAAACAAGCTTTAGATTGTTTTTAAGACATTCAAGGCCTGTTTAAAATATACATTAAATGCCATAATAGGTCACCTTTAAACTATGTAGGGAGCCAAATATTAGGGAAAAAAGTCCTGCACATAGCTCACGTCCTTCTCCACATCCTCCCCTTTACCTGGCCTTCTTTCAACCTCTCCATTCAAGTAATATCAGGACAAGTTCAAAGAACATTCCCTTTCTTCCCGGGCCAACTTATACCATGAAAACGATCAAATCAGTTAAAGGATCCCAACAGACGAAGTCAGCTGTTGTTCAAAGAGTATTGACAATTAATAAGAATTTACCTTATTTTGCTCCCCGACCACACAGATGAAATAAATCAAAAACCAATACAAGGGTAGCGAATCATAACAACCTCATAAATGAAAAATAAATATATCAACTGAACCAAACAACAAGACCGTTAAATGTGGCTTAGTGGATGCTGCATCTCTCCCTTCTAAATCTCTACAAGTGGATGACTTGATTTGTGATCATAACACTGATATATTGTGCCTTAATATATTATAAAAATCTGGCTGCATCAGGAGGATCATGTATCTATGGATCACCTCTTCCTGGTTATTTAAGATGAGGAGTGGTAGTAATTTACCTTGCATGTGCTCCAGAACCAACCTAAGCTACAGTAGTTTCTAACTCTTAGTTTCTCTCAACCAATGTGGAAGTCACAGGAGCCGGTTGTTTTTGTTGTGGTGTATCAACCACCTTGTTCATACTCGGAGTCTCTCTAAATTCTCAGACATATTAGCTTACTTTGTGTTAAGTATAAACAATTATTTTAGTGGGAGACTTTAACAGTCATATCAATGGGGAAAATAGTTGCCTGAATGTTGCCTTTAGTTCTAGGTTAGACTCTATTGGCTATTTATAAAATATGCATGTGTCATCTTGCTCTGAAATTGAACTAACAGTATTCCCTCTCAACCCAGTCTTAGCTGGTCATGTTCTAATACTCTTTGAGTTCACATAATTAACTGCACAGCATCTGAGAGGAAATCCCACCACTGTGTTTGGCAGAGCTTGCTGTATCTGAATTGAGGGAAACAGTTCCGCTGCTGATTTCTTCTTTGTCGTGCGCTAATGGAATGAAAGCTGTCTACCTCAACTTCAGCCCTGAACACACTGATTGTCTTGTTGACAGTACTATGGCCTTAAATGCTACCCCTCTGAAAAATGAAGGTAATCAGTCAGAGGAGACTTGGTCCACTATTTAAGTCAGAGCTGTTTACCTTAATGCAGACTTCTTATGTGGTTCTACTAACCTGAAGGAATTGACATTCAGTTCAGTCTGGCAAGAGAGCCTTTTAATGTACAAAAGACTGTCTCGCAAATTTACTACTGCTTTTCATTCAATTTTAAATTAAGAAAGTAAGAATAAAGACTAAAAAGCTGCTCTTGATCCAGGAGTGCTATACTCTAGACCAGGGGTCGGCAACCCGCGGCTCTAGAGCCGCATGCGGCTCTTTAGCGGCGCCCTGGTGGCTCCCTGGAACTTTTTCAAAATTGTTTGACCTTTTTTTTCTTTTTTCTTCTTTTTTTTCTTTTTTTCCTTTTTCCCTTCTTTTTTCTTCTGTTTTTCTTTTTTTTCCTTTTTTCTCTAATTTTTCTTCTTTTTTTCTTCTTTTTTTCTCGACATTTCGACTTTTTTCTCGTCTTTTCGACTTTTTTCTCGACATTTCGACTTTTTTCTCGTCATTTCGACTTTTTTCTCGACATTTCGACTTTTTTCTCAAGATTGTACTTCAACATTAATCTCGTCACTTTTCGACTTTTTTCTCAAAATTTCGATTTTTTTCTCATAATGAAAAAAAAAATCTTCCCCCAGTTATAACTAATGTGTGTAATGCAGCATGTGTTGTCTTCATTCTAAGGCTTATACAAGACTTTTCATTTTTTGCGGCTCCAGACATATTTGTTTTTTGTGTTTTTGGTCCAATATGGCTCTTTCAACATTTTCGGTTGCCGAGCCCTGCTCTAGACCTTAATCCCCAATCCAAATACCTTTTAACTTCTTTAGTTTTAGAAAAAATGTTTTAAATCAACTAACTGATCATTTGGCTAGAAATTGTTTGTGTGAAGGGTTTCAGTCAGGCTTTAGATGACATCGTCCAGAAACACCACTGGTGAAAGTTACCAAGGATCTCATCATGCCCTCCAACAGTGGACCTGCGTCCGTACTTGCCCTGTTAGAACTCATTGCTGCATTTGATGCAGTTTTACATTATTTTACAGAGGACTGAATATGTTTTTAGGATTAAAGTAACCACAATGCCCTGATCTAAGTGACTGATTCCAGCTAGTTCACATGAATGAGGAGTCCACACTTACACCGGAGTTTGTCATGGTGTTACACAAGGTTCTGTACTTGAGCCACTGCAAGCTGAACTACATTAGGACCTGGATGACAGCTCATTTTTGGTACCCAGTCAGACTGAGGTTGCCCGTCTATGGACTTGAGCCCTTCAGAAACAGACCTTCATCTCGTCAGTTACTTTTGATGACATTTTTCTAGAATCTAATACTAATTTGAGTAACCTTGGGGATATTCTTGACCAGGATTTGTCTTAAAATCACATGTAAACCAACTTACAAGAAGTGCTTTCGTTTACCTTTATGATACTGTAAAAATGAAGGAAGGACATAAAAATCCTGGTGATGCAAAAAAAGGACAGTCCATGTATTTTGTTGGACATTTCTGCAATTCCTTGTTACTAGGATGTCCTAAAATGACTCTGAACAGCCACCAGTTGGTTTAAAATGGGGCATCAAGAGTTCTGATAAGAATTAGAGGGAGAGATCACATGTCTTTAATCTTAACTTTCCTTCCTTGGATTCCTTTTCAATTCAGGATATAATTTTAAGGTATAAAGCCCTAGGGGCTTAGCTCCCTTAAGGAACTCTATGTTTCTTATGGTCCCAATAAACATGTGGGTCCTAGATTTTCCAAAAGTGGACAGTTATCAGGCTCCTCCCTAGTGGAAGCAGATCCCCCTTAGTGTTCAGGATGCAGACACCATCTCTTTACAATTAATCTTAAAACTTTCCTTTTTGATACAGCTTATAATTAGAGCAAACCTTATTGATGACATATATTTAGATTTTTCTAATGTTTTTGTCATTATTATTTTTGCAGTTAACATTGTTCCCTTTTGAGTGTCAAAGGGAAGATATCCCTGGACTAACATCTTATTTCAGACCCCCAAGGCAGATGGCGCCCTCTCTGAGTCTGATTCTTTCTATGTTTACTAGAGGGTTTTTTCCTCTCTACTCTCTTGTGGGTTCTTATGATTGCACCGAAAGGAAGATTCAATGGAATCTTTTTTTTATTGGCATGATGTTAATTTTGGGCTTATTCGGAATGAACTGGATTATGAATTGGAATTAAATGGATTATGAATTAATTAATATGATTTGCAAAGAAATGGGTTGTGACTATTAGACTGTATTTGACATTGCAAACTTATGGGCCTTGCAACACAAAAACTTAGTTATGAATCTGCGCCATACAAGTTAAAGGGAATTGAGTTGAACTGGATGAGGTTCCTCCTCACCATGTATAGTAGACATACGGGTCTCCCCTTCAAGTCATGAAAAATGGTAATTGAAGGCACCAAATATACATTTTCATGGTGTACTTTCTATAAAATAGATTTAAGAGTTCACACTGAGACAACATTGTCAAGATGGTTCTGGACTCAAAATGAAATACGCATGGAAACACAAGGTCATGAGCTCTATATGTGAGTGGAGCACACAATAAGATGGGAAGGCAGTGATTCTGACGAATCCTGTCTGGACAATCAGACTGTGCAGGACAGGGGAGTGTCTGTTTGCTATTGGTTTATGTAAAACTGCACACTTAAGCACACAGCCAGAAATTGATAAGGAAAAGGATGCATTTAAGACTACTATCCTTGTTGTACATTTTCTTTTCAAATAGGAGGCTGACAACTACAGTTAATTACTCAAACAGGCAGCTGCATGCCTTTCCTATCAGGATCCTACGACAACAATCAGCTGCAGTGTGGCACAAACGCTTCAAGCACTCGACAGCCATAATTCCTATTTCTCTAGCTAATAACAGTTTAGTAAAACATTAGGAAAGGGGGGTTATTTTAATTTCAATGTGAGTGTTGTGGGTTGATTTTTTTTTTTTTCAATTGGTTGGGATAGCCCAAAACACAATACTCTAACTAAACACAATTCCACTGATACAACATAAAATGGAACAATTTAATCTGTTTTCCATCTATTCATCCAACAATCCATTCATGAAGACACGTGGACACGAACACACACACACACACACACACACACACACACACACACACACACACACACACACACACACACACACACACACACACACACACACACACACACACACACACACACACACACACACACACACATATACAAAGATTAGGATCGAGACACAGCAGATGGAGCTTGGTTAGGAATGATCTCTTATCATCATTGCACAGCCTTTTGTGATCACATGTGGCATGATTGCCTGCTTTGGCTGAGCATGACAGATGTGTATACCATTGCTCCTGTACATGAGCACTAAAGGAGGATGGCTGAGAGCATGTTTGTAGGTTACATCTGTGATTCCACCGCATGTTGTTATCGCTCTCTGCACACAATGGGCTCACTGGCTGCTGGCTGCTAACAGGGCCCAGCAATCAAGAATGGGGAAATGGCTGCAAATATGAGCGTGCAGCAAATGGGGAAAGGTCTGATGTGTATCAGACATCGCTGAGCAAAGAACTACAGTGTGCCGCATGGTTGCATGCCAGGACCTGCAACCAGCCAGAGATCGCATCACTTTAGACAAAATCTTTGTCAATGTGGTCAGTCAAAGCCAGCGAACTGCAACTCTTAACAATCACAAACTTCAAATGACACCTACGAAAAAAAAAAAGAAGGAAAAGCAAAATAATGACATGGGTGGTTAAGCACAAATGCATGAGACTTAATTCTACAGAGCTTTTATGTATTAAGTACAACAGTTGATTTCTGCAAGATAATAAAGTTGAAGCTTTATAACAGCTTCTCCTGGTTGCAACTCTGCTAACACACACATAACGGTAATGTGAGCAATTTTCAATGATTTCTAGCTCAGAAAACTTTTTGTCACATCCTGTGAACATCTGCTAACTGCCCATCTTGCAAGTACACTGTAAAAAAAAAGTGGGGACAAAGTGTTTTTTGTTCAAACACCAACAGATGGGATACCATCCAGAAATTGTTTATGCTGTTTTTAATAATCTCCATGTTAAAGTATTGTGTAAAAACTATAAGTAATCTGATTAAATATAGCCTGCATGCATTCTCTGAATTGAAGATTTAGAGAAATCCAAGTTTTCATCATGTTTAAATGCCATTCTTTAATTGCTTTGTAACATTAGGAACTACGGCATTTACAGGGTCAACTGCTGTGTGCTGATAGAATGTTTTCCTAGCTGGAGAGGCTATTAAAATCTCTGGAGAGTGAAAATCACCTTCCGATATGTGCAAGGATCGTAGCCAATGGACCAAACGTCTGCGGCTGACTAAGACTTTTGTTCAGATACAGCTGCAGGTATACATAACTGTTTGCATGGCGGCCTGAGGGTGTGCACATCAGAGAAAAGTTACTAAAGCGTTTCTCATGGTGAGAAAGAGTAAAGAGGCAAGAAGGACTATTATTCTTCAGTGGCAGTTTCCTGAGTGTCCATAAAGCCCAGCTGTGACTATGACGACTAAGCTGTCATCGGGGAATATGATGTAAATCCCAATGACCCCTGAGAACAGAGTGCACACGTGTTACATTTATAAGCATTGTATGCTTTTTGGATTTTAGCACACATGCCAGACAAATGCACACACACAAAGGGAAAAACACATGTGGTGACTGTGGCATTTATACTCCAGGTCTTAAATTTGATTTGATACCTATGTCTTGTGTTTTTATAATGAGTTGTTTGAATCATCTTTTAAAAGCAACCCATATATGATATCTGGATTTACATTTGTTCTGAATAACAGATCTAGTTGCAGTGAATGCCGCCAGGTGAAATGAACACAAGTGAAACAGAAGATGGAGCACATGGATCTGTTTCCACACACTGACACGCCTCCTCAGTGTTCCACAGGATTTGTGCATTTACACTGCTATGTTGTAATTTGGTTCAGCAGGAGGTTAATGGCG
The DNA here is from genome assembly GCF_033807715.1 of Cololabis saira. NCBI lineage: Eukaryota > Metazoa > Chordata > Actinopteri > Beloniformes > Belonidae > Cololabis > Cololabis saira. The sequence continues at coordinate 13,011,969 of NC_084601.1, read as the reverse complement.
ACACTAGAAGCTCCTAGTCTGCCTCACTCTCGTCATTGTCTAAGCCGTTGCTTTCCAAAGCATCCTTGGAAGTCAGCGAAAGGATTCTGCATATTTTGAAGCAGAGAAGTAACAGAAAAGCCTATCCATGTTCATTAGTTACTTGCCACCGTTACGTTTTTAGGGACGTCTGGAGAATGAAAAAAATCTGATCTCTCCTCTTAGATGTATAACGCACATATCTGATCTATATCTGATTATTTTTCACCATTTACACATCCACTGTTCACATGTGATCTGATGCATATAAGAAAAAGGAAAATATTCCGAACTGGGTCGCTACAAGATTGCAATGTGAATGCAACCTAAGTGCAAGGGTTAGGGTCACTTATCTTTTTATAAGTTAGCACATTCAACCACGTCACAGCATGTGTAACCGTGGGCACTCATGCCTTCCCAACAAGCAGACGTTTGGGCTGTTTCCTTTTAATAATTATATGTGCTTTAATGTAATGAAAGTAGCATTAAGGACACTCTCTCTGCTTATTTCTCTGTGTCATGTCCCCTCGAGCATAACAGACGGGAACATGCAGAGAGTATTTGTCCAATCTCTAATGACAATGGCACACCGATTCCACAGTAATCCTTTTATTTCTGTCCACTCACAGAGGCAGGCCGAGAGGTAAATGTGGCATCTGTGAGCATACATATACTCGAAGGGAGGTTGCCCCTTTTGGTTCGTACACAAATACAGAGCAGCTCAGTGATGGAAATTCTCCAGACATGCCACAGCAGGGGCATCTCTCTCGGGGGTTGGTAACCATAAGCACAACAAAACACACATTCTCCTGTCAGCTGGAAAGAGCTTGGTATGTACACAACAACAACATGACAAATATTATGAAAGCTTTTCCAACCTGAGTAAAAATGTTCACATCACACTGGGAGATAAGAGGGATTTTTTTTTTTCCCCCAGAAGTTTGCAGTCGAAAAGGCAAACAGTAGCAGATAAACATTTGCTGTGTAATTGCCTGTGCTAATGGGTTGGCAGAGGATCAATGGCATCTTCATAGATGACCCAGCAGCAGCCAGACAGACTGACTTAACATTGCACTTGACATGGAAGCAGTCATTTGTCTTTAACTTAACTGCAACGAGGCTTTTATCTCTAGCGTAACATTTTCAATATTTTAGCTCACATTTCATCTTTCCATTCTATACAGTGAATATGTTTGTTTTTTTTCCTTAGTCTGTCTCCTGCCTCCAACGGCTCTTCTTTCTTTGTCCTGCATCTCCCGGGTGATTTCCCAACGGTGTCCCCAGCTTAGGAGCAGCTGTTAGTTTGAAACTAATGATGACCAGGTGTTTTATTTGCCACCTTTTTGAAGTCATTCTGAATCACATTGACAGCTGTTTCATTAAGAAAAATAAACATTGGAAATTATACCGCACGGTCACGGACGTCTCATCACAGGATCTTCAAGAAAAATGCAACGGGATGACTTCTGAAACGTAGCTGATTATCACAAACTGGCTTTATAGAATGTGTCACCTATTTGTAATCAAGAGTGATTTCAAAGTCAAATGCAGGATTATACTTGAAGGCATGTACGTTTTTGAATGCAGTCTTTTTAGTTGTACTCCATTCTATTTTCGTGAGAGAAGCTGCACATTAGCTTTTCATTCATGCAACATGAATGTGATGATGGATGGATGGGCATTACAGCACAGCTCACTGACCACCGCGACACATCCTTACCTCCAACTTGACGTACAGTACATCATTGCTCTCTGACGAGTACGAGTACGTACGCGCGTGTCGCTTTTTAAGGCTACTCTGTTACTGTCACAGTCAAAGGCTTGGGAAACAGCTCTGCAGCAGCATGCAACACGAGTGCACAGGTGCACATATCCCAACCATGAGATTCAGGTCTGATTCAAACATTCAACCTGAATTTCTGTCATTATATCTACTTCATTTCCTGAAACACATCGTCACATCTTAAAAGTTTTTTGTCAAGGTTTGGCAGTACTTTGATGGTACCTTATTACCTAACCCTGACCAAGCTTTACAGTGTGACAACTTGGGAACGATATGAACGTCTGAGGGCCAATAGGAGGACACATGTCTGTATATTACTTATTTCAGTGAGCTCCAAAAAAGTGGTATCAGAGTTCAGTTGTTGGCACTCAGGATGATAAGTGATGATGGGCGATGCAATGAAATCCTTACAAGCGGAATTATTTTAGCATAAACATTGTTTTGTTTCTGATATTTTAAACATTGTTTAGCAGAAACATGACTTTAACAATACCACTGCGGGATGATTCAGTCTGTTTTGAAGAATCCGTTTTACCAATCACAGAAGTGCCTCCACCCATATTTCCACTCTACTTCCAAGAAATGTCCCCACTCAGCGGAAACAAAAAAATAAATGTATACAATTAAAATACAATTCTTCCCTTACATGCTTTCAAAATGAAATTGAGACTCTTTCGCTTCACATGATTTGCTCTCGAGTTGTTCAGGAGTTCAGTATGAATGCACATGCTATAAATGATGTCAAACAGTATCTTAGTCCTCCAAATTAGCGACATTCTTACACTACAGTCAAACATAGCACTATATTATTATATAGTGGTCAAAATACTAATCAAATATTGTGTAGTTGACACATAAGCAGCAAGATGCTACACAGTCATGAATGCCGGGTAGGAATGGGTGATATTTTACCGTCACGATATACCGTCCAAAAAATTCCCCACAGTAAGAATTTGTCATCTTGCGGTAAAAACGGTATATTCCCGGTGATGAGGTTTTTGTGTAAAGTTGATTTATGGTTCTGCGTTAAATCCACGCACAACGTGAAGGAAGGAAGGAAGGAAGGAAGGAAGGAAGGAAGGAAGGAAGCAAGGAAGCAAGGAAGGAAGGAAGGAAGGAAGGAAGGAAGGAAGGAAGGAAGGAAGGAAGGAAGGAAGGAAGGAAGGAAGGAAGGAAGGAAGGAAGGAAGAAATGAGCAAGAAAGAAAGAAAGATAGAAAGAAAGAAAGATAGAAAGAAAGAAAGAAAGAAAGAAAGAAAGAAAGAAAGAAAGAAAGAAAGAAAGAAAGAAAGAAAGAAAGAAAGAAAGAAAGAAATAAAGAAATGAGCCAGAAAGAAACAAACAAACAAACAAACAAACAAACAAAGAAAGAAAGAAAGAAATGAGCCGGAAAGAAAGAAAGAAAGAAAGAAAGAAAGAAAGAAAGAAAGAAAGAAAGAAAGAAAGAAAGAAAGAAAGAAAGAAAGAAAGAAAGAAAGAAAGAAAGAAAGAAAGAAAGAAAGAAAGAAAGAAAGAATTATTAATTCAATTTAATTGGTGTAGTTTAGTAGCATTTAGTATTATTTTAGAGCAGTGTTTTGGGGACTCCAAAGACTGAATGTGGTGATAGATTTATAGTTACAAAGGTGGAGTTGAATTGGTATTTTTTTTATCGTCATTTTTATGGTTATCGGGATAAATGCCAGAAATGATCATGATACATTTTTTAGTCCATACCGCCCATCCCTAATGCCGGGTCATGCATTGAAATCAGAGCTGATTCTCTCTCTCTCTCTCAAGCTAACTATTCTTGTCTGAGAAGTTTGGGCAAATATAGCCAAACTCTCTGCAGTGTGGATTAAAGGCCAATTTGACAAACTCGCCATGGGACAAAGTCACAGTTGCACGACAGACGTTAAAGAGTTAGGCTCCTACTCAGAGAAACTAGGAGCCGTGTTGATAGAGAGCTGAAGATTACCACCAAAACTCACCCTCATCTTTCACCTGGTACTTTTTAAAAAACCTCTGAAGTGCCAACTGCAGGATTTGACTCACTTCTTCTCTCACTCCTGAGCTCACCATGCAAACATGGGCAGTAGATTCCTGCACCATAAGAGGAGACCTGGTCGAGCTGATAATAAGTTTGAGAGTCTATTAACATATATATCTAGAATGTGGCAAACACAGAATACTTTTACAGCACTGATATTTTGTAATACTCTGCAAAGAGGTATTGAATTAATGTCCATTAGAGCTGAAAACAACTTCATGCCTAACTGCTCCAACGATCACAGTATCCTGACCTTAGGCGGTGTTGCAGGGATTCCACTTGAGATCAGTCACAACCATATGTGGGAGTGGATCTAATGTTAGTCTGTCTGTTTGTTGGAATTATGTCAGATATTATGTGTGTCACAATATCTGTTGTAAAGCAAGCTTCAGGGCACATAAGAGGCTTTTATCAAGAGGGTTAACATTTATAGTCGTTCACTGAAGCCCTCCAGGCCGCTGGAAGCTTGACTCACACTAAGGTCAGCAATTACCACTCAAATTTAGTAAATTATTTAAGTGTGACCCGAGCTCACTCACAATTTGTGCAAATTAGAGTGAATAAACACGGAAATAAAAGCAAGAGCATGATGATCATTTAAATTATATACCTGACAGGAAACAACATCTTGGAAGAGTTTAAATGGATCTACTGCACAAACCTCATTAAATGCAGCGACTTTTTTTTTTTTTGAGAAGCCATTAAACTGTTTAGCCTGAGAGAAACAAATTGAAATAGCATTACATTATGATCCAATAAGTATTAGGAGGGTGGTCATTTCCTCTTCCTGCAGAGAAGATGATATAACCCTATTTCGGGATCTCCACCTCATAGCTTTGCACGTCTCTCTCGCGCACTTGCTCTCTGATTCTCCCCAGAGATCCTGTGCACTCTATGAGAAGGGCTGCTGCACATTGATCCCCACTATCTGTGTCGGGTCAGTGAATACAGCCACACTCAGCACTTTCTGTTCGCCCGCAGAGAACCCAAGCTGTCATCTGCTGCTTTTCCCTACTATTCCACAACGTCCGGCCCTTCCTACAAGTGGTGACGGGCCATTTTTGTTGACCCCCCTCGGTCTACACTACAGCAGGAAACAGATATTAGGATAATGTGACATACAATATCAGACCCCGACAAACGAGGTGTTGACCTCAATATATCAATTTAAAAAAAGAAAAAAGGAATTCTGCAATTCTCTTTCTAAATATATAAATAAATAAATGGCTAACAAATGGCAACACAATTTATTCTTAACCTTTGGGAGACCAACATCTTGGTATAAACTCAGTTAAGGTTTAAACTTATGAGCAAGAGGATAGATTTGGTTGCTTCTGATGTCAGGTGAGATATGGTTGTATGATTAAACCTGAAATGAATGTAGTTTGACTTGAAAATTATGTTTTAGTTCACTTTTTCATCACTCGGCTGCAGCGTCTCTAAATAACCCAAAGGTGACGTCAGTAGCGAGCTTTTTTCTCCAACCTGTTTTTTCGTTCGTTGGTTTCAGTTGATGTGAGATGGAGTTCGCCCGCTAACATTACTGCTAGTATAGATGGAGAGAATAGCAAAAGATGAGTGGGCTCATTTTGCATTGTCCTTGCATTGTCATGCGTCCTAAGTATTACTGAACACCAGTGGCGTCAATTCATTCAAAGCTAAGGTATGGCAAGGTTACGAGTCACAGAACTTAACTAGAGTATCAATCAACACGTCCAGAAAATACTCATCACAGAAGTATACAGTGATGACAGCTATGTACAGTAGCTTATCTGTGTGGTCAAATGCAGTCTCGCTCACTGCAAAAACTCAAAATCTTACCAGGAATATTTTTCTTATTTCTAGTTAAAATGTCTCATTTTTAGTCAAAAAATCTCATTACACTTAAAACAAGAGTCATTAGCAGAAAAATAACTTGTTATTTGACCATTTTCACCTGTTTCAAGTAAATTTTCACTTGAAATAAGTAGAAAAATCTGCCAGTGGGACAAGATTTATCTTCTCATTACAAGCAAAACAATCTTGTTCCATTGGCAGATTTTTCTACTTATTTTAAGTGAAAATCTACTCGAAACAGGTGAAAATAGTTGTTTTTGAGTCTTGTCTTAAATGTAATGAGATTTTTTTTTCCTAAAAATTAGACATTTTAACTAGAAATAAGACAAAAATTCTTTTTAAGATTTTGAGTTTTTGCAGTGTATAATAACTAGTGAAATCGATCATGTTGTTCTGATTTGCATTTGTAGTTATTCTATATGTATTAAGTAATAGAATAATCAATACAAAGAGACACAGACTAATTCCATAAATGTATTTAAAAAAACAAACATTTACATTTAACCCTTGAAGCCAAGGTGTGGCGGCTGCCGTACCTTGCCATACCCAATTGACTCCCCTGCTGAACACAGGAGCTAAGTAAATCAGTCTATCCTCATGTTCTTCCTCTGAGCAAGCCTCAGTTGCTCTGTCGGTGGCCAGCCATGGTGAAATGCCATGATCCACCTGTGAGTCTTATTGTCCAGAGAAGGGAGGCTTGGATGTGCGTGGGAAGTTTGTTCACTGCTCCACCAATCGGCTGAATGTGTTCAGTTTCGGTGGCTGCAGCGACAGAAATACAGACAGACCAGTTGTTGTTGAAGTGACAGATGCTGCTCTCGGTCACAGTAACAAGGCACATAAACGAGCTTGCCAATCACAGGAGTGAAAAGTAAATTCACTCCTACCTGTCTGGATTAATTCATTAGGCCTTTGAGGCAGATTTAAGTATAGGCGACACAGGCAGCCATCCAGGCTATCATCTTGACAGGGACGGTGGGAGCACAGAAGAAAAAAAAACAAACATCAAGAACATTTTTTTTTATCGTTAATTTGCAAGTTACGTCAATCATATCCTTGTACCGGTATTGATAATTTGTGGGTCCAAAAGAGAAGTGGGTCCCCTTGTAGCGTACTAGTTTGTTAACGAGACAATGACTAACTGATCTGAGCGAGACCTGTCCAGTTAGCAGGCCACTGTCACAGAGCAGAGGAAGGTGGGGGCGCAAAGCCAATAACTGTTTTCAAAACAAATAGATCTGCTACTGAACTGTTGGAAGTGATCTGCATCGACAAACCACCCCGTTAATCACGGGTCACACGTCCATCCATGCTAAGTGGACATACGCGCACGCAGTACTCAAGTTGTAAAAAAAAATCAGGGGGGATGGTGGATTTTATCATATGGGGACAGATAATTTGTGCTGATTACAAATAATATAATATATTACAAATAATAGCACTGATCAAAACACCTGTAGAAATACTGCAGGAATGACATAGCAGCAGTTAAATGGAGCCTTCTGTAAGCTTTAAATATCCACTGGGCTTACATCAAATATATCAAAACACAACAATAAAAAACAGTTTTCTGAACTTATCAATATGATTCTGTCCTTCACAGGATAAGTAAAATGGATCACTGCAAAAACTCAAAATGAGAATATTTGTCCTATTTCTAGTTAAAATGTCTCATTTTAGTAAAAAAAATCTTATTACACTTAAAACAAGACTCATCACTGGAAAAAACAATTTTCACCTTGTGGCAGGGTGGAGAGGTTGATGGGACACGCGCACCTGTGTCCCATCCGCCTGAGTGGCTGCAGCTCTCCACCCTGCCTGCCTTTATAAGGCAGAGCTGGACAGCAGCGAGGGGTCGGAGGAGCTGCTGGGAAGGTGCTGATGTGCTTGGGCACGTGTGTGTTGGTGAAACGTAAATAAAAAAGGGTCTGCACTGAACTCCGTGTCTCTCCATCCTGTCGGTCGCCCCCGTGGCACTCACACTGCTACACACCTGTTTCAAGTAGATTTTCACTTGAAATAAGTACAAAAATCTGCCAGTGGAACAAGATTTTTTTGCTTGTAATGAGAAGATAAATCTTGTCCCACTGGCAGATTTTTCTACTTATTTTTACTTGAAACAGGTGAAAATTGTCAAATAAGTTATTTTTCTGGTGATGACTCTAAATGTTGAAATAGCAGTAAAACCACATTCATTGATGAAATTACATAAAGGATAGAAAGGGGGGATGGCAGTTTTACAGGGGGGGATGATTTTGACCGTTTTTATTTCAGTGGGGATGCCATCCCCCCTCATCCCCCCTCAACTCCAGTACTGCGCGTACAAATGAAAACAGCTGGAAAATCTGGTTTGTTCCAGACTGATAATATGATAATATGTCGCTTCTTTCCTTCTAGACTAATATTTAAAACAAAAAAAACAGTGTGTAGTAATTGATAGAAATTAAAAAAGGCAGCTTCAAGTTATTAAACCATTCCTATGACATCACTCAGGGAAAAACAAAGATGGCTGCTTGCTGCTTGACACAAGCAAGCGGCAACCATCTAACTTCCAGATTTAAGCAAGTGAGGAACTAAAATGTGTTGCAGTTCCTAAACTGACCACTGGGGGCTAGCTCCAAAAGCGACTCCATTGACCCCAATCTTAAAATGTCCAACTTTACAACAGAAATAAACATATTTATAGGCTGATTCAAATAAGCTGTTATTTTGGTTATTGTCTGATTTACATCCATTGTTTTTGGACCATGTCAGGGGAATTTATATAAAGCAATGCATTTATTTCTACAACATTTGATGAGACAACTGCAGCTAACAGCTGACTGATTGATTGACAGTCGGCTCAGCCAATGGCTAGCCACTACCACTCTCCCATCCGTCATAGTCAGGCAATGGTAAATCAAGTAATCAGCAGTTTAAACTAACACAGATGTATAGCTAAAAACAGCAGAAATTTTGGATTTTGCCACTGAAACCATGTCTGAAATGAGATATTCGGCTTCAAACATCTGCTCTGCAGCTATTTCGGTGGGGATCAGCTAACACCGCTGCTATAGACTATACGGTAAGGGCTATTCTCATCAGCTTCCTGGGCAACATGGCAGCGAGTATGGAGGAAAAAGAGGCTTCAAACAGCTCTTCAGAAAACCTATGGGTCCCGTGACTGACGCTTCATCCAGTCTGTGATTTGAAGTAAAAGCGTACTAGTTTGTGTTTATTTTTCTCAGACAAAGCTTACGTTTGTGACTTACAATTTTGGATACATTTTGATAATTCATTGATGTTATAAATTTTTCCCGCCTCATTTCCACACATCTTCCAAAGGGTTAAGTAAAACTTCTATAATCAATTTTTATCAAAAAAAAGTAATACTGGGTCAAAGCACTCCATTCAATCAAGTCTTCACCGCTCTGTTCATCATCTCTGTGTTAGTGGATGAAAGAAACCCGTACACTTCACTCCTTTACTTCCACAGAACGCGTCCCGTTTGAAATAAACCACTTTGTCCTATCAACTGCTGAGGTAAATCAATACAGCATGAGGTGAAGTTGGGTGGATATTAAAATGAGGATAGATATTTCTACACTGAAATATATCTACATATTTTTACACTACAAAGTTGTGATTCACAGTATGCTGCAAAGTCTCAAACACTCAAATACATGCTATTAAGCAAAGAAAAGTGATTTTCTTCCTGATATATCGTCTTTAAACTTAAAACTTAAACATCAATGTGTGATGTCTGACATTATGTCCGCTGCAGCAGCAGGGCATAAAAAAACTAAGCACACCTAAACTGTTTTATTAATTAAAAAAAAAAAAAAAAAAAAAACGGGAGAAGCTGTCAATTAAATTGTCTCAATTCAATGATCATCAGCAAGTGTGAACACCTCTACACAAGCACAAATATTGGCAGTAAGACAAGGCTTTTTAACGGACAGCCAAGGATAACTATACCAGCAATAATTAGAGAACTAATTGCTGCTGGCCGTTAATCCTAGAAGGGTTATAAAGGCCCTTCTCCAGATACTTAGAGTTCATCTGTCCTTCAGATGGAAAGATTATTCACAAGAAAAAAACATTCAGGCCAGCTGCTAATCTCTTAGGGAGTGGACTTTCCAGCAGGTTTACCCTGAAATTAGATCATTGCTCATAGCAAGTAGTAAAAAAACACCAGAGCATGATCATGGATGAAAATATTATGTGTGGAATTAGTGTATGTTTCACTGCTCAGTGACTCCCATTAATGCTTTTTTCTCAGTAAACTTGATCTTTTTTAACTGTCTGGCATATACAGGACTGTCTCAGAAAATTTGAATATTGGGATTTTCTGTAATGCAATTACAAAAACGTCATACATTCTGGATTCATTACAAATCACCTGAAATATTGAAAGCCTTTTATTATTTTAATATTGCTGATCATGGCTTACAGCTTAAGAAAACTCAAATATCCTATCTCAAAAAATTACAGTATTCTGGGAATCTTGATCTTAAAATGTAAGCCATAATCAGCAATATTAAAATAATAAAAGGCTTGTAATATTTCAGTTGATTTGTAATGAATCCAGAATGTATGACATTTTTGTTTTTTTAATTGCATTACAGAAAATAAAGAACTTTATCACAATATTCTAATTTTCTGAGACAGTCCTGTATGCTCAGTAGGTTCTGGGGAGGGGGGTGTCAGCCTCCTGTGAACTTTATTGTACAGTGATTTCAAGCTTGCCAACATGCACAAATATGACATGTTGCATCAACTCCTCTGAGGGAGGAGCAGGGGAGGCAGTTTTATCCTTGTGCAGAATCTCTGAACATAGGTCACTGCCATCGTGGTCTCAAGAGGCCCATAGCATCGCATATGTGGACAGTCAGATACTATAAAACAGACAAAACCAAAAGGTCTCGGTAGGCACGGGAAGTCAGATTAACAGTTGTAACCAGCTCGGACTGGGGTTTAGCAGAATGTAGTAACGCTAGGGATGGGCGGTATGGACTAAAAAATGTATCACGATAATTTCTGGCATTTATCCCGATAACCATAAAAATGACGATAAAAGAAATACCAATTCAACTCCACCTTTTCAACTATAAATCTATCTCGCTCTCAGATCCGCCATGTTTGTTACACAAAAACATCATCAACGGGAATTTTTCTTTCTTTCTTTCTTTCTTTCTTTCTTTCTTTCTTTCTTTCTTTCTTTCTTTCTTTCTTTCTTTCTTTCTTTCTTTCTTTCTTTCTTTCTTTCTTTCTTTCTTTCTTTCTTTCTTTCTTTCTTTCTTTCTTTCTTTCTTTCTTCTCCCCTTTCCTTCCTTCCTTTCTTCCTTCCTTCTTTTTTCCCTTCCTTCCTTCTTTCCTCCTGCTCTCTCCTTCCTTCTTCCCTTCCTCTTTTCTCCCTTCCTTGTTTTATCCCTTCCTTCTCCCCTTTCTTCCTTTTTTCCCTTCCTTCCTTCTTTCCTCCTGCTCTCTCCTTCTTCCCTTCCTCTTTTCTTCCTTCCTTCTTTTCTTCCTTCTTTTTTTCCCCTTCCTTCCTTCTTTCCTCCTGCTCTCTCCTTCCTTCTTCCCTTCCTCTTTTCTCCCTTCCTTCCTCCTTTCCTTGTTTTATTCCTTCCTTCTCCCCTTTCCTTCCTTCCTTTCTTCCTTTTTTCCCTTCCTCCCTTCTTTCCTCCTGCTCTCTCCTTCCTTCTTCCCTTCCTTCCTCCTTTCCTTGTTTTCTCCCTTCCTTCTCCCCTTTCCTTCCTTCCTTCCTTCACGTACGTTGTGCGTCGATTTAACGCAGAACCATAAATCAGCATTACACAAAAACATCATAAATGGGAATTTATCATTTTTACCGCAAGATGACAAATTCTTATCATGAGGAATTTTTTTGGCGGTATATCGTGAACGGTAAAATATCACCCATTCCTAAGTAAACGCAGAGTCAAAACGCAAGCATCAACCACCAGGAAGAAACAATCCACCGCCAGCACGTCCAAGACAACGTGACACTAGAGCTGAGTTTATAGGCTGGTCACAAGTAATCAGCAACAGGTGTGAGTAATCAGTGCAGTTAAAGTAATCAGGAAAAAGGCTGAATGGGAAGAGATGTATCTGGCAGAGGGAGAAAGCTGAGTGGGGACAACAAGCAGGATGGAGATGAAATTAGAGAATGAAAAGGAAACATAACTCACATCTTCAACTGCAGACTCTGCCTTTGTGAACATATTGATTTGCTTTTTAAAATGCATGCGATTGCTCTATTTTGATTCTAGGAAACATGGATGCCTGAACTTAAAGTGAATTTATGATTACTTCAACCAAAAACAGGGAATCCTGTTGTTAATGTGATCACAGGAGAGACGGTACCATGAGATTACACTAATTTGCTCGTGGTCTCTGATGAGATTACGATCATCATAAACATGAAAACCAAGAGTTAATTGGATCCCTGCAGAAGCACTGACAAACCTTTTCATCAGGAATGCAAATTTAATAATAGTGAAACTATTTGGAAAAAAAGCAAACATCTATCCATTTTCTATACCAGCGTGTTCCTGTTTGGAGCCTCGGAGGCACTGGAGTCTACAACAGCTATCATCGGATAAGGGCAACTCTGTCACCAGTCCATGTTGCCAAAACAGAGACAAGCAAAACAAACTCGCTCTCATTGGCAATTTAGGATGACCAATCCAGCTAGCATGTATGTTTCTGAAATGTGGGAGGGAGCTGGATTACCCAGAGAGAGTCCATGCAGGCAAAGCCCCAACAGAGATTTAGTTTCATAACAGGCCTGTGTTTGCAAGAAATCATACTATCATTAACCTACACAAACGGCAGGAGGATGAATCTGTTTAATTGTTGTTCAAATATTTCATCTATCTAGCTCAAAACAAAATGTACTCCAAAAACATTATCAAACTGTTTAAGCGTTCCCCCTAAAATGTGATATTTTGCTGAGCGGGCCCTCTCAAGAGCCTGTCACTCATTCTCTAAGCTGGTGAACTAGCGTAGTTTAGCCTAGCACCCTCTCTCTGCCAAAAGCCTCCCTTCCATCTTACTCCAGTGCCTCCTGTCCTTTCCAAAGCTTTGATCCTCTAAGCCTATAGTGTCACAGTATCAGTCCTCGGTTACACTAAAACCCACAGTCACACTGCTGGAGTTGCATTGGTAGACCAACTTGTGCTTCGTCGTTAAGCCTCCCAGTTGATATAATCCTTCCCACTTCTCTTCTACAGTACCTCAAATGCTTTGCTTTTAAAGCAGAAGATGCTTTGTCAAATGCATTTAAATCTAAAATGCTTATCTTAGTTGGACATCTCAGGAGTACAGTGGGAGTTTGGTTGGAGTGGTTTCACATGAGGTCCGATAAGATCCTCATCTCCTACGTCAGGTCATTTTCTCAGCCTCCAGCTGCACCGTGCACATGCTAACCACAGCGTTAACACCCGCAGCTGTGAATCAACCCTAGACTGCTTCACCATCCACATCACCTGCATTTCACACCCAGTTCAACACCACCATGGAAGCAGACTGGACCGGCTCAGTCTACCGATGGCTCCATTGACAGGGGATAAAGGGATAAAGAGACTCTGCATGGGGACTGATTACTTACATCTGCCAGAATAAATCCCTGCACTCACACATAAACACAAACACACATATACAAACATCACAAGGGCACACACTTAGCTGCTAGCTGCAACAAATGCACTCATGCATGTTTTGTTTTCTGACACAAGCATGTGGTATGTGGAAAGCTGCGTGAGTGTAAGAGAGCGTGCAAGTCAGCGTGCTTGGGAGTTTTTAATCAGCCATGAAGTCATTATGAAGCAATAAATATAAAATTTAAATATGATTAGAATATCTATAATAGCAGTAGCATTTAAAAGTGGTGCCACAAACTGTTTTGTGGTACTACTTTTGTCAACTGAACAGCATAAAAGGCTGCCCTGAGGAAAGGCCTTTTCTACCCCCCAGACTCTGTTCCTTACAATATTGAGTTGCTTTTACAGTGTTTTACTACTTTTGTTGATCAAATCTGTCAAAAATGTACAATTACTGCCGGGAAGACACGATAGGTTTAAAAGAAGACATACAATATTTCTAGTTAACATTTTCTGAAATTAGGAACAAGACTTCCTGGAGGCCTGCATACAAAAAGAAGAAAAAATGATAACAAATACCATGTTCTAGGCATCCCCGTTGTAACAGAGTTGAGCCTTTAGTTACAATATCATCATTAGTCTCATGAAATCACATTGATTGGCAGTCTTAGAAAGCTGGCATCACTGTCAGACATTCCCCACAAGCGGATGTCAGGCTAGCCCACTGACCTCTTGCTTCCGGCTCATCTTTCTCTCCAGGGGATAGAAAGAGAAAAAATCCAGACTCTCATAGCAGCATATTAATCCCATGGTTTCAGCACATGCTGCGTCTGAGGGCTTAGCCAGGTCGGCAGAGCTTTGCTCTCTTTCACATAAACACACCTTTTTACACAAATCATACTGAATACATGTTTGTCAGAAGAAATAAAAACCTTTAGGAGTTGTGCACAAAATCAGTAAGATATATTTTATCATTCATCCATCCATCCCTCAGTGTTTTATACCTGCTTCTTACTGCTCACTTGTAAGATATTCCCTCTCAGATGTAACATAAATGTGTATCAAAATAAGACTGAAGCACCACCAGTACGAATATAATCCATCCATCTGCCAAAAATAGACTGGTCTTGTTTAATTGTCAAACTAACCGTTTTTAAACGAGAGCCCCTAACTCTTGAGTTTTAATGTGCCTTTAAGGTAATCTAAATTACTCAAACCATAGGGTCATTAAACTGCTGCTCACGGATCCAAATAATTCAGGTGAATTGCATTGTAAAAGTCATTCCCTATTGATGGTTGTCTCGATTAAGCAATAGGTGAGGGCTACACCTCGAAAGGACTGCAATTAGGATTGTTACTAAATACACATATTAAATGTGGACCCTGGATGCAGTAGGATTGGACTGTTAAAGGATGCCAGGATTGAGCAGAAATCGCGCATCCAATTACCGCCATCTTCAGGCACGACAAGAAACAGGTCCTTTAATCTTTGGGAAGACACACTGATTCGTGACTGATAAGCCAATGTGTAAAGTGTCATTTTTGCGAAAAAAAAAGAAAAAAAAAAAAGATGGGAGTGCGGCGTTTTTGGGTGAAAGGCATGCGATCATCGCGATGAATGTCGCGTCGTGGTTGTAGTAAGTATCCGTGTGTTTACTGCGGGGACAGTGATGCAGTGTGTGATGGAGCTGCATACATGCACTTCCAAGGAGCACCGACAAAGGCGACAGCAGCGAGGAAGGGACGCGGCAGAAGCGTCCAAAACTGCACCAACATTCCGAGTACAATCCTCTTTATATATTTGTGTCGCTTTTGGGATCACAGAGACTGTGCAGATGACAAACATAGCAGCGTTTCCCCTTGGACGGACACTGCGCGGAGCTGCTGCGGGGCAATGCGCGCATATCAGACGCAGACACACACACAAGCACACACACGAGCACCGAGCCGACGCGCATTGGCTCTGTGGGAAAAGGGGGGTTGAAATGAGCAATGTTTACCTCGGTGTCGTAGATTTTGGTGATGAGGGAGAAGGAGTACTTCCCCGTCTCCCGTATGTGCTGGATGGCCAGCTGGACCGCGGGCTCGATCCCTTGGCTGATGCTGCTCATCAGGGCCGACTCGTTCATAGGCATAAGCACCATTATGGGCAAGTTTTCCCCGTCTCTGGAGAACCAGCTGTTGTCCTGTCCGTGCCTGGTGCGGTCGTTGCACACCTTGGCCAGGGCAGGGTGAAGCAGCAGCAGAGCCGACAGGAGCAGGAACATCTCCAAGCTGCTGCTGCAGTCCCTCCGGGCTGCTGGAGCCATGCTGCACATTCAATCCCCGCACCGCGTCCTCACTGAATATTAGGCATTGTGAATTCGGGCTCGTCCAGGATGCTCAGACGCCCACCGATTCAAGAAATGTTCGTTGTTTCAAACTGGCCGTGGCCAGACTCGAGGCAAGATTTGTTCCTCTAAAACGGCACCTCGGTAAGAATATCCCAAATCGTCAGAGAGAAAGGCTGCAGGTGGAGATATATACAGTCATTTAATCGACCTCCAGTCAAAAGGAGCTTTCCAATTCAGCGCCACCGCTCACCTTTCATTTCAAAATACTTATCACAAGATGTTCTGTGTGATGAAAAGAACCACCTAGGTTAGGATTTAAAAAAACAAAAAGAAAAACACAAAAAAAAAATCAATCACTCTTGTTGGTATAGTTATTCCCACCGAAGTAAATGTCCAGCCAAGAAGCGTCAACTATGGCCATCACAGTTTAACGCAGACCCCGATATGAAAAACGATGAAAAAAAAACAAAACATGAAAAGCAAGTAAATGGCGTTAAAGTTGAAAGCTACATTGCAGAGGTACGACCGGGAGGTGGAGAGAGGATCGGTCCTAATAACAGCCGTGCGGGACTAGGATGCTCGTCTCCAATAGTGCGTCAGAGAGGCGCCCGAGCCGATGCTGCTACCGTGCACTCTGCGCGCAGAAGGGAACAGTGAATGTGGAGGAGGATGGAAACGGGAAGGGAGGGGAGGTG